>NC_053391.1:570488191-571114441 GCF_905171765.1 Bufo bufo | reverse complement strand
CGATATCGCTATTTTTTAAATACCGCGGTATATCGTGATACCGGTATATCGCCCAACCCTAGGCTGTAGCGCTGGGCAATCGCAGCGCTCAGCTCATAGCCTGAGTTTTTTTTTTCTCTCAGGCTATGAGCTGAGCGCTGCGATTGGCCAGCACTACAGCCTGGGAGAAGGAGATGCCGGCAGGTTCCTCCCAGTTGAGCCGAAAATCTAAAGATACCGGAGCCTATACCGGGAGAACGTAGCGGCGCCCAGGGATAATAGTAAGTGCAGGGAGATCCCTGGGCGCCGCTCTCCATGTCTGTATGCTTAGTTTAGGTTTTTTATTGTAGTGAAAGGTCCTCTTTAATTTCAGACTTTGGACGGTGGGGAGTTTCCCCCACTCCCCATCGTGACAATCTGGGCATATAGGGGACAGTGCATCATAAAGGGGTATTCCAGCTGTTCCCATCATCACATAGACTTTTAATAGATGCCATGTATGACTGCCACCCTATTCAAACTCATACCATGATCCTTCATCTGGGGAGGGGCAGGGGAGAAGTGTTGAGGTCTCCTGTTCTAGTGGTAGATGGGGATCACAGTGGTCGTACCCCCAACCATCTAAGTCTGTCATCTGTCCAGTGACTAGATATATATTTGTAGAAACCTGAGTAACATTAAAGGGGTTTTCTGAGATTCTGATATCCATGACCTCCAGTCTCCTCAGGATAGGTCGTCACTATCCGATTGGTGGGGTCTGACTCCAGGTGAGTGCCATGGCATCCTCCCAGCGCTGTCCATTGGGTGGCAGCTATGCTTGGTACTGCATCTCAGCACCTTTCAGTTGAATAGGACTGGGCTGCACCTAGACCCCGTAACCGATGAAGGTGACATCACTGACGTAAGAGGAGGCCGTGGTGCTAACTGGAGGGCCGCTGATCGTCAGACCCCCACCAATCAGATACTGATTACCTATCCTGAGGAAAGGTCAATATCAGAAAACCAAAAAACACCTGTATGTCCTTCAACATAACGGGGCCAAGGCTGCTGCTAAGCAGGTGCCTGGGATGGAGAAGAGCTGAGGGACCTGGGAGAAGACCGGACAAGGAGTACATGGGTAAGGCTCTGTTCACACTGTCAGGAGAGATACGGCAACAGACCCCAATATGTCAATGGGGTCCAATATATATATCATCTCTAACAAAAGCCGTTTGGTTAGGTTTCTGCCGTCCCCGGAGAAGCCCCCACTCGCCTGCAGGCTCCGGGTCAGGGTGCGGATCTCCCCGGCGCTCCTCTCCTTGTGCCCCCGCAGTTCCACCACCGTGCCCCGCAGCTCTGCTATCTCTGCCCGCCGCTGGTCGCCGGCCGCCTGGAGCTGGTCCCGCAGGTCCCGCAGACTCCGCTCCTTCTCCAGCAGCTCCGGGTACGAGCTCTCCCGCAGCCGCTCACACTCCGCCCGCAGCTCCTCGTTCTGCCGCTTGTACTCGTCTTTGAAGCGGATCATGTCCTGGTGGTTGGCGGCCAGCATCCCGAACCTCTCCTCCAGCTGCTGTCCCCGCCGCCTCTCCGCCACCAGCAGCCCCTCGGCCTCCGCTCTGCGGCTCTCCAGCTCCTGCGTGGCCCGCTCCAGGCCCTGGCAGCGGAGCAGCGCGTCGTCAGCCCGCCTCTTCAACAGGCAGATGAGCTGCGACTGCTCGTCCAGCCGGGACCTCAGCATGCCCATCTCCGTCTTCTCATCCCACAGCGCAGAGCTGACCTTCCGCACCGCAGAACCGCCGGTGTCCGGCCCCGACTCCCCCGGCATTCTGGGATCTGCCGGTGCGAGGGTTCCCGTGCATGCCTCACGCGTCTCCATGGCAACCGCGTGGTTGGTTGTCATAGGCGGCACCGAGCCTCTAGAAACCAGTACAGACAGTAACCAATCAGATTACAGGTCACCGGAAGTGGGCTGGGCCAGAAATGAGCGCAACTCTATAAGAGAAAACTAGCGAAGTAGCCCATAGCAACCAATCAGATGGATCCTTTCATTTTCCAAAGGAGCTGTGAAAAATGAAAGGCGGAGTCTAATTGGTTGCTATGGGCAACGAAACCAGTTCTACTTTACTTCAGTTTTGTTAAATCCCTGCCTGTGTATTTCTTTATGAATCTATTTCCGTATTTAAATTGTTTTTAATTACTGTATTTATTTTGTGTATTTGTGTGTGTATATTTTTTATTTATTTTCATTTACTTTTTCTTTATTTAACATATAACATTGGAGTTGTACGGCTGTATTCAGACTAACGTTATTCTGGTCTGTGTACAAAACTGCAATCAGCCTGAAACCAGAAATAATTGGCACAAAAATGGGCATTGGATAGGAAAGTCCAACATAAAGATGTAGCAGAGTTATCAGTCACAGTCATGGTGCATTAACCTGATGTGATAACCCGCCAAGTGTGACTTTTAACTCTGCTACATCCGTACAATTACAGTTAGCTCTGTTACATCCGTGCAATTACAGTTAGCTCTGTTGTGACCGGAAGAGCTGAGTATCACTTCTTTTATTATTGGACGCTGTCCTGAACCTTTAAAAAAATGATTCATCTGCTGGACAACCCTTAAAGGACCTTGGAACATGGATGTCACACCGTCGGCTCATTGAGACGTCACCCATTAAACCAGGGCTCCAGATGGCAACCAAAATGGTCGCCAATGGGACTTAGAATTGCAAAATGGTGACAAGACTTTGTAGTCTTGTTGCCATTTGAGCCTAGCCCCTCCGCTGCTCAGCTGCTGTAAGAAGAAAGCATCCAGCAGACACACAGCAATCCAATAACAGAGCTCCGTACAGTGCAGAGCTCTGTTATTAGTGAGGAGGCTGCTGATTGGTCAGTATCAGCGTGCTGCCGTGCCATTGGCTGCTCCTCTCACCCCCCCCCCTTCTCCCGCGCTGAACACAGCAGCTTGCTTTTCAGTTCTGAAAACGGGGCGTGCGCTCACCGCCGACTGCTCCATAGACAAGGGGCAGCTAAACTAGACGAGTTTTTCAGTCATGCGACGCACGGAGGTGGGCGTTCTGCATACACTGCGCCATGTGCTGAGGGTGCCCTGTGCCCCCCAGGTAAGTGGAGAAAAAGAGAGGCCAATAATGGTGGACCGCGGCAGTGCGCTCAGCTACACACAGACTGCCGAGTAACGCTGGGCTTTATGTCTCCTCACACTAGCGGATGAAACGGATTCCATAGCTGGTTTACGTAATTCTGTCACAGGGCCTGGCGCACTTTATGTCTGTGTGCTAAATAAAAAGAAAGGAATGCACTGTTGCCAGCACGCCCCATCATCGTAATGTAGTGCAGGGTTTCAAATCTTGACAGTGAATGGGGTCGCATTGGGACCCTACAGTGGTGAGAATTATTGGGGCTGTCATGACCATGTGCAGGTCCCAAAAGGACCCCTCTCACTAGTGGCAATGCTGCATTGCTACACTGCGATCTCTGGCCATGTGATGTTTGTCACAGCCAAAGGCCCCTTGCAGACGAGCGTTCCTCCCGCAGCGAGTCCGCAACGTAGCTCCCGGCCTGACCTTCCAGCGCTGCCGGGGGTCACATCTAATGCGTATAAATACGCACGATAATTTAACTGCCATTCATGGACCAGGGGAGCACGCGCCACTGCCGACTGCTCATGAAGTGCCAGGGACAGCATGGCGGGAACGGAGCCTCTGCTGAGTAAAGACCATGTGCCCAGGTGATGTCACACCAGAAGTGCCAGCGTGCCCTGCAGGCTTCTATCTGCTGCTGGGAGCTCAATGTGAAGGTTAAAGCGAACCTTTCACCAGGATTTCACTTAATTAACTATTACCAGTACCTTATAGATTATCCTCATTGTGTTTCAATGCATTCTTGTCCCGCTTTCCTGGGATGTATATTCATGAAAAAAACTACTTATACACTGCGTGCAGAATTATTAGGCAAATGAGTATTTTGACCACATCATCCTCTTTATGCATGTTGTCTTACTCCAAGCTGTATAGGTTCGAAAGCCTACTACCAATTAAGCATATTAGGTGATGTGCATCTCTGTAATGAGAAGGGGTGTGGTCTAATGACATCAACACCCTATATTAGGTGTGCATAATTATTAGGCAACTTTCCTTTGGCAAAAAGGGTCAAAAGAAAGACTTGACAGGCTCAGAAAAGTCAAAAATAGTGAGATATCTTGCAGAGGGATGCAGCACTCTTAAAATTGCAAAGCTTCTGAAGGGTGATCATCGAACAATCAAGCGTTTCATTCAAAATAGTCAACAGGGTCGCAAGAAGCGTGTGGAAAAACCAAGGCGCAAAATAACTGCCCATGAACTGAGAAAAGTCAAGCGTGCAGCTGCCAAGATGCCACTTGCCACCAGTTTGGCCATATTTCAGAGCTGCAACATCACTGGAGTGCCCAAAAGCACAAGGTGTGCAATACTCAGAGACATGGCCAAGGTAAGAAAGGCTGAAAGACGTCCACCACTGAACAAGACACACAAGCTGAAACGTCAAGACTGGGCCAAGAAATATCTCAAGACTGATTTTTCTAAGGTTTTATGGACTGATGAAATGAGAGTGAGTCTTGATGGGCCAGATGGATGGGCCCGTGCCTGGATTGGTAAAGGGCAGAGAGCTCCAGTCCGACTCAGACGCCAGCAAGGTGGAGGTGGAGTACTGGTTTGGGCTGGTATCATCAAAGATGAGCTTGTGGGGCCTTTTCGGGTTGAGGATGGAGTCAAGCTCAACTCCCAGTCCTACTGCCAGTTTCTGGAAGACACCTTCTTCAAGCAGTGGTACAGGAAGAAGTCTGCATCCTTCAAGAAAAACATGATTTTCATGCAGGACAATGCTCCATCACACGCGTCCAAGTACTCCACAGCGTGGCTGGCAAGAAAGGGTATAAAAGAAGAAAATCTAATGACATGGCCTCCTTGTTCACCTGATCTGAACCCCATTGAGAACCTGTGGTCCATCATCAAATGTGAGATTTACAAGGAGGGAAAACAGTACACCTCTCTGAACAGTGTCTGGGAGGCTGTGGTTGCTGCTGCACGCAATGTTGATGGTGAACAGATCAAAACACTGACAGAATCCATGGATGGCAGGCTTTTGAGTGTCCTTGCAAAGAAAGGTGGCTATATTGGTCACTGATTTGTTTTAGTTTTGTTTTTGAATGTCAGAAATGTATATTTGTGAATGTTGAGATGTTATATTGGTTTCACTGGTAAAAATAAATAATTGAAATGGGTATATATTTGTTTTTTGTTAAGTTGCCTAATAATTATGGACAGTAATAGTCACCTGCACACACAGATATCCCCCTAAAATAGCTAAAACTAAAAACAAACTAAAAACTACTTCCAAAAATATTCAGCTTTGATATTAATGAGTTTTTTGGGTTCATTGAGAACATGGTTGTTGTTCAATAATAAAATTAATCCTCAAAAATACAACTTGCCTAATAATTCTGCACTCCCTGTAAAAGAGAAGTGATTTAAAAATTTCCAGCAGACGGCTCAGCTATCACTACTTAGTGTATTCTACAGTATTTCTGCTATTACTTCATAGCTAGGATTAGTGCATTGTTCCCCTTACTGGCTGCGCGCTGCCAGTTTGCATATGGGGGCAATGTATCTTTCACTTGCTTGTTCGTTTAGTATTGTTAGAGCCTCGCTGAGTCGTAAATACTCACAATATGGGTAGCTTATTAATACTTAACATTTAATAGTATCAAAAAATAAAATAATAGGCCCTTTTGAATAGAGATTAAAAAATCTTTGCTGAATGCAAACAAGGTGCTGCCTATGGGTCTCCTGTTAGCATAATGCCAATTTAGGACTAAGGGAGGGGGGGGGGGAGGTTCACGGACCAAAAAATAAGGGATAGTAATAAGGAGAAAGGATTCACAGTAAGAGGGACACACTGCTGGGTCAAAAGCCCTGGGAGTCCCCAACGCTAGCTCCTCACCACCCTATATCCTTCCACTAGCCCTACGTCCCACTGCCTAGACGTGGACTGCCCAGCTTTGTCCGAAAGATAGAATGTGGTCCCTAAGATCTAAAAAGGACAAAATCTATCAGTCAAAGGAGGGCGAGAGATATGAACTGACAAAAAACAAATATGAGGTAAACTAAGCTATGTAGCAGTGTGGTAAATTGAACATGCGTAGTCCTCTGGGGTCAACAATGGATCCCAATAAAGGTAAACAAGAAAGATGTCCCGACGCGTTTCCTTGAAGGTTGACAATTCTTCAGGGGACTATAACCTTAAAATATGTAGGTCATTATTTCAACTGGATTGTAGATATCACAATTTCAGTCAGATGTCTCAGATTCTGTAAATATAGCCCTTAGATAGCAGGTCCACAACCAATCTAATGGTATACAGGAATCCTCAGACCAATAGATTTCAAGTCACTCCAGTCCAAGTGGCTCAAAATCCCCAGTGGCCATCTATTTCAGGGTCACCAGTTACATTGGTCATCAATCAATCAAACAGATTTCAAGTCACTCCAGTCCGAGTGGCTCAAAATATCCCGTGACCACCTATTTCAGGGTCACTATTCAAACACGGTGTACCAGATAGACCACCGGTATGATCAAGGTCCAGGTGAAAGACAGTATAAATAGCCTGGATTGAATTACACTCAGAGATTATAGGAAAGCTGGCTCTCCAGAATTCAATCGGCTATGTTGGTGTATTATCACCCACCAACTTATGTTCACAGACGTTCAATGCTGTGTGCAAAGAAAGCGCTAAGCAGCGATGGTATACAAGCACAGAGTCAGCTGAGTACTTTTTTTATTAAATTTAATTTAATTTAATGGACCATCACTATGGAGCGCTTCTGGACTGTCGATTCTTGGGTTTTCTGATTTGGAGTCCTGACAGATACACTGTACCACAGGGAAGAGAAAATACTAATATTATTGCGTGCCGATGTAGAACAGCAGATACTGAAATGAAATGATATAGATCTTAATGGAACCAATATAGGCGCCTTACAAGTGATATGCAGAGAGATCTGAATATAAGCACTCATACATGTGCGTTATATGGAGAAGAGGACAATAATTCCAAGTCCGGACACCCATTGATCGATGATAGGGATGGAATCATTTGATTCTATACCCCCCCCCCTTTTCTAAAAAAAAACTCTCTGAGTGCAAAGTATAGAGGACACAGGGAAGAATTGGAGAAATGAGGAGATAATCAAAGTCCCTGAATATGTGCCTCTAGCTTGGTGAAACAAAAACTGGTAACAAGTCTATCTCCCAACGCATGCGTACAAACCTACTGGTGGAAAAAGTTTTCTAACACTGGACGCAAGCGCAGAGGACATGGAGAGAAGAAAATCAAAGTCCCTGAATATGCGGCTCTAGATCTATTTCCCGACGCATGCGCACGAAGTTGCTGGTGGAAAAAGTCTACAAACACCGGACGCAGGCGCAGAAGATAGGGGGAGGTAGTTGAGAAATAAGAAAATCGAAGTCCCTGAGCATGCGCACATGGTGTGGGGATCTAGCCGACAATGAGTCTATCTTTTAATGCATGCGTATAAACCTTACCGGTGGGAGAAAGTTTTTCAAACACCGGACGCATGCGCAGAATATACCCCGAAAAATCAATAGACATTAGACGCAAGCGCAGAATTCACCCGAATGTAATATGTGATTGGCCGTAGCGGACATCAATCAACACGAGATCGCAATGTGATAGGCGACTTCTAAATGAAACCCACCCCACTGATATAAAGACATGGAGATAGGAAACACTCGTGTTGATAGTACCTCCATTCCCCTGAAGACGCCGCTGATGCGGTGAAACATGTTGGGGGAGCTGTGTCTCTAACATTTTAACAATGATGGCAGGGCTGAGAATGACTTAGGCTACTTTCACACTAGCGTTCGGAGCGGGTCCGTCTGATGTTTCATCAGACGGATCCGCTCCTATAATGCAGACGTTTGTATCCGTTCAGAACGGATCCGTCTGCATTATAGTTTGAAAAAAATTCTAAGTCTGAAAGTAGCCTGAACGGATCCGTCCAGACTTTACATTGAAAGTCAATGGGGGACGGATCCGTTTGAAGATTGAGCCATATTGTGTCATCTTCAAACGGATCCGTCCCCATTGACTTACATTGTAAGTCTGGACGGATCCGCTTGCCTCCGCACGGCCAGGCGGACACCCGAACGCTGCAAGCAGCGTTCAGGTGTCCGCTCGCTGAGCGGAGCGGAGGCTGAACGCTGCCAGACTAATGCATTCTGAGCGGATCCGCCTCCACTGAGAATGCATTAGGGCTGGACGGTTGCGTTCGGGGCCGCTTGTGAGCCCCTTCAAACGGAGCTCACGAGCGGACACCCGAACGCTAGTGTGAAAGTAGCCTTAGGGAAAGGCGATCTGCAGACGCCGAACCCCCCTGAGGGCCAGAGTAGGAATACATGAATAGTATAAGTACTTTAAAATAGTCAGTGAAGGACATACAATCAAGGTAGAGCCTAAGACGCAACAATTAGCAACAAAGTGCGGTGTAACTGATCATATACCTGGTGTCGGGCGACACCTACAGGCACTAAAGTGTAATCACACAGGATAGATACAATTAGCCTGTATATGATTTTTGTGTGAGAGTAAGTCCTCCTGACTATTTAGAATAATACAGATTTCGAGCCCACAAGTTTAAGTCCTCCATATACATTTTAATAAGTTTTTTTCTTTTCTGTGTGGAATATAGAGTTTAATAAAAGGAAAATAAAAGTTATATTTTAATTATAGGACCAAAAACAGGAAACTATAGTCAGCAGACTATTGGAATATTAGAATTGACCTCCTGAGTTAGTGGATCATTTGAAATGATATATGTAATGACAAATCATGTGACACTAAATTGCACACAGGTGGACATCATTTCACTAATTATGTGACTTCTGAAAGTAATAGGTATAGGTAGCACCAGAGCTTTTTATGGGCTTCCTAACAAAGGGGGTGAATACATACGCACATGGCAATTTTCTGTTTTCTATTTCTAAACAATAGTTTTATTTTCTCATTTCACTTCACCAACTTAGACTATTGTGTTCTGATCCATCACATAAAATTCAGATTAACAAAATGTTGAACTTAAGGCTGTGATGTAACAAAACACGAAAAAAGTCAAGGGGGGGGGGGGGTGAATACTTTTGCAAGACACTCCAAATAGATGATGTGAGAAATCTCTGTACTGACCCCTGATACATTTATACATAGTTATTCGCCCCTTAGTCGTCTTTTTTCTAAACTGAATAACCCTAATTTTGATACTTTCTGGGTACTGTAGTCCACACATTTCACTTATTACTTTAGTTGCCCTCCTCTGACCCTCCTGTTGACACGATAGGAGGTTTTATAATTCCCAATGCCTCTGCTTGTCTACCATAGGCCCATTACCCCTTAGGGTACCAGTATTCCTCTAAAACTTGTCAATGGACCTCTAGTTTTTAAAAACATGACGTCAAACTACCCTTTCTAATGCAACATAGTGGTAATGTGGACTACGGTCACACTGCTAAAACACAACCAGTTAGTACTAATGGTAGCTAGACTATAGTGCTATATGCAGGGCCGGATTAACGTAGGGGCTGATGGAGCTGCAGCTCCAGGCCCCTACCATAAAATAGGCCCATCCGCCAGCCAAAAGGCCGTCGGGAGCGGCCCGTGCTAAAAGTCCTCTGTTGTCAGCCGTCACATAGCGCACAGACAATGCAGAGACGCTCACCTCACGCTGGCAGCAGGGAGCCTGAGGGAGGGACTCGGGAGGAGCGTAATATGATCCTAGAGTGGAAGCTGCTTCTGCCAGCCCCTCCCTCCCCGCCCACCAACCAATCAGAGCTGAGGCAAGGCAAGCACTAGCAGCTCTGAGCGTCGGAGTAGTACAGGGAGTCTAAGAATAGAAATGAATCGAATGAGTCTCAGGTTAAAAGAATCTAAAGATCCGATTAGTTAGAGACTCATTCCATTCTTTGAGTTAAAAGAGCCGTGAGTCAGACTGTAGAACAGGTTACACTGAGGCTGTCGGCTGATGCAGTGATAAGATTAAGGGACAGGAGCAGAGATAAGAGAAGTGACAGATGACACAGAGTTTAGATTACAGGTTGAATTAACCCTTTAGGATCAAATTGGCTTCTCAGGAGATATATATGTTAAAGGCATCTCATTCAGTAGCTATATAACTAAGGGTGGGTTTACATCTCCTTTATGGATTCCGTTAAGTGGGGACTATTTTATTATCAGCCAGTGACTGTTACTGTAATACTGTTATCAATTCAGCACATAGTTTTCCTTGTGCGTGCATTCACATTTCACTTCACTTGGTTCGTTGTACTACTGTCAGTGTCAGACTGTTGTCACTGTGGGTAACGATGCACAACAGACAACAATGCACACCACAGTGACAGCTCCTGACTCCTGTCCTGAGTCCTCCTGTCCGGCGCCTCAGCTTCCCTTCACTATCACTATAATCAATCACTCTTCCTGATCCTGACTCACTCATTAGAGAGCTGAAGAGCCGACTGAGTCAGCAGCAGCAAGTGAATCGGATGGATAGCATCTGCGCATGCGCACCGGCACCTAGAGTCTTCGGTTCACTTGCGAGTCAGCTCAGCAGTCAGTGACTCAGCAAGTGAACCGAAGATCCGATTCATCTGAAAGATCCGAACTTCCCATCACTATTGTACACAGCGCAGCGTGCAGGAGGGATAACCGCGGGCGCACTGAGGTCATATCCGGCGGGCCGCGGCATTACAGGAACAGCACCAGCTGCTCTGACGTCCTGCCGCCGGATATACATCACAGGATATCCGGCGGCAGGACGTCAGAGCAGCTGGTGCTGCACGCTGCGCTGTGTACAACCTGCTCAGCAGTTTCGACCAGCACACGGCCCACAGCGCTCAGCCACACCAGCCCGTGAGACAGCAGGAGCTTCTGGAGCATGTATCAGATAAACTCATCCAGTTGGAAGGGAGGGCAATCATAGTGCTGTTCTGATTTATGGACACAGCTCTCAGCATGCTTAGCCAGCCTTCTATCTGGCTGTTTCTGAGCCTGTGGACTGTGACTCTCAAGAAGCACAGCCAGATAGAAGGCTGGCAAAGCATGCTGAGAGCTGTGTCCATAAATCATAACAGCACTATGAAAATTACTGACTGGCTAAGCATGCTGAGAGCTCAGTCTAAATAACATAACACATAAAGAAATTACTGTTTCTAGCTGCTAGTCCACAGCAGCTAGAAACAGTAATTTCTTTAAAGGGATTCTGTCACCAGGTTTTACCCCTGTCAGCTAAACATATGCTGATGTTCAGGGCGTCTTCACGATTCCTAATGTGGGCTTATAAATGTCATCTATGGGCTTATTTAGCTAAAAAACAGCTATTACTAACCTGTCAGTCAAACAAGGGGATGTTAATGGATGCAAGGTGCCGGCCGCACCCGCCGCCGTTCGTGCCCAGCGCCGCCTTTCCGGACTTCTGCGCCGCCTCCTAATCCTCTGTGCTGCCTCTTGCTCTCCCTCCCTCCCCCCTCCTTCTGCTGTAAGATCTCGCGCTTGCGCACAGGGCTCTGCCTGATGCTCCCGTGCAGACTTCTCCATTTGGCTTCTTACAGCGAAGTGCGCATGTGCCGGCACTTCGCTCAACCCCTGTATGCGCGAGATCTTACAGCAGGAGGAGGGGGGAGGGAGGGAGAGCGAGAGGCGGCACAGAGGATTAGGAGGCGGCGCAGAAGTCCGGAAAGGCGGCGCTGGGCACGAACGGCGGTGGGTGCGGCGGGCATCTTGCACCCATTAACATCCCCTTGGGCACCTTATTTGTTTGACTGACAGGTTAGTAAAAGCAGTTTTTTAGCTAAATAAGCCCACAGATGACATTTATAAGTCCACATTAGGAATCGTGAAGATGCCCTGAACATCAGCATATTTTTAGCTGACAGGGGTGAAACCTGGTGACAGAATCCCTTTAATGTGTTATGTTATTTAGACACAGCTCTCAGCATGCTTAGCCGGCCTTCTATCTGACTGGCTAAGCATGCTGAGTGCTGTGTCCATAAATCATAACACAGCTCTATGAAAATTACTGTTTCTAGCTGCTGTTGTCCACAGTCCACAGCAGCTAGAAAACAGTAATCTTCATAGTCATGTTAAATGATCACTATAGTGTCAGGAAAACAAAGCGGTTTTCCTGACACTATAGTGCCCTGAGGGTGCCCCCACCCTCAGGGTCCCCCTCCCGTGGTCCCCCTCCATGTTGCCAAGATAGACGCCAAATGAAGGGGTAGTTGCAGGAACAAAATACTTTAATGGTATCGATAAAATATATATGTAATTAAGACACTGAGTGCAGTTCCATAAAAAGGCCCAGCAAAATTCTCAGCACCAGGCCCATGATGCTCTTAATCCGGCCCTGGCTATATGTATGGCAGTGTTGATGCTCTCAATCAGAGCCAAATATGTTTGCTCTACTGCTCCAAATTAGTAGTTTAATCTTAGGATTTTACATGCATGGAAGAAACCCCACTGACACCAGGCAAGGGTCAAAGCAGTTCTCATTTATTACAGGAAGTTAAGCAGTATATATGTACATCAGAGGGGGCATCCCCCTGAGGCTTGTGGCATAGTTCCATTGGCTAGAATACAAAAATAAGAAAAGAGATAACACTTGGCATCTGCGCATTGTCCATTATTTTACAAACTTTGGTATGTAAACTATGTAAACATCTAGGTGCCAGCGCCATATTGTTATGGCTTCACATTAACAGCAGTACAGCATACGTCATATATGACATATCAGGGAGGAGGGTCCTCTTGGATAAGGTGAAGCCTTTGTGCTTTTAGTCCCAACTTGAACGAATAAGGCGTTAGCTGAGAGCTGGAGGATATGTATGTAGAGCAAATGTATTTGGCTCTGATTGAGAGCATCTTTAACAATTTCGCACCCAACGTGGGGCTCGAGCGAAGGTAACATCGGTATCCGACATAGATTACCTCCGAGACCTAACGAAAGGCACTTGAGGAGGGGACCGCGGCCCCAAGAGAAGGTAAGATAACTTGTTTATCTTGCCTGTCTCTCGATGCTTTGTTTAATTAAATCACGGCTGTCTCTTCTGCTGGACGATGGTTACACTGTAAGTAGCAGCTGTGGCTGATGTTGAAATCTCGAGTCCCTAGAACCATAGACAGGACATTGGAAGATTTGCTCCACTGTGGGTATGTCTTTTCTGTGTTTTCGTGTCAGCCACCTTCATGGTTATCAATTAGGCAGAGCAAGAGAATTCCCCTGGCAGGGGGGGGGGGGAAGCTCAAGATAGGGGCTATAGTAAATCTCTTCCTGCTGTGGCAGAGGGATTAGCCCCGGGGATCTCCAGGGGGGGGGCTACAATAGATTTCTGCGAGACCGAAACTGGGGCGTCTCTAGAGACCCCCCTGGACTGGGGCATCGCTAGAGACCCGCCCCAGAGGAGGCGGCAGATGGATTAGTCCCGGCTGGCAGACCAGATGTGGGAGCCAGGGAAAATATTCTGAACAGGGGTGGGCTCTGCTTGTTGGTGAGAAGTAGCAGGTGCCGGTTGCTTTTTGTCTTGTTTGTGTCTGAGTGGTTAAACTCATGGGATAGTCCCCGTCCCTGCCTGAGGGCAAGTATGCTGCTCCTCAGTTAGTAGCCTAAGAAAAAGGATGTAAGCTGTCACCCTGATTGTGTGTCTCCCCTGAGAGGAAGGGCTGTCAAGAGTAGAGTCCAGTTGTGACTGCCATCCCAGGGAGTGTCGTGTCTTGTCTGTCTATGTACCATGGGAGGTTCTGTGTCTGTTGCCCAGTGAATATATCGCCCCACAGCTGGTGGCTGAGGTGTATGAAGGGAGACAGCACGGGCCGCTGCTGTGAGTGAAATGACATCATGATATTGGAATGTGTGATAGCGAGTAAAATATCTGAAGAGATAATAAGACAATGTGTGTGAGGTACTGAGTGTGCGTGTATGAAGCTCCAGAAAATGTTATTTGTTAGTAAGTTCAAAGACTTGTGTGTGTAAATGTTTGGGAAATGTTTCTTTATGTCTGTCTGTTCCTATGTCTGTTCTACATTGAATGTTATGTCCGTTATTTGTTATGTCTGTGTGGATCAGGAATCTGACCTTGTGTGTTGCCAAATAGAAAACTGACTAGTAGAGGAAGATCACACAGCCAAGTTTACTGTGAGCGAAATCACCTTTACTGATGTGATGTTGAGGCAAAATTAAGAGTTAAAGGGAACCTGTCACCAGTTTTATGGTGTCCTAACTAAGGGTAACATAAATAAGTGACTGATTGATTCCCTTAGCAAAATGCTGGGTTACTTTCTTTAACCTCCTCAGGACCGCCGTACGCAGGATTGCGTCCTGGCGGCGGCCCTGCTCTTCTGGGTGGACGCATATACGCGTCCTCTCGCGATAGCCGAGATTTCCTGTGAACGCGCGCACACAGGCGCTCGCGCTCACAGGAACGGAAGGTAAGCGAGTGGATCTCCAGCCTGCCAGCGGCGATCGTTCGCTGGCAGGCTGGAGATGTGATTTTTTTAACCCCTAACAGGTATATTAGACGCTGTTTTGATAACAGCGTCTAATATACCTGCTACCTGGTCCTCTGGTGGTCCCTTTTGTTTGGATCGACCACCAGAGGACACAGGCAGCTCAGTAAAGTAGCACCAAACACCACTACACTACACCCCCCCCTGTCACTTATTAACCCCTTATCAACCACTGATCACCCCTGATCACCCCATATAGACTCCCTGATCACCCCCCTGTCATTGATCACCCCCCTGTCATTGATCACCCCCTGTAAGGCTCCATTCAGAGGTCCGTATGATTTTTACGGATCCACTGATAGATGGATCGGATCCGCAAAACACGTACAGACGTCTAAATGGAGCCTTACAGGGGAGTGATCAATGACGGAGGTGATCACCCCATATAGACTCCCTGATCACTTCCTGTCATTGATCACCCCCCTGTCATTGATCACTCCCCTGTAAGGCTCCATTCAGACGTCCGTATGTTTTTTACGGATCCACGGATACATGGATCGGATCCGCAAAACACATACAGACGTCTGAATGGAGCCTTACAGGGGGATGATCACCCCATATAGACTCCCTGATCACCCCCCTGTCATTTATCACCCCCCTGTAAGGCTGCATTCAGATGTCTGTATGTTTTTTACGGATCCACGGATACATGGATCGGATCCGCAAAACACATACGGATATCTGAATGGAGCCTTATAGGGGGGTGATCAATGACAGGGGGGTGATCACCCCATATAGACTCCCTGATCACCCCCCTGTCATTGATCACCCCCCTGTCATTGCTCACCCCCCTGTAAGGCTGCATTCAGATGTCCGTATGTTTTTTACGGATCCACGGATACATGGATCGGATCCGCAAAACACATACGGACATCTGAATAGAGCCTTATAGGGGGGTGATAAATGACAGGGGGGTGATCACCCCATATAGACTCCCTGATCACCCCCCTGTCATTGATCACTCCCCTGTCATTGATCACCCCCCTGTAAGGCTGCATTCAGATGTCCGTATGTTTTTTACGGATCCACGGATACATGGATCGGATCCGCAAAACACATACGGACATCTGAATGGAGCCTTATAGGGGGGTGATCACCCCATATAGACTCCCTGATCACCC
Source organism: Bufo bufo (assembly GCF_905171765.1). Lineage (NCBI taxonomy): Eukaryota > Metazoa > Chordata > Amphibia > Anura > Bufonidae > Bufo > Bufo bufo. The sequence continues at coordinate 571,098,741 of NC_053391.1, read as the reverse complement.
CCCTGTCATTGATCACTCTCCTGTCATTGATCACCCCCCTGTAAGGCTGCATTCAGATGTCCGTATGTTTTTTACGGATCCACGGATACATGGATCGGATCCGCAAAACACATACGGACGTCTGAATGGAGCCTTATAGGGGGGTGATCAATGACAGGGGGGTGATCACCCCATATAGACTCCCTGATCACCCCCCTGTCATTTTTCACCCCCCTGTCATTGATCACCCCCCTGTAAGGCTGCATTCAGATGTCCGTATGTTTTTTACGGATCCACGGATACATGGATCGGATCCGCAAAACACATACGGATATCTGAATGGAGCCTTATAGGGGGGTGATCAATGACAGGGGGGTGATCACCCCATATAGACTCCCTGATCACCCCCCTGTCATTTTTCACCCCCCTGTCATTGATCACCCCCCTGTAAGGCTGCATTCAGATGTCCGTATGATTTTTACGGATCCACTGATACATGGATCGGATCCGCAAAACACATAAGGACATCTGAATGGAGCCTTACAGGGGGGTGATCACCCCATATAGACTCCCTGATCACCCCCCTGTCATTGATCACCCCCCTGTAAGGCTGCATTCAGATGTCCGTATGATTTTTACGGATCCACTGATACATGGATCGGATCTGCAAAACACATACGGACATCTGAATGGAGCCTTATAGGGGGGTGATCAATGACAGGGGGGTGATCACCCCATATAGACTCCCTGATCACCCCCCTGTCATTGATCACCCCCCTGTCATTGATCACCCCCCTGTAAGGCTCCATTCAGACATTTTTTTGGCCCAAGTTAGCGGAAATTATTATTATTTTTTCTTACAAAGTCTCATATTCCACTAACTTGTGTCAAAAAATAAAATCTCACATGAACTCACCATACCCCTCCCGGAATCCAAATGCGTAAAAATTTTTTGACATTTATATTCCAGACTTCTTCTCACGCTTTAGGGCCCCTAGAATGCCAGGGCAGTATAAATACCCCTCATGTGACCCCATTTCGGAAAGAAGACACCCCAAGGTATTCCGTGAGGGGCATATTGAGTCCATGAAAGATTGAAATTTTTGTCCCAAGTTAGCGGAAAGGGAGACTTTGTGAGAAAAAATAAATAAATATTAATTTCCGCTAACTTGTGCCAAAATTTTTATTTTTTTTATGAACTCGCCATGCCCCTCATTGAATACCTTGGGGTGTCTTCTTTCCAAAATGGGGTCACATGTGGGGTATTTATACTTCTCTGGCATTCTAGGGGCCCTAAAGCATGAGAAGAAGTCTGGGATCCAAATGTCTAAAAATGCCCTCATAAAAGGAATGTGGGCCCCTTTGCGCATCTAGGCTGCAAAAAAGTGTCACACATCTGATATCGCCGTACCTGGAGAAGTTGGGCAATGTGTTTTGGGGTGTCATTTTACATATACCCATGCTGGGTGAGATAAATATCTTGGTCAAATGCCAACTTTGTATAAAAAATGGGAAAAGTTGTCTTTTGCCGAGATATTTCTCTCACCCAGCATGAGTATATGTAAAAAGACACCCCAAAACACATTGCCCAACTTCTCCTGAATACGGCGATACCACATGTGTGACACTTTTTTGCAGCCTAGGTGGGCAAAGGGGCCCACATTCCAAAGAGCACCTTTCGGATTTCACAGGTCATTTACCTACTTACCACACATTAGGGCCCGTAGAATGCCAGTGCAGTATAACTTCCCCACAAGTGACCCCATTTTGGAAAGAAGACACTCCAAGGTATTCCGTGAGGGGCATGGCGAGTTCCTAGAATTTTATATTTTTTGTCACAAGTTAGCGGAAAATGATGATTTTTTTTATTTTATTTTTTTCTTACAAAGTCTCATATTCCACTAACTTGTGACAAAAAATAAAAACTTCCATGAACTCACTATGCCCATCACGAAATACCTTGGGGTGTCTTCTTTCCAAAATGGGGTCACTTGTGGGGTAGTTATACTGCCCTAGCATTTTAGGGGCCGAATGCGTGAGAAGTGGTTTAAAATCAAAATCTGTAAAAAAAAATGCCCGGTGAAATCCGAAAGGTGCTCTTTGGAATGTGGGCCCCTTTGCCCACCTAGGCTGCAAAAAAGTGTCACACATCTGGTATCCCCGTACTCAGGAGAAGTTGGGCAATGTGTTTTGGGGTGCCTTTTTACATATACCCATGCTGGGTGAGAAAAATATCTTGGCAAAAGACAACTTTTCCCATTTTTTTTATACAAAGTTGGCATTTGACCGATATATTTATCTCACCCAGCATGGGTGTATGTAAAATGACGCACCAAAACACATTGCCCAACTTCTCCTGAGTATGGGGATACCAGATGTGTGACACTTTTTTGTAGCCTAGGTGGGCAAAGGGGCCCACATTCCAAAGAGCACCTTTCGGATTTCACCGGCCATTTTTTACAGATTTTGATTTCAAACTACTTACCACACATTTGGGCCCCTAGAATGCCAGGGCAGTATAACTACCCCACAAGTGACCCCATTTTGGAAAGAAGACACCCCAAGGTATTCGCTGATGGGCATAGTGAGTTCATAGAAGTTTTTATTTTTTGTCACAAGTTAGTGGAATATGAGACTTTGTAAGGAAAAAAAAAAAATCATCATTTTCCGTTAACTTGTGACAAAAATAAAAAAGTTCTATGAACTCACTATGCCCATCAGCGAATACCTTAGGGTGTCTTCTTTCCGAAATGGGGTCTTTTGTGGGGTGTTTGTACTGTCTGGCCATTGTAGAACCTCAGGAAACATGACAGGTGCTCAGAAAGTCAGAGCTGCTTCAAAAAGCGGAAATTCACATTTTTGTACCATAGTTTGTAAACGCTATAACTTTTACCCAAACCATTTTTTTTTTTTACCCAAACATTTTTTTTTTATCAAAGACATGTAGAACAATAAATTTAGAGAAAAATTTATATATGGATGTCGTTTTTTTTTGCAAAATTTTACAACTGAAAGTGAAAAATTTCATTTTTTTGCCAAAAAATCGTTAAATTTCGATTAATAACAAAAAAAAAGTAAAAATGTCAGCAGCAATGAAATACCACCAAATGAAAGCTCTATTAGTGAGAAGAAAAGGAGGTAAAATTCATTTGGGTGGTAAGTTGCATGACCGAGCAATAAACGGTTAAAGTAGTGTAGGTCAGAAGTGTAAAAAGTGCCCTGGTCATTAAGGGTGTTTAAGCTAAGGGGGCTGAGGTGGTTAATTGACCCAGTCAATCTGCCAACATCTTGTATTGAAAAGCTCCAGCTGATAATAATGAGTCCTGAATATTCATGAGCTCCTGACTCTCCCCGCCCACCTGCTGCTGATTGACCGTTTGTTTCCATATGAACCAGCAGCAGGTGGGCAGGGGAGTGGCTATAGCTCTGAATTAAATATACACTGGACTCACTGACATCACACTGGACTCAAATCAGCTCATTAGCATGCGGCATGCGGCATCTTTGTGTGTATATTATGAGAGAACAATCTGTGACACCAGTAAGTGAATACATCTAAGGTACTTTTTAGCAGTTAATAATTGTATATAATTAGTTAGATTATAATCAAATATCCACATGACAGGTTCCCTTTAAGTCGAGAATGAGAGAAATCATCACAGAGACACAGGGAGGTGTGTGCTCTGGCTTTAGGCCAAAAAGGAGTAAAATTATTACAAAGTTTCTCACAAGAGTGAACACAGGACATTCGGCCTTGAATTTAGAACATTCTAATCTAGAATTTTTCAAAAACAATGCAAGCATCAAAGTGAAAATATTTAAGTATAAGAAATTAGGCTGGACAGAAATGTATGATGAACAGACAAGTAATTTATTTTTATATGCCGCCGATACTACCCTCCAAGATTTCGCTGTGAGACCCTGCCGCGCCCCCAGCAGCCATCTTAATTAACCTGTTTTAGACACATGACTTACCGGTACATCATGATGTCCCGGTACTTAAGGAAACATGACGTACTGGTACGTCATGTGTATTTCCGATCACCGCTGCAGGCACCCTGGGACAATGCGAGGGGGTCCTGTGACCCCCCACCCCCGTATCGGCGATTGTGGCAAGCCGCAGGTCAATTCATGGTGACATCACATCTCAGGATCGCTTCTGATTGGCTGCAGGGCGGGAGGGGAGGTTTAAGTTACTGCAGCTCTCCTCTCCTCCTTTCTGTGTCCTGGAGAGAGGAGCCTGCCCCAGCACCCCCATCTGTGCCCAGCACCCCCCTTCTGACCCTCCACAGTGGCAGGGATATTGAGGTAAAGTTTTTAGGGAAAAAAAAAAAAAAGTTTAACTGTTGCATCACTCTCATCGGGTGTCTGGGGTCCACAGCACAGCTGTGTGACCCTAGATCCCCCAGGGGTGCTGCAGCTTGCCCCTCTGCCCCCCCCCCACATTTTTTGGAGCGCGCAAGCAGTTCTTCTTTTTTTTGCGTGCGCTGACTGTGGCCGACCCTCTTATTTTTACGCGAACCCCCTGCCCCCCCCCCCCCCACACACACTAAATAAAGTTTTCCACACGCGCGCACACACACACACACACTCCCCTATGGCCCGCCGGATGTTCTCAGCCGAGGAGGCATACGCCCAGCTTGCCTCTGATTCCGAGAGCCCCAGTGAGGACGAGGATGACCCCACTTTCCTCTTGTCATCCACGTCCTCCTCATCATCTAGCGATGATGATGAGCCCCAAGGCGGCGGAGCAAGGGGACCGCCATGCCAGGGACCCTGTGGCCCACACTAGTACGAGCAGATCTGGGGCTCGTACTAGTTTTCGGCCAAGCAGATAAGTCCACCTGAGCCCCCTACCGGTGAACTTGCATGGTGTACCCCAGAGGATTTTGAGCCTGCGATTCCTGATTTTGTTGGCCGGCCAGGAATCCAGATTCCCAAAGTGGGCTTCACTGAATATGACTATTTTTGTCTTTTTTTCAGTGACCGCTGTGTGAATCTAATGGTGGAGGAAACAAACTTGTACACCCAAAAGTTCATTGCTCAACACCCGGGCTCCTTTTTGGCTAGGGCTGGTGGTTGGACTCCGGTCAGTGCATCCGAGATGAGGATGTTTTGAGGCCTCGTGCTGCACATGGGCCTAGTCAAAAAAAACAGTGTCAGGCATTACTGGAGTAGGGACGTCCTCTATCAGACCCCACTTTACAGTACGGCCATGACACGTTCCCGTGCTTTGTTACTGGAAAAAATCTAAATTCTGTTGTTTTTTTTCCATTTGCCATTAACTCTTGTGGAACACCTAAAGGGTTAACGACGTTTGTAAAATCAGTTTTGAATACCTTGAGGGGTGTAGTTACATTTTTGGGTGGTTTCTATTATGTAAGCCTCACAAAGTGACTTCAGACCTGAACTGGTCCTTAACCACCTCAGCCCCCAGTGCTTAAACACTCTGAAAGACCAGGCCACTTTTTACACTTCTGACCTACACTACATTCACCGTTTATTGCTCGGTCATGCAACTTACCACCCAAATGAATTTTACCTCCTTTTCTTCTCACTAATATAGCTTTCATTTGGTGGTATTTCATTGCTGCTGACAATTTTACTTTTTTTGTTGTTAATCGAAATTTAACGATTTTTTTGCAAAAAAATTTCAATTTTCACTTTCACTCAATATCTGGCACAAATATAGGCAGGCAAAGGACAATATTCAGGAAATATTATTTATTAGATTACTCACAACATGTTGTATAAAATAACAAAATTAAATGACGATAAAACTTTAAAAATTATAAAAAAATTACACATAGAGCATATTAGGACTCCTGTATTACTTCCTATATTCAGTCTCTTTGTATTATTGCATGGTTCAAAGTTCATATATGGTGAATTACCAAGTGAAGTCAATGGCAGTTCAATTGGTTTAAAGCACTTTAGGTAATATAAATGTACTTTACCACTCCTGTTTAGCCGTGCAGATGCCTGGCTATGGGCTGCAAGGATCACTCCTATTAAACGTGCGGCCGCTTGGCTGTAAGCTGCTTAGTTTGTAAGCTGCAGGAATCACTCCTGTTGGCCGTGCGTCTGCTTAGCTGTGAGCTGCAAGGACCTTTGGAGGCGGGTTCGCCTGTCGACACTTCCCCGTATTGCTGAATGTTACAACCAGCTCTGACCTTCCAGGACCTGATCGTGGCGTCCCACGTGGTTCGGCCGGATAGGTCAGGTGACTTCCTCTTTCAGGCGGGGTTTTCAAATAAGTACAGCATTCGCTTGTAATAATCGGTGTCTTCCTTGTATCGTCCCACACTGTCTGCCGACCTTACGCGTTTCGGGATGAAATCCCTTCCTCAGTGACGCCAAACTCTTGTTCTCCAAATTGTACTCTCAAACAGCAATAGGGAGTGCTGTGTGGCAGTGCACCCATTCCATTGTACATCAGTGAGTGAGCCACCTAACCTTGAATCATTTTTCACTTTCAGTTGTAAAATTTTGCAAAAAAAACGACATCCATATATACATTTTTCGCAAAATTTATTGTTCTACATGTCTTTGATAAAAAAAAAATGTTTGGGTAAAAAAAAAAAAATGGTTTGGGTAAAAGTTATAGCGTTTACAAACTATGGTACAAAAATGTGAATTTCCGCTTTTTGAAGCAGCTCTGACTTTCTGAGCACCTGTCATGTTTCCTGAGGTTCTACAATGGCCAGACAGTACAAACACCCCACAAATGACCCCATTTCGGAAAGTAGACACCCTAAGGTATTCGCTGATGGGCGTAGTGAGTTCATAGAACTTTTTATTTTTTGTCACAAGTTAGTGGAAAATGATGATTTTTTATTTTTTTTTCTTACAAAGTCTCATATTCCACTAACTTGTGACAAAAAAAAAAAATTCCATGAACTCACTATGCCCATCAGCGAATACCTTGGGGTGTCTTCTTTCCAAAATGGGGTCACTTGTAAAAAATGACTGGTGAAATCCGAAAGGTGCTCTTTGGAATGTGGGCCCCTTTGCCCACCTAGGCTGCAAAAAAGTGTCACACATGTGGTATCTCCGTATTCAGGAGAAGTTGGGGAATGTGTTTTGGGGTGTCATTTTACATATACCCATGCTGGGTGAGATAAATATCTTGGTCAAATGCCAACTTTGTATAAAAAAATGGGAAAAGTTGTCTTTTGCCAAGATATATCTCTCACCCAGCATGGGTATATGTAAAATGACACCTCAAAACACATTCCCCAACTTCTCCTGAGTACGGCGATACCACATGTGTGACACTTTTTGCAGCCTGTGTGCCTGTCCTGGTGAGATGTGATCCCTATGCTAGGTGTACCTGTGTGTGGTACTTCCGGAAACACTCTCCTAAGCATAGGGCAGGGTGGTCAGGACAGTCAGGACAGAAATAGCGGGTGTCACGCCTTATTCCACTCCTGCTACAGACACGACATTTTTTTCGGGGTGGCGGTTGGGTTGAGGTACCAGGAACGACACTGGGGAAATGTCGCTCGTGTAGACGGCTAACTACACTGGTGGATGGGGCCACGGAACCTCCTGGATAAAGGAGGTTCTCGATGATCTCTTCCTGGAATTTGAGGAAGGATCGTGTTCTCCCAGCCTTACTGTAGAGAACAAAACTATTATACAGCGCCAATTGAATTAAATATACAGACACCTTCCTATACCAGCGTCTGGTTCTGCGGGAAACTAAATAGGGAGCCAACATCTGGTCATTGAAGTCCACCCCTCCCATGAGCGCATTATAGTCGTGGACTGAGAGGGGCTTTTCAATGACACGGGTTGCCCTTTCAATTTGGATTGTCGTGTCTGCGTGAATGGAGGAGAGCATGTAAACGTCACGCTTGTCTCTCCATTTCACCGCGAGCAGTTCTTCGTTACACAAGGCAGCCCTCTCCCCCCTTACAAGACGGGTGGTTACAAGCCGTTGGGGGAAGCCCACGCGACTAGTTCGCGCGGTGCCACAGGCGCAAATCCGTTCTATAAACAAATGCCTAAAGAGGGCCACACTTGTGTAAAAATTGTCCACATAAAGATGGTACCCCTTGCCGAATAAGGGTGACACCAAGTCCCAGACTGTCTTCCCACTGCTCCCCAGGTAGTCAGGGCAACCGACCGGCTCCAGGTTCTGATCTTTTCCCTCATAGATCCGAAATTTGTGGGTATAGCTTGTGGCCCTTTCACAGAGCTTATACAATTTGACCCCATACCGGGCACGCTTGCTTGGGATGTATTGTTTGAAGCCAAGGCGCCCGGTAAAATGTATTAGGGACTCGTCTACGCAGATGTTTTGCTCAGGGGTATACAAATCTGCAAATTTCTGGTTGAAATGGTCTATGAGGGGCCAAATTTTGTGGAGCCGGTCAAAAGCTGGGTGGCCTCTGGGACGGGAGGTGGTGTTGTCGCTAAAGTGCAGGAAACGCAGGATGGTCTCAAAACGTGCCCTGGACATAGCAGCAGAGAACATGGGCATGTGATGAATCGGGTTAGTGGACCAATATGACCGCAATTCATGCTTTTTGGTTAGACCCATGTTGAGGAGAAGGCCCAGAAAAATTTTAAGTTCGGAAACTTGGACTGGTTTCCACCGGAAAGGCTGGGCATAATAGCTTCCCGGGTTTGCGGTTATAAATTGTGTGGCATACCGGTTTGTCTCTGCCACGACTAAGTCGAGGAGCTCCGCAGTGAAGAACAGCTCAAAAAATCCCAGGGCCGTACTGATCTGAGCCGTCTCAACCCAAACTTCAGACTGGGCGGTGAAAGGGGGAACTAATGGTGCGGCTGAAGTTGGTGACTGCCAATCAGGGTTTGCCAGCACCTCAGGGATTCTAGGGGCTCTACGGGCCTGTCTGTGCGGTGGCTGCGACGGGGTAACTACTGCACGTGCCACCGTACCAGCTTCAACTGCCCTTCTGGTGCTCGCTACTTCACCTTGTTGTACGGCAGTGCTGGTACTAGGTCCAGGGAGGGCTGCGCTGCTGGTGTATGCCTCACCACGTGATCCGGCAGCGACAGCCCCACTCTGCTGCTCTTGAAGCGGATCCTGCGTAACCTGTGGTCTAGCGACACGGGGCCTGGTACGCCTGGTGCTGCCAGGGACCTCAACCTCCTCGTCCGAACTTTGGGTCAGAGAGCCACTGCTTTCTACAGGTTCATATTCTGACCCGCTAGATTTGTCAGATGAGGGTTCCCATTCCTCATCCGACTGGGTCAGAATCCTGTAGGCCTCTTCAGAAGAATACCCCCTGTTTGACATTTTGGACTACTAAATTTAGGGGTATTCCCTGAGACTACCCAAGAAAAAAAGCAAGCCTGTCTTACAAAGGGGAGGCTAGCGAAGTACCGGAGGCCACTGCGGTTGATAAAAAATATCAAAACTGATTTTTTTATCGCCGCAGAGCGTGTAAAGTGAATGTGCAGTGATCAAAAAAAAATTTTTTTTTGTCACTGCGGTGGGGCGGGCGTGGGTGAACGCACGTGTGGGCGACCGTTTTGGGTGGAAGTCGAGCTAAGGTGACACTAATACTATTATAGATCTGACCGTGATCAGTTTTGATCACTTACAGATACTATAAAAGTACAAATGCAGATTAGCGATACGCTAAACAGCGAATAAGTGACTGCGGTGCGGTGGGCTGGGTGCTAACTGATCCCTAAACTACCTAACCAAGGGGCCTAAACTAATCCTAAAACCTAACAGCCAATACTAGTGAAAAAAAAAAGTGTCAGTTTACACTGATCACTTTTTGTCTTTCACTAAGTGATTGACAGGGGGCGATCAAGGGGTTAATTTGGATGATGGGGGTGATGGAAGGTGATCAGGGGCTAAGGGTAGTGTTTGGTGTGTACTCACAGTGATGTCTGCTCCTCTGCTGGATCCAACCGACGAAAAGGACCAGCAGAGGAGCAGAGAAGCCATATACTGTAACAGATCATATTTACTAATATGATCTGTTATCTGGCTTGTGATTCGATTTTTCAAAAATCAGCAACCTGCCAGCGACGATCATTGGCTGGCAGGTTGCTGATGCAATAGTCCTTTAACTTTTGCTGGCCCGCGATGCGCATGCCGAAATCTCGCGTCTCGCGAGAGGACGCGCTGGTGCGTCCAGGTGGAATGAAACAACCACCTCCAGGACGCGTCTGTGCGTACAGCGGTCCGGAGGTGGTTAAAAAGTGGGTTTTTGAAAATTTATGAAAAATTTCAAGATTTGCTTCTAAACTTCTAAGCCTAGTAACATCTCCAAAAAATAAAATGGCATTCCCAAAATGATCCAAACATGAAGTAGACATATGGGGAATGTAAAGTAATATCTATTTTTGGAGGTACTACTATGTAATATAGAAGTAGAGAAATTGAAACTTGGAAATTTGCTAATTTTTCTAAATTTTTGGTAAATTTGATATATTTTATAAATACATTTTATTTATTTTTTTACTCCATTTTGCCAGTGTCATGAAGTACAATATTTGACGAAAAAACTATCTCAGAATGGCCTGGAAAAGTAAAAGTGTTTTAAAGTTATTCACACATAAAGTGACACTGGTCAGATTTGCAAAAAATGGCCTGGTCCTTAAGGTGAAAATGAGCCCGGTCCATAAGGGGTTAAGGTAATTCCTTCACCAGCGGCCATCTTAACTAATTCAATTTCCGGCCTGGCTGCCATCTTAACTCCTGCAACTTTCGGCCGGCCCAGAGGCCATATTAACTAAGGGAACTTCACTCCCTGCCTAACAGCCATCTTAGTTACTGGTATTTTTCCTGATACCGCTACATACAAGGAAAAAATACACATAGATCTAAGTAGCACCACATAGAGTACTGAACTCAGTAAGTGAAGGATATTGTTTAATTAGATAAAATGCCTTAACTTCTAGTTTTTTTCCCTTTACTCGGATTAAGTCAGCACTTGGAGGCAACTTAATCTCGATTCATAACAGGTTGTTGTGGTTGGTGCAGATGTTCAGGACTCCAGGCCATGTGAAGTACGTCGCCCTGGGGGTCCTGCCCATCTGCTAGAATCACAAAAGGGGGGATTGTGATGAAAATGGTCTCAACTGTGGTAAACTGTAGCTTTAAGGCCAGACAGATTCTGTTCTCTCTGTCTTTCATATAATGTTGCTGAAGAATGCTAACCTTGAGATAAGATGCTGCAGAAGTAGTAAGGAAGAAAGAATGTAGACAGGCAGTGAAGGACATCAGCAAGCTAATGAAAGTTGTAGACATCCCAAATACCCCCCATGGTAAACTGAATCCAGAGTAGTGAGAAAAAGCATGTAGGTAAATAAAGGGTGGCTGAAAGATAACAAGCTCACAGAACAGGCAGAAGTCTGGTTGTGAGTAGTGAGGAAAGTGTATAGAGGAGTTGTAGAGAGACAAAGAAAGTCAAAAGTATTATCATGAATGTTATCATGATAATGTCAAACCACATCCCCAACAGAGAAAGGAAAAAGTAAGTCTGCCACCCAATAATTGTTCTGGGGGATAGACCTGCAGAGTCTGCGGGACCCAGAACCCAGATGGGAGAGTGTGTTGTGCTGTGTGTGGTACTCCTCGTTCACACCACATGAGAGACTTGTATTATATAACTTCAGAAATTGATTTATACAGTACTGTAAAAAAAACATTTCCCGAACTTGGGTTCGGTTCCAAGTGGTTCGGGAAATGTTTTTTTACAGTATAAATCAATTTCTGAAGTTATTATGAGAAGTCTTGCGAGACTTCGCAAAGTAATAACTTCGGCTCATCGGAGCCAATATATTCTAATACTGTACGGAGCGCTCACTCCGTACAGTATTGAATCAAAGTTTTATGCAAATCGACTTCGGATGTTTCATCCGAAGTCGATTCGCTCATCTCTAGTGAATAAATATGACACTAAAAAAGCATAGTCCTTACCACCACACATGTCTGCCCAAGAAGCAGAGCTAAGGGCTCTGGAGATGGTTTGCAGATATGCAGATGGAAAAGCAGCCGACATTTACGCAGATTCTAGGTATAGCCCATGATTATGGGCCCATTTGGAAAGCCAGAGACTTCCTGACTGTTTCAGGTAAACCCATTAAAATGGGGAAGCAGTGAGGTCTTTTATGGAAGCCCTCATGTCGCCAACTTAAATGGCGGTGATAAAAACAAAGGTCACTGTAAAACAGACTCAGAGGAGGCAAAGGGAAAAGCCAAGGCAGATCAGGTGGCAACAATGGCTGCCAAATTGCCTAGGCAGACCCCTGCCTTAGTGGACACAGCTCACGTCCCTGAAATAACTCCTTCTGTCTCCCTGAAAGTTCTTAAGGCCTTACAGAACCAGATGGGGAAGGAGGAAAGGGACTAGTGGATGTAACAAGGAGGGACTGCAAATGAGGAAGGCCTAATACAGTTCGAAGGGAAACTGTGCCTTCCCAGGTCCCTCTAACCTACGATGGCACAGGCAACCCATGGGGTGACGCTCCAGTCAAAAAACTGCTTTGTGTGATTTAGTACATAGCACATGGTACGCCCCAGGGTTCAGCACTGTAGCAGCCAGATATACTCAAGGATGTATGACTTGTGCCCAGAACAACGTGGACAAGGTGGTTAAAGTACCCCAGAAACACGCGTCTTGCCCTTTGTATCTGTTTTAATGCTTGCAGACTACATTCAACTACCCAAGGTGGACGTGTATGAGTATGTATTGGTGTGTGATGACTTGTTTTCAGGATGGCCAGAAGCATACCCGGTAGCTAAGACCACAGCAAAGAAGATTATGGCCAAAGTTGTATGCAGGTATGAGGTACCTGAGACCATTGAAAGTGACAGAGGTGTTCAATTTACAGGTGAAGTAATGCAGGAGATGATGAAGGTTTTGGGTGTAGAACATGCTTCGTACCATCCACAAAGCAGCGGTAGGATAGGAAAAAAAGAACTGAATGGGACACTAAAGTTAAAGATTCCATGGAAAGAGTGCCTGCTGGTAGCCCTCTTTTCAGTAAGGTATACCGCTAACCATAAGACAGGCCTTAGTCTCTATAAGGTCCTTTTTGGGTCAGTCCCAAAGACATGATTGTATTTCCCACAGCAGCTCCAGATGCAACATGGTTGACAGATTGTGATCAGTTTGTACAAGCCTTTGACTAAAATACATTCTCAAGTTTTTGCTTTACTTCCAGATCCTGATAAAGTACCAGGAACCAACTTGTGTCTGCAGATTGGGTGGTGGTAAAAAGACAGGTTAGAAAAGTTCTCAAACCCTGTTTTGATGGTCCATTCCAAGTGTTGGTGACCACAAGCACATCAGTGAGGCTCAAAGGAAAGCCTAATTGGATCTACGCCAGTCATTGCAAGAAAATGTTCAATCTGGAGACTTGACAGGATGGTGTTTCTTGTTCCCCCTTGTGTGACTGCTGATCCTGACTCAAAGAATATGGATTTCAAATGAGATGGTAAAAATAGATTTCTGGGCCGTGAAAAAGTTGTGTAAAAGGAAGAACAAAGCTGTAACAGTCAGATACTTCCAGCCCAGTGACTCATGGATAGTATTTCCCAAAGATTATCAGTATTAATAGTTTTTATGTTCACAATAATCGAGCAGTTGAAGACTGAAACTCAACTAAGCATCCACCACTCAACATCGCCCCCGTATTCTGTATTAGGGATAGGTAAGAATCTGACTTCCCATTGTATAAGTCCATTACGAGGGAGTCTATCCAGTAGGGATAGGTTGTCTCCAAAGTGGTGAAACAACCAACAGGTACAATGGGACAGATTGTAGAACCAACTTAGATTAGGGACAGCGTCTGGCCAATTGTAATGGCTTCAAAGGGGGGACTGATAGAGATGTGGATATCATTCTTGATCAACTAAGATGGCCCCCATATCCTCCAGCTCTCAGCTAACGCCTTATTCACTCAAGTTGGGAATAAAAGCACAAAGGCTTCACCTTATCCAAGAGTACCCTCCTCCCTGATGTGTCATATATGACGTATGCTGTACTGCTGTTAATGTGAAGCCTTTGTGCTTTTAGTCCCAACTTGAGTGAATAAGGCGTTAGCTGAGAGCTGGAGGATATGGGGGCCATCTTAGTTGATCAAGAATGATATCCACATCTCTATCAGCAGTTAATACATTTATTTTAGTGTAGCCCCTGTGGGCAGTGAATAGAAATTTGTGTTTTTTTATTACACAATATCTTTGGGCAAGTTGTATTTCATGTGAAGGAGTACTGAGCCTAACTTCTAACGAGGGTGATTGTTCCTATTTCCACTGAGATGATGTCACGCTGGTGTGTTTTATCTTGTGTGTGTGTTCTGTTGTCATAATAGTCACTGTATTCCTTTATATAATAGTTTGTGCTCTGCTGAAGTAATGTCGCCATAGTAATTGTATGTATTGTTAGGTTTTATTCCATTGTGATGATGTCACAATAGTCTGCATTCATTTATTTATAGATTGTGTTCTATAGTAATGATGTCACAATTGTCACTGTATTTATTTATAGATTGTGTTCTATCGGATGATATCACAATAGTCTGAATGTATAGCGTGTGTTATATTATATGATGTCACAATAGTCTCTGTATTTATAGATTGTGTTCTATAGTGATGATGTCACAGTAGTATCTATATGTATAGACTGTGTTCTATAGTAATGATTAGAGATGAGCAAAGTATTCAAAAATTTGATTCAGCTGCTTCGCCGAATTTTACAAAAAAAATATGCTTCATGATGAATTGCTTAATCACGAAGAGCATTTCTTTGTAAGCAGCGGGTGCAATGACAGGGAGCGGTAGTTGCGCCGCTTCCTATCATTGTACCCCTCAGATGTTGCATTCATGCATGAGGGCAGCATCTGATAGCAATAATTGGGTGTAAAATAAAAAAAATATTAAATCATACCTACCTCATCCATTTGCTAGCGACAGGACGGCCTCCTCCATCTTAATTAAAGATCTAGTGCGAAATCTCTCTCTCATACGTCACCGCACACGGGATTTTGTGCGAGAACTTATTTTTTTGTTTTTCACACTATTTAGGAGAAAATCGATTTGCTACCACGAAGCACGAGGAAATTCGGTTTCACAGCGGATTAGAATTTTCGCTGAAATTCGGATCGAAGTCCACTTTGTGGACTTCGATTTACTCAATACTTATAATGATGTCACAATTGCCACTATATTTATTTATACAGTAGATTGTGTTCTATTGTGATGATGTCACAATAGTCTCTGCATGTATAGATTGTGTTCTATTGTACGATGTCACAATAATCTCTGTAATCGCCATATTTATTTAAAGATTGTGCTGTTTTGTAATGATTTCACGATAATCTTTGTATCCGTTTACAGTTTGTATTCTGTTTTAATGATGTCAGTATAGTGCTTGTAGTGCACAGGAAAAACATCACCAGTGTGTGTCTTTATTCCTTGCCTGTGTTATCTCGTTATGATGTCACTGTACTATTCATCTTTATTCGTAATTAAAGTTATGCAGTGATGATGTCACATTACTGTGTGTCTTTATTACTAGGCCGTGTTCTGCTGATAAATTATAGGTTGTGTTATAATAGTATAACGTCACATTAGTGATTGTATTTATTCTTAGGATTTGTACCATTGTGATGATACAGTATTCTCTGTATTTATTGGTCGTGTTCTATTGTTATGTCACTATAGTCTGTGTTGTATGGTAAGTGAAGTGAGTATGGTATGGACGGCATGACATAGAACATCATTATCTTAATACTAACAGCATACAGTTCAGAAATCATAGCACCACAAGATGTCCAATTAATACATCCACCTATTGACACTATTGCTATGTATAGTTGCTACAAAAAAATTGTCATGTAGTGGTCCAAAAATATGATCTTGAAATAAAAATGTGATATTCATAATATTATAGAAATGTATTTCTCTAAACAATGGTGGTTCTATCTTGCATACTGTAACAGTGGAGGTAATTCTCCTCTGCTGCCACTAGATGGTAGGATATGCTTACATGATACTGTTCCATACCTTCGTCAGTAAAGTCTGAACTGATTATTTCTGGGTGCAGAAAATAATTCACAGATGATCAATAATCTTTATGCAAAGGTACATGTATGATTCTCTGTCATTCTAAAACAGCATACATTTTGAGTAATAACAGACTTATAGCTATGATGAGTTTACCATAATAAAGGGGTTGTCCGGGTCCAGAGCTGAACCCGGACATATACCCTTCTCCCACTCAGCCTCTCTGACATGAGCATTGGAGCATTTCATGCTACGATGCTCTCCCTTGCCCTTTGCTGTATATAGCAGTGTTCCCGGTGACTTCACTGGTCCTGATGGGCGCGTTTTTAGCGATGCCCTAGACTGTAAAACGGCCAGGGCAGCACTAAAGCCCGCTCATTAGTGCCGGTGACATCACCAGGCTCACTGCTAGGTGGAAGCCTCTGCCTAGCTTATCCAGGGAGAGCGCGGTACGTCATTGATCTCCAGAAAAAGCCCTTGGCCTACGCAATTCAGCGGAGGGCAAGGGAGTGCATCAGAGCATGAAATGCAGTACAGGACCTGTGGTGATGTCATCACAGGCCACTGACCCTCTGAAAGTAGGGGGTGGGGGGGCACTATCCAGGGACATTGCTGCTGCCAGTGTGTGAGGGATGGTCAGGGAACAGTACCACTGCCAGTAGGGTAGAGATGATCAGGGGACAATACTGCTACCAATAGGGGAGGGATGGTTAGGGGACAAGACTGCTGCCAGTGGGGGATTGGTGTTCAGTGGATATTATGTTGCTGTCACGCTCTAGTGTGGGAGGGAAACCCCCACACCAAACATAGGAGGGAAAGGGAAAAGGAAACAAGGCCTGAGTACTAGGAAAGGAAGATGGACACCTCCTAGTGAAGACCCTAATCAAAGCCATGACTGGCTACAAGTATGAACAGACCCCAGAGGTAGGTGAGTTCATACATAGGAATACCTAAAATTCT
This sequence comes from Bufo bufo, assembly GCF_905171765.1. Lineage (NCBI taxonomy): Eukaryota > Metazoa > Chordata > Amphibia > Anura > Bufonidae > Bufo > Bufo bufo. The sequence goes on along the minus strand of NC_053391.1, from coordinate 571,081,796 downwards.
ATCTAACCCTAAAGGACACTGGTACTAATGACCGGAATGAGACATCCTAGTCTACCAAAAGGAAGATAAATGGGAGTCTCCCTAAGGCCTAATACAAAACAACAAAGAAATGCAACACACAGAAAAGCCAAAATATAAAGGGAAAGGTAACACTTAACTTCCAAGAAGCTATCGCAGCACCAGGAACTCAGCCGAGTTCCAAACACCAGATATCCACAGGTCCAACTGAAGCTATAAACTGCACAGCATTGTGGGAGAGACAACTACAAATAGGGAAGGTTAAATGACCACAACAGCAACACCTTGAGGTTAAGAGTGTGGCCAGTACCAGAAACCACATAGACGTCTATTGATCCACAAGGTAAACATGTCAAACCAAACCACGTGTTGCCAGTCTCAGAGATCTCCTGCCACTCACAGTCGCGGGGATGTCCGTGACAGTTACATGGTGGTATCGGATGTTGGAGAGGTATTTTGTGCTACACTGTTGTATTCAGCACTGTAGGGGAGATATTTTGTGCTGCACAGTGGTATTTGGCACTGTTGGGGAGATATTTTGTGCTGCACAATGGTATCAGATGCTACTGAAGAGGTATTTTGAGCCTTTTTGTGGTATGTGGTGCTATAAAGGAGGATAAGGTACGGTATTCCCCTTGACCATGTGATTAGGCATTTCTGTGTTCCTCTTTTATTTTCTTTCTTGTATTGATGATTTACATAGAGGCTTGACTAAGTAAAGCAAAATTTGCTGCATCATGCACTGCGCATCACTATTTTTATGCTATATATTATGTGGTCTGGTGCGATCTGTATGCTAGGGCTGTGTTAGGGCAAAACCCCTACTTCTATGATCTGCTGGAGTCCAAATCAGATGAAAGTAAGAGTATACTCGGCAGAGTTAAATGAAACAGGCTCAAGGTTGTATTAGAATGATCTCTCTCATCTTTATTGGGCGGATACAAAATATTTATACCCTTTTTCTAGAACTCAAGCCAAACACAGATATCGTCATTTTACGTAAGCATCACATTATTAATAATAATAATACTAATAATAATAACTTCTTTTTGATGCTTGCAAGTCAAGCATATTTAATTACAAAAAACCTTATATTATCCTTCAGTTATTCATCCTTGAAAAGTATCTAGTACCAGTTGCACTCCCAGAACATCAGGCACACATAGTTCTGAGAACTAATAAGCAATTAACTTTGTTTGTCTCAAATACACACGGCTCGGCAATTCTCAATTCTAACCTAAGATAAACCAGCAGGTAAAATGGAACCCAGGATTCAAAATGAAGGTGCAATCCCTCACAGGCTGCCAGTCTGGCTCTGCTTATCTGCCTTCTAGCACCCCTTTTGCTCCAGCTATTGATGGCTGCTGCTGTGTGTGTGTGTGTGTGTGTGTGTGTGTGCGTGTGCAAGCACATAAGAAAGAAATAGCCTGAGCTGTGGAAAGCAGAGGAAATCTCATCTCAGGAATACAACGGTCTTATCGCTATGAGTCCACTGTATTCTGTAGAAGGATCCTATTATATTGAACTGCAGACAGGTTATAGGTCAGGTGGAGCTGAGCAGATTGATTTTTAGTTTTATGAGAAAAGATTTGGTATAACCAAACTCGTTTAGCCAAATCCTGGTAATAAAATGATTATGCCTCCTTTTTGGCATAGCAAAGGTCTGAAAGCATGGCTGTCCAGTAGTTATCACTTTGCTTGATGCTAATTATACTTGTCAGCATGTAAGCATGCATGCATGCAGCTTGCCATGCTCACCAGCGTGCCCAAGGACCCAGTTCTCTCAGACTTCAACTGCGATGGCGATGGTCAGTGTAGTCATCGTTGTCATCATCAGCCTTGTCGCCTGTGACTGGACAAGCTCCAAGTCCCTTTGCATCACCAACTCCTCCTTTATCCATGGGGGTCCCCAATAGCTGCAGGGTGGCAAGCAGAATGTGGAAGGTGCTCTTCTTTCACCATCCCTTGTTGCATCAGCATGAGCATTTGTTGTAATATAAATATCAGGAGGTTCACATTGTTGATCCAGCTATTGTCCCTACTCAAATTGGTGGCCTCTTGAAGGGCCTGGCTACGCAACACACGTCTCTAAAGACCTGCCACTGTCTGAGGTCAAAATAACACATGCTCCCTGCTTTGGTGGTTTGATGCATGACTAAATAATTCCCTGCCTTATACTGGTTGTACAGACGCTTCACAGATGAAGCGTGGCAAATGCAGACCATTCTGTCATTGCAAGTCCAGGATGGATTTTCTTAGCTGCATAAGAACTGCTGAAATGCGTATTCTCCTGGACATGGCCAGCACCTTCTGTAAAACTTTTTTTAAAAGAGTTTTACCACTAAATTTATCATGCACCATGCAAGGAACTTGTGTTATTTCACCCAAATGCAGGGCAGCCAGAATGTTCCTGCCATTGTTACTGACCACCTTGTCCTGTTGTAGCTAGTTGGCAGAGAGACATACAGTGGGAAATTTGCTGCTTGTTACAGGTGAGCAACTGATCTGCTCTGTGGTTTCTCTTGCTCAGGCTTATCAGTTCTAAGACCGCATAGCAACACTTCAGTTTACATGTATAAAAGAAGGGAGGGTGAGTGAAAGCCACAATTTGCCCTATTCTGTAAGGGAAGGGAGGGTATCCATTGAGGAAGAACCAGACTGATACAGATGTGGAGTTGTCAGTAGGACCTGGCCTCAATGCTGTGGTGCAGCATAGCTGTTGCCACACAAAGAATTGACCCAGTGGGCTGTGAAAGACATGTACTGTTCATTGGCCATAATTGCTACTCGGCAATTACAACTTGGCCAGGCGGGAGTTCAGCTTGCAAACAAGTGAAATACTTTTCACATACAGTTTTTTCCTGGCCAAACATTCCGTTATGGATGACTGATGATTGAGTGGAGGCCAAGGAGGAGGAGGAGGAGTATGAGCGGGAGAAGCAGTTACTGATTATGCAGATGACAAATACACTATACTGCTTGTGCATGTGGCCCGTCTGCTAGAAAGAAGACTGGAGAAAGGAGGACAGTTTTGTTCCAATTGCTGGCCAGTTCTATTTCCCCACTGGATGTGGTGATGCCACGTTATGAGTGCTACATTTGAGCGTCCATGGCTTATTTTGATCCTACTGATCTTGAACATGGCAATGGTTTTGTCTGCAGGCACTGTGGAGAATACAGTATATACACACACAGAGCAACCAGCAACTTGGTGTAGGTCTGGTACATTTTAAGCATTTACAAACAGCATCAGCATGCCACCAGTTCCAGCTGACCCCCAAAAAAGCAGATCTGGTCCTGGCATATTTTTTTTTTCTTTCTGGCAGTACTTTGGCTCTGCCCTTTATTGCCACCATGACTTTTCTCCTATTATATCACCTTCTCCTCATCAGCCCGATCTGGTTCCCAGCTCCTGTCCAAAACACAAGCATCATAGTTCTCTCCATCCCCACCACCTTTATCAGTGTGATTATGGGTTCCTGGGCCTCCTCATGATTTCCTCCTTTGTATTTGCCCTTAATGCCCCTGTCAACATGGCTACTAGTGACTCTACCACCACCACCGTGGCTATAAGTATCACTACTACAACCATCACCAACATGGCTATGCATTTGAGTCATCAGCTCCCCTGACTCTGCCGAAACCTCCTCCACATGGCAGTACAAATGCTGTCTGTTCTCATGCAACTTAGCAACCGGAAGACTATGTTGAGTATCTTTCATAGCACATGGGGTGTTGCTGTCTCTTCTTAGTGAACCAAGGCTCAAAGGCACATTGATCATCCTTCTGTGACTGAGTGAACCATCCAGTCCACAATGTCATTCTGTTTGTCCTAAATAATAATTTTTCTCTTACTCGAAGTGAGGGAAAACTGTGGCCCGCTACTAATACTGGCCAGGTGGCCAACATGTTCTCTCATTGATGACAGGGCATATGTCTTTTTTTTTTTCCAGTACCTTGACCAGTCATGTTTTGCTTTGAAGTCTATTAAAAAAATGAAAAGTTGGATTTAGTACACTAAATATTAAAAATAGAAAATTTGGGAAAAAGGTTTTTGGGAAAAAAAACAGGTGCAATTAGATGTCCCTTAGATATGATAAAAAAATATGCACTTTTACGCTGCTGTTGACACACTAAAATACACTTATTGCACACATATAAACTTTAAATTGAAACAGGTGCAATTGGACATCCCCTGGAAGTGACCAAAATATACACTGCTGTTGACACACTAAAATCTTATTGATCACCGATAAACTGTAAAAGCTTTGTAACATTTTTTTTGTTGTTCAAAAAAACAGGCAGTTTTCTGCACATAAAAACATATAGGGGGACATTAAGACTGGCAATTGATACGCTGGTCTTAATCCCTGTAAGCCGCAGGTGGATGCGCCTAAATTATGTTGAGGCATGGACTACCTAACTTCGGTGCTTGCTGCTGCCGGGAGTGTGACATTCTTTAATCTACGCAAGGTCCCTTCCCTAGTAAAGACTAAGATCATTTTCCACGCCAAAAACTGATCAATGAGATGGACCTAACAGAATGCATAGTAGGAACCTAATAGCAACACTGTGTTTGGTCTCCACATGTACCAGTGATCTGACCGGATCCATTGGCACGAGAACTGCCCCACTATGACCTTTCGGTGAGGAGCTATTATCCATATTGGGTTTTTGGATTTTTAGCTGCTATAACCAAAGGGAGGGGAGTGGGATCCTCCCAGGGGCGGGGAGGAGCATGACCAACTAAGAGTTAACTGCCCGTGTAAGGCAGTGGACATGGCCTTACTCTGAAGGGAGTGCATACCATGTATCGTTTTTGGAGAGACCTGGAAACCCCGCTGACCTCACCGCCACCCATGTGACTACAGCATCAAAGGACTATACCCATATCTGTTAACTGACTTTCACATTATCTGTTAACTCTGACTGTACCATATAGTGTTGTTGTATAGTGTGCCCTAAAGGCGATTAAATATATAATTTAATCTTGTGCTGTTCTTTTATCTTGAACCTCGTACGTCCGTGTCTCAGTATAACATTACATGCTACCTGGGTTGGTTTCTGGCCCGATATAATCCAGTTATGGGCTAGGCTTATATCTAACAAGGAACTGGTGGCAGTCTACTGGGCTGGCAGGGCGCTGTTTCACTGGGGCAGTGAAAGGGCTCTCTCAGCCTGTCAGGGTTGGGAGCGAGTGTTGTGCCATGCCGGAGTTCGTGTGGGCCACACTCTCACACTCCCTGTGGCCGTGTGGACAGGTGGTGACTGTGTAAAACTGGGCCAAGCTGACCTTACGTACTCCCATGGAAAATGACAAGACCATACCAGTGGTCATCACAGCGACAAAATGTGCGACATAAATAAGCCAAAAAATGGAGTAAAAATAGAGCATAAATGACCCCCATAGTGTACTGTCTCTTTAAGGATCTATGTGCACCATCCTGTATACATGTGTTTTACAAACAGGTCCATCACTATTCTGAGACACAACACTAACTCACCCTATTCTGTCCCCAATGATAAAACCTGACTTTCTACTCAGTAATTCAGTCTACCTAAATATATCTTCTTCACAATCCCTACACTGTTCCTGCAAGACCCTAAAATGCCTGACTTGTTCGTCTATTTGCTGTGTCTGTAAGATATGTCATTACCTCAGTAGCCGAGCTCATAATGGCATCTCTGCTTTAGAGCTAAAATAGTCCCTGATAGACCTGTCAATATCTTCCCTCTTGATTGTATGTCAAGCTGACTTCAAGGCTTTATGGGCTAGCCCACTGGCCAAGGCCCTGCAGACTTCTGTCTTCATCTTTCCTACCCTGGCTGCCTCACTAGTGTATTGAATTTTAAATGAAAAATGTCAGAAAGATGCCTGCTGAGATTCCATGTAAAATTGAAGTTGTCTTATATCATATATAGCACTTAATTGGTCACTTTATTTCTGTAGTGTAGAAAGAACCTGATGAATTCCTACAGACCATGGTGACTTCTCTATGGATGGAAACATTGATGGGATCATTTACTAACAGATATACACCACTTTTTGGAATCTGCAACTTTTCCAAGCTCACGCTAGGTCTAAAATAGGGTGTGTGGTATGGGCAGGGAAGAGGGTGGACCTGCAGACCCATCTCATTTTTTATTTTTACGCCTGTTTTAGGTATAGAAATAAGGTCTAAATCTATGCCAGCAAGAAAGCTGGCGTAGATTTAGACAGGCTGTGGCTACGGCGAAGTTATGTAGAGGCTGAGGCCTCTACATAAATTTGGCTCTTCCACCGCCATCCAACGCCAGCTAAAGGGGTATTAAGACTGGCGTCTAAAACGCTGGTCTTAATAAATGACCCCCTCAATTCTTGTTCCCACACCTTGATATGTGTTAAAGGGATGTCTTTATTCGTGTTTATAGGCAGGACATATTCTTCTTGGGCTGCCTTTTCAACAGCAGGATATGTTCCAGTCATCAAATTTTTCAGGGCTTTAAAGGGGTTATCTGAAACTATAAACTGCCCCCCAAAATGCGGGTCTGTCACATGGAACATACTTACCCCACTCCCTGTGATGCTCCTGGTCCCCGCACCGCCGCCGCTGCTTCTCCCTGTTCGCCGATGAAAACATCTGGTGTCGTGAAAGGGGAGCAGCCAATGGCAGGCGGGGACGAGCCTCCTTAGCATTGCGGGCTCGTTCCCGTCCCCGCCTGCCATTGGCTGCCCCCCCCCTCCCCGACACCAGATGTTTTCATAAGCTCAGGGGGACAAGCAGCAGCGGCAGTGCGGGGACCAGGAGCGTCACGGGGAGTGGGGTAAGTATATTCCGTGTGACGGACCCGGCATATCAGGGGGCAGTTTATAGTTTTGGATAACCCCTTTTATGTAACTTTGTTATAAACATTGGCATGAAATTCAGTTAATCAAACAGTGGAGTGGAAGCTCTTAGTAGTGAACATTTCTAGGGACTGTATTGTATGGATTTTCCAAGCTTTCTTGGGAATAATAATTTTTAATTTTCATATTATAAACCAAGCTTTGGTGACAATATTATTGAAAAGGAATAAGCGTAAATGAGCTGGATTCCTCTGTAACAAAGATCTCAGAGGAACGCCAATTGTAATTTCTTCCACAGGCATGTTCAGTTTTGGGGTAGAGGTATCAAACTGACTGTGTGGGAAATTTGTGTTGCAAGGTACAATAAGTGATTATGTCTAGGAGGCCTATTCCCCCAACCTTCTTAGGAGAACCAGAGTTCTATGGGCGAATCTTGGTTTAGAACCACCCCTAGCATATTTTCTAAATATGAGTCATAGTAAAAGCAATGTGAAGAGGGGATTGAGAAGGCCTGAAGGAAGTAATATAAAAATTTAAAATCACCCCATTTCCTTAGAATACAGAAATAAATACAGAACTAATAAAAAAGATAAACATCATAGGCATCACCGCATAGTAACGAAAGAAGTATCAAATGGGCCGATTCACCATACTTTTTATCGCTTCTCTTACTGCAATTTTTTTTATAAAATGTGATCAAAGACAGACACACTCCAAAATTGATACAAAAATTGTATCAATAAAAACTACAGATCATCCTGCAAAAAATTAGCCCCTACACAACTCAGTAGACATAACTATAAAAAAGTTATGGGGGTCAGAATATGGTGATGTAAAAAAAAAAATATTTTGAAGTTTTCATTTTTTCCCCCCAGTATTTAAACATATAAAACATATACAAAAATGTGGAATCGTTGTAATTGTACTGACCCAGAGAATCAAGTGCACAGGTCAGTTTTGCTATTGGGACAAAACCTGGAAAACTTTGTAGTAATTGCGGGTTTTTTTCCAATTCCCACTACAATTCCAATTTTGTTTCCGGCTTCCCACTACATTGTATGACATATTAAATAGTGGCATTAGAAAGTACAACTTGATGTGCAAAAAACAAGCCCTCATATTATTATGTGAACGGAAAAATGAAAAAGTTATCAAAGGTATTAGAAAGGTACTGTTTGATTTTCATTTTTTATATCAATCATGGGATAACTCCTTGAATTGTGCTAAGATAGGATACAATTTATAACTGAAAAAAATGGATATCTGTAAATTGTTGCGTGACTGAAATTATGTATGATGTGTAAGCTGTGAATCAGAGTTTGACAATCTTTTTTTTTTCTTTCTAAAGCTAATTGCATTTGCTAATTAGGAGACAAAATGTGGCCAAAGGGGTCTGTCTCTTCAAGCTGAGTGTTAAATGTTATAGCTACGGATCCTCCACAGCTACAGTGAAAAGTAATTATTGCTTTTGGGTGTTTATTATGACATTGAGAAGGGTCACCCACTATGACTAGTGTCGTACTACCCGCAGGTGACAGAGTAGAATGGAGTCTTTTAATAGTTACTGAGGATCTAGTACCATGATGGCGAACCTTTTAGAGGCCGAGTGCCCAAACTGCAACCCAAAACCCACTTACTTATCGCAAAGTGCCAACCTGGCAAATTAACCTGAATACTACATTCCAATATAGTATATCTTCCATGTACTTTATCACTTCGCTATAATAGCCTTCCTACATGTAATGCACTTCCTGTGCCATTCATAGTGCGCCCTGTGCTGATGAATGGCAGGAAAAGTCTAAGGCATATTGGTACACCTAAGACTTTTTTCAGGGCACGAGTGCCCACAAAGAGAGCTCTGAGTGCCCCCACTGGCACCCCTGCTTTAGGTTCGCCACCACTGATCTTGTACATAGTTCTAGTATCCAGCAGATACATCCATAATTTATTAGATATTGTTCTGTGAAGCAAAATCAAAAGTCTCTCACTGGGAGAAAATTATGTAAATTCTTATTTAAAAGGGTTATACAAAGTATGAAAGTTAACCCTTATTTACAGTATAGGTGATATAACTAATCAATCAATGGAAGTTCGACCACAGATCCTGAGAATTGGATCCCTTGTTCCCGTCCTGATGGAAAGACATGCAGACAGAGCATGCACCCTGTTGCTCCATTCATTCTCTATGGGACCGTCTGAAATAGCCGAGTACTGTACTCAGCTGTCTCCAGCATTCCCAAAGAAAATAAATGGAGCGGCAAGGCATGGTTGGCCTGCCGATCCATCATGACGCGAGCAAGACATCCCATTCTCGAGATTGGTGGGGGCCCCAATGCTTAGGCCACCACTGATCAGTTACTTATCACCTATTCCCTGGATAGGGGATAACTTTCACAGTTGGTATGACCCCTTTCATTTTGCTGTGCAATGTACACTATCGGAAAATTCAAAAAGAAAACCTAGAAGAGATTAAGATAAAAAGCCTATTTTACAATATGGCAATACTGGAGGGTGTTACACATAGTGATTAAAGTTCAAAGTTCCATACTTTACATGCAGATGCTCCACAAGCATCACTGACAGCACCATCTTTTGTCTTACAAGCCTGTTGATTCGGTTTTCACTAGTGTTGATCGAGCATGCTCAGCCGAACACTAGTTCGGCTCGAGCATCTCGATGTTTGGCACATGGCGGTATTCGGCCGAATAATGCATGCGCTCGAGCACAATGCTCAAGTCTCTTCCCCGCACATTTGTTGGCTGCTACGCAGCCAATAAACGTGCAAGTAAGTACTGCCCTTCACTGTAATGCCGTAGCTATGTTGGTTACTGGCATTACAGAGATTGGCTGGCCGATACGCGTCATCGGGTGTTATATAGCACCAGATGACACGTGTTCGGCTCAGTGTTAGTCAAGTTGAGCTGTGCTGAAGAAGGGAAAGATAGTGTAGGGAGTGAAATTTTCTTTTTTTTCAGTAGAAAAACTTGTCAGAGACCCAAAAGTCCTTTTAAGGACTATTGTTGTTTGTGGCAGCAGCAATATATATTTTTTGTGCAACCTGCGCTAAATTGCTAAAACTTTACAGACCCAAAAGTCCTTTTAATGACTGTTGTGTATGGCAGCAATATCTATCTTTAGCGCATCCTGTGGTAAATAGCGTGCAATAGTTAGGCAGCTGCAGATAGCGCATGATCTGCGCTACATCTCCTGTGTAACGTGTGCACATCCCAAAAATATTTGTGACATCCAGTGTACTTTTTCCATAGACGGTTACCTGGGGTACATCTCCTGTGTAACGTTTCCACATCCAAAATACCTGTGACATTCCCTGTAATTTTATATTAGCCGCTGCTGACATCAGCTACATTATCTGCAGTATTCCTCCTGTGTAACGTGTGTGCATCCCACAAATATCTGTGACATCCAGTGTCCGCTGCGGACAGTGACATTACCTGGGGTACATCTCCTATGTAACGTTTCCACATCCAAAATACCTGTGACATTCCCTGTAATTTTATATTAGCCGCTGCTGACATCAGCAACATTATCTGCGATATATCTCCTATGTGACGTTTCCACATCCCAAATACCTTTTTTAATTTAATATGAAGAAGGGAAGCAGTAAGGGACAGGAAAGTGGCCGTGATGCTGATGGTGCATGCAGAGGCCGTGGCCCTGGGCACGTTGAAACTGTGCCTGCTGCCAGAGCACAAGAAAAACAATCATCCACGATACCTAGATTCATGTCCCAGTTTGCAGGGCGGCGCAGGACAACGCTCTCGAAGTCAGATCAGTGGGACCAGGTGGTCGGTTGGATTGCAGCAGATAATGTTTCCAGTCAGTTAAGCACCACCCTGTCTTCTACCAAGTCTAGTCTCAGTAGCCAAGAGTCTGGTCAACAGAATCCTCACCCTGATCCTCCTTCCTCCCACCATGGAGAGTCTTGCCAAACAAGTGATCCCACCTACAATCTTTTAGAGGGTCAGCTCACCTGCAGACCCCGCATATAATGTTTTAGAGGGTCAGCTCACCAGCAGGCTCTCGCATAAAATCTTTTAGAGGGTCATCTCACCTGCAGGCCCTCGCATGTAATATTTTAGAGAGTCAGCTCACCAGCAGGCCCTCAACTACAATCTTTTAGAGGATCAGCTCACCTGCAAGCCCTTGCATATAATGTTGTAGAGGGTCAGCTCACCAGCAGGCCCTCAACCATAATGTTTTAGAGGGTCAGCTCACCAGCAGGCCCTCACCTACAATCTTTTAGAGGGTCAGCTCACCTTCAGGCCCTCGCATATAATGTTTTAGAGGGTCAGCTCACCAGCAGGCCCTCAACTACAATCTATTAGAGGGTCAGCTCACCATGAGGACCTCACATAAAATGTTTTAGAGGGTCAGCTCACCAGCAGGCCCTCACCTACAAACTTTTAGAGGGCCAGCTCACCTGCAGGCCCTCGCATGTAATGTTTTAGAGGATCAGCTCACCAGCAGGCCCGCTACCATAATTTCTTAGAGGGTCAGCTCACCAGCAGGCCCTCACCTACAATCTTTTAGAGGGTCAGCTCACCTGCAGGCCCTTGCATGTAATGTTTTAGAGAGTCAGCTCACCAGCAGGCCCTCAACTACAATCTTTTAGAGGGTCATCTCACCTGCATGCCCTCGCATATAATGTTTTAGAGGGTTAGCTCACTAGCAGGCCCTCGCATGTAATGTTTTAGAGGGTCAGCTCACCAGCAGGCCCTCACCTACAATCTTTTAGAGGGTCAGCTCACCGGCAGGCCCTCGCCCATAATGTTTTACAGGTTCAGCTCACAGCAGGCCCTCGCCCATAATTTTTAAAATTGTTAGCTAAGCAGCAGGCACTAGCCCATAATTTTTTCAATGGTCAGCTCAGCAGCAGTCACTCGGCCATAATTTTTTCAATGCTCAGATCAGCAGCAGGCACTCGCCCCTAATGTTTTAGATGGTCAGCTCAGCAGCAGGCCCTTGCCCGTAATGTTTTAGAAGGTCACCAGCAGGCCCTTGCTCCTAATGTTTTTGAGGGTCACCAGCAGACCATCAATCATAATTTTTCAAGGGTGTATGATGCCCTCCTTTATGTATAATAAAGGGTGTATTAGAGTGCCGGTTCCTTGTAATTTTTGGAAGCCCTTTCACTTAGTGCATATTCTTTATGAGTGTAGGAGTCCCACTACCTGAACAATTGTATCACAATGTGAATGAGGCCCTCCATTATGTGATATACATGTTGTAGCGGAGTGCCTCTTTCTTGTAATTTTTGGCAGCACTTGCACTTTATATTCAAGTAAATATACAGGAAAGAATGTTTCCTAACAATTTTATTTCTAAAATCAATTTTATCTTCGGTTTTGTTAGTATTATTGTCAGTCTGTAAAAGTGGCGAACTACTCGGACAACATCTTTCCTAGCAGCGACCTGGGAGTCCAAGATGCATCCAGACATCCTCCCGATGCTGTTCCCGAACCATTTCGGTGTTGTTTCCATCAATGTCTGACCTTTTCTTATGAACCAGACACCCTCCCCTCTTCAGAGCAGGGGGTGCCTGGTTTAATGCTTGGGATTTCTCATTGACTTCCATTGTGCTCGAGTGGTCGGTAGAGCACCCGAGCATCCTGAGGTGTTCGACCCGTGCACCCGAACACCCGAGCACTTTGGTGCTCGATCAACACTAGTGTTCACTATTCTTGCTATATGAAGGTGTGCACCATTTGTGCAGTTAACAGACTTTGAAGAGGGCCAAGTAATGGGACTTCGAGAAGCTGCATTGTTCATCCGTTATATCTCAGAAAGAGTTGAGTTTCTGTAATGCATCGGTGGTGTTGACAGAAGTCAGAGGAAGGCATCCACACATGTAGAGAGGGTTCTGGATGGTCAAAACAGACAGATGCATGCCAAGATCATCGCAAAAGAAGAGCTGCATTATCACCCATGGTATAAAGGTGTTTTCCAAGTGTTTTTCTACTGATGACCTATCCTCTAGATATCTGATCAGTGGGGGTACGACACCCAGACATCTTCCGATCAGCCGTTTGAGCAGGCAGTGGTGCTCACAGTATAACCACTGCCTTCTCCAGTTTTTCTTAGTCCGTGTGACATCACGTTCATTGGTCACATGCCCTAGGAGCAGTTCAGCCCCATTGAAGTAAATGGGCCTTAGCTGTGATGCCAAGCACAGCTGCTGTACAATGCATGACACAGAGTGGAGAACAGAGAGAAGGCCGCTACTGCGAGCACCGGTCCCTTCTGAAACAGCTGATTGGCGGGGGTTCCGGGTGTCAGAACCCACCAATCAGATACTGAGACCTGAGATCCGGAGTAAAAAACACTTGGAGAACCCCCTTTAACTGTCATGTATTAAAAGGGTCATAGATGCACGGGACAGGGAAGTAATATTATCACTTTTCACTAGTATTGCTGCAGTCTCATGCAGTTCAATACTGAGCTCTTGCTCATAGAAAGGATTTCTTGGACTTAGAACAAAGGTACAAAGAAATTATGAGGAAAGATATAAATAATGAAATGTATTTAATCTTGAGAAGATGTGTTTAAGGACCATATTAGACTGCACGATTTTTAGGCCAATGATCAAGAAGCGTTCATTGGCCTGTTCAATCAGTGCTGATGGGTGTGTTAGCATCCATCAGGGCTCAAACTGAACAGGATATTTTCACACGTGGCAGATTTTATTGCAGAAATTTGGTGTCAAGCAGATGGATTTCTGCAAGCACTATTATTATATAATTATATATTGCACTCATTAATTTAAAAAAAATGCACCAAGAAGATTTGTTGGAATTGAATGAAACGTTATATGTGTGAGTGTAATGATGATGTAAGTGACTATAATATTAAAGCAAAAGGTTACGTTCATTGACTGAATAACTTATTGCAAGACTGGCAAAAAGGGCAAATACTCCATCAACAATCTCAGCTCAACTACAACTAACTTCAGAGGACAAGGAGGGGCAGGCCTACATGTTAGCTCCATCCTGCCTCTTGAACAGAGAATCTTGGTTAATCCATGTGTCGGCCAGCTATATACACTTAATGTCATAGTACAGTATTCCTATGCAAACAATGGTAAAACAGTACGAAACATTATGAAACGAGAGAAATATGTTAAGAAAATCCTTATAAAATATGCACTTATCAGGCACAAGCAGTGTCTAGCGGGATACTGTGTAATGTTTATGTAAGTGTGAAGAATTCGTGTTCTGAATGTGGATTTGGTCTGGTTATCCCTTGGTTTAACTTGTACATTTGTCTTTTTTGTCTGGTGAGCTTGTTCGTATGAACAATCCCAAGGATGACTGATCAACCGCAATGTGGTCAATCTCATGTGTACTGCCAGTTTAACATTCTCCGCTAAATCAGTCTTGAGAGACGAGACAAACTGTCAGTTCACTAAAGATCCAATTACATGCAACCAATAGAAGAATATGGGGGGGGGGGGGGTGCTGTCAGAGGGTAAATGAGAAGATATATTACAAAGTTTCATATATTCATCTGTGCTATTGAATCATGAAAAAATTGTTGACAGGGTATTGACCATTTAGTTTATTTTACTTGAAAGTTTCAGCACAAATGACAGCTCATTACTTGGGATCCCATCAGAGAAACACTTTCTGATCAGTTTAACCACCTCAGCTCTTCTAGCTTAAACACCCTTAATGACCAGACCACTTTTTACAATTCTGCACTACACTACTTTTACACTACCACCCAAATTAATTTTACCTCCTTTTCTTCTCACTAATAGAGCTTTCATTTGGTGGTATTTCATTGCTGCTGACATTTTTACTTTTTTTTGTTATGAATCGAAATTGACCGAAATTTTTGCAAAAAAATGACATTTTTCACTTTCTGTTGTAAAATTTTTCAAACAAAACTACATTTCTATATAAATTTTTCTCTAAATTTATTGTTCTACATGTCTTTGATAAAAAAAAATGCAATAAGTGTATATTTATTGGTTTGCGCAAAAGTTATAGCGTTTACAAACTATGGTACAAAAATGTGACCCCATTTCGGAAAGTAGACACCCTAAGGTATTCGCTGATGGTCATAGTGAGTTCATTGAAGTTTTTATTTTTTGTCACAAGTTAGCGGAAAAAGATTTTTTTTTTTTTCTTTCTTACAAAGTCTCATATTCCACTAACTTGTGACAAAAAATTAAATTTTACATGAACTCGCCATGCCCCTCACGAAATACCTTGGGGTGTCTTCTTTCCAAAATCGGGTCACATGTGGGGTATTTATACTGCCCTGGCATTTTAGGGGCCCTAAAGCGTGAGAAGAAGTCTGGAATATAAATGTCTAAAATTTTTTACGCATTTGGATTCCGTGAGGGGTATGGTGAGTTCATGTGAGATTTTATTTTTTGTCACAAGTTAGGCCTCTTTCACACTTGCGTTGTCCGGATCCGGCGTGTACTCCACTTGCCGGAATTACACTCCGGATCTGGAAAAACGCAAGTGTACTGAAAGCATTTGAAGACGGAACCGTCTTCCAAATGCGTTCAGTGTTACTATGGCACCCAGGACGCTATTAAAGTCCTGGTTGCCATAGTAGTAGTGGGGAGCGGGGGAGCGGTATACTTACAGTCCGCGCGGCTCCCGGGGCGCTCCAGAATGACGTCAGAGCGCCCCATGCGCATGGATGACGTGATCCATGTGATCACGTGATCCATGCGCTTGGGGCGCCCTGACGTCACTCTGGAGCGCCCGGGGAGCCGCACGGACGGTAAGTACACTGCTCCCCCGCTCCCCGCTACACTTTACCATGGCTGCCAGGACTTTAGCGTCCCGGCAGCCATGGTAACCATTCAGAAAAAGCTAAATGTCGGGTCCGGCAATGCGCCGAAACGACGTTTAGCTTAAGGCCGGATCCGGATCAATGCCTTTCAATGGGCATTAATTCCGGATCCGGCCTTGCGGCAAGTGTTCCGGATTTTTGGCCGGAGCAAAAAGCGCAGCATGCTGCGGTATTTTCTCCGGCCAAAAAACGTTCCGTTCCGGAACTGAAGACATCCTGATGCATCCTGAACGGATTTCTCTCCATTCAGAATGCATTAGGATAATCCTGATCAGGATTCTTCCGGCATAGAGCCCCGACGACGGAACTCTATGCCGGAAGACAAGAACGCAAGTGTGAAAGAGCCCTTAGTGGAATATGAGACTTTGTAAGAAAAAACAAAAAAACTAATCAATTTCCACTAACTTGTGCCAAAAAAAAAAATCTTCTATGAACTCGCCATGCCCCTCAAAAGTGATCTTTATAGCGCCGCAGTGATTTTACGGTGTTTTTGCAGTGATCAGAAAGAAAAAAAAATTCTGTCACTGCGGTGGGGCGGACTGAACGCAAGTGTGCGCACAAGATCAGGCCTGATTGGGTGAACACTGCGTTTTTTTGTAGAGCCTATAGAACATGTCCTATTCTTGTCCGCAATTGCGGACAAGAAAAGGCATTTTCTATATAGTTCTGGCAATGTGCGGATCCGCAAAATGCGTAAAGCACATTGCCGGTGTCCGTGTTTTGCGGATCCGCGGTGTCCGTGTTTTGCGGATCCGCGGATCCGCAAAACACATACGGACGTCTGAATGGAGCCCTTCAGGGGGGTGATCAATGACAGGGGGGTGATCCGGGAGTCTAATATGGGGTGATCAGGGGTTATTAAGGGGTTAATAAGTGACAGGGGGGGGTGTAGTGTAGTGGTGTTTGGTGCTACTTACAGAGCTGCCTGTGTCCTCTGGCGGTCGATCCAAGCAAAAGGGACCACCAGAGGACCAGGTAGCAGGTATATTAGACGCTGTTAACAAAACAGCGTCTAATATACCTTTTTGGGGTTAAAAAAAATTGCATCTACAGCCTGCCAGCGAATGATCGCCGCTGGCAGGCTGTAGATCCACTCGTTTACCTCCCGATCCTGTGAACGCGCGCTCCTGTGTGCGCGCGTTCACAGGAAATTTTGCGTCTAGGAGGAATAACCCGTCCGCCCGCAGGACGCATCCCTGCGTTAGGCGGTCGGGAGGTGGTTAAAGGGAGTCTATTACCTACTCTGAGCGTTTTAGACCGCTCAGATCGCGTTATAGAACGTTTGCCCCCCATTAAAATAGTACCTCTCCTGTGTCTGTCCCATGTAGCGATCCTGAAAAAAGTACTTCATAAAGTTATGCAAATTAGCTGTCACAAGTGCCCTGGGGTGGCGTTACGGTCGCAAGTGCCCATTCCCCTCAGCTATGTGTCCCGATAACTGCTCTCCTTGCAGTCCTCTGGCCCAACCTCCTCTCCTGCTTCGTCGGCTACCGCCATGCCTGTGCATGCGCACTGCTCTGTCCACTATGGCCAGAAGCACTGATCTTAACAGTGCGCATGCGCGGACCCTGCAGTGACCCGCACTCGTGCGAGCTCTCCAAGTCAGATGAGGAGGATGAAGTAGGAGAGGAGGGAGGGCCAGAGGACTGCAAGAGGAACGGTTATCTGGGCACATAACTTGTGGCCGTAACTCCGCCCCTGGGCACTTGCGACAGCTAATTTGCATACATTTATATAGTACTTTTTTCAGAATCTCTACATGGGACAGACACAAGAGAAGTAATATTTTAATGGGGGCAAATGTTCAATAACGCGATCTGAGCAGTCTAAAATGCTCTGAGTAGGTGACAGACTCCCTTTAATCTCAAAGGACCCGTTCAACAAGTAGTAATTGTTCAAAGCTGAGGACTCCTTTAATTTTCATAAAAGCCAATGTAAAGGTTAAAGTCCAAGCCAATCTGGAGTACAGTTTGTGGGAAAATGTGTAGGTAATGCATGCAAATTTTGCTGCAAAATTGCTGTAGATTTATTTTAGTTTTTTTGCAGCAGAGGATGAGGATGTACTACTTTCAGCAGAATCTAATGCAGAAAGTGAATTGGGCTGAAGGTCAGACTCGTGGCATTGACTATATTGTCAGTCTGCATTATCCATATTGCTGTAGTCAAGCAGATGTACTAGGTTACATAGCGAGATGATGAAAGTGCAGACTATGTATTGTAAATACCATGCTGGAGGACTGGCATGTCTGAGAATAGTTAAATGTTTGGATATTAATTCCTAGTGCTACCAATCTAATTATTATTATATATTATTAAATGCATTTGGCAAGTCTTCAGACCCTTTGTTTTTTCACATTTTGTTATGTTGCAGCCTTGTGCTAAAATAAAATTTCAGCGATCATGGATTTGGGGATTTTCTGCCATTCTTCTCTGCAGATCCTCTCAAGCTGAGGTTGGTCGGTAAACAGCCATTTTCAGGTCTCTTCAGAGATGTTTGATTGAGTTAAGTCAAGGCTCTGGCTCTGGCTGGGCCACTCAAGGACATTCACAGAGTTTTTCCCTATGCCACTCCTGTGTTGATTTGGCTGTGAGTCATTGTCTTTTTGGAAGGTAAACATTTAGCCAAGTTTGAGGTCCAGAGCACTCTGGTCAGGCTTTCTTCGAGAATATCTCTGTACTTTGCTCCATTTAGTTTTCCCTCAAACCTGACCCAGCTGCTGAAAAACACCCTGATGCATGATGCTTTCACCACAATACTTCATTGTAGGCAGGTGCGGATTGGCCATAGAGCTTACAGGGAAATTTCCTGGTGGGCCAAAGCCCAGGGGGGTGCCTAGGCCCTCCTGAAAGCTGGCCAGTGGAAGTTTTTGGGGCTGTATTTTGTGCTGCTGGCAGTATTTTGTGATGAACTGTGGTATTTGGTTCTGTTGTGGTGGTATAATGCGCCACAATATGGTATTGCTGGCCCTGCCTTCCATTAATTTGGACCCAACTACAAAACAAGGCCACTATTAGTATTTTCCAGGGCCACTTTAAATTCCCAGTCGTCCCTGATTGTAGGGATGTTATTGGGCAGCTGATGAGCAGTGCCTGGTTTCCTCCAGACATGACACCTATAATTGAGGCCAAAAAGTTCAATCTCAATTTCATCAGACCAGATAATCTTGTTTCTCACAGTCTACGAGTCCTTTAGGTGCTTTTTTTCAAACTTTAGGTGTGATTTCATGAGGAGAGGCTTCTCTCTGGTCACTCTGCCATAAAGTCCAAATTGGTGGAGTGCTGCAGTAATGGTTGACCTTTTCGAAGTTTTTTCAATCTGCACACAGGATCTTTGGAGCTCAGCCAGAATAACCACTGGGTTCTTGGTCACCCCTCTTACCAAGGCCCTGCTCCTTCTTAGGCTAGTTTCACACTAGCGTTCAGAGATCCGGCAAGCTTTTCCGGCAGGGAACATCCTGCAGGAGCTCTCTGGATCCAGCACTGCCAGACGCTGCTTTAATGCCTGCCAGCAACATTAACTATAAATATGCCGAGTATCAGCCAGACAAATACAGCTGCACAGTATTATGGAGGCCACTTTGCTCTTGGGAATTTTCAATGCACCATATTTTTTTTATACCCTTCTCCAGATCTGTGCCTCTATACAATCATGTCTTTGATCTCTACAGGCAGTTCTTTCCTCGTTATGATTTGATTTTTCCTCTGATATGCATTGTCAGCTGTGAGACCTTATATAGTAAGGGCTGTGTCTTTCCAAATTATGTCCAATCAACTGAATTTACTACAGGTGGACTCCAATCAAGATGTAGAACCATCTCAAAGATGATCAATAGAAATGAGAGGCAGGGCTAAATTTCAAGTGACATAGAGAAGGGTCCATGTCAAATTTTAGTTTTTCCTATTTAATAAAATTGCAAACATTTCTAAAATTCCGTTTTCACTTTTTCATTATGAGGTATTGAATGTGGATTGATGCAGGAAAAACTAGATTTTTTTTATTTTAGCACAAGACCATAACATAATAAAATGTGAAAAAAGTGAAAGGGTCTGAAGATTTTTCTAATGCATTGTAGATATGGAAAGAATGCATAATGGGGTATATGTATTAAGATTGGTATATCTTGGGCCAGAATACTATACCTGCACCATTTTAAAGTTTTTTTTATTGATGACTTATCTTGCAACTGTTATGTTTAAGTGTAATATGCATGGTTCACCAGCAGGTGACAGCATAAATGGCAGAGCTATAGTTACATAGAGTGGAACCTTCTTTTCCATTCTAACCCCCCTCTGTGTTGTGGTGGGCGTGTCCCACTTGCTGCAGGGAAGAGAGGAGTTTAGTTAGAGTCAGTCTAGTTTACC
Source organism: Bufo bufo (assembly GCF_905171765.1). Lineage (NCBI taxonomy): Eukaryota > Metazoa > Chordata > Amphibia > Anura > Bufonidae > Bufo > Bufo bufo. Next base: position 571,061,758 of record NC_053391.1, on the reverse strand, counting down.
CCCTCCTAGAGGTAAGGTGTGCAACAGGTGCACATCCCTCCTGGACATGCCTTGTCTAGGCCAGCTAGAGCACCGTCAGCTCTGCTGGACATGGAGGCCATAGCTTAAAGCCTCAAAAGCCAGGAGGAGTTTTCCCTGGACAAATCTAGAGACAGACCAGACTACAGAGAGAAGTTGCAGCCTACAGCTTAAGCTAAATTAAACAGCTACCCTGTCAGCACAGCAGAGCCAGAGAGTAACAGATGTAGCAGAGAGGAATTTGCCTGCCACAGTTAATGTAAAAACCTGCTGGGACCAAGATGAAGCCTGAAATAGTTTGGAGCAACGTTTATGCAAAGTAAAGCTGTTATCAACTTCATCACAAGGTCTGGACTCAGTTTATTCTTCATCCCACCATTCAACTACCCCCTTTTTATTGCTTTGGAGCCAATGCCTAGGGTCCAGCGTATCCAGGTAGGAGCACCGTGACACGTACACAACACCTTAAGGGACATTATAGGCTACTCTATACCACTCTGGCATTCCTACACCTGGGTACCATCTACTACATAACTAAAAAGGGGCCCTGTGCCCTTGTTGCTTCACTGCAGCTTGCGTCACGAAAACAAGTACTTTTTCCTCTGGGGGAGGCGTCTGCTGAAATTTTGGCATCACAAACAGGATGCAAACAGGATTAATCTGTGTGTACTACAACTACAAGGCCTATAGGACTGACAAAAACCCCAGTAAAAATGACTTTTTAAATTTGCAGCAGAGCGACAGGCTCAAAAATGTGAGCGTCGGCATCCAAAGGGTTAATTCGGCATTTTTATCAGCAGTGGCGCATCATCTTTTGTACATTCGGAGTGGGAAAGTAAAAGAACGCCCCTATCAAAAGCGTGAAAATCCAGCCCTGCCCACAGGGAACAATGTTACAGCACAGAAAGAGGAAGAGGAGACCTTGCCCTTAAAGCCCCTCCTTCACCAGTTGTTATTGCTCGTCGAGGAAGTAAGATGGCGCGTCCTCAACAGCCCGACTGGAGCGGTATGTGCTGGGGAGATGAATTACCCAAGATGCAGGCAGCCATGGAGGAGATACGTGTCTCCCAAGTAAAGCGACCCCCACCAGAGCAACTGAGGGCTTTCCCCATGCCGGCTGGTGCGGCAGGAGTTACCACTCCACCGCCCAAGAAGAGCGTGACTTATGACAGTCTTAACCCCATTGTGCCCCTCGCAGTTACAGCCCATGCGACCAATACCTGGGACTATCGTAGGACTATTGAAAACTGGGTGGTTCGGTTGCTGGACCAACCTTTGCCCCATGACCTGATGCTGTAGAGGAGGACCGGAACTGTGATCTGGTTCTCTGTTGAGAGAGGCAGTGGGTTCATCCAAGATGACGAGTCCGGGACAGAGTTATTTGTCAACAGACGCTCTGTAAAGCGCCCACACCTACCACAGGCCCGGCACAGCCTCTATAAAGGGGAGCAGGTTGAATACACCCCAATGGTGTCGTCCAAAGGCCCCTTTGCTACTGGGGTGAATTTGCTGCACAAGCGCGTCATTCCAGTGTCCTCACTGGAGCACTGGCAGGAGGAGCCAGCTGCAGTGGGGAGAGTAAGATGCCTGCAGGAGACCGCAGGGGGAGTGCTGCTCTTCGGAGACAAATCCCAACCGGAGCCGGAGCCTCTCATACCGGGACTACCTGCACCCCCTACACTAAATCAGCAGTTGGGAAGTGTGTCCAGCGCTTCCTTCGTATTCAGTCCTACAGTGGTGACATACCAGCTGCTGTGGAAGTCAGAGCTGCTGTTGAGGAGAGTCACAGCAGAGCCATCTCTAAGACCACTCAGAGAAAACTATCTACCAGCTCCTATGCAGCCGGAGATCCTGGACCCCTTTGTAATGGCAGGAGCAACTGCCCCTGTGAAGCAGAAGGTCACGGCCGCGATGAGAAGCGTAACCACCAGGACCATACCAAGAGTCGACAGCAGATGTCGTCAGAACACCATGGTTGCTGCAAGGATGGACTATAGGAGGCAGGCCAGACTTCTCATTCAACTCAGCAGCAGTAGTAGCAGCGAGGAGGATTTGAGGTCCTTCCTTTGAAGAGCTACTCTTCTCCAATCTTCATTTGAAAGAACCAATGACTTCTGGGAGCCACGGCGTTTACTGTTCCTGAAGGGTGAGGGCCTGTTGGCATTGTTTTTATATGTTTCAGGTTGCCCTTTTTGGTCCTCACCTGGATGGTTACACTTAGTTAGGACTCCACCCCAACAGCTAGACATCTCCAAGTTGCATACGGTTACGCACAACATCCCCCCAACCTCTTTTAAGGTTATTTGGGGACCCCCTTTGCTTAAAAGGGTTCTCATGACATGTGCTTCTACTTTATACCCATGAGGATTACAAATGACTTTGCTACCTCATGTGGATTACAAATGGTGACATTATTTCCTATGGATTACAAAGGACTCTTTTGCACTTTTGTTCTAGTTTGCAATTGATCCGCCAGTGCTAAAGGAAAGAACTCCAATTTTATTTTATTAAGGCATTTCAATAGTGCAATAACATATCTATTTTGCACTGTGATTTGCACTAATCTTTTCCAGGTTCTGCAACGTTTAAGCAATTTAACCCATTGTGCGTATTCTTTTTCAGGTGCCGCAATGTGATTTATGCACTTTTTGTATGGACTTTGGACTTTACATAGTTAGCCAGATAGTCAGCACCTTACTTCATTGCTCATTATGGACTGCCTTTGAGGACGTCTGGCACATCACAATCAGGTCTTACATCATCATTGCTCATATGGACTGCCTCTGAGGACGTTAAATACTAATGGTTCTTATGTGACCTTGTGTTTGCTAGGTATACATTGTATTGTATTGCTACACAGGGGGAACCAAGTGGTAAGTCACAAGCAGATCTAACACCGTCAATGGTAACCCACTGCTAATATGTGTCTGGAAAGATTGGAGAGCACTGCCTCATCCTCCTAATGTGTATATGTTTTAAGGCCTTGGGCTTTTCCAAGGTTATATATATCCCTGGGTCTTGTGCTTTTCCAAGCCTAGGAAAATGTGTAAAAGCTACCTGTTCAGACATCAAGGTGACGAAGCGTAAAGCATGAATAGATCTTGGTGCTTGGAAGGGAATACAGGATGAAGCCACCCTTCTGTTTGCTGGCGTATCATAGCATGTGGATGGATTACAGTACATGACACCCCCATGCTCCATATACGACTATGGCCATGTCGTGGAGTATTGAGCGCTTTATGCAGTATTTTTGGTTTATTGGTTCGCTGCAAGAGGGAAAAACGTGGTTAGACACCCTACTCAGGCAGGAACCCATAGGTAGCCATCTTATATGTCAGTCTTTATATGAATGTGTATTTTCATGCAGCACTTAAAATTTTCCCTGGTACCCTTAGAGCATACAGTTGCAAGAAAAAGTATGTGACCCCTTTGGAATGATATGGATTTCTGCACAAATTGGTCATAAATTGTGATCTGATCGTCATCTAAGTCACAACAATAGACAATCACAGTCTGCTCAAACTAATAACACACAAAGAATTAAATGTTACCATGTTTTTATTGAACACACCATGTAAACATTCACAGTGCAGGTGGAAAAAGTATGTGAACCCTTGGATTTAATAACTGGTTGAACCTCCTTTGGCAGCAAAAACTTCAACCAAACATTTCCTGTAGTTGCAGATCAGACGTGCACAACGGTCAGGAGTAATTCTTGACCATTCCTCTTTACAGAACTGTTTTAGTTCAGCAACATTCTTGGGATGTCTAGTGTGAATTGTTTTCTTGAGGTCATGCCACAGCATCTCAATCAGGTTGTGGTCAGGACTCTGACTGGGCAACTCCAAAAGGCGTATTTTCTTCTGTTTAAGCCATTCTGTTGTTGATTTAGTTCTATGCTTTGGGTCGTTGTCCTATTGCAACACCCATCTTCTGTTGAGCTTCAGCTGGTGGACAGATGGCCTTAAGTTCTTCTGCAAAATGTCTTGATAAACTTGGGAATTTATTTTTCCTTCGATGATAACAATCCATCCAGGCCCTGACGCAGCAAAGCAGCCCCAAACCATGATGCCCCCACCACCATACTTCACAGTTGGGATGAGGTTTTGATGGTGTGCTGTGTCTCTTTTTCTCCACACATATTGTTGTGTGTTTCTTCCAAACAACTCAACTTTGGTTTCATTTGTCCACAGAATATTTTGCCAGTACTGCTGTGGAACATCCAGGTGCTCTTGTGCAAACTGTAAACGTGCAGCAATTTTTTTTTGGACAGCAGTGGCTTCCTCTGTGGTATCCTCCCATGAAATCCATTCTTGTTTAGTGTTTTACGTATCGTAGATTCGCTAACGGGGATGTTAGCATATGCCAGAGTCTTTTATAAGTCTTTAGTAGGGATGAGCGAACCCGAACTGTATAGTTCGGGTTCGTACCGAATTTTGGGGTGTCCGTGACACGGACCCGAACATTTTCGTAAAAGTCTGGGTTCGGGTTCGGTGTTCGGCTCTTTCTTGGCGCTTTTTGAAAGGCTGCAAAGCAGCCAATCAACAAGCGTCATACTACTTGCCCCAAGAGGCCATCACAGCCATGCCTACTATTGGCATGACTGTGATTGGCCAGTGCAGCATGTGACCCAGCCTCTATTTAAGCTGGAGTCACGTAGCGCCGCACGTCACTCTGCTATGATCAGTATAGGGAGAGGTTGCAGCTGCGACATTAGGGCGAGATTAGGCAGATTAACTCCTCCAAAAGACTTCATTCTGTGATCGATCTGCAGCTGTGGATCATTGAAGTGCTATTATTGACTTGCTCACTTTTTTGAGGCTGCCCAGAGCGTTTTTAGATCACTTTTTTTCTGGGGTGATCGGCGGCCATTTTGTGACTTGTGGTGCGCCAGCACAAGCTATCACCAAGTGTATTTAACCATCGATAGTGTGGTTATTTTGTGCTATATCCTACATCAGCTGCAGGCTGAGCCTGTGTCACCGAAGTGCATTTAACCATCAACAGTCTGGTTATTTTTTGGCCATATACTACATCAGCTGCAGGCTGAGCCTGTGTCACCGAAGTGCATTTAACCATCGACAGTCTGATTATTTTTTGGCCAAATACTACATCTGGTGCAGGCTGAGCCTGTGTCACCCAAGTGCATTTAACCATCAACAGTGTGGTTATTTTTTGGCCATATATTACATCAGGGGCAAGTTGAGCCTGTACTGTTTTAGCTGGTCAAGTTATTTGTAGTGACCGTAAAAGCACACTTTTTTTTCTGGGTTGAAAAACCATTCCCAAATTTGCCATTCTCAAAATAACTAGTTTCTGGTATTTGAGGCCTACTTGAAATCTATCCCAAAAAGAATATCTTACATTGAAGCTAGTGATAGTGTCATTCAGAAAAACCTAAGACACACGCTAGCGTGCTGATAGAAATCTGATTCTGTGATTAAACCTATACCTGTCACACAGCGCAAAAAAAAACAGGCCTCACATCTCTATTTAACCAAATCTGTACTGTTTTAGCTGGTCAAGTTATTTGTAGTGACCGTAAAAGCACACTTTTTTTTCTGGGTTGAAAAAACATTCCCAAATTTGCCATTCTCAAAATAACTAGTTTCTGGTATTTGAGGCCTACTTGAAATCTATCCCAAACAGAATATCTTACATTGAAGCTAGTGATAGTGTCATTCAGAAAAACCTAAGACACACGCTAGCGTGCTGATAGAAATCTGATTCTGTGATTAAACCTATACCTGTCACACACATCTCTATTTAACCAAATCTCTACTGTTTTAGCTGGTCAAGTTATTTGTAGTGACCGTAAAAGCACACTTTTTTTTCTGGGTTGAAAAACCATTCCCAAATTTGCCATTCTCAAAATTGTGGTGAACAGGAACAATGAGGAAAACATCTAATAAGGGACGCGGACGTGGACATGGTCGTGGTGGTGTTAGTGGACCCTCTGGTGCTGGGAGAGCACGTGGCCGTTCTGCCACAGCCACACGTCCTAGTGAACCAACTACCTCAGGTCCCAGTAGCCAGCAGAATTTACAGCGATATTTGGTGGGGCCCAATGCCGTTCTAAGGATGGTAAGGCCTGAGCAGGTGCAGGCATTAGTCAATTGGGTGGCCGACAGTGGATCCAGCACGTTCACATTATCTCCCACCCAGTCTTCTGCAGAAAGCGCACAGATGGCGCATGAAAACCAAGCCCATTGGTCTGTCACATCACCACCATGCATATCAGGGAAACTGTCTGAGCCTCAAGTTATGCAGCAGTCTCTTATGCTGTTTGAAGACTCTGCTGCTAGGGTTTCCCAAGGGCATCCACCTAGCCCTTCCCCAGGGGTGGAAGAGATAGAATGCACTAACGCACAACCACTTATTTTTCCTGATGATGAGGACAATGGGAATACCACCTCAGCACGTCTCTGATGATGACGAAACACAGGTGCCAACTGCTGCGTCTTTCTGCAGTGTGCAGACTGAACAGGAGGTCAGGGATCAAGACTGGGTGGAAGACGATGCAGGGGACGATGAGGTCCTAGACCCCACATGGAATGAAGGTCGTGCCACTGACTTTCACAGTTCGGAGGAAGAGGCAGTGGTGAGACCGAGCCAACAGCGTAGCAAAAGAGGGAGCAGTGGGCAAAATCAGAACACCCGCCGCCAAGAGACTCCGCCTGCTACAGACCGCTGCAATCTGGGACCGAGCACCCCAAAGGCAGCTTCAAGGAGTTCCCCGGCATGGCACTTCTTCAAACAATGTGCTGACGACAAGACCCGAGTGGTTTGCACGCTGTGCCATCAGAGCCTGAAGCGAGGCATTAACGTTCTGAACCTTAGCACAACCTGCATGACCAGGCACCTGCATGCAAAGCATGAACTGCAGTGGAGTAAACACCTTAAAAACAAAGAAGTCACTCAGGCTCCCCCTGCTACCTCTTCTGCTGCTGCTGCCTCGGCCTCTTCTGCTGCTGCCGCCGCCTCGCCCTCTTCCTCCGCCTCTGGAGGAACGTTGGCACCTGCCGCCCAGCAAACATGGGATGTACCAACAACACCACCACCTGCGTCACCAAGCATCTCAACCATGTCACACGGCAGCGTTCAGCTCTCCATCTCACAAACATTTGAGAGAAAGCGTAAATTCCCACCTAGCCACCCTCGATCCCTGGCCCTGAATGCCAGCATTTCTAAACTACTGGCCTATGAAATGCTGTCATTTAGGCTGGTGGACACACACAGCTTCAAACAGCTCATGTCGCTTGCTGTCCCACAGTATGTTGTTCCCAGCCGCCACTACTTCTCCAAGAGAGCCGTGCCTTCCCTGCACAAACAAGTGTCCGATAAAATCAAGTGTGCACTGCGCAACGCCATCTGTGGCAAGGTCCACCTAACCACAGATACGTGGACCAGTAAGCACGGCCAGGGACGCTATATCTCCCTAACTGCACACTGGGTAAATGTAGTGGCGGCTGGGCCCCAGGCGGAGAGCTGTTTGGCGCACGTCCTTCCGCCGCCAAGGATCGCAGGGCAACATTCTTTGCCTCCTGTCTCCTCCTCCTCCTACTCAGCTTCCTCCTCCTCTTCTTCCACCTGCTCATCCAGTCAGCCACACACCTTCACCACCAACTTCAGCACAGCCCGGGGTAAACGTCAGCAGGCCATTCTGAAACTCATATGTTTGGGGGACAGGCCCCACACCGCACAGGAGTTGTGGCGGGGTATAGAACAACAGACCGACGAGTGGTTGCTGCCGGTGAGCCTCAAGCCCGGCCTGGTGGTGTGCTATAATGGGCGAAATCTCGTTGCAGCTCTGGGACTAGCCGGTTTGACGCACATCCCTTGCCTGGCGCATGTGCTGAATTTGGTGGTGCAGAAGTTCATTCGCAACTACCCCGACATGTCAGAGCTGCTGCATAAAGTGCGGGCCGTCTGTTCGCGCTTCCGGCGTTCACACCCTGCCGCTGCTCGCCTGTCTGCGCTACAGCGTAACTTCGGCCTTCCCGCTCACCGCCTCATATGCGACGTACCCACCAGGTGGAACTCCACCTTGCATATGCTGGACAGACTGTGCGAGCAGCAGCAGGCCATAGTGGAGTTTCAGCTGCAGCACGCACGGGTCAGTCGCACTGCGGATCAGACACACTTCACCACCAATGACTGGGCCTCCATGCGAGACCTGTGTGCCCTGTTGCGCTGTTTCGAGTACTCCACCAACATGGCCAGTGGCGATGACGCCGTTATCAGCGTTACAATACCACTTCTATGTCTCCTTGAGAAAACACTTAGGGCGATGATGGAAGAGAAGGTGGCCCAGGAGGAAGAGGGGTCATTTTTAGCACTTTCAGGCCAGTCTCTTCAAAGTGACTCAGAGGGAGGTTTTTTGCAACACCAGAGGCCAGGTACAAATGTGGCCAGACAGGGCCCACTACTGGAGGACGAGGAGGACGAGGATGAGGAGGAGGTGGAGGAGGATGAGGATGAAGCATGTTCACAGCGGGGTGGCACCCAAAGCAGCTCGGGCCCATCACTGGTGCGTGGCTGGGGGGAAACACAGGACGATGACGATACGCCTCCCACAGAGGACAGCTTGTCCTTACCTCTGGGCAGCCTGGCACACATGAGCGACTACATGCTGCAGTGCCTGCGCAACGACATAGGAAGATGCGCGAGTACAAGCGCACGTTGGTAGACGCGCTACTGAGAGCATTCCCAAATGTCACAGGGGAACCAGTGGAAGCCCAAGGCGAAGGCAGAGGAGGAGCAAGAGGTCGCCAACGCAGCTGTGTCACGGCCAGCTCCTCTGAGGGCAGGGTTAGCATGGCAGAGATGTGGAAAAGTTTTGTCACCACGCCACAGCTAACTGCACCACCACCTGATACGGAACGTGTTAGCAGGAGGCAACATTTCACTAACATGGTGGAACAGTACCTGTGCACACCCCTCCACGTACTGACTGATGGTTCGGCCCCATTCAACTTCTGGGTCTCCAAATTGTCCACGTGGCCAGAGCTAGCCTTTTATGTCTTGGAGGTGCTGGCCTGTCTTGGAGGTGCAGCCGTCTGTCTACAGCCAATGTGGACAAGCTGACGTTCATAAAAATGAACCAGGCATGGATCCCACAGGACCTGTCCATCCCTTGTGCAGATTAGATATTAACTACCTCCCCTTAACAATATATTATTCTACTCCAGGGCACTTCCTCATTCAATACTATTTTTAATTTCATTTTACCATTATATTGCGGGGCAACCCAAAGTTGAATGAACCTCTCCTCTGTCTGGGTGCCGGGGCCTAAATGTGTGACAGTGGCCTGTTCCAGTGGTGGGTGACGTGAAGCCTGATTCTCTGCTATGACATGAAGACAGATTCTGCGCTGACATAAGGCCAGATTCTCTGTTACGGGACCTCTCTCCTCTGCCTGGGTGCCTGGGCCTAAATGTGTGACAGTGGCCTGTTCCAGTGGTGGGTGACGTGAAGCCTGATTCTCTGCTATGACATGAAGACAGATTCTGCGCTGACATAAGGCCAGATTCTCTGTTACGGGACCTCTCTCCTCTGCCTGGGTGCCTGGGCCTAAATGTGTGACAGTGGCCTGTTCCAGTGGTGGGTGACGTGAAGCCTGATTCTCTGCTATGACATGAAGACAGATTCTGCGCTGACATAAGGCCAGATTCTCTGTTACGGGACCTCTCTCCTCTGCCTGGGTGCCTGGGCCTAAATGTGTGACAGTGGCCTGTTCCAGTGGTGGGTGACGTGAAGCCCGATTCTCTGCTATGACATGAAGACAGATTCTGCGCTGACATAAGGCCAGATTCTCTGTTACGGGACCTCTCTCCTCTGCCTGGGGGCCTGGGCCTAAATGTGTGACAGTGGCCTGTTCCAGTGGTGGGTGACGTGAAGCCTGATTCTCTGCTATGACATGAAGACAGATTCTGCGCTGACATAAGGCCAGATTCTCTGTTACGGGACCTCTCTCCTCTGCCTGGGTGCCTGGGCCTAAATGTGTGACAGTGGCCTGTTCCAGTGGTGGGTGACGTGAAGCCTGATTCTCTGCTATGACATGAAGACAGATTCTGCGCTGACATAAGGCCAGATTCTCTGTTACGGGACCTCTCTCCTCTGCCTGGGTGCCTGGGCCTAAATGTGTGACAGTGGCCTGTTCCAGTGGTGGGTGACGTGAAGCCTGATTCTCTGCTATGACATGAAGACAGATTCTGCGCTGACATTAGGCCAGATTCTCTGTTACGGGACCTCTCTCCTCTGCCTGGGGGCCTGGGCCTAAATGTGTGACAGTGGCCTGTTCCAGTGGTGGGTGAAGTGAAGCCTGATTCTCTGCTATGACATGAAGACAGATTCTGCGCTGACATAAGGCCAGATTCTCTGTTACGGGACTTCTCTCCTCTGCCTGGGTGCCTGGGCCTAAATGTGTGACAGTGGCCTGTTCCAGTGGTGGGTGACGTGAAGCCTGATTCTCTGCTATGACATGAAGACAGATTCTGCGCTGACATAAGGCCAGATTCTCTGTTACGGGACCTCTCTCCTCTGCCTGGGTGCCTGGGCCTAAATGTGTGACAGTGGCCTGTTCCAGTGGTGGGTGACGTGAAGCCTGATTCTCTGCTATGACATGAAGACAGATTCTGCGCTGACATAAGGCCAGATTCTCTGTTACGGGACCTCTCTCCTCTGCCTGGGTGCCTGGGCCTAAATGTGTGACAGTGGCCTGTTCCAGTGGTGGGTGACGTGAAGCCTGATTCTCTGCTATGACATGAAGACAGATTCTGCGCTGACATAAGGCCAGACTCTCTGTTACGGGACCGCTCTCCTCTGTCTGGGTGCCGGGGCCTAAATGTGTGACAGTGGCCTGTTCCAGTGGTGGGTGACGTGAAGCCTGATTCTCTGCTATGACATGAAGACAGATTCTGGGCTGACATCAGGCCAGATTCTCTGTTACGGGACCTCTCTCCTCTGCCTGGGTGCCGGGGCCTAAATGTGTGACAGTGGCCTGTTCCAGTGGTGGGTGACTTGAAGCCTGATTCTCTGCTATGACATGAAGACTGATTCTGCGCTGACATGAAGCCAGATTCTCTGCTATGGCATGAAGAGACTGATTCTCTGCTGACATGAAGCCAGATTCTTTGCTATGGCATGAAGAGACTGATTCTCTGCTGACGTGAAGCCAGATTCTCTGCTATGGGACCTCTGTCCAATTGATATTGGTTCATTTTAATTTTTTTAATTTTTATTTTAATTCATTTCCCTATCCACATTTGTTTGCAGGGGATTTACCTACATGTTGCTGCCTTTTGCAGCCCTCTAGCTCTTTCCTGGGCTGTTTTACAGCCTTTTTAGTGCCCAAAAGTTCGGGTCCCCATTGACTTCAATGGGGTTCGGGTTCGGGACGAAGTTCGGATCGGGTTCGGATCCCGATCCCGAACATTTCCGGGAAGTTCGGCCGAACTTCTCGAACCCGAACATCCAGGTGTTCGCTCAACTCTAGTCTTTAGCTGACACTCTAGGATTCTTCTTCACCTCATTGAGCAGTCTGCTCTGTACTCTTGCAGTCATCTTTACAGGACGGCCACTCCTAGGGAGAGTAGCAGCAGTGCTGAACTTTCTCCATTTATAGACAATTTGTCTTACAGTGGACTGATGAACAGCAAGGCTTTTGGAGATACTTTTATAACCCTTTCCAGCTTTATGCAAGTCGACAATTCTTAATCGTAGGTCTTCTGAGAGCTCTTTTGTGCGAGGCATCATTCACATCAGGCAATGCTTTTTGTGAAAAGCAATCCCAGAACTGGTGTGTGTTTTTTATAGGGCAGGGCAGCTGTAACCAACACCTCCACTCTCATCTCATTGATTGGACTCCAGTTTCCTGACACCTCTCTCCAATTAGCTCTTGGAGATGTCATTAGTCTAGGGGTTCACATACTTTTTTCATCTGCACTGTGAATGTTTACATGCTGTGTTCAATAAAAACATGGTGACATTTAATTCTTTGTGTGTTATTAGTTTAAGCATACTGTGATTGTCTATTGTTGTGAGTTAGATGAAGATCAGATCACATTTTATGGGGGCGTGGCCTGGTCGGGCATGTGAACGGACGTGCTTGCGGGGAGATCCTGACCTGCCGTCTGTTATTCTGTGGAATCCTCCATCTGCAGTGAGTGCTGCTGCTCCGGACAGCGCTGGGAGATGCCGGGGAGTGTGTGGAACAAGCAGGAAACATTATGACCCGCACTGGCAAGAAGGAGAGGGAGCTGAAAGACGCCGGGCCCTCCACGCCTGTCAAGCAAGATGGCGCCACACCGGAGGTGCGGGGCGCGGAGGTGGCGGCCCGCCTGGGTAAATATGCTCGTACAGCCTCTGCAATACCTCCCTATGATGTGCCTGTTCCACCACCTGCTATCTCTGGGGAGATGTCCCTGTGTCAGCCAGCCTTTGCAATGGGGCCTACTCATGGGGGAGTCACAGTCAGGAGAAATGGCTGAAGCTGCTGCCTCTGTCCCCTTAGCTCCACCTACTGGCCCTGCATCTATGTGTACTCAGCATGGACAGCCTGCTAATGGCACTGGTGAGCCCACATCTAATGATATCCTTAATGCTGTACAACAGTGCAACAGTTCGCTTGCTCTTCTTACTACTAACATGGGCAGCCTGCAAGAGAGTGTGTCCCTTCTTCGTCAAGACCTTAAAAAAGTCACTGACAGGATGGCTGAGGTTGAAGTCAGTGGGCACCCTTTAGGACCAATTGCCTCCTGTTAAAAGGGATCTGGGCACGATTATTCATAATTTGACCCTGTTGATGTCAAAAATGGACAATTTAGAGAATCGATCAAGGAGGAACAACTCCATTTGGTGGGGGTCCCCGAGAAGGCTGAAGGTTCTGATCCGGTGACTTTTTTTGAAGACTGGCCTACACTTAAATTTTGCAAGGACTTGTTATCCAGGGTATTTGCTATTGAGAGGTCACACAGAGTGCTGTCACGGGAAGGGAAGGTAGAAGGAAGTGCACCCCCTAGACTGCCACCCTCAACCCTGTCCCTGCCTACTTGCACCACCCACCCTAGGTGATGCGGCGCAACTAGGCGACGGTCCCTAACCTCTGTAAGTGCCGGGTAGGGGAGGAAGGAACAGAGAGGGCACCGGACAGCTAGGCAGAGAATGGTACGCGAGATGCAAGCAGACAAATGGACAAGGAAGTGGACAAGAGCGAGGTACCCTGTGAAGGAGAAGGCAAAGGCGGGTCAGCTAGCCGAGGTCAGTCCGGGAGGTCACGTCAATACAAAGGGAAGAGGCAGGTGGCAAATCCGAGAATGAGCCGAGGTCAGAATCCGAGATGTAGCGTCAAAACCAAGGGAGCAGGCAAAGGGAGGTCATGAAACGGTCAAGGTCAAATTCCAGAGGTCAATCAATAGAGAAGCTAACAATACACACAGCCTAAGAGACTAAAATCACAGGCAACCTGTGGCCAGCAGGTTGCCTGTTTAAATAATGGAGGAGAGGGATCATGTGACGTGGCCAGCGTCACATGACCCATCCTCCCTGACTCTAGCCGAGCACCGAGTGCCCAGCTCGGCGCTCAGCCCCTCCTGGTTCCCATGGCGACAGGGAACGCCGACCGCTCCAGCAGAAGGAGTGCGGTCGGATGTACAGCGTCCCCCGTCACCATGGCAACGGAGATGCCGGGAACCCTATCTCATTGCAGCCGGACGTCGCGAACGTGCGGGCTGCAATGAGATAGGAGAGCGCCGGCAGTGCAGAGGAACGGAAGCGCTCCGGCTGCCTCTCATGACAGTACCCCCACTTCCACAAGGGGCCTCTGGACCAAACAATCGCTGAAAGAGCTTCTCACGGTGTTCCTGGTGAAATTTAGCAATTAACTTGGAGGCATGCATCCTAGACACAGGAACCCAGGACCTCTCCTCAGGTCCAAAACCTTTCCAGTGGACCAGGTATTGAAAGGAGTTCCTAACCTTTCTAACATCAATAATTCTAGAGATGATGAATTCCTCCTGACCTTCAACCTCCACAGGTGGGGGAGGTTTTTTGGAAGGAGCCTCTAGTGACACATATCTCTCGAGTAAGGATTTATGGAACACATTATGTATACGAAGGGAGTCGGGTAATAAAAGACACCGGATTAATAGCCTCAATAATATTATATGGTCCTATGAAACGCAGAGAGAATTTCCTAGAACAATTTTTTAAAGAAAGATATTTAGTCGATAACCACACTTTATCGCTGAGTACAAAATTTACTCCCTTAGAGCGTTTCTTATTGGCCTGTATACGCTGAATCTCCTGGGCCTTTTCCAGGTTTGCTTGAACCTGTGCCCAGACTGTGCACAGTTCAGAGGTAAAAGAATCTGCTTGCGGGTTGAGTGAGAACACAGAAGATCTAGAGCAAAAACGAGGATGATACCCCTGTGGATGAATTAACCCGATTTGTTGATGGCAAACTCTGCCAATGGGAGGTATCTTACCCACAAGAGCTGATTGTGCGATACATAACACCTTAGAAAAAGCTCCACTGCCTGGTTTAACCGTTCCGTCTGCCCATTAGTCTCTGGATGGAAGGCGGACGAAAAGGATAAAGTGATGTCGTATCTTTGGCAAAAGGCTCTCCAAAATCCAGAGACAAACTGAACGCCCCTATCAGAGACGATATTTTCAGGAACACCATGCAGGCGTACCACGTGTTCAATAAACAAGGATGCTAAGGTTTTCGCATCAGGGAGCTTACTTAAGGGAACAAAGTGCATCATCTTGCTAAAACGATCAACCACCACCCAAACCACTGAACTCCCCTCAGAGGAGGGGGGCAGGTCAGAGATAAAATCCATGGAAATGTGTGACCATTGCCTGCAGGGAATGGGTAGTGGTTGTAGTTCACCAGCGGGATGTGACCTCAGGGTTTTAGATCTGGCACATACCTCACAAGCTAAAACATAAGATCGCACATCCTTAGATAAAGTGGGCCACCAGAAAGACCTCAACAGTAATTCCTTAGTGGCAGCGATGCATGGATGACCACACAGAACGGATTCATGACACTCACCCACTAGTCGAAAACGAAAATGCTCGGGAACGAACAACTTATCTGAAGGTGTTTGTGGAGGAGCAAGTTGCTGAGCCCGTTGAATCTCTGAGGAAACATCCGAAGATATCGCTGCCACAAAGATGCTTGCCCGCAAGATGAGTTCAGGAGGGGTGTCAGGAGGTTGGATGGCATTAAAACTTCGGGACAAGGCATCTGCTTTAATATTTTTACTTCCTGGTCTGAAAGTAACAGAGAAGTTAAAACGAGTAAAAGACAGTGCCCATCTGGCTTGTCTAGGATTAAGGCATTTACCTGCCTCAAGAAACACTTTATGATCTGTGAGAACAGTAACACAGTGTTTAGCCCATTCTAAAAAATGTCTCCATTCCTCGAATGTCCATTTAATGGCCAGTAACTCACGGTTTCCAATATCGTAATTTCTCTCCGAGGGAGAGAACTTGCGAGAAAAGAAGGCACACGGTCTTAAATTTGTGAAGTTGGAAGACCCCTAGGAAAGGATGGCCCCCACGCCATCCTCCGAGTCATCCACCTCCACCACAAAAGGTTCCTCTGGATTAGGCTGAACCAAGACTGGGGCCCTTTGAAAACTAATTTTTAGAGTCTCAAAGGCATGGCAGGCCTCCAACGACCAGTTGACAAGGTCAGACCCTTTCTTAGTCAAATCAGTAAGAGGTTTGGCAATGACCGAAAAAAAAAAAAATGAATTTACTATAAAAGTTGGAGAATCATAAAAAGCGTTGAAGTCCCTTTAAGGAGGATGGTCATACCCAGTCTTGGATAGCCTGAACCTTACTGGGATCCATTTAAAATGAATGAGGAGTAAGAATATACCCGAGATAAGCAATCTCTTGAACCTCAAATACACATTTTTCCAATTTAACAGATAGATGATTCTCTCTGAGGATTTTAAGAACCAATCTGATGTGCGAAACATGGGTCTTCCAATCTGATGAAAAGACAAGAATATCATCAAGATAAACAATCAAAACCTTCCCGATAAGCTCTCTGAAAATGTTGTTCATAAAGTTCTCAAACACAGCTGGGGCATTGCAGAGACCGAATGGCATAACAAGATACTCAAAGTGTCCCTCTGGAGTGTTAAAGGCAGCCTTCCATTCATCACCCTCCTTAATACGAATCAGGTTATAAGCCCCCTCAGATCGAGTTTAGAAAACCAAGAAGCACCCAAGACCTGGTTGAATAAATCAGGAATCAACGGGATGGAATATTGATTCCTAATAGTGATTTTATTCAAGTTTCTATAATCAATGCAGGGTCTGAGACCACCGTCCTTCTTCTTAACAAAAAAGAACCCTGCTCCCAGAGGAGAGGTGGAGGGCCTAATATGCCCCTTTTTAAGACTTTCCTGGATATAATCTCTCATGGCACTGCGTTCAGGGCCAGAAAGATTGTAAATCCGCCCCTTAGGAAATTTAGACTCAGGAACCAACTCAAGGTCGCAGTCATAAGACCTATGGGAGGGAGAATATCTGTCTCAGCAGTGGAAAAAACATCATGAAAGTCAGCAATAAAGTGAGGAATGACATCTAAAGAAACCCCAGCTTGAATTACAGTTAAGCAAGAACTACAGTTGGAACCCCATTTCTCTAACTCGCCCGAACTCCAGTTGATGACCGGATTATGTTGCTGAAGCCAGGGCATGCCTAGTACTACCTGAACAGGAAGATTCTCTAGAACAAAAAAGGAACATTTCTCTGAGTGGCAGACCCCAACAGGCAGGATTATCTCGGGAGTACGGAGCTTTATCGTGCCCCCCAGCAGGGGGGTAGAGTCGATGGCGACCACCTGAATCGGGGTGAACAATTTTAGTATTGGGATCTCTACCCGTTCAACAAATTTGAGATCAATAAAACTAAATGCTGACCCTGAATCCACAAAAGCACTTCCTGACCCCTTTAAGACCCCAAAGGCAATTGAGACAGGCAGCAATAGTTTGCTTCTTACCACCTCCGGGAGTACCTTGTCCTTGGATCCCTCTGACTTGGAAGATCTTCCGGAAGGAGGAGCCTTGGGACACTGACGGACCCAGTGGTCGGAATCGCCACAATAAAAACAAGAGCCCCAGCGACGGCGTAGTTCTCTTCGTGTCATCCCGAGCTGCATTGGTTCATCCATCTGAGTCTCCACCTTGGGTTCGATATGAGAAACCTCAGACCTTGGAAGGCTATGAGGAGAAAACAAATGCTTCCGCTGTCTCTCTCTAATCCGTCTGTCTAGTCTGATGGCTAACGTCATGGTTTCCTCTAAAGAGTCAGGACTAGGGTAACAGACCAGCATATCCTTTAACCTCTCTGTCAACCCTGCCCTAAACTGCCATTTAAGGGCTGGTTCGTTCCAACCCGAAGGAACGCACCACTTGCGGAACTGGGTACAATAATCTTCCATGGGATGATCCCCCTGGGTAAGGGCCTTTAGATTAGATTCAGCCACAGACGCTCGATCAGGCTCATCGTAAAGGACCCCTAGGGCCCGGAAAAAGAGGTCAACAGAATTAAGACACAGGGAATCTGGCGGCAAGGAAAAGGCCCATTCCTGGGGGTCCCATTGAAGTAGAGAGATGATTATCCAAACCCTTTGTTGGTCAGGACCAGAGGAGTGAGGTCGTAGTCGGAAATAGCGCTTGCAACTTTCTTTGAAAGCTAAAAAACTCCTGCGGTCACCCGAGAACCGATCGGGTAATTTAATATGCGGTTCCACCTGAATGGCGGCGGGAACGAGAACAAGGGGTTTTCGGGCGGTCTCCTGTGCCTGTAACATTTCCCCTAATTCTTGCACAATTTGAGCAAGACCCTGCACATGCTTGGTAAGACTCTGTAAAGGGTCCATGCTAATTAGGCCTGTGATCCTGTCACGGGAAGGGAAGGTAGAAGAAAGTGCACCCCCTAGACTGCCACCCTCAACCCTGTCCTTGCCTACTTGCACCACCCGCCCTAGGTGACGGGCGCAACTGGGCGACGGTCCCTAACCTCCGTAAGTTCCGGGTAGGGGAGGAAGGAACAGAGAGGGTACCGGACAGCTAGGCAGAGAATGGTACGCGAGATGCAGGCAGACAAATGGACAAGGAAGTGGACAAGAGAGAGGTACCCTGTGAATAAGAAGGCAAAGGCAGCTAGCCGAGGTCAGTCCGGGAGGTCACGTCAATACAAAGGGAAGAGGCAGGTGGCAAATCCGATAACGAGCCAAGGTCAAATCCAAGGGAGCAGGCAAAGAGCGGTCAGGAAACGGTCAAGGTGAAATTCCAGAGGTCAATCAATAGAGTAGCTAACAATACACACAGCCTAAGAGACTAAAATCACAGGCAACCTGTGGCCATCAGGTTGCCTGTTTAAATAATGGAGGAGAGGGATCATGTGACGTGGCCAGCATCACATGACCTATCCTCCCTGACTATAGCCGAGCGCCGAGTGCACAGCTCGGCGCTCAGCCCCTCCTGGTTCCCATGGCGACAGCGAACGCCGACCGCTCCAGCAGAAGGAGTGCGGTCAGACATACAGCGTCCCCTGTCACCATGGCAACGGAGACGCCGGGAACCCTGAAGCGCAGCCGGACGCCGCACATTTTTAATGAAGTTGATACACTTCAGGGACAGAGATGCTATTCTTAAGAAAGCGAGAGATAATCCTGAGCTATTGATTAATGGAAAAAAAATCGCGATTTATCCTCATTTCTCTGCTGAGGTCCAACGGAAGAGAGTCAAGTTCCTGGATGTGAAGCATCGCCTCCGGAATCTACTAATTCCGTACTCTATGCTGTATCCCGCCAAGCTTCCAGTAGTGGCACATGGAGAAGTCTGCTTCTTTAATACTCCTCTAGAGGCGGCGCAATGGATTGACGCCAATGAATCATTGCTCAAGAACTCGGCAACTAAGGGATGAGTGTTCTGCCTTTGCCAGCGTTGGGACACGTGAGCTATGCTGAAAATATCATAGGACGCGCCTGATATGTTTTGCACATTATTGCTTTGTGTATAGGCTGTACCTCTTTCTTGCCTAATGTTTTTATGACCTCTTGTTTATCTTACCTGTGTTCTATATGTCGGGTCCTTAGGCCCCTGTGCTACCTTGGTGACTAGTTGCTGTTGTCACCTAGAACTGTTCGGTTATGTCTTTGCAATTTGTTCATGCATACTACGCTGCAGATTTACTTGTCTATAGGCGGGTCAGCAAAAGCGACCCGATTTATGTTTGTAATCTCTTACACGGGTTTTCCTTTGGCAGTTATGCAGCCATCTATTTGGCTGACTATAGGGAAATTTTTTCGCCCTGTTTGTTGGTTTTTTCAAGGTAGGGATTTTATCCTTGCCGGAGGCTGTTATGTTTATGTTTTTGGGTTAGTTTCTGGGGTTGGGAATGGGTAGGATGGACGATGGAACGGGTTTGGGGATCTTCTGTGGTATATAGGGAGTATGGAGGTAACACGTATGACTGGAGTGGTGTGCTTGGCTATTAATTGTACTGTGAGTCCTTATGGCGAATAGTGTTAAGATAATAGGCTGGAATGTTAGGGGACTAGGAGAGCCGACTAAACAAGCCGCGGTGCTTATGGCGTTGCAACGCTTTCACCCCGCTATAATCTGTCTGTCAGAGACTCATTTATCTCCTACCACTACCTCGGTCGTACACAGGCCGTGGGTTGGTCATGCGTATTATTCTATACTTTCTTCACATTCCAGGGGTGTAAGTGTTTTGGTGCATAAATCACTGCCATTTGTGTGTCATTCGGAAAATATAGATGATAGTGGACGCTATGTATGTCTCCACTGTACTTGTTATCATTGGTCCTTCATACTGGTAGCAGTGTACATTCCCCCTCCCTATAGTAGTGAGGTGCTAAAGGAGATTATGAGGTATGTTGAGGAGCTACCTCACTGTCTTATACTGATAGAAGGAGATTTTAATACTTGTCCCTCTGTAACGTTAGATAGGGGTGAGATGTCGGGAGGGAGTAGGGACTCCAATTTCGCCAGTGTGCTGCGGGAACTGGACCTGCATGACATTTGGCGGGTGAGGAATCCAACTTCACGTCAGTTCTCATGTTTCTCTAGCTCTCATCATTCGTTGTCTCGGATTGACTTAGCTATAGGAACGCCTGAGGTGTTGTCGCTAGTGGTTGAGGTTAAATACTTACCTAGAAGTCTATCCAACCATTCCCCGATTTATATACAGGGTGGGCCATTTATATGGATACACCTTAATAAAATGGGAATGGTTGGTGATATTAACTTCCTGTTTGTGGCACATTAGTATATGTGAGGGGGGAAACTTTTCAAGATGGGTGGTGACCATGGCGGCCATTTTGAAGTCAGCCATTTTGAATCCAACTTTAGTTTTTTCAATAGGAAGAGGGTCATGTGACACATCAGACTTATTGGGAATTTCACAAGAAAAACAGTGGTGTGCTTGGTTTTAACGTAACATTATTCTTTCATGAGTTATTTACAAGTTTCTGACCACTTATAAAATGTGTTCAATGTGCTGCCCATTGTGTTGGATTGTCAATGCAACCCTCTTCTCCCACTCTTCACACACTGATAGCAACACCGCAGGAGAAATGCTAGGACAGGCTTCCAGTATCCGTAGTTTCAGGTTCTGCACATCTCGTATCTTCACAGCATAGACAATTGCCTTCAGATGACCCCAAAGATAAAAGTCTAAGGGGGTCAGATCGGGAGACCTTGGGGGCCATTCAACTGGCCCACGACGACCAATCCACTTTCCAGGAAACTGTTCATCTAGGAATGCTCGGACCTGACACCCATAATGTGATGGTGCACCATCTTGCTGGAAAAACTCAGGGAACGTGCCAGCTTCAGTGCATAAAGAGGGAAACACATCATCATCTAGAAATTTCACATATCCAGTGGCCTTGAGGTTTCCATTGATGAAGAATGGCCCCACTATCTTTGTACCCCATATACCACACAATACCATCAATGGTGCAGCACCTGAAACTACGGATACTGGAAGCCTGTGCTAGCATTTCTCCTGCGGTGTTGCTATCAGTGTGTGAAGAGTTGGAGAAGAGGGTTGCATTGACAATCCAACACAATGGGCAGCACATTGAACACATTTTATAAGTGGTCATAAACTTGTAAATAACTCATGAAAGAATAAAGTTACGTTAAAACCAAGCACACCATTGTTTTTCTTGTGAAATTCAGAATAAGTTTGATGTGTCACATGACCCTCTTCCTATTGAAAAAACAAAAGTTGGATTCAAAATGGCCGACTTCAAAATGGCCGCCATGGTCACCACCCATCTTGAAAAGTTTCCCCCCTCACATATACTAATGTGCCACAAACAGGAAGTTAATATCACCAACCATTCCCATTTTATTAAGGTGTATCCATATAAATGGCCCACCCTGTAGAATTGCACTTGCGCACCAGGCGTTCCCCTGGGGTTGGTACATGGAAGCTTAACCCGTTCTGGTTGCAGCTGGTAGATGGGGAGAATGGTATTGTGGAGGAACTGAGGGAATTTTTGGCGCAGAATGTGGGATACATGCAAAGCATATGCTGGAGGTCTTTACATCCAAAAGATTAGTCATCATAAAACGAAAACCCGGGACGCCCAGAATAAGTTGCAAACTTTAGTAGTGGAGGCGGAGGAAAGGTTTGTAAATTCACCTGACAGGGCAAGTGAGGAATCTCTTATAGCAGCACAGGTGGGGTTGAAGCAACATTTCTTGCATACAGCGGATCATCGCATTTTTTTTTTTTTTAAACAAAAGTATTTTGAGGTGGGGGAAAGTTCTGGGAGGCTACTAGCAAGGGTTATTAGAGCCCAGGAGGGCCCGTCCAAAATTTGGTCTATTCAGAGGACTGATGCTTCTCTTGCCACGACAGATGAGGATATTCTAGCAGTATTTCACGCCTATTATGAATCCCTCTATACTAAGACTAAACTAGAGGTGGACTCTACTAATATAGCCGCTTATCTTGAAGGGATTGGGATTCCGCGATTATCGGCGGAAAGTGTGGCATGTCTAGATGGCCCTTTGACACTCACTGAGTTGGAATTGGCGCTACAATCGTTTCCCAATGAGAAAGCCCCAGGGATGGATGGATTGCCAATAGAGTTCTTTAAAAAATATAGTGGTGTCATAGAAACATAGAATGTGTCGGCAGATAAGAACCATTTGGCCCATCTAGTCTGCCCAATATACTGAATACTATGGATAGCCCCTGGCCCTATCTTATATGAAGGATGGCCTTATGCCTATCCCATGCATGCTTAAACTCCTTAACTGTATTTGCAGCTACCACTTCTGCAGGAAGGCTATTCCATGCATCCACTACTCTCTCAGTAAAGTAATACTTCCTGATATTACTTTTAAACCTTTGCCCCTCTAATTTAAAACTATGTCCTATTGTAGCAGTTTTTCTTCTTTTAAATATTCTCTCCTCTTTTACCTTGTGGATTCCCTTTATGTATTTAAAAGTTTCTATCATATCCCCTCTGTCTCGTTTTTCTTCCAAGCTATACATGTTAAGGTCCTTTAATCTTTCCTGGTAAGTTTTATCCTGCAATCCATGTACCAGTTTAGTAGCTCTTCTCTGAACTCTCTCCAAAGTATCAATATCCTTCTGGAGATATGGTCTCCAGTACTGAGCACAATACTCCAAATGAGGTCTCACTAGTGCTCTGTAGAGCGGCATGAGCACCTCCCTCTTTCTACTGGTAATTCCTCTCCCTATACACCCAAGCATTCTGCTAGCATTTCCTGCTGCTCTATGACATTGTCTGCCTACCTTTAAGTCTTCTGAAATAATGATCCCTAAATTCCTTTCCTCAGATACTGAGGTTAGGACTGTATCACTGATTTTATATTCTGCTCTTGGGTTTTTACACCCCAGGTGCATTATCTTGCACTTATCAACATTAAATTTTAGTTGCCAGATTTTTGACCATTCCTCTAGTTTTCCTAAATCCTTTTCCATTTGGTGTATCCCTCCAGGAACATCAACCCTGTTACAAATCTTTGTGTCATCAGCAAAAAGACACACCTTACCATCGAGGCCTTCTGCAATTTCGCTGATAAAGATATTAAACAATATGGGTCCCAGAACAGATCCCTGAGGTACCCCACTGGTAACAAGACCTTGGTCTGAATATACTTCATTGACTACAACCCTCTGTTGTCTGTCCCTCAACCACTGCCTAATCCATTCAACAATATGGGAGTCCAAGCCCAAAGACTTCAATTTATTGATAAGCCTTCTATGTGGGACAGTATCAAAAGCCTTACTAAAGTCTAGATAAGCAATGTCTACTGCACCTCCTCCATCTATTAGTTTAGTCACCCAATCAAAAAATCTATAAGATTAGTTTGACATGATCTCCCTGAAGTAAACCCATGCTGTTTTTCATCTTTCAATCCATGGGATTTTAGATGTTCCACAATCCTCTCCTTAAGAATGGTTTCCATTAATTTCCCCACTATTGATGTCAGGCTTACTGGCCGATAGTTGCCCGATTCCTCCCTACTACATTTCTTGTGAATGGGCACAACATTTGCTAATTTCCAATCTTCTGGGTCGACTCCTGTTGCCAGTGATTGGTTAAATAAACCTGTTAATGGTTTTGCTAGTTCACCGCTGAGCTCTTTTAATAGCTTTGGGTGTATCCCATCAGGCCCCTGTGACTTATTTGTATTAATTTTAGACAGCTGACTTAGAACCTCTTCCTCTGTAAAGATACATCCATCAAAAGATTCATTAGTCTTCTTTCCTAACTGAGGTCCTTCTCCTTCATTTTCCTTTGTAAAAACTGAACAGAAATATTCATTGAGGCAGTCAGCTAGTTCTTTATCTTCTTCCATATACCTTCCTTCTTTTGTTTTTAATTTGTTAATTCCTTGTTTTAGTTTCCTTTTTTCATTTATGTATCTGAAGAATGCCTTATTTTTTCCCTGACTGAGCTAATTTCTCTTCTGCCTGTGCTTTAGAAGCTCTTATAACTTGTTTGGCCTCTCTCTGCCTAATCTTATAAATTTGCCTGTCATCCTCGTTTTTTTTTTTTTTATAATTCCTAAATGCTATCTTTTTGTTTTAAATGATTTTGGCCACTTCTGCTGAGTAGCACAGTGGTCTCTTCCTTTTTTTGCTTTTACTGACAAGCCTAATGCAATTTTCTGTTGCCTTCAATAGTGCCACTTTTAAGTAGTCCCATTTCTCCAGGACTCCAATGAAACTGTTGCAATCTGATAGGGACTCGTATACCACTAATCTAATTTTAGAAAAGTCAGTTTTTCTAAAATCTAAAACTTTTGTTTTTGTGTGGTGTTACTCAGTCACTGTACTTATAGTAAACCACACTGACTGGTGATCACTAGATCCCAAGCTTTCCCCTACAGTAATATCATATACCAAATTCCCATTTGTGAATACTAAATCTAAAATGGCCTCCTTCCGGGTTGGCTCCTCAACTACTTGCTGTAGAGATAATCCCAGTAGGGAATTTAGAATATCTGTACTCCTGGCAGAACTAGTTATTTTGGTTTTCCAGTTTACATCTGGAAGATTGAAGTCTCCCATAATGATAACTTCCCCCTTCAATGTCATTTTAGCTATTTCCTCAACTAGTAGATCATCTAATTCTTTGACTTGGCTAGGTGGTCTATATATCACACCTACACGAGTTACCTTATGATTATCAAGCTGCAAGATAACCCAAACTGACTCTAAATTGTTCTCGCTAACTTGTATCAAATTAGATTTTATGCTATCTTTCACATACAGGTCCACCCCTCCCCCCTTCTTGCCTTCTCTGTCTTTCCTGTATAGCGAGAACCCTGGTATTGATATATCCCAGTCATTACTCCCCTTGAACCACGTCTCAGTAACAGCCACTACATCTATATTCTCAGATGCCATTATAGCCTCAAGTTCATTGATCTTATTCCCTAAACTGCGAGCGTTTGTAGACAAGAATCTGAGCTTGTCATTTCTTAACCTTTGTGCTACTGGCATCTTCTGGCATTGTTCCGGGGGGCAGTTGGACGGCTGGATTATCACTCTTTTTCCCCCCTTTCCTAGTTTAAATGCTCCTTAGCAAATACTTGGAACTGTTCACCGAGGACATTCGTTCCCTTGAGAGAAAGATGCAAACCATCTTTCTTGTACAGTTCTTTTCCATTCCAACAAGAGCTAACATGAGACACAAAGCCAAACCCTTGGTTCAGACACCATTCACCAAGCCATACATTGAATTCCTTAATGCGCATCTTCCTGTCATGCTGAAGGTTATGCACAGGCAAAACTGCAGAGAATGAAACAGTTGATGCAACCTCCCGTATATACTTTCCAAGTGTATGAAAAGCTTCTTTCACCTTTGAAACCTCATTGCAAGCCAGATCGATGGACAATAACATCCACTTCCCTTTCCTGCTTTGCTTGCCTAACAATATTAAGGATCATTCGTCTATCCCTGCTAGCGGTAGCACCAGGGAGACATCTCACAATACCATTCTCCTCAAACTTCACACCTCTTATGATGGAATCGCCCACCAACAGCTGCTTACTATCAATCCTCACCTTCTCCTTTTTGTCTTTGGCTGCAGTCTTACATACTTTAGGCATGGGAGATGATTGTTTCTCACCCACCGTGCTTGAGCCATCCTCCATGTTGCTCTTGCACTCTGAAAGTGCTGCAAATGAATTATGGAGAGCCACAGATTGTGGGACATGTCTTCTATCCACAACTCTGTCTACCAGAACCTACAGTAACCCATCTTCCATTTCTAGGGGGCCTCTGTGGCAGCGGCATTGCAATGTTCTCAGCCTGAGTTTGTTTAATGGTTAATTTACAAATCTCATATTTCAAGAAGGTAATTTCCTGCTGCATTATGGAGAGCTGTCTACAGATCAGACAGTATCTAAACCTCTGAAGAGTGGAACCTGAAATAAAAGCACAACAATTCCTGCACAGAACCAGGTCTGCCATTGTAAAGAAGGGAAAGATTTTAAACAAACAAATCTTACTTGTTTAGATTGTATCCACCTCCAGATTATCTCCTGAATATCTCCAATGCACTTGTAGATCAGCACTTGGTATAGCAGCCTTGGAAAAGCAGCAAGCTATAATTAGCAAGCTAAGGGCTCTTTCACACTTGCGTTGTTCTGTTCCGGCATAGAGTTCCGTCGTCGGGGCTCTATGCCGGAAGAATCCTGATCAGGATTATCCCCATGCATTCTGAATGGAGATAAATCTGTTCAGGATGCATCAGGAAGTCTTCAGTTCCGGAACGGAACGTTTTTTGGCCGGAGAAAATACCGCAGCATGCTGCGCTTTTTGCTCCGGTCAAAAATCCTGAACACTTGCCGCAAGGCCAGATCCGGAATTAATGCCCATTGAAAGGCATTAATCCGGATCCGGCCTTAAGCTAAACGTCGCTTCGGCGCATTACCGGATCCGACGTTTAGCTTTTTCTGAATGGTTACCATGGCTGCCAGGACGCTAAAGTCCTGGTTGCCATGGTAAAGTGTAGTGGGGAGCGGGGGAGCAGTATACTTACCGTCCGTGCGGCTCCCGGGGCGCTTCAGAGTGACGTCAGTGCGCCCCACGCTCATGGATGACGTGTCGCATGGATCACGTCATCCATGCGCATGGGGCGCTCTGACGTCATTCTGGAGCGCCCCGGGAGCCGCACGGACGGTAAGTATACTGCTCCCCCGCTCCCCACTACTACTATGGCAACCAGGACTTTAATAGCGTCCTGGGTGCCATAGTAACACTGAACGCATTTTGAAGACAGATCAGTCTTCAAATGCTTTCAGTTCACTTGCCGTGTTACGGATCCGGCGGGCACTTCCGGCAAATGGAGTGCACGACGGATCCGGACAACGCAAGTGTGAAAGAGGCCTAATACTATGTTGCTATATATACACACACTCCCACAAAAGCTCCAGCAAATTAACACCTTTTGGCCTCTATAAAAGATGCCTACAATTTAAAAGATTCCTACAATATTACGGTTCCTCCTGGGCCGAGAACATGTGTGGTCGGGATATTGAACATCAATAGGATGTTAATAAATAGGGTGTCCTGCTGCCTCATCTTCTGTCGGTTTTTAATGATGCCCTTTTAGCAGGTAATCTTCCCGCCTCTATGAAAGAGGCCGTTGTAGTGGTCTTGCCCAAACCCGGTAAGGATCCCAAATTCCCTGACTCGTACAGACCAATTTCGCTGTTGACTTCTGATATTAAGATCTTGGCGAAAGTTTTAGCGAACCGACTGCAGTAGGTCATCTCCACTATTATTCATAGCGATCAGGCGGGATTCATGCCTGATAAATCTACTTTGGTAAATCTTAGACGACTTTTTCTTAATATCCAGAGGAGAGTCGTGTCAGTTGGAGGTTGAGCCATCCTTTCATTGGACGCGGCTAAGGCCTTCGAGAGTGTTCAATGGATCTTTGGGAGGTGTTGCGGGTCATGGGATTTGGGAAGACCTTTATCTCCTGGGTCCAGTTTCTGTACAATCGCCCCACGGCTAGGATACGGGCTAATGGGGGAATATCGGAGGCGTTTAGATTAAGCAGGGGAACCCGTCAGGGATGCCCGCTATCCCCCTTCTTTTTGCCATCACAATTGAGCCGCTTGCATGTGTGTTGAGCTCCTCTGACAGGATCATAGGATTTCCCTGTGGGACCTGGGAAGAGAGGGTGTCCCTGTATGCGGATGACATGCTAATCTATGTGGGAATTGTGGAACGGCCCTTAGGTCCTATCATGTCACTCATACAGGAGTTTGGTGTTAGGTCTGGTCTCGTATCAATTAGGAAAAGTCCACTCTCCTACCGCTAGATGAATCTGCTATGACTCTCCTTCCCCAGTCCAGCCCATTACAGATTGCTCATCAAGTTAAGTATTTGGGGATATTGGTTACCGCGAACCCCAACAATTATATTAAACATAATGTAGAACCACTATTGACTACAATGTCTGTTAAGGTTAAGGCTTGGTGCAAATTGCCGATGTCTGAAATTGGGAGTGTTTCCTGAGGCGATGTGAGGTAATTCAACAACAACTTTATTCAGACACAAACAATATAACAAAGGTTATAAACTGTCATATCAATATAGCCCACAGGTGGCAGTAAACATGTTAACATGTATAACTCCTAACATCCTCCCTTTCTTGTGAAATCAAGTAATATATAACATAAGATGATTGGATACCACAATACATTCCAATGGTGACATTGGATACCGCAAAACACGGACACCGCGGATCCGCAAAACACATACGGACGTCTGAATGGAGCCTTATAGGGGGCTGATTAATGTCAGGGGGGTGATCAGGGAGTCTATGTGGGGTGATCACCCCCCTGTCATTGATCACCCCCCTGTAAGGCTCCATTCAGACATTTTTTTGGCACAAGTTAGCGGAAATAGATTTTTTATTTTTATTTTTCTTACAAAGTCTCATATTCCACTAACTTGTGACAAAAAATAAAATCTCACATGAACTCACCATACCCCTCACGGAATCCAAATGCGTAAATTTTTTTAGACATTTATATTCCAGACTTCTTCTCACGCTTTAGGGCCCCTAAAATGCCAGGGCAGTATAAATACCCCACATGTGACCCCATTTCGGAAAGAAGACACTCCAAGGAATTTGCTGAGGGGCATATTGAGTCCATGAAAGATTGAACTTTTTGTCCCAAGTTAGCGGAAAGGGAGACTTTGTGAGAATAAAATAAATAAATTTCCGCTAACTTGTGCCAAAAAAAAAAAATCTTCTTTGAACTCGCCATGCCCCTCATTGAATACCTTGGGGTGTCTTCTTTCCAAAATGCGCATCTAGGCTGCAAAAAAGTGTCACACATGTGGTATCGCCATACTCAGGAGAAGTTGGGCAATGTGTTTTGGGGTGTCATTTTACATATACCCATGCTGGGTGAGATAAATATCTCAGTCAAATGCCAACTTTGTATAAAAAATTGGAAAAGTTGTCTTTTAGAGAGATATTTCTCTCACCCAGCATGGGTATATGTAAAAAGACACCCCAAAACACATTGCCCAACTTCTCCTGAGTACGGCGATACCAGATGTGTGACACTTTTTTGCAGCCTAGGTGGGCAAAGGGGCCCACATTCCAAAGAGCACCTTTAGGATTTCACAGGGCATTTTTTACACTTTTGATTTCAAATTACTTCTCACGCATTAGGTCCCCTAAAATGCCAGGGCAGTATAAATACCCCACAAGTGACCCCATTTTGGAAAGAAGACACCCCAAGGTATTCCGTGAGGGGCATGGCGAGTTCCTAAAAAATTTTGTCAAAAAGTTAGCGGAAAATGATGATTTTTTTTTTTTTTCTTACAAAGTCTCATATTCCACTAACTTGTGACAAAAAATAAAAACTTCCATGAACTCACTATGCCCATCACGAAATACCTTGGGGTGTCTTCTTTCCAAAATGCGGTCACTTGTGGGGTAGTTATACTGCCCTGACATTTTAGGGGCCCTAATGCGTGAGAAGTAGTTTGAAATCAAAATGTGTAGAAAATGCCCTGTTAAATCCTAAAGGTGCTCTTTGGAATGTGGGCCTCTTTGCCCACCTAGGCTGCAAAAAAGTGTCACACATGTGGTATCGCCGTACTCAGGAGAAGTTGGGCAATGTGTTTTGGGGTGTCATTTTACATATACCCATGGTGGGTGAGATAAATATCTCGGTCAAATGCCAACTTTGTATAAAAAAATGGGAAAAGTTGTCTTTTGCCGAGATATTTCTCTCACCCAATGGTGAGAACAGTCAGAGTCAACCCACAGACCAGCACCAAAGACCTACAACATCATCTTGCTGCAGATCGTTCAACCATTCGGCGCATTTTACACAAGGAGATGCTGTATGCGAGAGTGGAATAAGGTGCTGTGGACTGATGAAACTAAAATTGAGTTATTTGGCCATAACAAGGGGTGTTATGCATGGAGGAAAAAGAACACAACATTCCAAGAAAAACACCTGCTACCTACAGTAAAATATGGTGCTGGTTCCATCATGCTGTGGGGCTGTGTGGCCAGTGCAGGGACTGGGAATCTTGTCAAAGTTGAGGGACGCATGGATTCCACTCAGTATCAGCAGATTCTGGAGACCAATGTCCAGGAATCAGTGACAAAGCTGAAGCTGCGCCGGGGCTGGATCTTTCAACAAGACAACGACCCTAAACACTGCTCAAAATCCACTAAGGCATTTATGCAGAGGAACAAGTACAACGTTCTGGAATGGCCATCTCAGTCCCCAGACCTGAATATAATTGAAAATCTGTGGTGTGACTTAAAGAGAGCTGTCCATGCTCGGAAGCCATCAAACCTGAATGAACTAAAGTTGTTTTGTAAAGAGGAATGGTCCAAAATATCTTCAACCAGAATCCAGACTCTCATTGGAACCTACAGGAAGCGTTTAGAGGCTGTAATTTCTGCAAAAGGAGGCTCTACTAAATATTGATTTCATTTCTTTTTTGTGGTGCCCAAATTTATGCACCTGCCTAATTTTGTTTAAACAATTATAGCACACTTTCTGTAAATCCAATAAACTTCATTTCACTTCTCAAATATCACTGTGTGTGTCTCCTATATAATATATTTAACTGACATTTTTTATCGTAACAACCAACGATTTATACAGGAAAATCATGATAGGGTTATTGGGGAAGTTCTCTCGGCTCCCTCACACACCATCTCACCCCTAACCCTCAACCTCCCCCAACCTCCCCCACCCCATCAACCCACCAATAAAGACACTGAGGCAGATTATTGGAATTAAATGGCCACAGCAGCCTTTTTATTAATATAACATAACATCAAAAACATGTACATCATGAACCCGACGAAGGAGGTCCTGAAAGCCCTAGTTACACTCTAAAACAAGTGCACCAAAAACACCCGGGTAAATACAACTTGCCTCCAGCCGCGCCACACCAGCTCGGAGACCCCCGAGTGCTGTATCCCCTTTAAACCGCCTGATTACCAAAACCTGGGAGTCCAGCCCCACCAATTGAGGCCCTCCCATCCACAAACACCAAGTCCTAGCCCAACTTCCAGGACCTCCTACCGCCACAGACGCGCAACATGAGCCAACTAACTCAAGCTTACGCGCCCCTCCACACCACCAATGCCCGTTCGATCCCGCCCTGCAGACCCAGGGCCCATAAATCCACACCCACCGCATTAAGGTGAACCCCGTCCACTCTCCAATAAGCCCCCTCACCAGACTCCAAATCAAAATGCCGCACTACCACAGAACCGTACCGGGCCACAAACTTTCCAACTGCCCTATTCACCTTAATACGAGCCTTATTGACCCGCTCCACCGACCGCGCCTCCCGCCAACTCTTCCTCGGGACAATATCTGACCACATCACCACCAGCCCCGGAAACAAGGCCCACAACCTTAGCAAGTCAAACTTAATGTCCCTTATCAGCTCTCTCACCGGCTTCACCCCCAAATCGTTACCACCTGCATGAACAACTAGGACATTCGGGGGGCGATCCAGCTGAACAAAACGATGCACCTCCCTCAAAACCCCACCCCACAACATACCTCGATAGCCCATCCACCGGATGGCCGCAACATCCCTGCTAATACCCAACTGCCGCCCGTTAGGCCTCACATCAGCCCGTATCGCCCCCCAGAAAACAAAGGAATGGCAAATAATCCACACCAACGCCGGCGAATGACCTAAAATACAAAAGAAACAATCAACATCAGAGAACAAGCCCTAAACCACAAACCATCAGACTTCCCCAAGCCGCACATAGGAGCGGAACCTACTAGACTCCCACCGCCCAATCCTCCGAATAACCTCATCACTCACACCCCTCCGCGCGGCCTCCGTGGCTGCCCCAATCCTGAAAGAGTGACCCGTGTAACACCCTGGGTCCACCCCCAGGTTCCGCAAACACTTCTTCAACACAGCCAGAAACTGATACCGGGACAAAAATGCCCCATTCTCATGCCGAAGCAAAGGGGCGCCCGCCCCCCGCAACCCTGCACCATACTCCCGCAAGCAAACCACCGGGCACATAGCACAGCCCGGAACCGAAAACAAACAAACACAACGACCCCGCCCCTCCTGATCCGTCTTTGACGCCCTCAGCCGAATCACCACACGATCTGGGAACACATCCACATCATCATCACGCAACCCTCCCGCACAGCGAACACTCCCACTCACCAATTCCCCCAACCGAAACACCCCAAAAAAGGCCAGCGAATACGCTGCCTTAAACAAAAGAACCTCGCTCCCCGAGCTGCAAACCAACTCAACCTGCACCCCCAGTCTCAGCAACAAATCAAAAGACACCGGCCGACGCCGATCCTCCGACCTCCACCCCCTCCGCCAGCCCTTTAAAACCTGCCGAACCACAAAAGCCTTGGTACAATCCACCAACCCCCGCACCCGAAACCCAAACGCCAGGCCCGCCATGCACTTGTTAACCCTAGCCACCGACCAACCCTCCTCCTTCTTCCACCCCAGGAACAACACTAAAGGAATCTCACCAGCATCCACACCTAGCCCCAACATACCACACCACTCCCCCCAAGCAACCCAAGCAGCCTCGTACGCCGCCCACGTCCCAGCAGACAGGGACGCCCTAAACAGCCTGTTCACCGTACCTCCAATATCTCCCATAACAACCCCGGGCACTCCATCCCGACGACGTCCGCGTCCGGCGCCAACTGCCGAAAACGATCCCACTGCGAACGAGAAAGAGCATCCGCAACACCATTAGAAACACCCGGCACATGCACCGCCACCGCCCAAACATTCAACGACAAACAACTCAGAACCATATGCTGCAACAACCTTACAACCTGAGGGGAAGAAGCAGACAACTGATTAATTGCCTGCACTACCCCCAAGTTGTCACAATGAAAACGCACCTTTTTATTCCTAAACTTGTCCCCCCACAACTCCAAAGCCAACACAATGGGAAACAACTCCAACAACGCAACGTTCTTGACCCAACCCCTCTCCACCCACAACGAAGGCCAGCGATCCGCACACCACTGCCCGTTACAATAGACCCCAAAACCAACCCCCCCTGCCGCATCCGAGAAAAGGTCAAAATCCACACTATCCACTGCATCCCCCAAAACCAGCGCCCTCCCATTGAAATCCTCCAAAAACCGAGCCCACACCCCCAAATCCCCCCTCAACTCCTTCCCCAAACGGATGAAATGATGCAGAGCCGTCACTCCAGCGGTTGCCGCCGCCACCCGCCTGCAAAATATACGCCCCATGGGCATAATCCGACATGCAAAATTCAATTTACCTAATAATGACTGCAAAACCCGCAAACAAATTTTTACTAACCGGCTCGCACCGGCCACCACCGCACGCAAATCCAACAACTTGTCCTCCGGAAGCCTACACTCCATGGCCAGCTCGGTAGTGGGCCCCACCGTTTTACCCCCCGCCAACGGAACCCCAAAAGACGCAAACACCGATTGCAACGTAGCGAGCAATACCGCACAAACCCGAGAACCCGCCGGACCTAAACACAAAAAATCATCCAAATAATGAATGACCGACGTGCTCCCTGCTACTTCCTTCACCACCCACTCCAAAAAACAACTAAAAGCCTCAAAATACGCACAGGACAGGGAACAACCCATCGGCAAACACCTGTCCACATAGAAACCCCCTTCCCAAAAACACCCCAACAAATGCAGGCTATCTGGATGCACCGGAAGCAGCCGAAACGCTGCCTCGATATCCGTTTTTGCCAACAAGGTCCCCGGACCCAACCGCCGAACCCACTCCACAGCCGTATCAAACGAGGTATAGACCACCGAACATAATTCGGGGTCAATGCCCTCATTGACCGACGCCCCCTTTGGGTATGACAGGTGATGAATCAACCGAAACTTGTTCGGTTCCTTCTTCGGAACCACCCCCAAAGGTGAAACTCTAAAATTAGGCAAAGGCGGCTCCGAGAACGGGCCATCCATCCTCCCTAACCCCACTTCCTTCGCCAATTTTTCCGCCACCACCCCCGAATGATCCCCCGCCGAGCGCAAATTTCTCCCCACAAAAAGGGCCGGCCCCGGATCCGACGGGATCTTAAAACCAAAACTAAAACCTTCCCACAACAACTGCGCCGCAACCCGATTCGGGTACCTATCTCGAAACGGCAACATCTTTTCCACCCGCACCGGCATCCTGCCCTTTTCCACCATTCCCCCCACCCTGCTGCCGTCCCCCCCTAAAACACCGTGACGCTCCATGTCCACCACCACAGTTGGTGCACTCGTGCTTGAACTTGCACTTAGCACCGAACTTACAGGTTCCCTCATTAAAGAGGAAACACAACCCCTTTGCCACCGCTGTTGACACACCTGACGTTCCCGCCCCAGAACCCCCATCCCCCCGAAAGGACTGCCCCTGCTGAACCGGCGCAGTCATCCGCATCCATAACCCTATATCCTTATGGTCCCACCGCATAGACGGGCGGACCGCTTTCCTCTGCCTAAATTGTTCATCGTACCGCAGCCACCCCACACCCGGTACGCTTCCCCAATCGCATCCATGTTGCAAAATAGCGCCGAGCAACACTCCGGCGCCCTCTCCCCAATCACGCTAGCCAGTATCGCAAACGCCTGCAACCAATTAGAGAACGTGCGCGGAATCAAACGATACCGCCGCTTCTCATCCTCTTCCTTCTTCCCCTCCTCGCGACGCGCCCTATCCAGGTTAAACCGTTCCAGCGGCAATAATGAAAAAATTTCAATATATTCCCCCTTCCAAATCCTCTCTCTCACCTCCTGTATCAAATGCGCCCCCAAAGGGCCCTCGAAACAAACATATACCTCCCCTTGCGCTGCATCATCAACCTTGCGCCTCTCCTCCTCCCCACCTGCCTGCGTCTGCACCGAAACCGCCTCACTTACCCGACCCGCCGCCACTCGAATCCCCGCACCAACACCGCCCGGCCCCAGAGAAGCCTCCTGCCCCCTCCACGCCGGTAACGGAGACACCCCTGACCCTCCCAAACCAGCCACCCATCCCGCCAGACTCCCTAAAAGCTGGCTAAGGCCCCCTATTAATTCTCCCTGGCCTCCACCAACCCTTACACCCCCCTGAACCCCCACCAACGTCTGCAATGAATTCCCCATGGTCCTACCTGGCTGCCCGGGCACTGTGAACCCCGCAGCCGTGAGTCCGGAATCCTGATGCTCCATCCTCTGCGACGAGACGTCATCACACGGCACCACCACGGAACAGGAACCCCGCACCCCAGCCTCCAAACTGCGGGGTGTGCCGGAAGATGTCGAAGATGAGGCAGGCAGCTCCTCTGCACGCCTGCGCTCCGCTGGGCATGCGTCCTCCCACTCCGCATCCAAAGGCCTGGGCCTCCTGTGGCTCGCTTCCAGCATGTGCACCGCTCCCCCGTCGCGCGGGCCTCCCCACCCCCAGGGAGGGGGGGGACCCCGCAGGCCCTGGTCTAGATCCATCGTTGCTAGCAGGGGAAGGCAGGGGGGGGGAACCCCTGCCCTGCACAGGACTCCGCCGTACCGCGGGATTCCTCCCACGCCGGGAGGACGATGCTGGGAGTCTGCTACGTCCTCCCCGGCGCGGAGGGTCCCTAGGGGGGCTCCCAATCCGGCGCCGAGTCCGTGGGGTGTCGCTTGGGCTAAGGCGCGCCGGCGGCCGTACCCGCCGCGGCCGTTCGCCCTCCGGCGACGTGCTAACTGTGCCCGCCGCCTCCCCACTCAGCAGGCTGGATACCTGCGCCTCTAGCCACTCCGGGCCCCGCTCCTTCGCCACCGCCCTCAATCTTTCAATTATCGCTTCCATCTCCGGCGTGCGCACACTGCAGCTCGTTCCAACTAAAGATGGCGCCGGATAGCCCTTAGCGCCACCCTTATAAACCCTCAGCTCCGCCCCTACCTCCCAACCGCTTCCTCACACCATTTAACCCCTTCCTCGCCTCACCAGCCCTCACCTACCTAACCTGCGTCCCCTCGCTCCCCAAAACCTATCATAGCAGCCTCCCTTAAAGGCTGTCGCCCCCCAGTACAGCTGCACTTGACGATTAGCAAGGTTGCCCAAACTTTCGCATCCCACTGTGTGTATATATATATATATATATATATATATATAGCACAAGCCGACGGCGGCTTGGTTTTTAAGTAAGGGGGTATATAACGACCTGGAGTTGCATTACCACTTCTGCACCTTGCTTCTATCTCCTATGGTTAAAAATCACAGAAATATAGTGGCCAATATGGGGGAACTGCTCAGACCCCAAACACTGTAGCGTGTTTCTCATTGGGGGAGCAGTCCCACCGCATGTGGACCGCAGCAAATGTCCATCCCAGCCAAAAATACGTACAATGGAGGATGCCGGCGCGGTCCACATGCACCACAAAGGCATTCTACACAAAACGGAGCATTGTGCGGATGAAAATCTATTAATATATAAATCACAAAAAGAAAAATTGCACCAAACTGATATGCCACTGACTATACTAGCTAGTCATACAAGGAGATTTTAAAAGCTGAGACTTTTGCCAGACCGTGTTCACACCATAGTTAGCATAGTGGTAGGACCCCTTGCCATGCTGAGAGACCGTGACGTGGTGCATGAGGGGCTCCGATGTGTTCCTGACAGGAATATATTGGCAAAAGTCTCAGCTTTTAATATCTGCTTGTATGACTAGCTAGTATAGTCAGTGGCATATCCGTTTGGTGCAAAAAAAAAATCTGTGATTTATATATCTCCTATGGTTAACCTAGTGTCATCCTGTGTATTTATTTACAGGTCCTGTATAATGTGTATTTCCTATCTTGCAACTGTTATCTTTAAGTGTAATATGCCTGGTTCACTAGCAGGTGGCAGCATAAATGGCAGAGCTATAGTTACATAGACTGGAACCTTCTTTTCCATTCTAACCCCCCTCTGTGTTGTGGTGGGCGTGTCCCACTTGCTGCAGGGAAGAGAGGAGTTTAGTTAGAGTCAGTCTAGTTTACCCCCTCCTAGAGGTAAGGTGTGCAACAGGTGCACATCCCTCCTGGACATGCCTTGTCTAGGCCAGCTAGAGCACCGTCAGCTCTGCTGGACATGGAGGCCATAGCTTAAAGCCTCAAAAGCCAGGAGGAGTTTTCCCTGGACAAATCTAGAGACAGACCAGACTACAGAGAGAAGTTGCAGCCTACAGCTTAAGCTAAATTAAACAGCTACCCTGTCAGCACAGCAGAGCCAGAGAGTAACAGATGTAGCAGAGAGGAATTTGCCTGCCACAGTTAATGTAAAAACCTGCTGGGACCAAGATGAAGCCTGAAATAGTTTGCTCTACAGGGCTTTACACTATCAGAATTGTACCCTGCTTTTAAGACCACCTTGGAGCTGGTATAGTTTCTGTCCAAAACATGTGGCGAAAATTGTCTAAAACTGTAACAAAACAAGGTGCAAAATAGGACTAGACAAAAAGTTGGAGCAAACATTGTCTAAAAAAACTAATGTCTAGCATTCTGTAAATGAAATAAAATTGTGGCAGATACACTTACAAACATGCACCACAAATTCTGGTACAAAGAAAGACACAGGGATATTAATGCAGGGATATTAATATATATCTCCTCTAAAATATCTGCTCTTTTTAACCAATATTAAGGGGGTTGTCTGGAATTTTTATATCGATGGCCTATCCTTGGGATAGGTAATAAATATCTGATCAATGAGGGTCCTACTGACGCCACCCTCACCAATCAGATGTTCTATAGACTGTGGTACTCACCGGGCCTATATGCAGCTCAGTCCTAGTCAAGTGAATGGACCTGAGCTGCCACACCAAACACAGCCGCTATGCAATGTATGGTGCTGTGCTTAGTATGCTGTGAGGAAGCCATAGTGCTCGCCAGAGCACCGCGGTCTCTTCCAACAGCTGATCAGTTTGGGTTCCGGGAGGATAGGCAACCCCTTTAACTTTAGGCTGCTTTCATATGGTCATAATGGTTATATTATAGTGCCCATTTTACATCCACAACACCCAGCCCTGACCAATACACCATAGTGATAGTATATGGTGATCTGAGTTAGGGTTAGATGAGCCATGGGAGACCTGGGTGTTATGGCTATAATACAGATGGTAAATTGTTGACTGACTAAAAAAAATTAATTGACTACGGTTTTGATTGAGATTTGTCAGTTTTCATGGTGTGTGGTTGACATTAGTTTGGAGTTTTATCAATGACTACATGGAAACTAAGGGAAAGTTTAGAAGATCTGTGACTTTTTGTCAGAATTGGAAAACACATTTTGCATCTGTTCAAAAAGCTACCCGTGGATCGAACTTTAAATAGACCTTGCTACATCCTTCTCAGCACTCATAGGTGTATTTTCTGTTAATTACAGTAACAAGACTGACAGATACCTGGAACAGAATGGATTATATAGCAGGAGGTTGCACCTGTGAACTATCCCACTGTGATACTTTTCTTCACAAGTTGTCATATACAGATTTTCTAACCATAGCAGCTCAAATTTAGGCTACTTTCACAGTAGCGTTTTCAATTCCGCTATTGAGATCCATCATAGGATCTCAATAGCGGAAGAAAAGACGTTAAATTTTGTCCCTATTCATTGTCAATGGGGACAAAACTGGACTGAATGAAAAGGAATGCACCAAAATGCATTTTGTTCCGTTTGGTTGCATCCCCATCGCGGACAGAAAAACACTGCAAGCACCGTTTATCTGTCCACAATGTGGTGTGGAGCAAGACGGATTCGTCCTGACACACAATGTAAGTCAATGGGGACAGATCCATTTTCTCTGACACAATAGAAAACGGATCGTCTCCCATTGACTTTCAATGGTGTTCATGACGGATACGTCATGGCTATAGAAGACATAATACAACCGGATCCGTTCATGACGGATGCATGCGGTTGTATTATTGTAATGGAAGCATTTTTGCAGATCCATGACCGATCCGCAAAAAACGCTAATGTGAAAGTACCTTAGCTTCCATGGTGCAAATACAGTATCAGGTGATTTAGCTGGTCAATGTAATGTTCTAGTCATATAGAATCAAACTAGGGCTGCAACGATCACTCGATTGAATTGAGTAACTCGACACAAAAAAATCCTCAATGCAAATTTTTCGCATCAGGGATTCGCTTGTGTCATGTGACCACAGAGCGTAAGTGAAGCTCTTGCTATTACTCACCGCTACATGGTCACCCACCAGCCCGCACCGCACTACACGGTATCCTGACACATCACCAGGACATACTGCACGTAAACGCGCACTATGACCTGACGCTGTGTCATGTCAGGACAACAGTCCATCGCGCGGAGAAGAAGATGGATGTGCTGTGGAGCGGCGCCCCTACAGGAGAGGTAAGCATTTTATTTCACTGGCGCTGGGGACATGACTAGGGGGAGTAGATGGTGGCACTGGGGGGCAGCTGATGGCACTCGGGGGAACCTGATGGCACTGGGGGGGCAGCTGATGGCACTGGGGAGAACCTGATGGCACTGAGGGGGCAGCTGATGCACTGGGGGGAGCCTGATGGCACTGGGGAGGGGCAGCTGATGGCACTGGGGAGGGGCAGCTGATGGCACTGGGGAGGAGCCTGATGGCACTGGGGAGGGGAAGCTGATGGCATTTGGGAGGAGACTGATGGCACGGGGGGAGCTGATTGCACTGGGGGGGGCAGTTGATGGCACTGGAGGAGAGCAGCTGATGGCACTGGAGGGGGGCAGCTGATGGCACTGGGGGGGTCTGATGGCACTGGGGGGGGCAGCTGATGGCACTGGGGAGGAGTCTGATGGCACTGGGGAGGAGTCTGATGGCACGGAGGGAGAGCCTGCAGGCACGGGGGGGGGGGGGGGGGGGAGTCTGATGGCACTAAGGGTCAGCTGATGACACTAGGGGGGAGCCTAATGGCACTGGGGAAGGTGGCCTGATGGTATGGGGGATCCTGATGGCATGGGGGGAAGCCTGATGGCATGG
The DNA here is from genome assembly GCF_905171765.1 of Bufo bufo. Classification (NCBI taxonomy): domain Eukaryota; kingdom Metazoa; phylum Chordata; class Amphibia; order Anura; family Bufonidae; genus Bufo; species Bufo bufo. The sequence continues at coordinate 571,021,680 of NC_053391.1, read as the reverse complement.
GGGAACCTGATAGCATGGGGGAACCTGATAGCATGGGGGGGAAGCTGATGGCAAAAGGCGCTGATGAGTTTTTATAAAGAAAAACGTTCTTTTAATTAGCTTTTTGTTATTAGAGTACTTGATTAATCGTTGGATTAATCGATAGATTACTTGATTACAAAAATAGTCGATAGCTGCAGCCCTAAATCAGACATGTGTTCACCATATAACTGGGGAAGCACAAATAATGGCAAGGGTGAGAGTCTTCATATGCCGAAACATGAAGCCCAAGCATGATTCGTAAGTGAGAGTACAGTAATCAGACATGTTCACTGTGATATAACTAGAAATATCCGAGAAGGCTTCATAGACATGGTTATGTGCATGGTTTTCTGATGGTCATCCTGTGCTTACAGGTCCATAGTATGGATCACAGTTTTGTGTGTTCAGGTCCAAAATATGGGTCAGAAATATAGATTTTTATACTTTTTAATGTCCTACATCTTGTACTTTATTGATTTTGGTTGGCCCTAGATTGTAAAGAGTTCATTCAGAATTTACTAAGGATTATTTTGACCCGTGAGTGGTGTACATAGCTCCGCACTCAAAGAAACAGGCTGACAATGATGTGTCTTGAACAATGGCTTTACTGTTCACATGTGGGTCAACACACTTAATGGTTAAAATATTCTCACAAGAGGCAACATAACTGAAAGTAACTGTGCTTTACTATAATGGGGTTTATCAAGTTTCTGGTAGGGAATCTGTCATTTTACCAAATAAAATAGTCCACCACAAAGGATTGTTGTCTGGTATTTTGGACATATATATAATATAATGGAGCCTTTGATGCAGATGTGAACAAGCTCTTAATGGTTACAGAATACTCAGAAGAGGCAACTAGCTTTGTGGTTAGAGTCTCATGAGGGCAACAGGCGTAACTAGAAATGACTGGGCCCCACAATAAATTTCTTTAACTGGGCCCCCCCTTGCAATTTGTTTGCAACCCCCTCCTCCCGTGCAACCCCCACTTCTGTGGCTAGTCAAGTTTGCTGTCTCAGACGAGATCCAGCAGCCGTTCCGTCCGTCTAAAATAGTGTCTCTCTATATAAAGTCATATTATAATACTGTTAAGGGGACCCTGACAATAAAATCTTTTAGTCCTCCTTCTGAGCTTTGTCGCTAAAGCAGCCGCTTCCCCTATAGCTACGCCCAGTGTTGTACCTGTTGTTGCAAAAGTCTCTCAATAAGGGCACAGGTTCAGTCAGTGACAATCAGTTACGCAAATACATTGGGGGGGCGATTTATCACGCACTGCAAAAAGTCTCAAAATAGGGCTTTGCAACTTTTTGGGGTCAAATTTTTGTGACTTTCACACATTTGCATCACTCATTTCAGTTTTGAAAAGAGGGTGAAATTTGGGCATGATTAGCTATATTAATGAGTTTTACTCCAGGTTTATGATTGTGACTTTTTTAAAAAGTCGCAAAAAAAAGTCCCAAAGCCACTCCAGTAGGAGGGTAATGTTAGTATTATCCCTGTAGTCTGACATGACTGTGTGCATTATGCCTGTCCATTAGGGAGACGAAAATAATCATTAAACTTTCTGAACTTGCTACTGAAGGTGGTCATGACTGAGTGGGGCCCCATTTCAAGTTTTGTTGTGGAGACCAATGGTTATTTGTTGCACCAGTGCATAACTGTGTTACCTCATCCCTGTGCAGGCGGTACGTGAACCACAACATGGTGCTGAATCCATGAGGAAAATCTGTGTGTTTCCATGTAAAATGAGAGGTTAATGAGGTTAATGTATGTACTTATAGCAGCAGTGGTGTACCTATTGTAACATGGAGGTGACCCCTCAATGGTGTGTACACTCTCCCTTTCCCTCCATTTAGGGGGAGAGGGGCCTGACCCTGATCTTCTTTTCTGGCAGCCCCCAGGGCTGGACTGGGCATAGACCCTACAGGTAAATTTCCCAGTGGGCTAATGCCCAGGAGGTCACCCAAGTTCTCCTCATGTTTGCTGGCCAGGAACATAAGGATATGATCCTCTCAGCATTAATTAATGCTGTATCACCATCCTCAGAATGGTGATACGCAAGAACAGTTGCAAGAAAAAGTATGTGAACCCTTTGGAATTGTATGGATTCCTGCACAAATTGGTCATAAAATGTGATCTGATCTTCATCTAAGTCACAACAAATGACAATCACAGTCTGCTTAAACTAATAACACACAAAGAATTAAATGTTACCATGTTTTTATTGAACACACCATGTAAATATTCACAGTGCAGGTGGAATAAGTATGTGAACCCCTAGACTAATGACATCTCCAAGAGCTAATTGGAGTGAGGTGTCAGCCAACTGGAGTCCAATCAATGAGATGAGATTGGAGGTGTTGGTTACAGCTGCCCTGCCCTATAAAAAACACACACCAGTTCTGGGTTTGCCTTTCACAAGAAGCATTGCCTGATGTGAATGATGCCTCGCACAAAAGAGCTCTCAGAAGACCTACGATTAAGAATTGTTGAATTGCATAAAGCTCGAAAGGGTTACAAAAGTATCTCCAAAAGCCTTGCTGTTCATCAGTCCACGGTAAGACAAATTGTCTATAAATAGAGAAAGTTCAGCTACTGCTAATCTCCCTAGGAGTAGCCGTCCTGTAAAGATGACTGCAAGAGCACAGAGCAGACTGATCAATGAGGTGAAGAAGAATCCTAGAGTGTCAGCTAAAGACTTACAAAAGTCTCTGGCATATGCTAACATCTACGATATGTAAAACACTAAACAAGAATGGATTTCATGGGAGAATACCACAGAGGAAGCCACTGCTGTCCAAAAAAACATTGCTGCAGGTTTACAGTTTGCACAAGAGTACCTGGATGTTCCACAGCAGTACTGGCAAAATATTCTGTGGACAAAAAGAGGCACAGCACACCAACATCAAAACCTCATCCCAACTGTGAAGTATGGTGGTGGGGGCATCATGGTTTGGGGCTGCTTTGCTGTGTCAGGGCCTGGACAGATTGCTATCATCAAAGGAAAAATGAATTCCCAAGTTTATCAAGACATTTTGCAGGAGAACATAAGGCCATCTGTCCACCAGCTGAAGCTCAACAGAAGATGGGTGTTGCAACAGGACAACGACCCAAAGCATAGAACAGAATGGCTTAAACAGAAGAAAATATACCTTCTGGTGTGGCCCAGTCAGAGTCCTAACCTCAACCCGATTGAGATGCTGTGGCATGACCTCAAGAAAGCGATTCACACTAGACATCCCAAGAATATTGCTGAACTGAAACAGTTCTGTAAAGAGGAATGGTCAAGAATTAATCCTGACCGTTGTGCACGTCTGATCTGTAACTACAGGAAATGTTTGGTTGAAGTTATTGCTGCCAAAGGAGGTTCAACCAGTTATTGAATCCAAGGGTTCACATACTTTTTCCACCTGCACTGTGAATGTTTACATGGTGTGTTCAATAAAAACATGGTAACATTTAATTAATTCTTTGTGTGTTATTAGTTTAAGCAGACTGTGATTGTCTATTGTTGTGACTTAGATGAAGATCAGATCACATTTTGTGACCAATTTGTGCAGAAATCCATATCATTCCAAAGGATTCACATACTTTTTCTTGCAACTGTAGTTTATGCTGCACTGTGGTATTTGGTTTTGCTGGGATGGTATTTTGTGTTGCATTGCGATATTGCTGGCCTGCCTACTTTTGTTCTCCCTGCCTGCTTTTGGCATGTGTTTGCTGTGTCTACTTTTTTTGCCCCCGCCCTACCTTCTGTCAATTTGGACTTTCCTTAAACATGGGGCCACTGTTATTTTTCTTTTTCCAGGGCGACTTTAAGTTCCCAGTCTGCCCTGCTACTAGCTCCACTAGGGAGAACTCAGTGAATATTTTAACCGCTTCCATTAACTTAAGGCTGGGTTCATAAAATGTTTTTATCTTACATTTAACGTATGTAAAAAAAAACGTGGCATCCATCACCATAGAGTTCCACGTTAGAGTATACTTTTTTTTACCGGAGTTTGCAGGATGAAAAAGCATAGTGTACTATGTATGCTTTTGGATACTTTTTTCCCCAAACATATGATAAAAGTAGGGCAAAAATGTGACATGAACCCAGCCTTAAAGGGGTTGTCCGAGTTATGAAAAAAAAAATATAGCACTGTAAATCTGATGGGCAGCAATATATAACTTAGCTAAGCAAGTTTTAGGCAAAAAAAATATATATTTCCTCATTTCCCTGGTTCTCTTCTGGCCCTTTGTTTACCTGCAAAAACAACAATCTCTGCCCCTCCCCCCTGCTCTGCAAAGAAAGTGAATACAAGTGCTGCCCTGAGTGACATGTCTGCCTGCTGGGATACTCAGCAGCATGTTGTATGTGTAGGACTACAAGTCCCTGCTGTACAATGACACTGCTAATACACACAGGATCTTCCCCCTGTTCTTGTGCAATGCTCTGCATAACTCCTCTAGTCTGTCAGCTCCTGTGCCCAGCATTTGTCTCCTCACTGCCTGAAGCTACTCAGTAAAGCCTTCAGCCCTGAGTCTGTGCAGCTGAACCGGTTAATGTTTTTCCTCAAGAATCCAGGGAGAGAGCAATAAGCAGCAGTGCAGGGGTGGCGTGGCCAGCACAGTGACGTCTCGTGTACAGACACATATCTGCTCTCTCAGGCTTGTGCACGAAACATCATCAGAGCAGGGAGAGAGGCTGACATCACAGATCATGTGACCCTCATGTGAAATCTGAGAAAGCAGCAACTGGAGATAAAGTAAGTGAATTGTAAAGTTCTTACATTTGCCTAGTTAGAAACATACAAAGAACAAAAAAATAACTCGGACAACCCCTTTAACTGTATAAAGTCACATATATGTACTAAGCTCCCTCTAGTGGTGGCTGCAGGCAGGCAGTTTTACAATATGCTATATAAATGGAGTCAGAAGATTTATCAGTGTATTTACTGTATGCCAGTTATTGGGCAAAGGACTCGACAGGACACTTTTTAAATGTTTCTATGCATTTTTTTTCTTTTATTCTGTGATTATAACATTAAACGTGCTGCTGAATTACTGCTTATTTAAAAGTCTCCTGATTGGATTATCATACATACTGTATTGGTCTGTAGAGAACTTGTGTAACCACAGGCCAGAGAGAACCATGGAACTACTAACAGCGTCCAATTGAGTTTGCAGAACATTGGAGCTGAAGTGGAGAACAGCAAAATTAGACACACGTCTTCACCTTTGATTAAGTGCTGGGGGTGCTTCCTTTCCACAAATTTGGTTGGGCTGCCATTCCAGTTTGTCAAGTGGTAAGACATTTTTTTTTTTTACACTTTGATTGTGGAGCACCAGGACAGTGCTGATTTTATCAGCTCTAACCATGACTAATAAGTCTGTGGTTTCTTTTATATATTTTATATATCTGAAGCTATGTTCCGGTCCTCTGTTTCATATATTATCAAACCAGCAAACAAAAGTTCTGCATGGACTTTCGTCGCTGAACTGAAAGTATATTCATTATAGTCAGTGGGGTCCATTTGGTGTTGTTTGGTTCAATTATATTCCTGATCTGTCACTCTCATTATATTCATTGTTCTGCTCCTATTAAGGAGCTGAAAAATTGAAAATTGAAAGCACTGATGTGAACCCAGCCTATGCTGAAATCCCACATAATAAACCTTTATCTTTTCTGCATCTGTCTTCGGGAAGTCAGGAGGCTTAAAGGCTATGTACACCTTCAGAGGCAAAACATTTTATGATTGCATTTTACTCATTTTGGGCTAAAAATCTGTTTTTCAATTGGTCTTTATTCAAATATTGAGCCGTTCTGTCACAAAGGGTTAACTGTTTTTCAAGCTGTGTGACTGGTACTTTCACTTTGTGCCGGTCATCTAATAACTCTTATCTCTAATTTACTAAGAGGTCATAAACCATTGTTTAAGCCACATTCTTATTAGTAAGATAGGAACTGAGCTATAATGAGTATTTTTAATGTCAGAGAGAAGAGATTAGGAGCCCGTCAGATTAGCTGGCTGATGGAAAAGAGAGAAAATTCTGATCTCTCTGTTAGAGCATCTCAACTCTGTAGAGAAAAAAAGGGTCCATATTTGTAATAAAGACCAATTTGTCCGCAGGTTTGGCCATCATGGGTCTAATGTGTATGGCTAGCTTATGCTGAACATAGTAGATAATTATTAACATGATAAAAGAAAATGCTAGAGTACTGTAGGACCCCACCCAATAGTATCTGATGTTTTCCGTCAATCCTTCAGTTATTCTTTCTCCTTAGCCTTCATAAAATCTACAGATTTGGTTGTAATGTTAATGAAGGATTTAGACATTTTAACTGTTGAATTACTGAGAAACACCTATTGACACCTGCTAGGGAGGTAAACTCTGGTCCTCTTTCTGTAATGAACGCAAATGCCTGAACCTATTACAGTAAGAACATAATTATTTTACTTAGGTCAGAGCTCCCACTGACAGTTCACAGTCGATGCAAATTGATATAATGGCCTTACAATTGTACCTCCACATCAAACATGACATTACAAACAATGACAGAATAATTTGGCTCATTAAGTACACCTGTGTTTTGTTCTAATTTTCAGTGTAATCTTGTTATAAATCGCAACATATACTTAACCTCCCATGAATGTACTGTATGTAAAGCATATTCAGAAAAAAAAAAGAAGAAGTTATCATATTACAGAACTTCATGTTAGCCCGGGAGATGGCCATAGACAAGCACAGGTATCTTTTGTATCAGTAGATAACTATTCCACAGAGGGTAAAGCCCATGTACACATGTGCAAATATTTTCTTCCCCCAATTAATCTGAAAGAACAATATGAAGAAACTTTGCAAACAGTTTCAATTAAAATACTGTATCTTACTGTTTGTGTTTACAGCTTCTACAGAGACTTATGTGTTTCCATGGTTACAGACTACAAGCAAACCTAATGTGTAGACCGAGGACGGTGACAGGGACAAACTCCTAAAACTAAAACCAATTGCAAGATATTTTCGCCAAAAACACAACTGTTGGCAGGATCTTAAGTTTAGGGGGATAGACAAGATATCTCTAGGTGCGAGAGGAGGAAATCTGTTTAGACGGTTGGAGCAGATTGAAAGTAAATGGATTGTAAAATTGAATACACAAATGCCATATGGCTTGAATGATAAGATTCCATTTGCATCCTTTCTTTGATGGTGCAGCATCATCCTTGAATTATGGCGTTTTAGACAGTTTAATAAATATTTATTTTATTATTTTATTGATGATCAAGCTAGGTTAATGTGGTACTAACTTTTGGTACTAACTTATTTTTCCTTTCTTTTCTGTTTTTTATGTAGGATATATACCTAATTTTGGCTATGGGATGTGAATATTGGAAACATATCCTCTCCTCACATATATTACAAGAAAGTTTAGACTGGCATATTCTTATTTATAATCATAGTCATGGGTGCACATCCATAAGGCAAACATAATAAATAAATAAAATAATGGCTGTACACACATATAAGCAGTAAAGCTGAGAAATGGGGATCATTCTAAATTCAAGTGGTACTATACCTACTATTGGAATCAATGGAAGCTCTTAGCTCACATTTTGATCAAACTTGTGTCGGGCCCATCCACCATGCGTCAAGGTGGCTTCCGCGGACGGGTCCCTATCACTAATATACCGCCTCTTGGACTTATCCAAGTCCACATTATGAGGGCAGTGAAGGAACCAGCTTCATTTGTACTTTACTCAGAAGCTCCAGGCAGATGGGCGTGTGCTCAGTCTAAAAGAGGCGCCACCCTCAGATAAATATTACAAGAAAGTTTAGACTGGCATATTCTTATTCATAATCATAGTCATGGGTGCACATCCATAAGGCAAACATAATAAATAAATAAAATAATGGCTGCACACGTATAGGCGCGGTAGACGCCGCATTTGTGTGAGGGGAGGCGCCGGCACCACTACAAAAGGTGGGAGCAGGGAGCTCCCGAGTGACGCGGTCTTCAGCTACAGCTCGGCTGACGTCACTTCCGGGATTCTCCTGCTTCCATTCTTGCTCCGGCGTCGGCGTGGATACGTGATCCCCCGATACTTCCTCCGGTGGGTAAGTATAGGGCGTGCAGCCGAAGCGAGGGGCCGTACATCGGTACACACGGAGGGTAAGTGGGGCGGGGGGGGGGGCACGGCGCTGACACCAGCCAGACATGTTCACACTCACAAGCGGCAGCCGGATCACTGGCACGCACGCCCGATCCTTGCGCCGCATCCACCCGCCTCCTCACATGTGTTCTTTCCACAGGTTGTCGCTAGTGGCAGTCCGGCATCCCTCACTATAGCAGCGCTTACTGTGGGTGTGTTACAGGTATTGTCTGGGGATGTTAGGGCCGTGGCACTGCAATTCTGGGATTTGATCTAAAGTACATCTTCCTTTACAGGGCGCCAGTCTCAGTAAAAAATTAAAAAAAAAAAAAAAAAAAAGAGTATCTGCCTGTGGGGGAGGGGGGGGGGGAGAGGAAATATGGGCGAAGGTGACATTATCCTGCTGCATGATAGGTCGTGTAGGGGAAATATTCATAGGGGGCAGTACGGCCCGGGTATCTGCAACAATCAGCTGCGCCCCCATCGCTGGGGCGCCAGTCGCGCATCACCATGTATTGTCAGGCTCACGTGTCTGTCAGTCCCCTCTGAGTACCCAAATACGCTTAGCGCACGCGGGGCGCGTGTTGCAGTTGGCTCAAGCACGCATGCTGGGTCAAGTGATGGTAAACGTGGATCAACGGTCAATGTTTTAAAAGCGGTCCGTGACGTGTAGCGCTCTGGGGAGAAGGGGGTTGGGCTCCAATGGTCAAATGATCGTGGTTAGGATGGTTACCTTCAAAGCTACATCCGTGTGTCTGCATTTACTTTTGTCCTATACGCCATTCACTACTAGAGCAGCGTTCGCTGTTGCATTACATTAATACTCTGCTCACTTCAGATTGCATTCATACGGCTGCTCCATACCATGCTCCGCATATTCACTCAGAGCTGTGCCCATACTATGTTTTAGGCTCCACTCACATCCAGAGCTGCATTTACCCACTTGTTCTTACATCATGTGGTATACTCCGTTTCCACTTAAAGCTGCATTTCTTTCATTACTTCATAAGGGTTACTCCGTATTCTTACTAGGGCTATCAGCGCACTGCTCTGATACTGCTCTTCCAATAAACATAGCTGCTCTTTTCAGGCTTACGTTTCTTTCCTCGGTGGTTTGTTACATTCCTTAGGCCTACCTTTTTCGGTGTGTTCTTTAAATCCTGGTTGGCATTCACTCAGACTGGTCTTCTTTACTTCTGGTTCGTATTCACTCAGATTGATCCCCCGCCCCAGTTAACCAAATAGCTCCCTAGCGGATAGTGGACCAATAGGAGTAAGTTCCTACTATGTTTTCACAGCTGTTCATTTTGGTTGTCATGACAAGGGTCTTTTCTTAGCGAAATGCATGCCTCTGGCTCTTGGTTTCTCCCATCTGTTCAATTTTGCGGTCGGTTAATGTTTCATTTATGCAAGTGGTTCGGATCACTAATGTCATGCATTTTCCATTAGGTCTGGCTCATGTTTTAAAGTACTTATCGTCACTGTAAAGTCATCCAGGTCAGTCTCTTGGCTTCAGGGGGCCTCGTGGCTTAGGGGGCCCGATGACCGTTCGTTAGGGGCACATATATGCGAGTCCCCAAGTCATACTGGAGCTGCATAAGTGGTCAAAAAAAAATAATAATAATAAAAATAAAAAAATATGAAAATATAATTAAAAATCCGCCATTAGAATATCTCTCGCATGGCTCCGCCATTAGTCTCTCACGCATGACTTCTCCGTTGTAGTGTTGCACATATGGCTCCACCATTAGAGTCTCCCACGCATGGCTTCTCCGTTTTCAGGTTACACATATGACTCCGCCATGAGTCTCACGCTTGGCTCCGCCATTAGTCTCTCACGCATGGCTCTCCGGTTAGTTTCACACACATGACTCCGCCATTAGAGCCTCCCACGCATGGCTTCGCCATTAGTTTCTCACCATGGCTTCTTCGGGTTTTTGGTTACACATATGACACCGCCATTAGTCTCTCGCACGGCTTCCCCGTTTTAGGTTACACATATGACTCCGGCATTAGTTTCTCACACATGGCTTAGCCATTAGTCTCTCACGTATGGCTTCTCCATTTTAGGTTTACACACATGACTCCGCCATCAGAGCCTCTCACGCATGGCTTCTCCGTTTAGGTTTACACATATGACTTCGCCACTAGTCTCTCACGAATGGCTTCTCCGTTTTAATGGTACACATATGACTCCGCCATTAGAGTCTCTCACGCATGGCCCCGCCATTCGAGTCTCTCACGTATGGCTTCTCCCCCTTTTAGTGTCACATATGACTCCGCCATTAGAGTCTCTCACGCGTGGCTCCGCCATTCGAGTCTCTCACGTATGGCTTCTCCCCCTTTTAGTGTCACATATGACTCCGCCATTAGAGTCTCTCACGCGTGGCTCCGCCATTAGAGTCTCTCACGTGTGGCTCCGCCATTAGAGTCTCTCACGTTTGGCTTTTCCCTTTTAGTGGTACATAGGACTCCGCCATTAGAGTCTCTCACGCATGGCTCCGCCATTAGAGTCTCTCATGTATGGCTTTCCCCTTTTAATGGTACATATGACTCTGCCATTAGAGTCTCTCACGCGTGGCTTAGCCATTAGAGTCTCTCACGCATGGCTTCCCCCCTTTTAGTGTTACATATGACTCCGCCATTAGAGTCTCTCACGCATGGCTTAGCCATTAGAGTCTCTTACGCATGGCTTCCCCCCTTTTAGTGTTACATATGACTCCGCCATTAGAGGCTCTCACACATGGCTTAGCCATCTGAGTCTCTCACGCATGGCTTCCCCCCTTTAGTGTTACATATGGCTTAGCCTTTAGAGTCTCTCACGCATGGCCTAGCCATTAGAGTTATGACTCCGCCATTAGTCTCTCACGCATGGCTTCTCCGGTTTAGTTTACACATATGACTCCGCCATTAGTCTCGCACGCTTGGCTTCTCCTTTTCAGTGTTACACATGTCTCCGCCATTAGAGTCTCTCACGCATGGCTCCGCCATTAGAGTCTCTCACGTATGGCTTCTCCGTTCAAATTTTACACACAACAACGCCATTCGAGGCCGGCTGCGCAGTCCCACAACAAGTAAGTCCCATGTCTTTTCTGCCTTCAGACCCGCTCGCATGGCTCGGCAATCTGTGGTTCGCAAAACAAATTTCTCGTGGTGGCTCGCACGTGTGACTCGTGCCATCAGAGTCTCACGCACGTTATTGTTTTCCCTGACTGTTATTTTCTAGGTTGTTGGGTTTCATTGTTTTCTTTATTAGCAGTCATCCCAAGCCCGCCTTTGCGGACATCATCTTCTCCCAGGCATGCTTACTTCAGCTACAAACTCGGGCTGAGGGTGTTGGTGTCCGGCCTAAGTCCTGAGTATCGGTCCATCTTCCAGTAGAAGGTACAGTAATAAGGCGCAGCTTACGAAGTCTGTCATGTCTTCTGACACGACTAGTCCTATCACGACTACAGGAGCAGCATACACAGTTCATCACGACCTTAAGCATTTTCTGTCACAACTGCAGGCATCGTGTACGTTCTGCCCTCATTACAGGCAACATTAGCTCGTTAATCAAATAGCCATGTATTCCGGTGGATGGTTCCCCAGGCCTGGTGGGTTACACATTTCACTTAAATTACTACTACAGTAAGACGGCAGACACCATGTTCTGACTCATGGGCCCTTAATAGGAAGTGTGGCCTGGGGAATAAGTAGAGGTAAAGTATTTTGTCACCAGGAACAGTGGGTGCCCGATCAGGGCCCTGGGCGGATGGTTGGAATTCATCTAGGCCCTACCAACAGATTCACCATTATTTGTTTCAGTCTGCAGCTCTCAGGATTCAGACCTTCTCGTAATATGGTCATACGTTAGTCAACATAGGAGTAAATCGTTTCTGGTTACTGGCCACTCTTTCAATTACATCGCATTAACCATCTCCAAGAACGAGGTGGCGGTTCACATGACAAAGAGGTAAGGTAGATGGTAGTCACTGTGATATATACGGTATATTCCGCACCTCCATCGTGAAAGGTCTTTTTTCGTTCAAAATCGGGTGTCGTAACGGTATGTATATATTTATTCTAAACAAGGGCTGCTCTTTTTGGCCCCTTAGGGCTGCCATACCGCGGCAGTTGTGGCGTGATTCTACTGCTTGTCATGGATGGGGGTAGATAGGTTGGGTTCACCTTTCTGATGGCCTGTCCGACCACAGGTATCAAGCAAATATATTGCTGCATTTGTGGGAGGGGAGGCGGATTACAGGGCTAATTTCACGCACCTGTGGGCCCAGGCTGGCTGACCGCTGGGCTGATTATACGTACCTGTGGGCCCAGGCTGGCTGATTACTAGGCTATTCATGGGCACCTGTGAGCCCAGGCTGACGATGATTCAGCTGATCTCCCCTACTAGCTCTTGGCTCTATTCCCCTCAGCATTCAGGTCTTCCTAGAGCACGTCCGGAGCCTCCTCTCCAAGGTAAAGGTAAACCCGCAATCAATCGCGGGGCATTCCTTTAGGACGGGCGCAGCTTCAAAATATAGCACCCTGGTGCACGTCGTAGAGAGACTAGGTCGGTGGCGGTCTTCTTGCTATACCGGGTACATTCCCAATCCACGCTCCGAAATGTCTTCCGCTTTTCAGAAGGTAGTACTGTAAGTCCGTAACATGAGTCCTTTGTACCATCCGTGTCTCACGCGTCATTTTTGGCCCCTTTAGGCTTTCCTTACACAAGCAGTTCCGCCACACCCCCACTGCTAAGGTTAGGGCTCATCATCTGCTAGCCGATCCGATCACAAGTATAGGCGCGGTAGACGCCGCATTTGTGTGAGGGGAGGCGCCAGCACCACTACAAAAGGTGGGAGCAGGGAGCTCCCGAGTGACGCGGTCTTCAGCTACAGCTGACCCTCCCACCCACAGCCCTCAACTCACACATCCTCCTTTCAAGGTGGCCCCCTTTAGGCTTTCCTTACACAAGCAGTTCCGCCACACCCCCACTGCTAAGGTTAGGGCTCATCATCTGCTAGCCGATCCGATCACAAACATATAAGCAGTAAAGCTGAGAAATAGGGATCATTCTAAATTCAAGTGGTACTATACCTACTATTGGAATTAATGGAAGCTCTTAGCGCACATTTTGATCAAACTTGTGTCGGGCCCATCCACCACGCGTCAAGGTGGCTTCCGCGGACGGGTCCCTATTAGGGATGAGCGAACCCGAACTGTATAGTTCGGGCTCGTACCGAATTTTGGGGTGTCCGTGACACGGACCCGAACCCGAACATTTTCGTAAAAGTCCGGGTTCGGTGTTCGGCGCTTTCTTGGCGCTTTTTGAAAGGCTGCAAAGCAGCCAATCAACAAGCGTCATACTACTTGCCCCAAGAGGCCGTCACAGCCATGCCTACTATTGGCATGGCTGTGATTGGCCAGTGCAGCATGTGACCCAGCCTCTATATAAGCTTGGGTCACGTAGCGCTGCACGTCACTCTGCTGATACAAGTGTAGGGAGAGGTTGCAGCTGCGACGTTAGGGCGAGATTAGGCAGTGATTAACTCCTCCAAAAGACTTCATTCAGTGATCGATCTACAGCTGTGGATCATTGAACTGCTGCTATTCAATTGCTCAGTGTTTTTAGGCTGCCCAGAGCGTTTTTCATTCACTTTTTTCTGGGTTGATTGGCGGCCATTTTGTGTCTTGTGGTGCGCCAGCACAAGTTGCCACCAAGTACATTTAACCATCAATAGTGTGGTTATTTTTTGGTTATATCCTACATCAGGGTCAAGCTGTCATCAAGTGCATTTAACCATCAATAGTGTGGTTATTTTTTGGCCATATACTACATCAGGGGCAAGCTGAGCCTGTCACAAGTGCATTTAACCATCAATAGTGTGGTTATTTTTTGGCCATATCCTACATCAGGGTCAAGCTGTCATCAAGTGCATTTAACCATCAATAGTGTGGTTATTTTTTGGCCATATACTACATCAGGGGCAAGCTGAGCCTGTCACTAAGTGCATTTAACCATCAATAGTGTGGTTATTTTTTGGCCATATACTACATCAGGGGCAAGCTGAGCCTGTCACCAAGTGCATTTAACCATCAATAGTGTGGTTATTTTTTGGCCATATACTACATCAGGGGCAAGCTGAGCCTGTCACCAAGTGCATTTAACCATCAATAGTGTGGTTATTTTTTGGCTATATCCTACATCAGGGTCAAGCTGAGCCTGTCACAAAGTTATTCTCAATAACTTCACACACACGCTACTGTTCAATTCCAAGTCTAATTCTGTGTGTAAACGTATACCTGTCACCCAGCGCCTAAAAAATAGGCCTCACATTTATATTCATCCAAATCTGTTATTATTGCTTTAGCTGGTCAAGTTATTTAGTGTCCGTCAAAGCACAGTTTTTGTTCTGGGTTGAAATACAATTCCCAATTTTGCAATTCTCTAAATTAGTGGTTTCTGCTGTATCGGGCCTACTTTAAATCTATCCCTAAAAGGGTATATAAGATTCAAGGTGCTGATAGGGTAATTCTCAATAACTTCACACACACGCTACTGTGCAGATCCAAGTCTAATTCTGTCCGTAAACGTATACCTGTCACCCAGCGCCTAAAAAATAGGCCTCAAATTTATATTCAGCTAAATCTGTCATTACTGGTGTGCCTGTATTAGTGTAATACAGTACCTAAATAGATAGCCAGATAGTGTTAGGTGTCTGTAAAAAAAGGCCTGAATTTGAATTCAATACATTGGGCCGAATAATATTTTTCTTATTGTGGTGAACAATAACAATGAGGAAAACATCCAGTAAGTGACGCGGACATGGTCGTGGTGGTGTTAGTGGACCCTCTGGTGCTGGGAGAGGACGTGGCCGTTCTGCCACAGCCACACGTCCTAGTGTACCAACTACCTCAGGTCCCAGTAGCCGCCAGAATTTACAGCCATATTTGGTGGGGCCCAATGCCGTTCTAAGGATGGTAAGGCCTGAGCAGGTACAGGCATTAGTCAATTGGGTGGCCGACAGTGGATCCAGCACGTTCACATTATCTCCCACCCAGTCTTCTGCAGAAAGCGCACAGATGACGCATGAAAACCAAGCCCATCAGTCTGTTACATCACCCCCATGCATATCAGGGAAACTGTCTGAGCCTCAAGTTATGCAGCAGTCTCTTATGCTGTTTGAAGACTCTGCTGGCAGGGTTTCCCAAGGGCATTCACCTAGACCTTCCCCAGCGGTGGAAGACATAGAATGCACTAACGCACAACCACTTATGTTTCCCGATGAGGACATGGGAATACCACCTCAGCACGTCTCTGATGATGACGAAACACAGGTTCCAACTGCTGCGTCTTTCTGCAGTGTGCAGACTGAACAGGAGGTCAGGGATGAAAACGATGCAGGGGACGATGAGGTCCTAGACCCCACATGGAATGAAAGTCGTGCCACTGACTTTCACAGTTCGGAGGAAGAGGCAGTGGTGAGACCGAGCCAACAGCGTAGCAAAAGACAAAGAGGGAGCAGTGGGCAAAAGAAGAACACCCGCCGCCAAGAGACTCCGCCTGCTACTGACCGCCGCCATCTGGGACCGAGCACCCCAAAGGCAGCTTCAAGGAGTTCCCTGGCATGGCACTTCTTCAAACAATGTGCTGACGACAAGACCCGAGTGGTTTGCACGCTGTGCCATCAGAGCCTGAAGCGAGGCATTAACGTTCTGAACCTTAGCACAACCTGCATGACCAGGCACCTGCATGCAAAGCATGAACTGCAGTGGAGTAAACACCTTAAAAACAAGGAAGTCACTCAGGCTCCCGCTGCTACCTCTTCTGCTGCTGCTGCCTCGGCCTCTTCCTCCGCCTCTGGAGTAACGTTGGCACCTGCCGCCCAGCAAACATGGGATGTACCACCAACACCACCACCTGCGTCACCAAGCATCTCAACCATGTCACACGGCAGCGTTCAGCTCTCCATCTCACAAACATTTAAGAGAAAGCGTAAATTCCCACCTAGCCACCCTCGATCCCTGGCCCTGAATGCCAGCATTTCTAAACTACTGGCCTATGAAATGCTGTCATTTAGGCTGGTGGACACAGCTTCAAACAGCTCATGTCGCTTGCTGTCCCACAGTATGTTGTTCCCAGCCGGCACTACTTCTACAAGAGAGCCGTGCCTTCCCTGCACAACCAAGTATCCGATAAAATTAAGTGTGCACTGCGCAACGCCATCTGTGGCAAGGTCCACCTAACCACAGATACGTGGACCAGTAAGCACGGCCAGGGACGCTATATCTCCCTAACTGCACACTGGGTAAATGTAGTGGCGGCTGGGCCCCAGGCGGAGAGCTGTTTGGCGCACGTCCTTCCGCCGCCAAGGATCGCAGGGCAACATTCTTTGCCTCCTGTCTCCTCCTCCTCCTACTCAGCTTCCTCCTCCTCCTCTTCTTCCACCTGCTCATCCAGTCAGCCACACACCTTCACCACCAACTTCAGCACAGCCCGGGGTAAACATCAGCAGGCCGTTCTGAAACTCATATGTTTGGGGGACAGGCCCCACACCGCACAGGAGTTGTGGCGTGGTATAGAACAACAGACCGACGAGTGGTTGCTGCCGGTGAGCCTCAAGCCCGGCCTGGTGGTGAGCGATAATGGGCGAAATCTCGTTGCAGCTCTGGGACTAGCCGGTTTGACGCACATCCCTTGCCTGGCGCATGTGCTGAATTTGGTGGTGCAGAAGTTCATTCGCAACTACCCCGACATGTCAGAGCTGCTGCATAAAGTGCGGGCCGTCTGTTCGCGCTTCCAGCGTTCACATCCTGCCGCTGCTCGCCTGTCTGCGCTACAGCGTAACTTCGGCCTTCCCGCTCACTGCCTCATATGCGACGTGCCCACCAGGTGGAACTTCACCTTGCACATGCTGGACAGACTGTGCGAGCAGCAGCAGGCCATAGTGGAGTTTCAGCTGCAGCACGCACGGGTCAGTCGCACTGCGGATCAGACACACTTCACCACCAATGACTGGGCCTCCATGCGAGACCTGTGTGCCCTGTTGCGCTGTTTCGAGTACTCCACCAACATGGCCAGTGGCAATGACGCCGTTATCAGCGTTACAATACCACTTCTATGTCTCCTTGAGAAAACACTTAGGGCGATGATGGAAGAGGAGGTGGCCCAGGAGGAGGAAGAGGGGTCATTTTTAGCACTTTCAGGCCAGTCTCTTCGAAGTGACTCAGAGGGAGGTTTTTTGCAACAGCAGAGGCCAGGTACAAATGTGGCCAGACAGGGCCCACTACTGGAGGACGAGGAGGACGAGGATGTGGATGAGGATGAGGATGAAGCATGTTCACAGCGGGGTGGCACCCAACGCAGCTCGGGCCCATCACTGGTGCGTGGCTGGGGGGAAACACAGGACGATGACGATACGCCTCCCGCAGAGGACAGCTTGTCCTTACCTCTGGGCAGCCTGGCACACATGAGCGACTACATGCTGCAGTGCCTGCGCAACGACAGCAGAGTTGCCCACATTTTAACGTGTGCGGACTACTGGGTTGCCACCCTGCTGGATCCCCGGTACAAAGACAATGTGCCCACCTTACTTCCTACACTGGAGAGTGATAGGAAGATGCGCGAGTACAAGCGCACGTTGGTAGACGCGCTACTGAGAGCATTCCCAAATGTCACAGGGGAACAAGTGGAAGCCCAAGGCGAAGGCACACCCCTCCACGTACTGACTGATGGTTCGGCTCCATTCAACTTCTGGGTCTCCAAATTGTCCACGTGGCCAGAGCTAGCCTTTTATGCCTTGGAGGTGCTGGCCTGCCCGGCGGCCAGCGTTTTGTCTGAACGTGTATTCAGCACGGCAGGGGGCGTCATTACAGACAAACGCAGCCGTCTGTCTACAGCCAATGTGGACAAGCTGACGTTCATAAAAATGAACCAGGCATGGATCCCACAGGACCTGTCCATCCCTTGTGCAGATTAGACATTAACTACCTCCCCTTAACAATATATTATTGTACTCCAGGGCACTTCCTCATTCAATCCTATTTTTATTTTCATTTTACCATTATATTGCGGGGCAACCCAAAGTTGAATGAACCTCTCCTCTGTCTGGGTTCCGGGGCCTAAAATTATCTGACAGTGGCCTGTTCCAGTGGTGGGTGACATGAAGCCTGATTCTCTGCTATGACATGAAGACTGATTCTCTGCTGACATGAAGCCTGAATCTCTGTTATGGGACCTCTCTCCTCTGCCTGGGTGCCTGGGCTTAAATATGTGACAATGGACTGTTCCAGTGGTGGGTCACGTGAAGCCTGATTCTCTGCTATGACATGAAGACTGATTCTCTGCTGACATGAAGCCTGAATCTCTGTTATGGGACCTCTCTCCTCTGCCTGGGTGCCTGGGCCTAAATATGTGACAGTGACCTGTTCCAGTGGTGGGTGACGTGAAGCCTGATTCTCTGCTATGACATGAAGACTGATTCTCTGCTGACATGAAGCCGGAATCTCTGTTATGGGACCTCTCTCCTCTGCCTGGGTGCCTGGGCTTAAATATGTGACAGTGGCCTGTTCCAGTGGTGGGTGACGTGAAGCCTGATTCTCTGCTATGACATGAAGACTGATTCTCTGCTGACATGAAGCCTGAATCTCTGTTATGGGACCTCTCCTCTGCCTGGGTGCCTGGGCCTAAATATCTGACAATGGACTGTTCCAGTGGTGGGTGACGTAAAGCCTGATTCTCTGCTATGACATGAAGACTGATTCTCTGCTGACATGAAGCCTGAATCTCTGTTATGGGACCTCTCTCCTCTGCCTGGGTGCCTGGGCTTAAATATGTGACAATGGACTGTTCCAGTGGTGGGTGACGTGAAGCCTGATTCTCTGCTATGACATGAAGACTGATTCTCTGCTGACATGAAGCCTGAATCTCTGTTATGGGACCTCTCCTCTGCCTGGGTGCCTGGGCCTAAATATCTGACAATGGACTGTTCCAGTGGTGGGTGACGTAAAGCCTGATTCTCTGCTATGACATGAAGACTGATTCTCTGCTGACATGAAGCCTGAATCTCTGTTATGGGACCTCTCTCCTCTGCCTGGGTGCCTGGGCCTAAATATCTGACAATGGACTGTTCCAGTGTTGGGTGACGTAAAGCATGATTCTCTGCTAGGACATGCAGACTGATTCTCTGCTGACATGAAGCCAGATTCTCTGTTACGGGACCTCTCTCCTCTGCCTGGGTGCTGGGGCCTAAGTGTTAAGGCTGGCCGCAGCCTGGATTTGTGGGAGGGGCCGGTACCTGTCTTAAGCAGTCTGGCTCTCCCAGGCAGCCTGGATTTGTGGGAGGGGCCGGTACCTGTCTTAAGCAGTCTGGCTCTCCCAGGCAGCACGTCGGCATTCGGACGTCTGCTACTTCCGGGTGTGACGTCATCAGCAAGCGTCCTGCACGAGTCGGATCTCAGAGAAGCCGGGTGTACCTTTCACTTCAGTCTGCAAGCTGTTCAGGTCGTTTTCCATGATAACTGCTTTGTTTGGGGAGCGTGGCAACGTGAAGGAGGGTAGGAGGGTGTGTAGAGAGGGGGAAGTGTGCCGGAGGATCGCTTCTCCTCACTGCGTTCAGGCACATGCAATTCAAGTTTTGGCACCAATGGGCAGCATTGTCACATAGTTGGAGCTCATTGCCTGTCTCAGCATAACCTGTATCTAAGTTCATACAGGGGCTGCGAGTCATCTGGGCTCAGCAGGTTAAACTCTGGCAGCTGGGTCCTGGTGCCATTACTGAGTTGATTACTTACAAGGTTGCTGCTTGTGCACATGTTTGACACTCATCACATACACTACATACATACCTTAGACACATAGTTCGCACATCAGGCAGTTTGACGAAAAAAAAAAAAAAAAAAAAAAAGGGTACAAGTGGATTGTTAAATAAAGTAAAAAAAAAAAAGGTGGGTTGTTCAAATAAGGAAAAAAAAAAAAAAAAAACCTTTATCCACCAAGCTTCATCCATACACCTCTAGCATAGGTACATCCGCCAATACAGCTACACGCTCGCACGACATACACACCCCGTTTCATCTCGTAGACTAGTGTCATACGTCATACGGTCTGTTTTCCACAAATCCTATACTTACATACATCACCTACCACGTCTGTAGGTTCTTTAGCCCGCAGTATTCGTTTTAATTAATCTGCCACGTCACAGATTCACACAAACTCGGGCTCGCTTCATACGTCGGTGGAAACGACTATCATACTCCCTGTCAGCCTCGAAGGCTTTTCGTTCAATCGTTTCACGCTGCTGGGGGGGGGGGGGGGGGGGGGGGGGGAAGGGGAGGGGCTTAGATTCCGTCAGCTGGGTCCTGGTGCCATTACTGAGTTAATTACTTACAAGGTTGCTGCTTGTGCACATGTTTGACACTCATCACATACACTACATACATACCTTAGACACATAGTTCGCACATCAGGCAGTTTGACGAAAAAAAAAAAAAAAAAAAGGGTACAAGTGGATTGTTAAATAAAGTAAAAAAAAAAAAAAAAGTGGGTTGTTCAAATAAAGAAAAAAAAAAAAAAAAAAACCTTTATCCACCAAGCTTCATCCATACACCTCTAGCATAGGTACATCCGCCAATACAGCTACACGCTCGCACGACATACACACCCCGTTTCATCTCGTAGACTAGTGTCATACGTCATACGGTCTGTTTTCCACAAATCCTATACTTACATACATCACCTACCACGTCTGTAGGTTCTTTAGCCCGCAGTATTCGTTTTTAATTAATCTGCCACGTCACAGATTCACACAAACTCGGGCTCGCTTCATACGTCGGTGGAAACGACTATCATACTCCCTGTCAGCCTCGAAGGCTTTTCGTTCAATCGTTTCACGCTGCTGGGGGGGGGGGGGAGGGGAGGGGCTTAGATTCCGTCATCTTGTTTGTCAGCTTACGGGCAGCAGGTCGTAGGGTTAACAGGTTGTTTTTTTTTTTTTTTCACTTCTCTTTTTCTTTCTTCGTTTTTTTTTTTTTTGTTGTTGTTTTGTGGTGTTTGTTGTGTTGTTTGCAGTGGTCTACGCCATCTGCAACTTCAGCCAGTGCAGGCTCCTGCATGTCTGTGCCACATGTTTTAGGGCACATCCGGTCACGGTCTGCACATTGAAGCCGGCGTGACTGAGCCGGGTGAATGTGGAGGCACTAGACCAGCTGCTGCGGCTTCATCCGGTTCAGCCGTTCCGTACATTCCTGGTGGAAGGGTTTTCACAGGGATTTCACACTGGGCTCATCACCTTGCCCCAGCAGACTCATGAATGCCCCAACTTGCAGTCGGCTTCTAAACATGCTGGTCTGGTGGATTCACTCTTGGCAGTTGAGCTGGACAAGGGTTTCATCATTGGTCCTTTCCAGTCCCCTCCTTTCTGCACTTGGAGGGTGAGCCCGGTGGGGGTGGAGCAGGGAAAATATTCCAATAAATTTCGTTTGATTTATGATTTGTCTGCTCCACGTTCTTCCCACGTTCCTAGTCTCAACTCGTTGATTCCGTCCGAGGAATTTTCCTTGAAGTATACTTCCGTAGACCAGGCTATCCAGGTCATTCTTCAGACAGGCATGGGGGCTTGGCTGTCCAAAACAGATGTCTCTGATGCGTTCAAACTGCTGCCCATTAGCCCATCTCTCTGGCAGTGGCATGGCATCAAATGGAGAGATGCGTACTATTTCGCCACCAAGTTGACGTTTGGTTCCTAGAGCAGCCCCAGTCTGTTTGACAGGTTAGCGCAGGCACTGGAATGGATTTTGTTGGAACAGGGTTGCCAGAATGTCATTCACTACCTGGATGATTTTCTGTTGATCGAAGAACCCTCACAGGCACCTGTTGACTTGCAGGTTCTCTTGCAGGTCTTCAAGGAGTTAAACATTCCAGTGGCCGAACACAAAACAGAAGGGCCTGCGCAGGTTGTCACGTTCTTGGGGATCTCTCTGGATTCACGTGCCATGTCAGCCAGTCTGCCACAAGACAAACTCGACAGAATCAATCAGGTGTCCGTTCCTTGCTCATGTCTCAGGTTTGCAAGAGAGAATTGCAGTCTCTGTTGGGCATGTTATACTTTGCCATGAGGATCATTCCTCAGGGTAGAGCATTCATTTCAAGATTGCTAGTCTTATTACAACAGACCAGTGATTTGGACGCATCAGTGCATCTTAATGCGAACGCCCGAGCAGATCTGTTCATGTGGGACAGATTTCTCAGTGGGTGGAACGGCATTTCCATGTTTATTCCGAGGGCCACTTCTGATTCTCCACACGTATTTTCAGACGCGGCTGCCTCGGTAGGTTTCGCGGCCATATTTGGCTCACATTGGTTCGCCGGCTCATGGCCCACACACGTGCTACAGTTGCCGGGGTTTTCTCAGATGTCGGCATTGTTCGAGATCTATCCTATCGTAGCAGCTGCTATAGTCTGGGGGCATAGGTGGTCGGGTCACACGGTGGTTTTCCACACTGACAACATGGCGACCGCAGAGATCATTAACAAGGGCAGATCTAAATCGTTACTTATCATGTCTTTCATGCGTAGATTGACCTGGATAGCTCTGGAACAGGGGTTTCATTTTCATGCCCGGTTTTTGGACGGGGTCAGCAACGTTGCAGCTGATGCTTTATCTCGTTTTGATTTTTCTCGCTTTTTCTTACAGAACCCAGAAGCAGACTCTGTGGGCACCCCGGTACCGGACTGGCGGCTGCTGGTCTTGGATTAGACTCTCTGATGGTGGTCGCCAGTTCACTCATTACCAAGTCTTTGTCGGCCAGTACGTTGCGGTCGTACCGCCGAGCGTGGGTGGTTTTTTCGAACTTTAAGTTGGCATATCCTAGAGGTGACACAGGTCAGGTCAAGTATATGATGGCTTTCGTGCCTTATTGTCATTCGGTATTGGCTTTATCCTACAACACCATTAGGCTATATTTGGCTGGGGTGCAGCATTTTTTGGCACTTCAAGAGCCAGACAGACCCTCTATATTTTCAGCTCACCCGATCAAGGCCATCCTCAGAGGCATTCAAAAGAGCCAGGTCACGGTCAAGTCGGTCCGTCGACCTATTAAGGGGGACACGTTTCGTAGCCTGTCGGAAGTTCTCACATTCTCACCATTCAGAGTCCTTCCCAGCCTGGTGATCAAGGCGGCGATGTACTTGGCGTTTTACGGGTTTTTAAGACCAGGTGAAGTGACACAGGCCAGACAAGGGGCGGTGGCTCTCCGCAAGGGAGATTTAGTCAGGATGGGCAGTAACTCATTTGCAGTTGCCTCACAACAAAACAAGGCAGGTAGGTCCCGGCCATGTAGTTAAGTTCTTCCAGACCACAAACGCATGGTGTCCAGTGACAGTCTTGGACAACCTCTTGCTGGCCCTTAGTCTTCACAGCCCCACCGTCCCATTACTTCCATTCCCTGTTGGTCCACTGACGTCCAGCCAGTTCATCAAACATATTCGCATCCTGTTGACCAGTGTAGGATTGAATCCGGCTCAATTCTCGGGGCATTCTTTCCGCATCGGTGCGGCATCCGCAGCGTCCAAGCATGGAGTCCCTGTGCATATCCTTAAACACTTGGGGCGCTGGCGCTCGGGGTGCTTTGTACGGTATATCCCGGAGCCACAAACGGAGCTGGTCCAAGCATTCAGTACATTGGCAGAGTAGCACCTAGCACCTCAGGCCTATCCTTCCCTCACTGGTGGGTTTTGCCCCCTTTTTCAGGCATACCGACCTAGTGAGGCCAAGGCACACCTCAGGCCAATTAGGTAGGGGGGTGGTGGTTGGGCATCTTCCACTCGTTTAGGTCCTGACCACAAGTGTTAAGGCTGGCCGCAGGCTAGCCTGGATTTGTGGGAGGGGCCGGTACCTGTCTTAAGCAGTCTGGCTCTCCCAGGCAGCCTGGATTTGTGGGAGGGGCCGGTACCTGTCTTAAGCAGTCTGGCTCTCCCAGGCAGCACGTCGGCATTCGGACGTCCCCTGCCCACCCATTCCCATTCTTCATTCAGTCATTCAACCATCACATTCAGGGTATGCCCCCTTTTTCAGGCATACCGACCTAGTGAGGCCAAGGCACACCTCAGGCCAATTAGGTAGGGGGGTGGTGGTTGGGCATCTTCCACTCGTTTAGGTCCTGACCACAAATATATGATAATGGACTGTTACAGTGGTGGGTGACGTGAAGCCATATTCTCTGCTATGACATGAAGACTGATTCTCTGCTGACGTGAAGCCAGATTCTCTGCTATGGGACCTCTCTCAAATTGATATTGGTTAATTTTTATTTATTTTATTTTTATTTTTATTAATTTCCCTATCCACATTTGTTTGCAGCGGATTTACCTACATGTTGCTGCCTTTTGCAGCCTTCTAGCTCTTTCCTGGGCTGTTTTACAGCCTTTTTAGTGCCGAAAAGTTCGGGTCCCCATTGACTTCAATGGGGTTCGGGTTCGGAACTTCTCGAACCCGAACATCCAGGTGTTCGCTCAACTCTAGTTATAACCCCTTGAAGAAGCTGACGGCGAAACGCGCGTCGGGGTGCGGTCTGGCTGTGGTGTGGTTTTCATTTGGGTCAGTATGCACTGCGTTGTGCTAACTTTACATGGTATTTTGGTATAGCATGGTACAATGTTCTGACCGTGTAGGATTACTTGTTGCATAACATTAGTAGCAACAATATTTATATTCTGATATTTCTATACTGTGGTCAGCAACAACACCATATATATGCACTGTCTATACTACCCTATGGATATATCTTTGCACTTGCACTTTATATAGATGAACTAATGTTACCATACACCTGAAGCCCATGAGATTTTAAATGTTCTTAATTATGTGAAGCCAGATTTTTGTAATTATGAAACGTTTAATAAAAATGATGAATATTTGAATATATATTGAGTGGTGGAATTGCGGTTTGTTTAAATTCTGATCCATATATTCTCTATTATTGGTTCTAATGTGTAGTCTGATCAGGTAGTTAAAATCCCTAATGCTTTTTTCAAACACACACAGTATTTGGAAGTTTTGCAAGAAGCCAGGAGCAGGAAAGTGGAGAGGACCTCACCCAATGTTTTGCAATGGGGTCTCCACCAAGATTGATTCAGTCCTGCTCATAACCTTTAAAGATTCACTCATGCTGTGTAAACATATCTTTTCAGAGAGGATGTTCAGATACTATAAATGTGTGGAAGTTATACTCATTGCCCATGGTCACTGCTGTCTGCTTTGTAACTTCATGGGGGGCAAATACTTGCTCCGTGACTTATTACTCCCTGTATGGAAAAATGTTTGATTCACTCATAATGAAAGAAGTCAGACTGTATCCAGGTTTTTATTAGCTAGTGGGTGATGTACATGGTTTTCCAATTTAAGGATGGCAGAAAGAATGAGACAGACACAGATGTAACTTAACGGCTTATTGGTTACAAACAGTCTTAGAGGCAGCAAGTCTCTAGGGGTGGAAGTAGGCTTACTTGCTTCCCTGGTGCATCCAATTCAGTGGATTTTAACAGCTCTGCCCTGGAGCAACCTCTGATGACAGCGATGAAGATGGCTAATCTGTTTGGTCTAGCCCACTGCTAATCTCCATGTGCACTCTACACAAGCAAGACAACAGACCATCAATTCAGAAGAAGTTTAGTTTCTCAATGAAGGAGGACATGTCTGCATTCTCAGTGTAATAATAATGCTGGAGCATTTATTCTTACGACTCTTTGTTGTGCTGTTCTTTTATTATCCCAGCTAGAAGTTATGAATGAATTGCCAGCAGTCTGCAATAAAGGTCTCTCTGGGTCTTACCAGTTTGGGGTGTGTCCCTGCATAGTCTGACACTATCAAATTAGTTTTTCCAGTGTCAGACTGTGCATGGACACAACTCCAACTGGTAACATCCAGATGGACCTTTATTGCAGTCATACATAAATACCTAGAAAGGAATAATAACAGAATGACACAACATAGAGCCATAAGAACAGATGCTCAAGAGTTGTTATTACATAGGGAATGTATGTAGTGACTACAACAGCCATATCTGGAGAGTTGACAGGTCCTCTTTAGATGGGGTTGATATTATACCCCCATTAGATGTTTCTTTCCATCCATCTGTGACCGCCCTGATAATGTTTAGGGGCAATACATTACTTTGACAAGTCAACTAGTTTTTCTTCTAGGATCTGTATTAATTTGACTGTAGGCTAAACAATGAAAAAGCTACCCGAGCAAGTCACTTACACCAGCCCCTTCTGTCTTCACTAACAAGCTCTAATTAGGCAGGACATGTACTTGGCCTGGCCGCATAAAAGGAATTAAGACGCTGTTATTGACAAGTAAAATGATTGCGTCCAGATGGGGTCCTGCGCCGTTTGTGCTTGTTTTGTGTCCTGCTTCTTGCAGACAAATTCTCATTTTGTATTTACTTATAATGCTTTAAAAACCGCTGTAGTTTTATTTTAAGATATATTCATTTATAAGAAGACATTACTTTACCACATTTATTACCCACAATGTATATAGTGAAATATTCTAAGACATTATAATGACTGTACTGCAGCGAAACACAAGGAGTACTTCCACGCCTCAAGAGCATAGCCAATTTTAGGATGAATTTTATAGGCTGCCAATAACTTAACCCCAGATTAGAACCAATTCTGTATAGCCACTTTGATAAATATGCAGTGTCCCACTGCATGATCGTGGGCACCGCAAACTTGTTTTATTGTGTTTTATTGTCATATATTATGCCTGTATGCTGTACTTCATCTCATGTCATATTCTCCCATGTCACTATGTGATTTTTACATGTAAGATCCTTTACATAGGCCTAGTTAGGGTGCACTACACTAGTTTCTCCACTAGATGGGGCAGTGTTACAGAGTATATAGCTTAGCTCAGGCCGAAGTTAGGCAGTCTTTCCCTGAAGTTTAGTCAGAGAGCAGCCATGAAGTAGCTGCCTGCTGGAGGGAGGCCTCCTGCCTCTCTGCTCTCTCCCTGTTGGCTCCACAGCCCAGGGTTAAAGCCACAAGATTTAGCCCAGAGGTGAGAAGTCCACTTCTACATCTCACTCCTCCGGGGTGACCAGTGACAAGCTGCAACTGCAGGTATTCAAGGGGATTATCATATGTATTTTAAGTCAAAGGATAGCAGACGGCCATACTTAAAGGCTTCCCAGGCCATAGGCGTCTGCAAGGGCAGGGCAAGTGCCCCCCCCCTGGTGCCGCAAACTAACCCAGTACTACTTAAGTAAGTTACTACTATTTTGTTGCGGGTGGCCGCCAGCCGACTAACAACAGCACTGACTGAGTGAAAGCGCACGCCCGGCCTGAAAGAGTGAGGAGAGGGCGGGGCCCGCGGCCGCTCTGAGCTCTGCTGCCTGGCCTGCCTGTCTCTAGACTCTGCAGACAGTGGCTGCTGGAGCATGCCGCAGGCTCGCAGCTGCCGCACAGCACAGGCACGTGACGTGAACGTGATGTTGCCAGTGAGCTCCGCCCCCAGAGTAGAGCCTGCCTGTCACCGACCCTGAGCCAAGTTCGGTAACGGCTCCAACAACAAGTTCCAAGTGAAGTTTCCTATTCCAACTGTCCAACAGTCACAGAAGCAGTAAGTTAACGTTATTGCAGGAATTTATATTGTACAAAGAAAAAGAAAGATAAATCATAACATAAGTACATAACAACAAGTGGATGGATCATGATGACATGGTGGATGATGGCAGTGTCAGCAGCACATCTCTCCCCCCCCTTCCCCCAGGCACATTTCTCCCACTCCATCTCATGGGCCAGACCAGTGGCAGACATGGGATCCATCATGAAATGTGCCTGGGGGGGGGGGGGGGGGAGAGATGTGCTGCTGACACTGGCCCATGGAGGGCGTGTCTGCCACTGGACATGATGGATCCCATGTCTGCCACTGGTCTGGCCCATGAGATGGAGTGGGAGAAATGTGCCATTCAGGGAGGGGGGGGGGGTGGAGGGTCACGGGTGGGAAGTGTGCTGCCATGATGGAGGGGGGGGAGAAATAATGTGACGCGAAGGGGGTGATGACGGGTCACGTGACATGGAGGGGGAGAAATGTGACATTAAGGCCGGGGCCCGGGGGGATATCATTGGGGCACTTTTTACTGGCACATTATTAGGTTGCACTATGGGGTCACTTCTTACTGGCACATTATTGGGGGGCACTATGGGGGCACTTCTTGCCAACACATTATTGGTGGGCACTATAGGGGCATCTACTGAGGGCGAGGCTACAAAGAAGTGGCATGTTATATGGAGGGCTCTGTACAGTAATATTTTATACTGGGACACATTATGGTGGGTACTATGGGGAAGGGGGAGAGGAATACTATGGGGTCATCTACGGGGGGCACTAAGAAGGGGTATTTTATGCTTGCAAATTATAGGGGACACTGAGGGCATCTACTGGGGCACTATATAGTGGCATTTTATACTGGTACATTATGGGGGCACTAGGAGGAAGGGGGGAGAGGAGCACTATGCAGCATTTACTGGGGGCACTATATAGGGGTATTTTATACTGGTACATTATGGTGGCACTATGGGAACATTAGCTCAACTGGGGGCATTACAAGGGGGTATTTTTTGCACTGTCTAATATAAGGAGAATTAGTTCTACTGGAGGGGGGGGGGGGGGCATTATGGTTGTATTTATTACTCCCCCATGGTATGACCCCCTAGTAGCAGCTCTATCCTCTCCCTGCTCTGCTATCCCTCTGCCCCTTCTCCAAATCCTTATTATGAAATCTTTCTCATTAGGATAAAAACACATCAGCTCCACCGAGCCCCCCAGCCAAAGTGTGGAAGTGGTGTGCGAGATCCCCAAGGGCCAAGTCAAGTAATTGTAAGTTTTCATGTAAAATATATTTATGTTATACACATATAGCCTACACTGTGCCCCACAATATACAGTTTCTTCTGTATGAACGTCCACAAATTAAATCTCCAAACTGATTGATGAACCAGATGGGCCAGCCACGATTAAACCTATTATAGTTTTTATTGATGACAGTACTCCCTGAGTGTTAGGTGTGGGGTGACCAGGCGGTATATGAAGGGGCAATACTGGTATTATATGGACAGCAGATATGGCATCCTCTGGGCAGTACTGTCTATGGTCAATTCATCCTTAACAAGCACCCTGACTGCCACCTGCTTGGCTATCAGTGAGTGACAGTCAGTCAGTGTCACAGTGTGACTACTGAGTCACTCCCTGACCCTGAGTGTTAGGTGTGGGGTGAGTCACTGATAGCCAAGCAGCAGGCAGTGAAGTGCCATGAGAGCCAGGCCAAGCAGGTGGCAGTCAGGGTGCTGGTGAAGGATGACCATAGACAGTACTGCCCAGAGGATGCCATCTCTGCTGTCCATATACCAGGCAGTATTGCCCCTTCAATCATATACCGCCTGCCCGCCT
Organism: Bufo bufo; assembly: GCF_905171765.1. NCBI lineage: Eukaryota > Metazoa > Chordata > Amphibia > Anura > Bufonidae > Bufo > Bufo bufo. The sequence continues at coordinate 570,992,090 of NC_053391.1, read as the reverse complement.
GGTCAGGGTGACCAGGCAGGCAGGCGGTATATGAAGGGGTAATACTGGTGGTAGGCCTGGTATTCTGCAGACCATCTGCTTGTAAGTTACATATGACAATGTGGATACAACTTTGTATTCCTGGCACTTATAATATCCATTTAAGCTTTTCCATCACGTTGCACAGCTCATGCGTTATTATACTTTGTGATAATGAATATGCTTCTCCCCTTCATTACATTCTCAGAAAGAAGCAGAGCATGGATGTCAATAAAATTATGCCCCCCCCCTGGAAAAATTTCTGCGGACGCCCATGTCCCAGGCACCTTTGCATGCAGGTGTAGGACACAGCTTCTGACATCCACACCTTCCAGTTCAAACCCTGAGGACAGATAGGACATCTGTCAGAAAAGCACTGGAAAATAGAGGTTCAAGGATTCTGCAAACCACCTTCAAGTCAGGTTAGAATCAGGCGAGACTTTTATACTTCAAAAGCCTAGTTTGAAGCAGTAGCAATAAATATATATATATGACTAAGACCCTGTTTTATCTTAGGACTTACATTACCCTACCCCCGTATGCATGAGTCTGTATTTCATACATGGATGTACCAAAGACTTGGATGTAATGTTACCAGGAGCAACGTTCAGTAAAAGTTATAAGCTGGATTGCACCATCCTTGTCTCAGTCTCCAATTCCTCAGTTAACACTACAGTAAATGGTTGTACCACCATAAAAGGTACTGGCATCACGACTACAAGGGACCTTGCCATAGGCACATTAATACAGCCCATCAGGGGCACCTCGAACCACCATCTGGCCTGTGTCCCTTACACCAGAGTGTGCCCCAGAGAATTCCTGTGCCGTTCTCCTCATCAATTGTGCGAGCCTGCCCAGGGCTGACGTAACCGTGAGTAACCAGAACTGTATTTACCTCGGCCCACCTATTGCTCACACCGTGACCTCACGTATAATTCCCCTGTTGGTCTGGCATACTGCAAATACACTACTAAAAAAGTTAGGGATATTTAAATTTATGGAAAACGTAAAAAAGTTCACGCTACAGTGATACTATATCATGAAAGTAGGGCATTTAAGAAGCATGCAATGGTGATTTCCTGATCTCAAACAATTTATTGAAATAAAAGCCAACAACACAGGTGGTTATACCCCCACAAAAATGTCAATGTGTCAATAACTTTTCAAAGAAGAAGACCGGCACTTCGCAGATGTAGATCACAATGTAGATTTATTCAGTCACATATTCAAGTGGCATAGTGACGCGTTTCAGCACAAGTGTGCTTTCATCAGACTGCAATGAAACATCTTACACTCCAGCTATTTATACATAAATGAGACACTAAGGAACTGACATCATCAGAGGAGCTCCGCCTCCCTCATTAAATAAAAATTTGCATATCAAATAATCGCAATGAAAAATTCGCATTAGAAAATTCGCAAAAAAAATCGCATAAAAAAATTCGCAAAAACATATCCACTCTGTACTGGCGAAGATTAGACGATATGACCAATAAATTTAGAGAGCGAGGCTACCCCCCTGATCTATTGAAAATACAGCGTAATAAAGCTGAGACTACACCACCGGATAGAACTAAGAAAGAAACAAGGATCCCCTTAGTGATTAAATACCATCCTTGGTCCCAGCGCCTGAGGACTATTGTTAATCAACATTGGCACATATTATCCAAGTCCTATCCACGGATAGGAGAGTTCCAGAGGCCACCCATGATATGCTATAAACGGGCAGAAAATATTAGGGATATAATAGTCCGGGCAGATGTGGGAAGTAATAAAATAGAAAGAGGACAGAGTTTTTTATCTACACCTAGACGGGGCACTTTTCCTTGTTTAAATTGTGTCAATTGTTCCAGCGTCATAAAGGGTTCATGTTTTTCCCACCCTCACTCAGGTGAAAATATTCCAATAAGGGGCACGTTCACCTGTGATAGTAGATTTGTGGTTTACATTCTCAAATGTCCATGTGGATTATTATATGTGGGAGAAACCTCGATGAGAATGAAGGATAGACTAAGTAAACACAAATCTACTATCAGCAAACAGAATTTATTACTTCCAATACCCCTTCATTTTCATGATAAAAAACATAATATCTCGCAGTTGAGGTATCAGATCATTGAAGGTGTATCATTACCCCGTCGAGGGGGTGATAGAAATAAATTGTTATTGAAAAGAGAGGCTTACTGGATCCATCGTCTTCAGACAATGGAGCCCAGGGGCCTCAATCGTGAGTACAATGTGTCCTGCTTCCTATAAGGCATTCGGCTTTATGCAATCAGATAAATATATTTCTTTTTTTCTTCAGCGTGATTAATCACTGCGAAAATGGACTATTTGACTGAAAATCTTCGCCAGTACAGAGTGGATATGTTTTTGCTAATTTTTTTATGCTAATTTTTTTGCGAATTTTCTAATGCGAATTTTTCATTGCGATTATTTGATATGCAAATTTTTATTTAATGAGGGAGGCGGAGCTCCTCTGATGATGTAAGTTCCTTAGTGTCTCATTTATGTATAAATAGCTAGAGTGTAAGATGTTTCATTGCAGTCTGATGAAAGCACACTTGTGCTGAAACGCGTCACTATGCCACTTGAATATGTGACTGAATAAATCTACATTGTGATCTACATCTGCGAAGTGCCGGTCTTCTTCTTTGAAACGTTTGTCTGGACGCCATTCCACGGACACGTGCACCGCGAATTCAAGAAGGTAGTGCCGCCCTGTTTTTACTAGAATGTGTCAATAACTTGTCATGTGGCCTTGAGCATCAATTACAGCTTGACAACGACGTCTCATGCTGTTCACAAGTTGACTTATTATCTGCTGAGGCATGGCATCCCACTCTTCATGAAGGGCAGCCCTCAGGTTATTGTGGTTCTGGGGTACAGAGTTACGAGCCTCTACACGGCGACTCAGCAGATCCCATAGGTTTTCAAAGGGATTCAGGTCTGGAGAAAGTGCAGGCCACTCCATTTGAGGTACCCAAGTCTCCAGCAGCCGTTCCCTAATTATGCGACCTCGATGAGCTGGCATATTGTCGTCCATGAAGATGAAATTAGGCCTGTGTTGTTCATGCAGAGGCACAATGACTGGATTAATGAGGTTATTCAGGTAGTATGGGCTTGTCACTGTACCATTCAAAAATGCAGGGCAGTTCTGTATTGACCAGACACACCTGCCCACACTGTAACACCACTAAAGGTAAACAGTGGCTGATGCATAGCGCTCTCCTTGACATCTCCAACATTGTTGGCGGCCATCATTTCTGCTCAGCGGGAATCGACTTTCATCAGTGAACAGCACTGAGGCCCATTGGTCCCTCATCCAGAGTAGATGCTCCCTGGCCCATGCAAGATGATGACGCCTTTGCCTGTTGGTGTGGTTAGGTCGTCTAGCTGGCAAACCACGCTGATGTAAACTGTTTTGAATGGTCTGGCACTTGGTTGCCTCTCCCCTCCCTTAAATGTGCTTGGAGTTGTGTGGCATTCATCATCCACAGGACATTGTTCACCATGAAGCGGTCATCAGTGTGGGATGTGGCCAAAGAACGTCCACTTCTATACCTTTCTGTAAGTCTTCCAGTCTCACTGTATTTCTGTTGTAACCTGCTGATGACGCCCTTTGACACTCTAAGCACAGTGGCCACTTCCGTCTGAGAACATTCTGCTTAAAGCCTTGCAATGGTGATGTACTGTTGATCAATTGTTAGGTGTCATCTTGGTCTCATGATGTCAAAATGTGGAGGAGGATTGTTTACATACTAATTCTAAGTGAACCAAGAAATTTATTGGGGGATTCATGGATCAAACACATGTTGCGAATTTTGCCATTAAGCGCCTTGTTAGAGAACAGCAAGCTGTGTAAAAAGTATTGAAACTGTTGGACACGTACATTTAAAAGTTCAGAGAAGATCACATTATAGCAGCTATTTTCCTTTTCCACAGTAGTTGACTGGTCACTGTCTACATTACCATTGTTTTTAAGAAGCTCTATATTCTAAAGAGTGCTCCTCACGGATCAAACACTGGTGACCCGTCCTTTTCAGACCACCCCAAAATCCGCCTGCCAATCTTCCTTTCCTGTCAGGTGGATATTTTGATTTACACTTTTCCCTTAATGATAAAGTTTTAGTTGCTTTACAGGGAAGATAATTTCTAGGAAGTTGTGGAGGTGCATTTCAATTAGCTATTCATAAATGTAGACCTGATATTGAATGATACAGTTTTCACACTCGATGACAACGTGCAGTGTTCCCATTATCCACTAGAGTAGGAATGATTTACACGTATTTATCATATGGAGCTCACTGATACCAGTCTATGGCCACTTTCACATTGAAGTATTTTGCTTCAAGTATTTTTAAGCCAAAACCAAAAATGGATCCTACAGAGAAAAAGTTTTGTGCCTCTTCTGTTTTTTGGACCCATTCTAAAATGCTGATCGAAATGCCATGGGAAATCCGAAAGAGGTTGTGAAGTGCAGAGATAAAAATGACCTATCCTCAGGATAGGTCATCATTATCAGATTGGTGGAGGTGCAACTCTCAGCATCCCTGTCAATCAGCTGTTTGAAGGGGTGTGAGCACTGCTTCTGATTCAAAATTACAGTACCTGCACATCATCTCCTTTCTAGAGGCGACGCATTGTAATTTAAATTCTTCATCCCAATCTAGTGAATGGGATAAGCAATTGTAATTACACTGCGCAGCTGCTGCAAATGAAACGTGCAGATATAATTTTGAAGGGTAAGCACACACAAGCACCTTTACTGCTTTAAACCACTGACCTGCAGGGGTCCCAGAAGTTGGACCACTGCTGATGTGATATTTATAACTAGGGATGAGCGAATCGACTTCGGATGCAACATCCGAAGTCGATTCGCATAAAACTTTGTTCTAATACTGTACGGAGCAGGAGCTGTTCGGTTTCAAGTGTTCCAAGTGTTCCGAGTTTGGGAAATGTTTTTTTACAGTATAAATCAATTTCTGAAGTTATTATGTGAAGTCGCGCTCGCTCCGAACAGTATTGAAACAAAGTTTTATGCAAATCGACTTCTGATGTTTCATCTGAAGTCGATTTGCTCATCCCTATTTATAACCTATCCTGATGGTAGGTCATCAATATCTTTGCACTGCATAGCCCATTTAATAATGTGATATAACTGCCAACTTTCCCGGAATGTTTGGGAGGCTCGTGGAAAAAGGAGACACAGCATGGCAGATTGCTTCCTCCTGGAAAGCAGCCCTCCATGTATTTTAACTTTACGTTGCATCTAAGGATGAGCGAACCAGTTTGGACCGAACTGATAACGGTTACATGGCAAGGAACGCTCTCCTGGACCTGCAGAGACAGAACTACCTACCACTACACCGCTTAATCTGTGACTTGCCAGCTCACTGGACATTGCACATGTCTGTATACAGGTCAGTTTTGCCACAAACGGAACGCCATGGGAACAAAACTCGTAAAACAGTGGAGGAAGTGCCTTTTTTTTTTTTGCAATTCCACCCCATTTGGTATTTTTTTCCCGCTTCCTACTACACTGTATGCTATATTAAAAGGTGGCATTAGAAAGTACAACTTGTCCTGCAAAAAATAAGCTCTCATACAGCTATGTGAACAGAAAAATAAAAAAAAGTTATTTCTTAAGGAAGATAGGGAAGAAAAATGAAAACGCAAAAACGAAAAAACCTCTGATTTCCTAAGAACACACATTATTTGTTAACACCGTCAAATGTGTGTTTACCCATAGCTATGTGTGTCAGTGTCACTCAGACATCATTTACTATTGCTGTCATTGGGTTCCAGAGCTTGGGAAGGGAGGAAGGGAAAAAAATCATAAAAAATAAACAAAAAAGAGATAACAAGTTTTCCTAGGAGGCTAGGTCGGGTTATAAATCAACTTTCAGGGCAATTAATGCAACTTCGGTTTGGCCTGAACCGATTCAACTTCGAATCAGGCATTTTCAAAAATTCGGTGAACTGGACCCGAAATGAATCTTAACTGGTTTGCTCATCTCTAGGACTTGAATCATTAGATGCAGCCCCAGCACCCAAAGTGCATCGGGGGAGGGGGGCAGGGCACCCTATAAACGGGGCAGGGTGACAAATGTGAAATGGAGGGTGCACCATACAAAGCTGGCAGATAAAAGGGGTATGGGCTTTGTACAAAGGGAGTGTGCCCACTTCCAGAAAATTTCCAGTTCCACACAAATCATTTTCCTGCGAATAAACATTGAAATGTATGGCTGTTTATCTGCTATAGTTTATGGACAATTTGTAGACAACTCTGGGCATATTTTCAAAGAAGTGTCATTTTCCATTTTTCCTTTTGTGAAAGTTTTACTGGATAAGAGCCAAATTTACAAAAACTATTAAAGGATATGTAATTTGGTGCAATCATTAGACATACACGTATTGGAGTGCACACACCAAAACAAGACATTTTTCATGATTAGACTGGTTTCACATGTAGTTTTTTTAGTGGCGTTTCTATGCACTTTTGCAGTTTTTTATTTTATTTATATATATATTTTTAATTTGTACCAGCAGTACAGTGCAGTGTGTTTTGCACTAAAAAGGCCAGCTCCAGATGCTAGCTGAAGGTTTTTTGGAAATATGAAATGTGGGACACAAAAGCATTTTTTTTTCTACCAGCAGGTAAGGCTACTTTCACACTTGCGGCAGTATGATCCGGTGGGCAGTTCCGTCGTCGTAACTGCCCGCCGGATCTGCCGATCTGCATGTGACTGAAAGCATTTGTGAGACGCATCCGGATACGGATCCGTCTCACAAATGCATTGCAAGAACGGATCCGTCTCTCCGCTTGTCATGCGGACAGACGGATCCGTCTTGTATCTTTTTTCCAATTTTTACCGGTCTGCGCATGCGCAGACCGGAAGGACCGATCCGGTATTCCGGTATTTTCCTGTGGGGAAAAATGCCGGATCCGGCATTCCAGCAAGTCTTCAGTTTTTTTCGCCGGAGATAAAACCGCAGCATGCTGCGGTTTTATCTTTTGCCTGATCAGTCAAAACGACTGAACTGAAGACATCCTAATGCATCCTAAACGGATTACTCTCCATTCAGAATGCATGGGGATATGCCTGATCAGTTCTTTTCCGGTATAGAGCCCGTGTGACGGAACTCTATGCCGGAAAAGAAAAACGCTAATGTGAAAGTACCCTAACCTAGCAAACTCATGAGCATATTCTGCCATTTTTTTACTGGTCAGAAAACACCATAGCCAAATTTATGTCTGTAGGGAACCTAAATCTGTGGATCTTGATGTGAAGAAATCTCCCTGATCTGCTATGCCATCAGCTGGTCAACAGGTTTTTGGATGTGATTAAGAATTCCTACACATATAAATTTGTTTGGCATTTTGTTGTTTCTAAAATATGAAGTTGCTTCTGAGGCATTTCTTCTCCATACCTGTGTGGAAAGTTAGTTTTTTGGGCATTTTTTCCCTATAGAAAACAGTATCAAAAATCACCTGAAGACGTGCCATTGCTACAACATGATGCAATTTTAAAAAAAAACACCATGAACACAAAAACACATTGCAATAAAAAAAAACACCAATATAAAAAAAATGCATGTGTGTACTGCTTTTCATAATTCCTATAGACCATCAAGGGGTATTCCCATCTCAGACTAGCGATATGCCCCCATTGTCTGAAATGGGAAACCTCCATTAAACTAACATCTAGAGTTTGTGTTTTTTTCAGAAAAAAATTATTAAAGGGAATGTGTAATCAGAAAATGACCTATTGTTTAAATCACATTTTTATGTTTAACATTTTTAAAGAGTTTTTGATTATGTTATTTTTAATTTTCCATGTCACTGTCTATATTTAAACAAAAACCCTAAAATCCTGCAGTTTTCACACTGGCCACTAAGCCTAATAACAGGTGCCACTTCTTGGTCTGTACAGGTCACTTTACTGCAGTTACCTGCTTATCTGTCCTTCTAATTCTGCCTGTAATGATATCATCTCTAGATGATTGTCAAATAGTATCTATTCTTTCCTTGTACAATGACCTCTTCACAGGTCACAGAAAAGTCAATGAGGTCCCCTCCTGACCATTGGGTCTATGACCCATGCGGCTGCCATAAAGCAATCTTCTTAATGTTTTCTAAATGCTGTTAAGAACAGCTCCGGCAAGATGACCTCCCCCATAATCATGTTCAAGAGATGGAATAAAAAATAATAATCTACTATTAGAAACAGATTAGAAAAAAGGATATGTGTTACTATCTGGTTTTAACTGGCAGATAAAAATTTTGGTGACACATTTGCTTTAAAAGTGAATGTTCGAAAGCCCTCTACATTAAGCCATCTCAGATAATTCCTTGTGCCTTGGCACACACAGAGGTCATATTTTCTAGGAATCTATTAACTAGGACCTCTTGAAGTTCTCATTTTCAGCCTTTAAGAATAAGATTGGTTGCAGAGAATCTCATCTGCAGACTAATTGAATGGGATGGACTCGGTCTGCTTTGTTTGTCAAGTGGGGTGTTGATCTTTCTCTTCCTTTCTCTACGTATGGATGGGTCCAAATTTAAAATAATTTAAAAGGGTTCTTCAGGTCAACAATTATTTTTTTTTTTTATCTATCCAGCATACCTTAAACACTGTAGATTTTTGCCCATATACTTATTTTTCATGTCCGCACCTTCCTTCCCCTTTTCTCCGCTTCACTTCATCCTGTCAGGATGTTTACATGATGAACTTCCTGTTTTCATCTGCTTCCTATGGGTTTTGTAACTAATCCCAGTATGCTTTGCTCTGCAATGTTTCACAGGGGGGGACATTTATTAAGACCATCATGTTACACAGTGGTCTTAATCTGTCCCCCGCTGCTGTCCGATGAACAACAATTATTGGAAGACGCACTCCTCTTATTAATTGTTACGCATCTGTGCAGGTCCATGTGCCAAAACGGCAATCTACACCAGCTAGGGAGCTACTGTAGATTTCTATGCCAGTTTCCTAAACCAGCCCAGCTCTGCAGTGGTAAGCAGGGCTCCAAGCTCCCAAAAATTCGCAAAATTTTGTGCAAACCATGGTGTGCGCCAAACTTTGTGACTTTATGCTGCCAGTTTTCTGGTGTAGAGGGGATAATAAATATCCCCCCCACACTAATTTTTAAGAATTGATTACCTTCATATTCTTTTATCAATAGGCGATGCACCTCTGTTATGTACTGTATATGATTTCATTTTTAGCATTAAGGTTTATGTGGCTTTGCTTCATTGATGCCATGTTGAATTCTTGCGTTTTTCCTCTCTGGTGTATTGCAAGCACAAAAAAAGAGACAAAACCGATTTGTCCTCTTTTCTACAGTCCTATTATTGCAGCCTTGCTTCAAGTCAAGATTGACAGCTAAAGTCAATTTCACGTAATGACCCAAGCAATCAATAGCTATCAGCAGTCCACTTAAAACTGAAATGTGTAGAGATCTTTGTGTCAACCTGTTTGTACTATGTCATAGACAAAAAAAAGGCAGCATACTTTAAAGGATTACATGCTTCCATACATTTCTACTATTATTTGATCAGTCATGGTTTAATCAAAGCATTTAACATGTTCATATTTTATAGTAATTAGCACTTAAAGGGAATGTGTCATCAGAAAATGAACTACTGTTTAAATCATGTTTTTATGTTAAGTATGTATTTATTTTTAGAATTTGAATTTCTATTTACTTTTTTAATTTTTTTTAAAAAAAATTCCATGCCATTATCTATATTTTAGACATATTTCTAAAATCCTGCACTAAGTTTAATAACACTGTATGTTGAGACTTCCTTTTCAGCAGTCATCTCATTATCATCAGCTTATTTACAGTACTTCTACCTGCACAATGACCTCTATACAGGTCACAGAACATGTCTAGAAAACTATTCCATAGAAGTCAATGAGGTCCCCTCCAGTCCATTGTGTCTATGACCCATGGTGGCTGGTGTAATGCATCTCTCTAAATTCCGTTAACAACTTACACAGGCAATATGGCAGCCTGCATAATCATGTAGAGAAAATAGAATAATCTTCAGAGATAAAAACAAAATTGAATCTTAGCCACTTTGTTTTGTAATGAACAAAAAAAATTATACGGGACCACTTCCCATTAAAGGGGTATTCTTAGTTTGGAGGATCATTTGCAAAAGGTTTAAAATGAGAGAAAAAATAAGAAGGGAAACTCATACTCACTGATCCCCTGCCAGTCCCTTTCAGTTACCTACTGGATACTCTGCTGGTCACTGCATTCTCGTCCACTTTTGACACACCAGAAATGCCTGGAGATGCCTGCTCAGCCAATCACTGCCTGAGGCGAGTGCATTACCCCTCTACTGTGTGCATCATACTTGTGCGGTGGCATCGCTATGTGCATTATTAGAGACTAAAATAAAAACATCCATGATTTTAAAGGTAATACTTCAGTTTTACTTCCAAAATCATACAGTCAACCATGTGGGCATGGTTTTGGCTGAAATCAGCAGAAAGACGTCGGTAGCTTTTGGCTTTGAATGGAAGCCATTGTGCTTAATGATGGTTCATGTTGCCTCTGGTCTGTTTATCTTGGCGTTGGTTTCTTATGGTATGAATTGTGCCAATGTGTTTGTATCCCTACTCAACTCGGTATTGTGAGGGTTAATCATTCCTTCCTGTGTGTGTCTGCATCTGTTCGATTAATCAGTTCATGAGTTTGTCAGCTTACTGAATGTCTTTTGAGTGCTGTGACCTGCCCCGGTTGTGCAATTATGTCATGTCTTTCATGTCTTGTCATTTCTTACTTTAATCTGGTTGAAGTCTCTGTGCCGTGTTTGTTTTTTTTACCTCTAATTTGTCTGGATCGTTCTACTAATGTACATGTCTGAATTCTGATATAGTGACTCAAGCCATCGTATGTCCTCTGCTATAGTCTGTATTTAGCATTGTCTGTCTGTGTATGCCAGCTTCTGTCCATATTCGTTTAACAGTTGTTTCTGAACTGTGTCCTAGTGTTCTGTGCATGTTGCATTTTGCAAATGTTTCCGCTTTGTCTGAACAATGTCCAAGTTCCTGTAGTCCATCCTAATAAGTTACTGCCCATGTATTTGCCTTTGTATGTATGGGTTCCTGTAGTTCGTAAGTAGGGTTGAGCTTTACGGTGTTCGGCACCCGAACATTTCAGTAAAAGTTCGGGTTCGGTGTTCGGGAATATTAATATACCATCGGATCAGAGTTTTCTCCAATCCGATGGTATATTTTAACTTGAAGCGTCCCCATCACCATGGGAACGCCTCTATGTTAGAATATACCATTGGATTTGAGTTAGATCGTGAAAACTCAGATCCGACAGTATATTCTAACACAGAGGCGTTCCCATAGTGATGGGGACGCTTCAAGTTAGAATATACTGAGAACTGTGGACATAACGGCCCCCTGCTGCCTGGCAGCACCTGATCTCTTACAGGGGGCTGTGATCCGCACAAATAACCCCTCAGGTGCCGCACCTGAGGGGTTAATTGTGCGGATCACAGCCCCCTGTAAGAGATCAGGTGCTTCCAGGCAGCAGGGGGCCAGACCCCCCTCCCTCCTCAGTATTTTTAATCATTGGTGGTCAGTGCAGCCCCCCCCTCCCTCCCTCCCCAGTATTAAAATCATTGGTGGCCAGTGCGGCCCCCCCCACCCCCTCCCTATTAAAATCATTGGTGGCTAGTGCGGCCCCCCCACCCCCTATTAAAATCATTGGTGTCCAGTGCGGATTCCCCTCCCCCCTAATTAAAATCATTGGTTAACAATCCCCCTCCTCCCCCCCCATCATTGGTGGCAGCGGAGCGGCAGTTCCGATCGGAGTCCCAGTTTCAATCGCTGGGGCTCGGATTGGTTACCATGGCAGCCAGGACGCTACTACAGTCCTGGCTGCCATGGTTACTTAGCACTTTTAGCATCATTACTTACATGCGCTGTTTGTGGCCGGCCGGCGCTCCTCCTACTGGTAAGTGAGAGGTCTGTGAGGCGCATTGCTTATAGCACAGACCTGTCACTTACCAGTAGGAGGAGCGCCCGGCCACAGACAGCGCACGTAAGTATAATGCTGCTAAAAGTGCTAAGTAACCATGGCAGCCAGGACTGCAGTAGCGTCCTGGCTGCCATGGTAAACGATCAGAGCCCCAGCGATTAAACTGGGACTCCGATCGGAACTGCCGCTCCGCTGCCACCAATGATGAGGGGGGGGAGGGGTTGTTATCCAATGATTTTAATTAGGGGGGGGAGAGGGGAGGCCGACTGGACACCAATGATTTTAATAGGGGGGGCCGCACTAACCACCAATGATTTTTATGGGGGGGTGGGGTGGGGGGGCCACACTGGCCACCAATGATTTTAATACTGGGGAGGGAGGGGGGGCCACACTGGCCACCAATGATTTTGATACTGGGGAGGGAGGGGGGTCTGGCCCCTGCTGCCTGGCAGCACCCAATCTCTTACAGGGGTCTGAGATCTGCACAATTAACCCCTCAGGTGCAGCACCTGAGGGGTTAATTGTGCGGATCACAGCCCCCTGTAAGAGATAGGGTGCTGCCAGGCAGCAGGGGGCAGTTATGTACACAGTTCTTAGTATATTCTAACTTGAAGCGTCCCCATCACTATGGGAACGCCTCTGTGTTAGAATATACTGTCGGATCTGAGTTTTCACGATCGTGAAAACTCAGATCTGAAAAAGCTAATACTATTATTTTCCGTTATAACCATGTTATAATGGAAAATAATAAAGTGAAGTTCGGGTCCCCATTGACTTTAATGGGGTTCGAGTTCGGGTCCAAGTTCGGATCAAGTTCGGGTCCCGAACCCAAACTTTTTTTTAAAGTTCGGCCGAACTCCCCGAACATCTAGGTGTTCGCTCAACTCTATTCGTAAGTAGTTGTTTTTACCAATGTCTCTGATCTCAGTAGATTGGCTGCCAATTACACATCTTAGGAGGTAGAAGCCTGGGTGCTAACTCGCAGTGAAGTCCACATCCCTGCACAGGAGTTAAAGGGTGAATACCACAGAGATGCCAGGATAACACCCTTAGGATTTGGCCCAACATCAAATCGGTTACTTGGCACAGTAGTTCAACAAGCATTGTCTGCACGCATGTCTGTAACGGTTTCTAAGCTTAGATTGCAGTCTTAAATTAGTAGGGCCCTCTTTACTTGTCTAAAAGGTGTGATTTGTATGTATAATACTCCATATTGCATGTATTATAAGTCAGTGTTACTGCAAATAAAAAAGATAAAGAGAGGAGGCAGCGCCTCATGTGTGGTATTGTTTCACAAATAGGTAAAATAAGGTAATAGATTGCGCTAACCAAAAGGTGTTGTGATAGAGTCACAACAGCTAATTTTGCCTTGCTGGTAATTTTTGTATCCCGACCAGCATCCGGGAGGTTCGCGTGACTGCAGCCCTGGTTCCTAACTGCACTTTCCTTTGGATTTTGTGCAGTGACGAAATGAGAAGGAGAAAAATCCGGAGGTATTGGAACCACTTGATTCGGGGCTGTCAAGCACGATGTTGTAGGCAGGACTTTTCTTTTCACACAAGGTTTATTTTGGTCAACGCTAGTGATGAGCGAGCATGCTCGGCTGAACCGCTGTTCGGCTCGAGCATCGCTATGCTCGGCAGATCCGAGTGCTCGAATACAATTTAATACACTGGAAGTCAATGGGAGAACCCCAGGCTCCCACTGCTCGGAAGAGAAGAGGGTGTTAGGTTAAAAAAAAAAAAAGGTTAGAAATTGATGGAAAGTTTTGAAAACCCCATCAAAAAAGGTTTGGGAACAGCATTAAGAGGATGGCTGGATACGTCTTAGACTCCTATTATGTATGACATACAATAGACAACCACACAAAGGCTATATGCCATCCATCTATCCATGACACAGATAACAGCCAGCATACCTTACAATGGCAGCCTTGTGCACTATGAGATATTCCAAACCAGCTCTCATCTGACTGAGAACCAGTAAACCTCAAAGTTATTTTGCATCTGTTGGATGGCTTGGGTGGACCTGCACACCTAGATCAATATCATTAGGGACAAAAAGTTTTCGGATTGTCCTAACATAATATTCAATAACCTTTCTATACAATTTTGTCATGTAAAAATTAATTTGCATAAACATGGGCATATGGGAAAGACATGCAAATGAGCAGAATCTTCCTTGTTTTTTAGCTGTCATAAGACTATGAAAACCAATAGATGGCACTATTGAGTTATGAACAGCACCATCTATTGGTTTCACAGTCTTAAGACAAGACAAATATTCTTGATACAAAAAATTGTTTGCAAACAGTCGGTTGCTGGTGTGTATAGGTTCCCACCCCAGGCAATATTTTTACAAAGGTTACAGTAGATAAAATGATTTTCTCTGTGTTTGCTCCTTTATTTTGTTTTCAACAGAAGCAAAGTAACATACGGCAGTGCGTGTAAACATTTTCGGCTATGCAAAGCCTTCTTCAGACACTGAGAGATTACAAAAATAAAGCCATATGTAAATACTATATTCAAATAACAACATATTGTTATAGATAAAAGAAAAAAATAAAAATAAAATATACGAAAATAATAATATAAATTACAGATGTCGACACCATGAAATCTAGATAATATACACTGCTCAAAAAAATAAAGGGAACACTTAAACAACACAATGTAACTCCAAGTCAATCACACTTCTGTGAAATCAAACTGTCCACTTAGGAAGCAACACTGAGTGACAATCAATTTCACATGCTGTTGTGCAAATGGGATAGACAACAGGTGGAAATTATAGGCAATTAGCAAGACACCCCCAATAAAGGAGTGGTTCTGCAGGTGGTGACCACAGACCATTTCTCAGTTCCTATGCTTCCTGGCTGATGTTTTGGTCACTTTTGAATGCTGGGGGTGCTTTCACTCTAGTGGTAGCATGAGACGGAGTCTACAACCCACACAAGGGGCTCAGGTAGTGCAGCTTATCCAGGATGGCACATCAATGCGAGCTGTGGCAAGAAGGTTTGCTGTGTCTGTCAGCGTAGTGTCCAGAGCATGGAGGCGCTACCAGGAGACAGGCCAGTACATCAGGAGACGTGGAGGAGGCCGTAGGAGGGCAACAACCCAGCAGCAGGACCGCTACCTCTGCCTTTGTGCAAGGAGGAACAGGAGGAGCACTGCCAGAGCCCTGCAAAATGACCTCCAGCAGGCCACAAATGTGCATGTGTCTGCTCAAACGGTCAGAAACAGATTCCATGAGGGTGATATGAGGGCCCGACGTCCACAGGTGGGGGTTGTGCTTACAGCCCAACACCGTGCAGGACGTTTGGCATTTGCCAGAGAACACCAAGATTGGCAAATTCGCCACTGGCGCCCTGTGCTCTTCACAGATGAAAGCAGGTTCACACTGAGCACATGTGACAGACGTGACAGAGTCTTGAGACGCCGTGGAGAACATTCTGCTGCCTGCAACATCCTCCAGCATGACCGGTTTGGCTTTGGGTCAGTAATCGTGTGGGGTG
Organism: Bufo bufo; assembly: GCF_905171765.1. NCBI lineage: Eukaryota > Metazoa > Chordata > Amphibia > Anura > Bufonidae > Bufo > Bufo bufo. The sequence goes on along the minus strand of NC_053391.1, from coordinate 570,976,546 downwards.
GCATTTCTTTGGAGGGCCGCACAGCCCTCCATGTGCTCGTCAGAGGTAGCCTGACTGCCATTAGGTACCGAGATGAAATCCTCAGACCCCTTGTGAGACCATATGCTGGTGTGGTTGGCCCTGGGTTCCTCCTAATGCAAGACAATGCTAGACCTCATGTGGCTGGAGTGTGTCAGCAGTTCCTGCAAGATGAAGGCATTGATGCTATGGACTGGCCCGCCCGTTCCCCAGATCTGAATCCAATTGAGCACATCTGGGACATCATGTCTCGCTCTATCCACCAACGTCACGTTGCACCACAGACTGTCCAGGAGTTGGCAGATGCTTTAGTCCAGGTCTGAGAGGAGATCCCTCAGGAGACCGTCCCCCACCTCATCAAGAGCATGCACAGGCGTTGTAGGGAGGTCATACAGGCACGTGGAGACCACACACACTACTGAGCCTCATTTTGACTTGTTTTAAGGACATTACATCAAAGTTGGATCAGCCTGTAGTGTGTTTTTCCACTTTAATTTTGAGTGTGACTCCAAATCCAGACCTCCATGGGTTGAAAAATTTGATTTCCATTTGTTTATTTTTGTGTGATTTTGTTGTCAGCACATTCAACTATGTAAAGAACAAAGTATTTCAGAAGAATATTTAATTAACTCAGATCTAGGATGTTATTTTTGTGTTCCCTTTATTTTTTTGAGCAGTGTAGATAATATAGATGATGACATAAGATCAACTAAGAACCATATGTTAAGGATCAGAAATCCAGTAAAAATCCCAATACCATCGGTCCAATGTATACATCAATTCAATAAAGCTGAGTTCAATAGCGCTGCATTCAATAGTTCCAAAGACTAAAATTCCCTGTACTATTAGTGGCATGAATGACCCCTGTATGCCAGGTCATCAGAAATAAACATATGTTACCATTACATGATTTCTAAGACACCAATAGTTCTCCATATAAACAGGAGACCATCCATCCCTTACCTGTGCCGCAGTGGGTGTAGTCAGAAAAGGAAAAAGTGTGGTCACGCCAAGGGTATAGGAGCTGTGCTCCAAAAGCTTAAATGGGTGTACACCCCTGTCTCCATCAGGTCCTATTTTAAAGAAGAAGCAGGATCGCGCCATAAACGGTGGGCGGATCCTGCTATGAACACATGGGACGCCGTGTGTTCCACTGGCCGGATGTTCCACTGGCCGGCTTTATTTTTGTAATCTCTCAGTGTCTAAAGAAGGCTTTGCATAGCCGAAAACGTTTACACGCACTGCCGTATGTTACTTTGCTTCTGTTGAAAACAAAATAAAAGAGCAAACACAGAGAAAACAATTTTATCTGCTGTAATCTTTGTAAAGACAAATATTCTTGTCAGAAGACTATGAAACCAATAGAGGGCGCTGCTCATAACTCAATAGCGCCTCTATTGGTTTCATAGTCTTCTGACCAGAATATTAGACTGAGTCTTATGACAAGCTTATTAGTGTAGCCTTTTGGATGGAAAATTCGCGATTAAAACATTCGCGATCTACACTATGATGATATCTGACACTGGGAAAGCTGGGTAATAACTCACGATCTACACTGATTTATTACCAAGCTTTTCCAGTGACAGATATTATCATTGACTTACTACATAATTATTACATAATATTCGCTATATTGCTATATATTTGTTTTTTAGAACATTACGAATATTCTAAAAAACAAATATATAGCATCAATTTCTAACCTTTTTTATAAACCAGACACCCTCTTCTCTTCTGAGCAGTGGGTGCCTGGTTGTCTCCCATTGACTTCCATTATACTCGGTTGCTCGGCCGAACACCCGAATACTTTGGTGCTCGCTCATCACCAGTCAACGCATTTCAAGGTCTTGCAGCCCCCTTCATCAGGGCAATATTCACATACAACAATTTAAAAAGCACATGTATTTAAATCCAGTTTGGGCGCGCTATTGAAGGGGGCGTGGCCAGAAAAATAAATAAATGGGGAAGGGCAAAGAGGGCAGGGATTCTCTTATTAAATCGATACATTGAGCATAAAGGTCAAAAATACAAATGTTCTACACAATACAATAGAATCATAGAGAGTAAAAAGTGTTATTAAAAGTATTATTCATAAAAAATATGTACAGTACAGACCAAAAGTTTGGACACACCTTCTCATTCAAAGAGTTTTCTTTATTTTCATGACTATGAAAATTGTAAATTCACACTGAAGGCATCAAAACTATGAATTAACACATGTGGAATATTATACATAACAAACAAGTGTGAAACAACTGAAAATATGTCATATTCTAGGTTCTTCAAAGTAGCCGCCTTTTGCTTTGATTACTGCTTTGCACACTCTTGGCATTCTCTTGATGAGCTTCAAGAGGTAGTCCCCTGAAATGGTTTTCACTTCACAGGTGTGCCCTGTCAGGTTTAATAAGTGCGATTTCATGCCTTATAAATGGGGTTGAGGAGAAGTCAGGTGGATACACAGCTGATAGTCCTACTGAATAGACTGTTAGAATTTGTATTATGGCAAGAAAAAAGCAGCTAAGAAAAACGAGTGGCCATCATTACTTTAAGAAATGAAGGTCAGTCAGTCAGCCGAAAAATTGGGAAAACTTTGAAAGTAAGGACTATTTGACCATGAAGGAGAGTGATGGGGTGCTGCGCCAGATGACCTGGCCTCCACAGTCACCGAACCTGAACCCAATCGAGATGGTTTGGGGTGAGCTGGACCGCAGAGTGAAGGCAAAAGGGCCAACAAGTGCTAAGCATCTCTGGGAACTCCTTCAAGACTGTTGGAAGACCATTTCAGGGGACTACCTCTTGAAGCTCATCAAGAGAATGCCAAAAGTGTGCAAAGCAGTAATCAAAGCAAAAGGTGGCTACTTTGAACAACCTAGAATATGACATATTTTCAGTTGTTTCACACTTGTTTGTTATTTATATAATTCCATATGCGTTAATTCATAGTTTTGATGCCTTCATAGTCATGAAAATAAAGAAAACTCTTTGAATGAGAAGGTGTGTCCAAACTTTTGGTCTGTACTGTACATATAGGAAATATATATTGAAAAAAGGGGGTTACAGGATTGATGTGCTGGATTGTGAGTTGTACCCAGTTTAATGTAACTGAAGGATGTGATAGTGTTAGTGCAGGGAATGGATCTATAGGTAGACGCGCACTTGCATGCTCGGCCGACTTTCATCCATATGTTTATGGATAACGTGCATCCCCACTTCTTTAATAGTTATGGTGGTATTAATAGAGGGTATCTCTCTACCCTCTGGTATTAGTAGAGGGTATGTATCTATAGTTGCACATGCATCCATGTGTGCAGATATGTGCATTCCCACATCCTTAATGGTCGTGGTGGAATTAGTAGGGGGTATATGTCTATAGTTGGACCCTTGTCCGTATGCATGGCTGACATGCATCCATCTATGTCAGTCTATGTATGCAGGTACGTGCATTCATGTATCCTCGCCTTCAGAGTAAAAAGGGGATAGTTGGGACTCAATGCCCAGTGGGTGACATTCTGTATCATATATATGTAGATGTTTTATATTGGCGATTATATAATTGTTTCATTCATCTCGTTTAGACCATGGGGCATTAGAGTTGATAAATCCAGAAGACGTCTCGTTTCTGTAGGTGATCGAATCGGTTATAAGGGTTTTCAGGTATATGCTCTAAGGGAATAAACTTAAAGGGGTGTTTTTCTTTCTCTATTGTAGTAGCTCATTGTCTAGAGAGGCTATGTTTCTAATAGTGGCGTTGAATATTGTACCTGTGCTGGTTCATGCGACAATGTAATGCTTGAGTGGTACGCCCCACGTATTGTAGGCCGCACCCGCATTCTATCAGATATATAACATACATAGATTGGCAAGTCATGTGTTGTTTTATCTGAAAGGTCATGTGTTTCGAAATAACAGAGGTTTGTTCATGGGTAATAATTTTGCAGCATAGGCATCTGTTTGACTGGCACCTGAAACTTACCAGTTTCTTCAGGGTGGTAGTATTGGACCTGTTTTCCTTAGTGTTGTGTTTTGGTTTATTAGGGGCTAGGATGCTCCTAACGGTTGGGGCTCGTCTATATGTGATTGTTGGGGTGTGTGAAAGGTATTTTGCCAGGTGAGGATCCTGCAACAGTATATGTCAGTGTTTTGCCAGTGTTTCTCTGATGTATTTCTTTGATGTGCTATACTGTGTGATGAAATTTACATAGACTGGTCTCTCTTGTTTTTGCGTTGTTTTCATTAGACATTCCTCCTGAGTTGATAGAGGACTCTTTTTTTATAGCATTTTTTATAATGCCAGTGGGGTAGCTTTTATCTACTAGTCTTTTTTTGATCACCTGGCTTTGCTGTATGAAGTCACTTTTGTTGGTGCAATTTCGTCTTGCATTGGCTGTAGGGTATGTTCTGTAGCCATCTTTTATGGTGGAAGCTGGAATAATGGATATAGCTATTTGTGTCGACAGGCTTGAAATAGGTTTTTGTGGAAATGCTATTATTCTGGCTAGAGACAATGATGTCTAAAAATTCTATTTCTCTTCTACTATAGTTGGGGCTAAACGTGATGCCCCAATCAGTGCAATTTAGGGACTGGATGAAGGATTTGGCGGATGTTTCGTCTCCGTTCCATATGATGAATATATCATCGATATATCTTTTAAAGTATACAATATGATCTTTATAGATGGGATGGTTGGCAATGTTTGTTCTTTCAAATTCCCTCATAAATAGATTTGCGAATGATGGCGCCACTCTCATCCCCATCTCGGTCACTTGACATTGTGGGGGTTTGAGGTTGGGGTCCCTTTCTAAAACTGTTCTAATGCATTGAAGGCCTAGATCATGTTATATATTTGTGTAAAGGGCTGTAACATCCATGGAAAGGAATGCATATGTTTCCTGCCACTCAATTGTTTTGAGGTCACAAATGAGTTGGCAGTAGAGTTGAGCAAACACCTGGATGTTCGGGTTCGAGAAGTTCGGCCGAACTTCCCGGAACTGTTCGGGTTCGGGATCCGAACCCGACCCGAACTTCGTCCCGAACCCGAACCCATTGAAGTCAATGGGGACCCGAACTTTTCGGCACTAAAAAGGCTGTAAACAGCCCAGGAAAGAGCTAGAGGGCTGCAAAAGGCAGCAACATGTAGGTAAATCCCCTGCAAACAAATGTGGATAGGGAAATGAAATAAAATAAAAATAAAAAAAATTAAAATTAACCAATATCAATTGGACAGAGGTCCCATAGCAGAGGATCTGGCTTCACGTCAGCAGAGAATCAGTCTCTTCATGCCATAGCAGAGAATCTGGCTTCATGTCAGCAGAGAATCAGTCTTCATGTCATAGCAGAGATTCAGGCTTCACGTCACCCACCACTGGAACAGGCCACTGTCACATATTTAGGCCCAGGCACCCAGGCAGAGGAGAGAGGTCCCGTAACAGAGAATCTGGCTTCATGTCAGCAGAGAATCAGTCTTCATGTCATAGCAGAGAATCAGGCTTCACGTCACCCACCGCTGGAACAGGCCACTGTCACATATTTAGGCCCAGGCACCCAGGCAGAGGAGAGAGGTCCCGTAACAGAGAATCTGGCTTCATGTCAGCAGAGAATCAGTCTTCATGTCATAGCAGAGAATCGGGCTTCACGTCACCCACCACTGGAACAGGCCACTGTCACATATTTAGGCCCAGGCACCCAGGCAGAGGAGAGAGGTCCCGTAACAGAGAATCTGGCTTCATGTCAGCAGAGAATCAGTCTTCATGTCATAGCAGAGAATCAGGCTTCACGTCACCCACCACTGGAACAGGCCACTGTCACATATTTAGGCCCAGGCACCCAGGCAGAGGAGAGAGGTCCCGTAACAGAGAATCTGGCTTCATGTCAGCAGAGAATCAGTCTTCATGTCATAGCAGAGAATCAGGCTTCACGTCACCCACCACTGGAACAGGCCACTGTCACATATTTAGGCCCAGGCACCCAGGCAGAGGAGAGAGGTCCCGTAACAGAGAATCTGGCTTCATGTCAGCAGAGAATCAGTCTTCATGTCATAGCAGAGAATCAGGCTTCACGTCACCCACCACTGGAACAGGCCACTGTCACATATTTAGGCCCAGGCACCCAGGCAGAGGAGAGAGGTCCCGTAACAGAGAATCTGGCTTCATGTCAGCAGAGAATCAGTCTTCATGTCATAGCAGAGAATCAGGCTTCACGTCACCCACCACTGGAACAGGCCACTGTCACATATTTAGGCCCAGGCACCCAGGCAGAGGAGAGAGGTCCCGTAACAGAGAATCTGGCTTCATGTCAGCAGAGAATCAGTCTTCATGTCATAGCAGAGAATCAGGCTTCATATCACCCACCACTGGAACAGGCCACTGTCACATATTTAGGCCCAGGCACCCAGGCAGAGGAGAGAGGTCCCGTAACAGAGAATCTGGCTTCATGTCAGCAGAGAATCAGTCTTCATGTCATAGCAGAGAATCAGGCTTCACGTCACCCACCACTGGAACAGGCCACTGTCACATATTTAGGCCCAGGCACCCAGGCAGAGGAGAGAGGTCCCGTAACAGAGAATCTGGCTTCATGTCAGCAGAGAATCAGTCTTCATGTCATAGCAGAGAATCAGGCTTTTAGGGATAGATTTAAAGTAGGCCTGATACAGCAGAAACCACTAATTTTGAGAATTGCAAATTTGGGAATTGTTTTTCAACCCAGAACAAAAACTGTGCTTTGACGGTCACAAACAATAACTTGACCAGCTAAAACAGTACAGATTTGGTTGAATATAAATGTGAGGCCTATTTTTTAGGTGCTGGGTGACAGGTATATGTTTAATCACAGAATTAGACTTGGATCTGCACTGTAGCGTGTGTGTTAAGTTTTTGAGAATGACCCTATCAGCACCTTGAATCTAATATACCCTTTTAGGGATAGATTTAAAGTAGGCCTGATACAGCAGAAACCACTAATTTTGAGAATTGCAAATTTGGGAATTGTTTTTCAACCCAGAACAAAAACTGTGCTTTGACGGTCACAAACAATAACTTGACCAGCTAAAACAGTACAGATTTGGTTGAATATAAATGTGAGGCCTATTTTTTAGGCGCTGGGTGACAGGCTCAACTTGCCCCTGATGTAGTATATGTCCAAAAAATAACCACACTATTGATGGTTAAATGCACTTGATGAAAGCTTGACCCTGATGTAGGATATAGCAAAAAATAACCACACTATTAATGGTTAAATGCACTTGATGAAAGCTTGACCCTGATGTAGGATATAGCAAAAAATAACCACACTATTGATGGTTAAATGCACTTGATGACAGCTTGATCCTGATGTAGGATATAGCAAAAAATAACCACACTATTGATGGTTAAATGCACTTGGTGACAGGCTCAGCTTGCCCCTGATGTAGTATATAGCCAAAAAATAACCACACTATTGATGGTTAAATGCACTTGATGAAAGCTTGACCCTGATGTAGAATATAGCAAAAAATAACCACACTATTGATGGTTAAATGTACTTGGTGGTAGCTTGTGCTGGCTCACCACAAGCCACAAAATGGCCGCCAATCACCCCAGAAAAAAGTGATATAAAAACGCTCCGGGCAGCCTAAAAACAGTGAGCAATTGAATATCAGCACTTCAATGATCCACAGCTGTAGATCGATCACTGAATAAAGTCTTTTGGAGGAGTTAATCTGCCTAATCTCGCCCTAACGTCGCAGCTGCTACCTCTCCCTACGCTTGTATCAGCAGAGTGACGTGCAGCGCTACGTGACCCAAGCTTATATAGAGGCTGGGTCACATGCTGCACTGGCCAATCACAGCCATGCCAATAGTAGGCATGGCTGTGATGGCCTCTTGGGGCAAGTAGTATGATGCTTGTTGATTGGCTGCTTTGCAGCCTTTCAAAAAGCGGCAAGAAAGCGCCGAACACCGAACCCGGACTTTTACGAAAATGTTCGGGTTCGGGTCCGTGTCACGGACACCCCAAAATTCGGTACGAACCCGAACTATACAGTTCGGTTTCGCTCATCCCTAGTTGGCAGGTATCATGAAGATAACTAGTTACGTTTTTCACATAAGGTTGTAGGTGTAGATGCCCTCTTTCCCCTTCCCCCTCTTTTTTTGCCATGCCCCCTCTTTAGCCACGCCCCTGCAATTAAATTGTTGTATGTGAATATTGTCCTGATGAAGGGGTCTGCAAGCCCTTGAAACGTGTTGACCAAAATAAACCTTGTGTGAAAAGACAAGTCCTGCCTACAACATCGTGCTTGACAGCGCCAAAACAAGTGGTTCCAATACCTCCGGATTTTTCTCCTTCTCAAGTCAGTGTTACTGGCTAGTCATGAAGGTGTTATTCTGGCAGTCCCCAGGTTTTCAACCTTTAACTCCCTATACGGGGATCTGGCCTTTTCTGCAGGGGAGCCACCAGGTCACTACCTCTTTGAATAGTTTTAATTAGGTTGGTTGCTGACCCATGGGGATAAGTGACACCTGTGTATGGCACCGATGAATCTGGTAATATACAGTCAGGAAGCATGCCCAGGAAAAGGCTGGCAGAGTTTGTGCAAATCCATTCCAAGGGCTAGGGCAGGTGGCACAGGATCAATATGGTGAACAGGTAGGGAAGGCGGCACAGTTACACAATCCAGCAGACAGGCAGTGGTCGCTACACAGGAATACAAACAGAAAATAGCTTTTTACAGGCTCTAGCTAGCCAGAGGCAGCTAATACTAGATCTACAGATACCTAATTACTCAAGCAAGGAAGTGAGGTCAGCAGCACAGCTATATACAGTAGGTGAGTTGATTTGCACATTAGTCAAGCAACTGAGAACAGAATCCGAAAGGGCAATAAATCTTGCAGTGCACCCACAAGAAGAGGCCGTGTAGCCAGCCTGCAGCATGGGACAGCCTGACAGAATCTAAGTGAGTGATGCGGCGCTCATGCCCACCCCGGATGGTGGAGGGCACAGAGTGCCTCCATAACAGTGATATATGTATTGCATAGTAAGACAGATCTATCTGACCTTCAAACTTTTACATTGTCCATTTATATGGGCAGCTTTGGGCACCCCTCAAGCACTAAAGCAATGACAAAGCTACATCTTCTGTATAGACTAATGCATGCTGAAAACGTTGCAGTTTTGTAGACCAAAACTTTTCATATCTCCAAGTTACTGTACTGAGCTATAATATGGCACCCAGCCAGGTCTAAAGGGCTTTATTGCACCACCATAGGCCTCCTGCACACGACAGTATTTTTTCACGGTCCGCAAAACGGGGTTCCTTTGGTCCGTGATCCGTGACTGTTTTTTTTGTCCGTGGGTCTTCCTCGATTTTTGTAGGGTCCACGGACATGAAAAAAAAGTCGTTTTGGTGTCCGCCTGGCCGTGCGGAGCCAAACGGATGCGTCCTGAATTACAATGCAAGTCAATGGGGACGGATCCGTTTGATGTTGACACAATATGGTGCAATTTCAAACGGATCCGTCCCCCATTGACTTTCAATGTAAAGTCAGGAGTCCCTATTATACCATCGGATCAGAGTTTTCTCCAATCCGATGGTATATTTTAACTTGAAGCGTCCCCATCACCATGGGAATGCCTCTATGTTAGAATATACTGTCGGATATGAGTTAGATCATGAAACTCCTATCCGACAGTATATTCTAACACAGAGGCGTTCCCATAGTGATGGAGACGCTTCTAGTTAGAATATACTACGAACTGTGTACATGACTGCCCCCTGCTGCCTGGCAGCACCCGATCTCTTACAGGGGGCTGTGACCCGCACAATTAACCCCTTAGGTGCTGCACCTGAGGGGTTAATTGTGCATATCATAGCCCCCTGTAAGAGATCAGGGGCTGCCAGGCAACAGGGGGCAGACCCCCTCCCTCCCCAGTTTGAATATCATTGGTGGCCAGTTTAATTGCTCTGGGGCTCCGATCGGTAACCATGGCAACCAGGATGCTACTGCAGCACCTGAGGGGTTAATTGTGCGGATCACAGCCCCCTGTAAGAGATCGGGTGCTGCCAGGCAGCAGGGGGCAGTCATGTACACAGTTCGTAGTATATTCTAACTAGAAGCGTCCCCATCACTATGGGAACGCCTCTGTGTTAGAATATACTGTCGGATATGAGTTTTCACAAAGTGAAAACTCATCTCTGAAAAAGCTTTTATGCAGATGGATCTTCGGATCCGTCTGTATGAAAGTAACCTACGGCCACGGAATACGGACGCGGATGCCAATCTTGTGTGCATCCGTGTTCTTTCACGGACCCATTGACTTGAATGGGTCCGTGAACCGTTGTCCGTCAAAAAAAATAGGACAGGTCTTATTTTTTTGGACGGACAGGAAACACGGATCACGGATGCGGCTGCAAAATGGTGCATTTTCAGATTTTTCCACGGACCCATTGAAAGTCAATGGGTCCGCGAAAAAAAACCTGAAACCGGCACAACGGCCACGGGTGCACACAACGGTCGTGTGCAGGAGGCCATAACCTGACAGAATATCTAGTCCTGTAATCTTGAGAAACACTTTTTATTTTTATGCAAATTAGGTTTTTATTGCATCGGGGTAAGGGGGGGAAAGTGTTGAACGTGGCTTACCTTGCCCCATCGCTACCTACTCTAAATCTCTAGTACTTCTATCAAAGCAATGGTGCACTAAATGGAATGGCTCCTCCCATGATGCACTGAAGATGTCATTTGTTTGACATTCATGTAAAAAGAAAATTAAGAAAAATAAGACTATTAAATTCCAAGAGAGCAGTCTGCCCCTCTCCTTACATCTTCACATCTGAATTAGAGAGAACTCACATTTCATTCCATCTGAAGATAATTAATCAGGTCACATCTGAGTGCTAATCGTAGCAGAAAGAGGCAAAAAAACAGCGAGATCAATACACAAAATTAATGAAGAAAGTGATGAGGAAAAGATAGAAGCTTGCATGTTTTAGGCTGAGAATCACGAATGAAAGGTTCTCTTGCACTTAGGAAGGAACAGATCAAAGATAGAGGAGAAGGATAAATACATCATGTGTGAACCTGTCCTGAATGATCTACCTCATGGTTTGTCAACATGTATGTACTGTACTATAACATATAAACATTCATCCGTGTGTTATGCATAGATTATGCCGTTCATATAGGTATATAAAAGACTAAATTCAAAAAGTGCTGCTTGTTGTAAGATTGAAAATCGAAAAATTTATCAATTTAAAAGGGATAATCCAGTATTAAATAGGTCATCTAGATGAGGGCTTCTCAAGCTTTTTCCACTCGGACCCCACCAGCCAAAACTTAGTAATCCTGGAGCCTCACCAGTGAATAAATACGACCGCATAGCACCAATATTACCAATATATCTGAGCCAAATGTATACCACTGTTCAATATCCATATTACCTTCTAACAGCATCAAAAGCCATAGTGAAACACAACATGCTGATATGGAAAATAGCTTTTATAATAATCAGTTTCCAATATTATATTCTGTGCAAGTATGTGAATGTAACTTTATCCTGCTTATTAAAGAAGGCCATCACACATCTAGTTGTTCTAGAATGGAATAGGTAGGGTGATATCAACTGTTTCCTCCCTGACCAGGGAGGCAAGTAGGACATCTCAGAATGGGTTTTCTGCCTTTTTGGCCCTTTTCTGACTGATAATCTATCCTTTCACTTCAGTAGGGGTGAGCTGCACCTGTGCCACGTGCCCTATGGTCGTGACTAGACATTAGCAAATTTTTGCTTATGAAATTCGTAGACATTTCATTTGTTAGGGAATTGCCTTATGGATTCCGTTACCACGGACCATAACGTAATTCGATGATGGAATTCATAACGGAATGCCTTTAGAGGCATTCCGGTATTTATTCCGTCATAATAGAAGTCTATGGGCTGCAAAACGGATCCATCCTGTTTCCGTTATGCAGGAGAGGACTCCTCTGCATAACGGAAACGGGACGGATCCGTTTTGCAGCCCATAGACTTCTATTATGACGGAATAAATAAAGGAATGCCCCTAAAGGCATTCAGTTATGAATTCCATCATCGAATTGCGTTATGGTCCGTGGAAACGGAATTGGTGGAAACACAATTCACCTTTTACCGACAAACGAAGTGTGAACGAATTTCAAAATATGAAATTCGCTCATCTCTAGTTTTGACATCACTGGCATACAAGAAACAGCGAGAATGTCGTGGCCCTACTGCAAGTGCCAATACCTTCTCAAACGGTTAATGGGAAAAGGTTCCAGGTGTCAGACCTCTCACGGATTAGATGCAGATGATATATCCTAAGATCATCAGTCAGAAAAAGCCCAAAAAGGCAGATAACCCTTCTAACTTATCTCTGGGACCATTTGAAAAAAAATTATCAGATGATTATCAAAAATGATTCTCATTTGAAATATTTACATTTTAACAGTAGTGCTAGATAACGTAATGTATACTGCAGAAAGGAACAATTTATCAGGGAGTTTCAATGCTGGCAGCAGCTTGAAAACTTTTTTCATGAAATAAATGACTGAGGTTGAGGAGGTGCAAAGAAGGCTTATCTCAGAGCAAAATATTCAAAAGAAACTCGAATTACAGTGAACTACATAAATCAGATGTTTCCTTGCTGTAGAATAGAGCTTTTCAGGATACGTTGCTCCACATGTAACAAATAAAATCTCCACTGGAAGTAAATGTTTTCCCCGTATGGCATCAAGAATATTCAAAGTGTTTTTTTTTTTTGAGAATTTACAACTGATGACTAGAGTTGAGCGGACACCTGGATGTTCGGGTTCGACGGATTCGGCTGAACTTCACAAAAAAGTTTGAGTTCAGGACCCGAACTTGACCACTAACCCGAACCCCATTGAAGTCAATGGGGAGCCGAACGTTTGAGCACTAAAATGGCTCTAAAAATGTCATGGAAAGGGCTAGAGGGCTGCAAATACCAGCAAAATGTGGTTGGGAAATTACTTCAAATAACATAAAATACGTAAAAATAAAAAATAATAATCATGATCTAGGAGGACGAGGTCCATATGGAGTAGGAGGTTGAGGAGGCGGTGGATGTGGCTGTGTCGGTGGAAGCGGCAGTGGAGGAGGAGGTAGCCTACACTGGTTTTCGGTTTTAAATTTTATTTTTTATTTTTTAAATTAGGGTACACCCCAAAACATTGAGAAATATAACCTGTGATAAACCCCAGGCCAGCACCTCCAAGGCGTAAAGGGCAAGCTCAGGCCATGTGCCCAATTTGGAGACCCAGAAGTTGAAGGAGGCAGACCCATCAGTCAGTTCGTGTAGGCGTGTGCACACATACTGCTCCACCATGTCGCACGTCCCCGTGATGTCCAACTTTCGATGTTCTTTTCTGAGCCTACCATGTTGATCACGGTTATCGGTGAATCAGGGTTCCACGCTGGAGAGGGAGCGTGAGAAAGAGAGACCACATCCAAGGGAGGTAAATTTTTTTAAATTAAATATGATCGAGCAGAAAAGTGGGACAAATTATTGAAGCGCAAATGTGGGACAAGTTATTAAAGTTTAAGCATTGAATGAAAGAATTTTTGAAATTTATGTCCCTATCACCTATGCAGAGCAAGGGTTTAATCACGGCAAAAATGGTCAAATGTCACCCAAGAATGTAACAGTGAAATTTGTTTACCTGTCTACTAGGTACAGCAGGGGTATATCACAGCCAAAAATTGGTAATGATTTTTTTTACCTGTCTACTAGGTATAGCAGTGGTATATCCAGGGGTGTACATAGAAATCATTGGGCCTCATAGCAAGAATATGAATTGGGCCCCTAACTCCGCCCACTACCCACACCTGGCCCATCCCACCACCTGACCTGGCTCCTCCCCTGTCACACCCCCATTGTATTCCTACTGACCCAGAGAATAAAAGGCACAGGTCAGTTTCGCCCCAAAGGGAACGCCGTAGGAACACAATCCATAAAATGGTGGAGGAATTGCGGTTTTATTTTCCAATTCCACCACATTTGGAATTTTTTGCCCGCTTCCCACTACATTGTATGCCATATTATTGGTAGAATTATAAAGTACAACTTGTCCTGCAAAAAATAAGCCCTCATATGGATATGTGACTGGACTGCACCAGTGATGCTAAGGAGGCTCGTTCCCATTGTGGCCTGCTATTGACTGCCCCCCTCATCTCCGGATGTTTTCATTCATGTGACGTGGGGATGCTGTGTGGGCATCAGTGACGAGGGTGCCGGGAGCGAGCTAAGTATTACCTGTATGAGGTGCCCTGGCATTTTGGGGGGCATTATATGGATTGGATAACCCCTTTAACTCCTTCCTGCTGATGCTTAGTTTACCATGAGAAAAATAGCCATTTATCATAAATAATGACTTTAGAGCAGGGGTGCACAACGTTTCCTGGTTGGGGGCCACATTGCCAGACTGAACCAATGACGAGGGCCGAAATTAAAATTTAAAGGTGTATTAACAACTGAAATATTGTACTTATGGCATATTGAACACACATTATATACCATTAATGTCTAGTTACACTTCCAGGACTCCCATCTAATGGGAGAAATACATGAAAAATACATCTGAGCAGCCACAAGACCTAGGCATACATGTCTGTTACTAGATGGTTGGGGGCCGCACAGAATGGTATCAAGGGCCGCATGTGGCCCTCGGGCCGCAGGTTGTGCACCCCTGCTTTAGAGTATAAGTTGGTATTGCTGTCATAACGTCTTTGAAATAAAAGCGTGAACATCATACGTTATACACAAAAAATATGATATATTACACGTTACACACCAATAATATTGTTATACCTTGCACACACCAGTAACTCCACCATATAGTGCTTCTCCCACACACTATGCACAAATAATAATATAATATGCTATACAGATAAATAATCCTGTTAAGGGTCCATTCAGACGTTCATAGTGTTTTGCGGTCGGTGGTCAAAACACTGACGCCGCACATCGCCAACACGGCGGACAAGAATAGGACATGCTCTATTTTTCTCCGGAGCTGCAGACTGGAAGTTCGGGACAGTGGACTGGAAATGCGGATGCGGACAGCACACTGTGTGCTGTCCGAATCTTTTCCGGCCCCATTGAAAATGACAAGGTCTTCACCCGTTCTGCATAATTGCGGAACGGATCCGGACCCATTCAACGGACGTCTCAATGGACCCTTATACAATTTACACAGATAAAGCCACCATATCCTGTACCCAGTAGGACAGGGCAGCTTTTAGCACTTTTTTTTCCCCCATTATTGCCACAGAGTCAGTGCCACTAGGCACTGTTAGAGGAGGCAGATGTCAGGGACACTGCAGTGGATGGGAGATTAGAGGCTGCTAGAGGCTCTATGAGGGGAATGAAGATAAAAGACAAAAGGAGATGGAGAAGATCTGTTATTAGAGGGAGTTTAGCAGCAGCTGGCATGGGCTCTTCTATAGAAAAGGGGAAAGAAGCAGGTGGCATGGACTCTGTTAGATCAGGGGGCAGAAGTTGACAAGGGCTTTGTGCTAAGGGATTGGGCACATCAAGTTCAATAGGTGATAGGGGCTCAGTTACTGATGGATGGACAGACACAGATTGGAGGAGGACAGAGGGTTCCATGGGCTTTGTGACTGGGTGGTGGTGACAAGGAATACAAAAGGTGGCAGGGGCTCTGTTATGAGAAGGTGCACAGAAAGTGGTACAGGTTCTTTGGGTCACAGAAGGTGGCAAGGAGTCTCTGGGGACTTCAGGGAACATAGGAGATGATAGTGGCTGGAGGCCACAGATGGTTGCAGCTATTCTGTGGGGAGAATAGTAGAGAAACATACAAGAGAGGTTCTGTGGGGGCCAGGAGGGAGATAATTATTATATAGGTAACAGCAGGATAGAGGGAGGTGGCAGACAGCTAGTTTCCTACCTGAGATTCTTTTCTGCTGCAGTATTTCTTCCTGCTGGTGATTGGGGGCGTGGCTTCATGGGGCGTGGCTTCATGGAGGTGGGCGTGGTCTGTGAAGTTCTGTTTGCTTGAGCCTGAAAGGAAGGCTCGGGACATCAGCAGCCTATGCTCCCTTTGTGTACAGAATGGGGACGGGGGGACGGGGGAGGTTCCGAGGGGGGCCCTGACTGAGCATAGAGGAAGCAAGCAGGGCCCGGCCAGGACTGAACGGAGGACAAGTGGGCGTGTCTCAATGCCCGATAAACTGTCTGAAGATGTAGGGTGGCCCCCCATGCCATGGGCCCCATAGCAGCTGCCTGGTCTGCCTATATGGTAGGTACGCCACTGGGAATATCACACCCAAAAATTGGCGAATTTCCCCCGAAAATGTAACAGACAAATTACTTAAATGTTTTTACCTGTCTACTAGGTACAGCCAGGGTATATCACACCCAAAAATTTGTGAATTTCACCCGAATATGTAACAGACAAATTAGTGAAATGTTTTTACCTGTCTACTAGGTATAGCAGTGGTATATCACACCCAAAAATTGGTGATTTTCGCCCGAAAATGTAACAAATTAGTGAAATTATAATTATTATTTATTATTAAAGCGCCATTCATTACATAGCGCTGTACATATGAGAAGAGGTATACATACATAATACAGACAATTGCACTAATCATAAACAAGACGAGTTACAAAACTGGTACAGAAGGAGAGAGGGCCCTGCCCGTGAGGGCTTACAATCTACATGGTATGGGAGAAGTAGGTGCGGGTGAAGTTGGTTGTGGCGGTATAGAGGCAGCAGGGTCACTGGTTGTAGGCTTGTCTGAAGAGGTGGGTTTTCAGGTTTCTTTTGAAGGATTCCACTGTAGGTGAGAGTCTGATATGTTGGGGTAGCGAGTTCCAGAGTATGGGGGATGCACGGGAGAAATCTTGGAGTCAATTGTGGGAAGAGGCGATAAGAGGAGAGGAGAGAAGGCGGTCTTGTGAGGATCGGAGCGTGCGTGTGGGGGTGTATCAGGAAAGTAGCTCAGAGATGTAGGGAGGGGACAGGTTATGCAAATGACATAAAATAAAATACGTACAAATTAAAAAAATTAAACCTGATTTATGAGGTGGACGTCCATATGGAGTAAGAGTTTGAGTAGGTGGTGGACGTATCGGTGTAGGTGGAAGTGGTCGTGGAGGAGGATGAGGTAGCCAACACTGGTTTTTGGTTTTAATTTTTTTTATTTTTTATTAGGGTGCTCTCCAAAAGTGTGAAATATCCAAAATACAAGAATGAACAATTGCGCTGTAGTATAACAATGGCTGGTTAACGCTTGTATACATGTCTATTCTGCACAAGGTACGGACAAGTCCTGTGGGATCTATGCCTGGTTCATTTTAATGAACGTGAGCTTGTCCACATTGGCTGTGGACAGGCGGCTGCGCTTGTCTGTGATAATGCCCCCTGCCGTGCTAAACACACGTTCAGACAATACACTGGCTGAAGGGCAGGCCAGCACCTCCAAGGCGTAAAGGGCAAGCTCAGGCCATGTGCCCAATTTGGAGACCCAGAAGTTGAAGGGGGCAAACCCGTCTTTCAGCACGTGTAGGCGTGTGCACACCATGTTGGTGAAATGCTGCCTCCTGCTAAGACGTTGCATATCAGCTGGTGGTGCTGGTTGTTGTGGCGTGCTGACAAAGCTTTTCCACATTTCGGCCATGCTAGCCCTGCCTTCTGAGGTGCTGGTGGTGCCCCAGCTGCGTTGGCGACCTCTTCCTCCTCCTCTGCCTTCGCCTTGTGCTTCCACTGTGCCCCCGCTGTCAGGTGGAAATGCCAAAAGCAGTGTGTCTACCAGTGTGCGCTTGTACTCGCGCATATTACGATCAAGCTCCAGTGACAAAATTAAAGATGGTACGTTGTCCTTGTAACGGGGATCCAGCAGCGTGACCACCCAGTAATCAGCACAAGTTAGAATGTGGGCAACTCGGCGGTCGTTGCGGAGACACTGCAGCATGTAATCGCTCATGTGTGACAGGCTGCCCAGAGGCAACGAAAAGCTGTCCTCTGTGGGAGGTGTATCGTCTGTTTCCTCTGTATCCCCCTAGCCATGCACCAGTGATGGCCATGAGGTGGTTTGGGTGCCACCCTGCTGTGAACACGGTTCCTCCTCCTCCATCTCCTCCTCCTCATCCTCCAGAACTGTGCCCTGGCTGGACAATTGTGTACCTGGCGTTTGTGGGTGCAGGAACCTACCCTCGGAGCCACTTGTGAATGACTGGCTGAAAACTCTATGAAATGATCCCTCTTCCTCCTCCTCCTCCTCCTCCTGTGCCACATCCTCTTCCATCATCGCCAGCATTGTTTTTTCAAGGAGGCATAGAAGTGGGATAGTAACGCTGAGAACTGCGTTATCGGCACTGGCCATGTTGGTGGAGTACTCAAAACAGCGCAACAAGGAACACAGATCTCGCATGGAGGCCCAGTCCTTGGTGGTGAAGTGGTGTTGTTCCGCAGAGTGACCCACCCATGCGTGCTGTAGCTGAAACTCCACTATCGCCTGCTGCTGCTCGCACAGTCTGGCCAGCATGTGCAAGGTGGAGTTCCACCTTGTGGGCACGTCGCATATGAGGCAGTGAGCGGGAAGGCCGAAGTTACGCTGCAGCGCTGATAGGCGAGCAGCAGCAGGGTGAGAACGCCGAAAGCGCGCACAGACGGCCCGCACTTTATGCAGCAGCTCTGACATATCGGGGTAATTTTTAAGGAACCTCTGCACCACCAAATTCAGCACATGCGCCAGGCAAGGTATGTGTGTCAAAACGGCTAGTCCCAAAGCTGCTACGAGATTTGGCCCATTATAGCACACCACCAGGCCAGGTTTGAGGCTCACTGGCACCAACCACTCATCGGTCTGTTGTTCAAGGCCCGTCCACAGCTCCTGCGCGGTGTGGGGTTTGTCCCCCAAACAGATACGTTTTAAAACTGCCTGCTGTCGTTTACCCCTGGCGGTGGTGAAGTTGCTGAAGCAAGGAGAGTATCGTGGTGCTCCTTAAAAACCTTGTGTCGTAAAGCGAGAGGCACAAACAACCTCCCAGGAGGACGAAGATCAGGAGCCTCTGCCTGGGCTGCCTGAACCTCTGCCTCCAAATCAGGATAAAGAGCAGAGACGACCACCAAAATTGGACCCGGGTCTTCAAAGTTACCCCCTCCCGGAAAACAACGTGACAGGGCATACGGCTTCACATTTTTAACCCCAGGGCAGAACGTAACAACAAAATTAAACCTAGAAAAGAACAAAGACCATCTGGCCTGTCTCGGGTTCAGACGCTTGGCCGATTCCAAGTAGGCCAGATTCTTATGGTCGGTAAACACGGTAATAGGGTGTCTGGTTCCCTCAAACCAATGACGCCATTCCTCAAAAGCTAATTTGATGGCCAACAACTCCCTATCTCCCACATTGTAATTTCACTCTGCAGAGGATAGTTTCCTTGAGAAAAAGGCACACGGTCGCCATTTGGTAGGAGAGGGACCCTGAGATAAGACCGCACCCACACCCACCTCAGAAGCGTCCACCTCAACAATAAAAGGTAGAGAGACATCAGGTTGTACCAAAATGGGAGCGGAAGCAAAACTCTTTGATACTAGAAAAGGCTTTAAGCGCATCTACCGACCACGAGGAAAAATCAACCCCCTTTTTAGTCATATTAGTGAGTGGCTTAACAGAGGAATAATTCAAAATGAACTTTCTGTGATAATTGGTAAAACCCAAAAACCGCATCAGCGCCTTCTGATTCTCAAGAAGCTCCCGATCTTGCACAGCGCGGACCTTCTCAGGGTCTATCCGAAAACCAGAAGCAGAGAAAAGAAAACCTTGAAATTTAATCTCCGGAACCGCAAACACACATTTTTCCAGTTTAGTGTATAATTTATTCTCCTTTATCAGCAAGACCTGACATAGGTGGTCCCGATGAGTCTTGAAATCAGGAGAAAAAAATCTAAATTTCCCCATTAAATGATAAAAAATGCTGTTCAGAAAATATTGGAAGACGGCCGGAGCATTCATCAAACCAAAGGGCATAACCAAATTCTCGAAATGACCCTCAGGGGTATTGAAGGCAGTCTTCCATTCGTCCCCTTCCCTGACCCCGAGTAGGTTGTATGCCCCTCTTAAATCCAACTTAGAAAAAACTTTAGCCCCAACAATCTGGTTAAACAGGTCCAGGATCAGAGGAAGCGGATATGGGTCACGAATCGTGATACGGTTCAGCTCCCTGAAATCCAGACAAGGTCTTAAAGAACCACCAGCGGCAACAGGTGACTTCGAGGGTCGGATGTGTCCCTTTCTCAGGCTCTCAGAGATATAAGTACGCATAGCGACTCTTTCAGGTTGGGAGAGATTGTATAGTCGTGATTTTGGCAGCTTGGCGCCTGGGATGAGATTAATAGGGCAGTTGTACTCCCGGTGAGGGGGCAACTCCTGGACACCACTCTCGGAAAACACATCCGAAAATTCTGAGAGAAAAGATGGTACAGTCTTGGTAGAAACCTCTGAAAGAGACGCCGTGAGGCAATTCTCTCTGCAAAACTGACTCCAACCATTTATTTGCCTTGCTTGCCAATCAAAGGTGGGGTTATGTTTAGTGAGCCAGGGTAGCCCCAACACTAGAGGAGTAGGTAATCCGCTTAAGACGAAACATGACATATCCTTAACATGAGTGTCACCCACAGTCAAATGGATATTGTGAACTATGCCCTTTAACGATCTTTGAGAAAGTGGAGCGGAATCGATAGCAAAAACAGGTATATCCTTTTCCAAAGTGCATACCTGGAAACCATGCGTTGTTGCAAATTGATTATCAATGAGATTGACAGCTTCTCCACTATCTACAAAAATCTCACAAACTATGTTCTTGCTGTCTAGCACCACCCTGGCAGGTAGGAGAAAACGGGAACTACAAGCAAACGGCAAACCTTCAATTTCCGCATTAACCTTGCCAGTAGTAGCAAATGGAAAGTTTTTAGAGTTTTTTTTTTTTTTTTTTATTACCCTCAGAAAACTCCATGAATCTCCTAGAGGGGCAAACATTAGCCAAATGATTTATACCCCCACAACAGAAACAAACCCTCCTCTGAGAGCTGAATCCTCTACTATCAGAGGCAAGCAAACCCAGCTGCATGGCCTCCTCCTCAGAGGGGATTGAGACAGACTGAGACCCCTGCACACTGAATGAGCCAGCCCCACTGTCCTTGGGCTAAATATGACACGAAAGAGTAGTCTCCTCTCTCTCTCTAAGACGCCTGTCAATATGAGCAGCTAGAGACATGGCTGACTCTAACGACGCTGGTCTCTCATGAAAAGCGAATGCATCTTTCAATCTTTCCGAAAGACCATGGCAAAATTGACTTCGGAGTGCAGCATCATTCCAACCAGTATCAGCTGCCCATCTCCGAAATTCAGAACAATATATCTCTGCGGACTGTTTACCCTGACATAAAAGACGCAGTTTCGATTCAGCCAGAGCAATACGATTTGGGTCATCATATATCTGCCCCAGGGCTACAAAAAATTCATCCACCGATCGGAGGGGCCGTGCCCCCACCGGCAGCGAAAAGGCCCAAGACTGAGCGTTATCCCTGAGCAGCGAGATGATGATCCCCACCCTCTGCTCCTCATCACCAGAGGAATGGGGAAGTAGGCGAAAATGGAGTTTGCAAGCCTCTCTAAAGCGAACAAAATTCTCACTACCCACAGAGAACGTATCCGGGAGCGAAATCTTAGGCTCGGAACAAACTCCATGAACGCCAGAAGAACCGGTCACCTGAAACTGAGACAGTTTTACTGAGATCTGCTACCTCCAGCGAAAGACCTTGCATGCGGTCAATCAAGGCTGAAACCAGATCCATGCTTAAGACGGTTATGGCGGTTTATAATGTCATGGATGAAGTTAGCAGATAGCTGGAACATATAAATAAATGAGCGACTGGCTTGATCCCAAACTAAGGAGCTTATAGGTGAGCCCTATAAAACCCTAAGAGCTCTCCCTGACTGCTATGCACATGCAAGGGTCTGTGTGGTAGATGATTGCATGCCCACGTACCTAAGACTGTGTGACACCTGAAAACCCTATAATAGTGAGGGGACACGACCACCGGCTCCCTGCACTAAATACGGACGGAGTCAGGGTCACCTAGAATCAAGCCAGCAAGAAAACACAATAAAGTAAAAGACTTATCTGAACAAACAGCAGAAGCAGCCTCCAGCAGTGAACACTTCATCCAGGAAGTAGTATAAACTGCAAAGTGAGGCAGTATGGGAGGGAATATAAAGGAAGACGATTAGTCGAAATAATTAACACCTGGCAGAAGGAAAGGAGATGAGAAAGTGAAACCAAAACAAAGAACATCATACAAGAGGTAGAGAAGAACATCTGCCAGGCCTTCTCACAGAACTGGCGGTGACAGTCGCCTACTCACACCTGAGGAAGGTGTTTCACTTGTGCGTGTAGCTGGCACAGATCAACCACGTCCTTTCCCTGCAACAGGAGCTCCACCAGCAGCACCACAACCGGGGCCACGTCCCTTATTTGACGCTCTCCTCATATTTCTCAAATTTTGAATCTTGCCCAAAATGGGTGTTTTTTTTAATTAACAGAATAGAACAACAGTATCTAAAGGGTGTATCTCACAATAACAGATGCAGCAAAGGCTACAAAATTTTGTTTTTTGCCCAAAATAGGTGTTTTTTTAATAGCAGAATAGAACACCAGTATCTAACGCGTGTATCTCACAATGACAAATACAGCAAGGGCGGAAATATTAAGTACTTTGGCCAAAATGAGTGTTTTTTAAACCCAGAATATTATTGCTGTATTTCAAGCTTGTATCTCACACTGACAGATGCAGGCAAGGCCGCAAATTTAGTTTTTGGCCTAAAATTGGTGTTTTTTTAAATAACAATAACAGAATATGACAGCAGTATATAACGCTTGAATTTCACACTGACAAATGCAGCAAGGGCTGTAAAATTGAGTATTTTGCCCAAAAAGGTGTTTTTTAAAACCCTGAAAATTATTGCTGTATTTATAGCTTAAATTGCACACTGACTAATGTGGCAGAGCCCCCAGATGGAGGGCATTGCCAAAAATGGGTGTTTTTTAAAACCCAGAAAATGATTGAAGTATTTCAAGCTTTTTAACAATTACATATGCAGCAGAGGCTGCAATATTAAGTACTGTGCCCAAAATGGGTGTTTTTTTTAATAACAGAATATGACAGCAGTATCTAATGCTTGAATTTCACAATGACAGATGCAGCAAGGGCTGTAAAATTGAGTATTTTGCCCAAAAAAGGTGTTTTTTTAAAACCCAGAAAATTATTGCTGTATTTCTAGCTTAAATTGCACACTGAATAATGCTTCAAAGGCCACAGATGTAGGGTCTTGCCAAAAATGGGTAATTTTTTTAAACCCAGAATATAATTGCAGTAGTTCAAGCTTCTATTTGATTGTCACAAATGCACATATGCTGTGCTGTTGCACAGAACTTGCATAACAAACGGATAAAAGTTAGTTTTCTGGGTCACTGGGCTCAGGGCAGGGTAATTAGATTGTGCACTGCACCCACAAAACAAAATCTAGATAGATCGCTGAGTTAACAAGCACTTCTGATTAAAGATTCTGCCCTATTCCATCCCTCACAGCAGCAGCATCCTATCCCTTCACTAATCAGAACAGAGTGACGTGCAGCGCTACGTTACTCCAGCTTATATAGAGGCTGGGTCACATGCTGAACTGGCCAATCACAGCCGTGCCATTAGTAGGCATGGCGGTGATGGCTTCTAAGGGCACACGAGTTAAACGTTTGTTGATTGGCTGCTCTGCAGCCTTTCAAAAAGTGCCATTAACTCGCCGTACACAGAACCCGAACTTTTGCTGAAATGTTCGGGTCTGGGATCCAAAAATCCTAAAGTTCGGTACGAACCCGAACTTTACAGTTCGGGTTCGCTCAACCCTACTGATGACCTATCCTCAGCATATGACCAATGACGACACATTCAATGGTCACATGACCTAGGAGCAGCCCAGCCCCATAGAACTGAATGGGGCTGAGTGTGATACCAAGCAAACAATTTTTATTTTTTTTCATCATTTTGCATCCAAGTAGTCCGCTTGTGTTGCTAGGAGATGAGCATTGGTTCAAATCAATCCCCTTCTCCCTCTGGCAGCTGACAATAAAGCCCCTTCTTAGTTCCCCTGCAAAAGGAGTCCTTTTAACTATACTGTGATGCTACTGCACAGGCTGTGATACTTACCTGAAAGGTCAGAAAGCGATTACTTTTGGCTGCTCTGCAGTAAATTATTATGCAAGGACATGGCTGTGGATAGAATGACTGGGCGTGTGTGTCCTCCAGCACTCAGCTTATTAGGTCGGAGTGCACACTGCTATATACCTTGAACACTAGATGACACCACACTATGTAAAGAAATGCTGTAACTTTTCCCTGGACTGCATGCACATGTCAAACATGGTTAATGTTTATTAATAATAATAATAATAACAATAATAATAACAATAATATTCATAATCTAATTATTATTATTATTATCTTTATTCAGGTTTACGATTTTTAGAGTGAATGTTATTTAATAGAGACAACTCCCCACATTCCATTAATCATAACTTTTTATTTTTCCGTTCACATAGCTCTGCTTATTTTTTGAGGGACACAATGCATTTTTTAATGCCACCATTTAAAACTGGAACAAAATTCTTTGGGTGGCAAAATTGAAAAAGAAAACTGAATTGTGCAAAGGTTTTGGGGGTTTTGACATCACAGTGTTCACTGTGCACTAAAAATTACCTGAGGTCCTTATTCTGCACCTCAGTACGAATGTGGCGATACTAATATAGTTTTTTATTTTTTTTACTACTTTTAACCCTTTTGCTACCATGTACGGCGCTGAAGCGATAGGCAAACATGGCGCCTGCTCGCACGTGCAGTGGGCGTCATGGCCAGCAGGCCTCTGCTGTTTCAAACAAAATGAATGCCTATCGTGGTAATTAAAGCCTTTAGATGCCGTGATCAAGTGGGATCACGCCATCTGAAGGGTCAAGAATTCTGTGGCCAATGAGGATGCCGGTAATTGATTTAAATGCGTTCAGCCTCGCTGAAGAGGCTGAGGGCATTCAAGCTGCAATTATTATTTTGGCCACCAGGTGGAAGGCCAACATAAGAAATGAGCAATAGTCAGTAATAAATGCATTTTAAAAATCCCTGACTGTTCAAAATTAAAAAAATGGATGTTGTACGCTCAAATAGGAGCTTCAAAATCATTACAAAAAAGTAAAAGAAACTTTAAAAATATATAAAAATAATAAAAGTTTAAATCGCCCCTTTCTGAATAATAAAATAATAAATACTTAAATAACAAAAAATATAAACATCATGGGTATCGCCGAGACCGAAAACACCCGTTCTATTAAAATATATTAAAAAATACAGCGAATGGCGTAATGGAAAAAGGGTCAAAATGGCCAATTTTCTATTTTTTCATTACTTGTCTAACCCAAAAAAAGTAATAAAATGTGATCAAAAAGTCACACACACTCCAAAATGGTATCAATAAAAACTACAGATTGTCCCTTAAAAAATGATCCCCCACACAACTCAGTAGATATAAAAAGTTATGGAGGTTAAAATATGGTCAGTATTTTTTTTTTCAAATTTCAATTTATTTTTACACTATTTAGACATAAAAAAACATATACATATGGTGTATTGTTGTAATCTTACTGGCATAGCATGGGTCAGTTTTGACACAAATGGAACGTCGTTGTAACAAAACCCATAAAACTGTGGAGGAATTGCGTTTTTTTCCAGTTCCACCCCATTTGGAATTTTCTTACTACTTTCCACTACATTGTATATCATAATTAATGGCGGAATTAGAAAGTACAATTTGTCCTGAAAAAAAAATAAGCGCTCATACAGCTATGTGAATGGAAATATTAAAAAGTTATGGCTCAAAGAAGATAGGGAAAAAAAAAAACCACAAAAACGAAAAAAACCTCTGGTATCGTAAGGGTTAAAAAAATAAAAACCTTTTACAAAAATCAAACTTTTCTATGCATTTCCATATAACAGCCATAACTTTCTTAGATTTAGGTCTACAAAGCTGTTTGAGGACTTGTTTTTGCTTAACGACATGTATTTTTTATTGGTACCATTTTTTGATCACCATTATTAAATTTTTTTGAGGGGACAAGATGCCAAAGAACCTTCTTTTTTTTTTACTATTTCACTACTCCATCGGGTGCTAGTACATGTTTTTTTAATTTTTTTTTACTACTTTACTACCCATTCCCCCCCTGTCGCACAGGCTCTGGATTATGAATGGAGACGAAAATGACCCAGCAAGGATACAGGGCTGGCCGGACGATACAGAGGGGAGGAGTCAGGAGCAAGTAAGGCGGGGAGCACTGGGCACTTGCGATAGGTCATTTGCATATCTTTAAAACTTCATTTTAGGTACTTTGGAGGCTCTGAAAAACTAAACATGGGTACCATCAGTATATCATCAGTTTAAAACATTTTATGTAGGTGACAGACTCCCTTTAACATCGGTATTTAGTAGAGATATAGGTCTATAGGACTCCATCTTTAATATTAATACGATTACCGCTTCCGCCATTGATTCCAATAAAGTACCCTTCTCCAGAGACTCATCAATAACCCTAAGCAAATATGGAAGAATAACATCTCCATATTTGCGATAAAACTCATAGGGAAAACCATCTGAGCCAGTGGAGGAGTTTCCAGAGCAGGCCTTTAATGCGGCCTTTAGTTCCTGTAAACAGATTTTCTCTGTGCTTCCATAAGAACCGGGAAATTGATGGAGTCTAAGTAAGAGTCCATCTTTTCATCTAAACGGTTTTTACTAGATCTGTATATTTCCGCAAAATATTTTATGAATGCTTCCTTTATTTTTTCCTGGTTTTCAGTAATAGTACCCTCAGTTAATCGAATATCTTTTTTGATTAGATATTACCTTAGCAAGGAATTTACTTACTTCTGTAAGGAGTACTCCTTACTTGGCCCTTTTCTGACTAATAATATATCCTTTCACTTTAGTGGGGCTGAGCTGTACCTGTGCCACGTGCCCTATGGTCGTCACTAGAGATGAGCGAATTTTCACTTATGAAATTCGTAGACATTTCGTTTGTTGGTAAAAGGTGAATTGTGCGATCACATTTGCATTTTCCGTTTGTGTATGTATTTCGCCATAGTGATGTGCACCTGCAGGCAGGTTGTGCGGACTTAAACCCTTATATTTTTTTCTCTGTAGCATATATTGGAGGCGTGGCGATCTCCTTTGAGTCAAGCACACCTGACCAGTTAATCTGTCCTGGAGGCTGGTTTTAAAGTCAGTATAAAACTGAGTCTGCTTATATAGAACATACCAGTAGCCATCTGGCTCCAGGAGAAGTGTATGGTGGGTTCAGCATGCATATTGGTACTTGCATCCCTGGATCCGCTAAAAACTGTAATGGCACCGGACGGGGTTACAAGCAAAGTGTACTTGGCTTGCATGCTGACCTGCATTCCCTGGATTTTGTGTGGCTGTCATGGCCCATGAACAGGTAGGAACAAGAGTTAGGGACCACTCAATTGAGACGACCTTGACGCGGTGAGTGGCTTACTATGCTTTGGCCAAAATATAAACCAATGTCAGTGCTGGATGCAGTGTGCGATCACATTTGCATTTTCCGTTTGTGTATGTATTTCGCCATAGTGATGTGCACCTGCAGGCAGGTTGTGCGGACTCAAACCCTTATATTTTTTTCTCAAAAGGTGAATTGCGTTATGGATTCCGTTACCACGGACCATAACAGAATTCTATGATGGAATGCATAATGGAATGCCTTTAGAGGCATTCCGTTATTCATTCCGTCATAATAGAAGTCTATGGGCTGCAAAACGGATCCATCCCGTTTCCGTTATGCAGGAGAGGACTTCCCTGCATAACGGAAATGGGACGGATCCGTTTTGCAGCCCATAGACTTCTATTATGACGGAATGCATGAAGGAATGCCTCTAAGGCTACTTTCAGACTAGCGTTCAGAGAGGATCCGTCTGGTGTCTGCACAGACTAGATCTGTATCTAGTCTGTATCTCTCCTATAATGCAGACGTTTGGATCCGTTCAGAACGGATCCGTCTGCATTATACTTTAGAAAAAATTCTAAGTCTGAAAGTTGTTCAGACGGATCCGTCCAGACCTTACATTGAAAGTCAACGGGGGACGGATCCGTTTGAAAATTGAGCCATATGGTGTCAACTTCAAACGGATCCGTCCCCATTGACTTACATTGTAAGTCTGGACGGATCCGTTTGCCTCCGCACGGCCAGGCGGACACCCGAACGCTGCAAGCAGCGTTCGGGTGTCCGCCTGCTGAGCGGAGCGGAGGCTGAACGCTGGCAGACTGATGCATTCTGAGCGGATCCGCATCCACTCAGAATGCATTGGTAGCTGGACGGATGCGGTCGGGGCCGCTTGTGAGACCCTTCAAACGGAGCTCACAAGCGGAGCCCCGACGCTAGTGTGAAAGTAGCCTTAAGACATTCCGTCAAAGAATTGCATTATGGTCCGTGGTAATGGAATCCATAACGCAATTCACCTTTTACCAACAAACGAAGTGTGAACGAATTTCAAAATATGAAATTCGCTCATCTCTAGTCGTGACATCACTGCCCTACAAGAAACAGCGAGAATGTTGTGGCCCTACTGCAAGCGCCAATACCTTCTCAAACGGTTAATGGGAAAAAGTTCCTGGTGTCAGACCTCTCACGGATTAGATGCAGATGATGTATCCTAAGATCATCAGTCAGAAAAAGCCCAAAAAGGCAGATAACCCTTCTAACTTCTCTCTGGGACCATTTGAAAAAAAATGATCAGATGATTATCAAAAATTATTCTCATTTGAAATATTTACATTTTAACAGTAGTGCTAGATAACGTAATGTATACTGCAGAAAGGAACAATTTATCAAAGAGTTTCAATGCTGGCAGCAGCTTGAATTTTTTTTTCATGAAATAAATGACTGGTTCTGGGTTGAGAGGTGAAACAGTGCAAAGAAGGCTTATCTCAGAGCAAAATATTCAAAAGAAACTCGAATTACAGTGAACTACATGAATCAGATGTTTCCTTGCTGTAGAATAGAGCTTTTCAGGATACGTTGCTCCACATGTAACAAATAAAATCTCCACTGGAAGTAAATGTTTTCCCCGTATGGCATCAAGATTATAAAAAGTTTTTTTGGAGAATTTACAACTGATGACCTATCCTCAGCATATGGCCAATGATGACACATTCAATGGGCACATGACCTAGGCGCAGTCCAGTCCCATAGAACTGAATGGGCTGAGTGTAATACCAAGCAAACAAATTTCATTTTTTTTCATCATTTTGCATCCAAGTAGTCCCCTTGTGTTGCTAGGAGATGAGCATTGGTTCAAATCAATACCCCTCTGGCAGCTGACAATAAAGCCCCTTCCTAGTTCCCCTGCAAAAGGAGTCCTTTTAACTGTACTGTGATGTTACTGCACAGGCTGTGATCCTTACCTGGAAGGTCAGAAAGCGATTTACTTTTGGCTGCTCTGCAGTAAATCATTATGCGAGGACATGGCTGTGGATAGAAAGACTGGGCGTGTGTGTCCTCCAGCACTCAGCTTATTAGGTCGGAGTGCACACTGCTATATACCTTGAACACTAGATGACACCACACTATGTAAAGAAATGCTGTAACTCTTCCCTGGACTGCATGCACATGTCAAGGGATATTATTATTAATAATAATAATAATAATAATATTATTATCTTTATTCAGTTTTACGATTTTTAGAGCGAATGTTATTTAATAGAGACAACTCCCCACATTCCATTAAATCATAACTTTTTTATTTTTCCATTCACATAGCTATATGGGGGCTTTTTTTTGAGGGACACAATGCATTTTTTAATGCCACCATTTCATTTCCTATGTCTTGTATTGGAAAACTGGAACAAAATTCTTTGGGTGGCAAAATTGAAAAAGAAAACAGAATTGTGCCAAGGTTTTTGGGGTTTTGACATCACAGAGTTCACTGTGCACTAAAAATGACCTGACGTCCTTATTCTGCACCTCAATAAGAATGTGGCAATACTAATATAGTTTTTTTTTTACTACTTTTAACCCTTTTGCGACCATGTACGGCGCTGAAGTGGTAGGCAAACAAGGCGCCAGCTCGCACGTGCAGTGGGCGTCATGGCCAGCAGGCCTCTGCCGTTTCAAACAAAATGAATGCCGATCGCGGTAATTAAAGCCTTTAGATGCCGTGATCAAGTGGGATCACGCCATCTGAAGGGTCAAGAATTCTGTGGCCAATGAGGATGCCGGTAATTGATTTAAATGCGTTCAGCCTCGCTGAAGAGGCTGAGGGCATTCAAACTGCAATTCTTATTTTGGCGACCAGGTGGAAGGCCAACATAAGAAATAAGCAATAGTCAGTAATAAATGCATTTTAAAAATCCCTGATTGTTCAAAATTGGATGTTGTATGCTCAAATACGAGCTTAAAAATCATTACAAAAAAGTAAAAGAAACTTTAAAAATATATAAAAAAATGTAAAAATATGAAAGTTTATATCACCCCCTTTCTGTATAATAAAAAAATAAATACTTAAATAACAAAAGATAAACATCATGGGTATCTCTGAGACCGAAAACGCCCATTCTATTAATATATATATATATATATATATATATATAAAAAATAAAATCAATACAGCGAATGGTGTAATGGAAAAAGGGTCAAAATGGCCAATTTGCCATTTTTTCATTACTTGTCTAACCCCAAAAAAGTCATAAAATGTGATCAAAAAGTCACACACACACTCCAAAATGGTATCAATAAAAACTACAGATTGTCCCTCAAAAAATGATCCCCCACACAGCTCAGTAGATATAACTATAAAAGTTATGGAGGTTAAAATATGGTCAGAATATATATTTTTCTAAGTTTCAACTTATTTTTACACTATCTAGACATAAAAAAAAACTATACATATGGGGTATCGTTGTAATCATGCTGGTCTAGCGAATAAAGGGCATGGGTCAGTTTTGACACAAATGGAACGTCGTGGGAACAAAACCTGTAAAACTGTGGAGGAATTGCGTTTTTTTTCCAATTCCACCCCATTTGGAATTTCCTTACCACATTGTATACCGCAATTAATGTAACATTAAAAAGTACAACTTGTCCTGAAAAAAATAATCCCTCATACAGCTATGTAAATTAAAATATAAAAAGTTATGGCTCAAAGAAGATATGGAAGAAAAAAAAAAAAAAACTCTGGTATCGTAAGGGTTAAAAAAAAAAAACCTTTGAAAAAAAGCAAACTTTTATTTGCATTGCCATATGACAGCCATAACTTTCTTATATTTCGGTCTACAGAGCTGTTTGAGGACTTGTTTTTTGCTTAACGACATGTATATTTTATTGGTACCATTTTTGTGGTATGAACAACTTTTTGATCACCATTATTAAATTGTTTTGGGGGGACAAGATGACAAAGAACCTTTTCAATAATTTTTTTTTTTTACTATTAGCCCCCACAGGGTGCTAGTACATGGGATCTTTTTTTGTTTTTAATACTTTATTTATAACAATATAAAACAATTACATATTCAATCAGTAGTTTCATTAATACATTTATCCCAATTCCCACCCATTCCCCCCTAAATAATAAGGAGTCTGGCCAAGAACATAATCTTAACCAAAATAATTTTCCGGTACTTATGGCAGTTTAACTTAGAGAACTCACTTAATATCCTAAACTCAGGTGTCAAAAGGGTCACCATCTTCAATTTTTGAATAACAAAGTCATAGATTGAACTCCAATATGTTTTAAAATCAGGACACCACCAGAAAATGTGCAAAAAATCCGCCCCCTGTGCCTCACATTGGGGGCAGCTCGAAAATGCTCGCAAACCACATTTCTTGAGCCAAATAGGAGTTATAAAGAGTCTGTGTATAATATTAAATTGTATCAATGTATGATTAAAATTGTGCAAGACTAATTTTAAATAAAGTACCTATATTACCCCACCCCTGTGAGATTATCATTGAGCAATCAGTTTCCCAAGCTCTCTGGCCTGGTGAAACAGTCTTATAAAGAAGTGCAATAATTAATAATTTACGGTATATAATTGGGAAATCTTACCCTTATAACCGTGACTTCCAAAAAAATCAAGGTGAAGAAGTGTCCATCTCCAACAGTGAGGCTTGTCTTACACTTAAGAGCGCTGAACATATCTGAAAGTATCTAAACCAGCTTAGATTATCTAAATTCCCCAATAGTGCCATACTCGAGAGGGACAATGCCTCTCCGTTCTTTACAACCTGTCATAAATACATATTCGTTTTTTGCTATAACTTATCCCCAAGTAATTTATCAACTTCCAGTAAAAAAAAATTGTGCCAAAGAGGAGTGCACTGTAAAGAGCCCTTTATCCCCATCCATTTTATAATGGTAGTCCAAGATCTGGAGAATAACTTTCCAGTTACTCTATATTCTTGTTCAATATTAATTAAGCGACCCGATTCCAATAATGTAAATATATTATCAAAGGGAGATTGGTCCACCAAGTTCTTACACAAAGCGCTTTTCTCCCAATGACAATATAACCATAACTGCCCCGCGATAAAATAACACTTGAAGTAGGGAAAATTCAGTCCTCCCTGATCCAACGGCTTATAAAAATATTCCAATTTTAGCCTCACTCGCTTTCTTCCCCAAAGTAGATCATTCATGATTCGGTCATTGGAGTTTAAAAAAAAAAACTTATCCTTGATCCAGATTGGGGAATTCCTGAGAATATAAAGGAGTTGGGGGAAAAATCACCATTTTGATTAAAGAGATTTTATCTGCTTTAGTCAATGGTAGTCCCAACCATGTGGTAATTTTTTTATCTCAGCCTGCTTATTAATGGTATTAAATTAAGCTGTACATAATCCATAACCTTAGGCGATATCCTCACACCAAGATATTCTACTGAGTCAACGACTCAAAGTTATCTAGTGGCATAAGAGTAGTTTTAACCAGTTAATATCTAGACCGGAAACTTCCACAAAGGAGTTAACTCTGTAAGTAACTCTCGGGAGGGTTATGTTGGTATGGTTTATATAAAATAAAACGTTGTCTGCATATAAGGAGATCCGATCCTGTGATCCCAAGACTGCAAAACCCTCAATGGTTAAATCTTGTCTAATACTAAGTGCTAGAGGCTCAATGTAGATGTCAAACAATAGTGGTGACAATGGACAGGGGAGGGCTGGCAGCCTTAGTCCTGGGGGGCAAATCCAGTCAAGTGGCCCATTTTTAGCCCCGCCCATTATTAAAAGCCCCTCTTACATATAATAGGCCACTCCCAACAAACACTGTACAGCTGAAATTCTATATTTGAGGCCTGTCTCTACACATCATACGGAGAGGGGGGACCTGTCCTGGCTGCACTGCCTGCTTCACATTATACAATAAACAGCAGGCTACAGCCAGGAAGCTCCTCCGCTCTCCTCCCTCCCCAGATCCTGCTCAACGCCTGTGGTTCCCCCATCTGCCACCCGCCCGTGGCCTGCTGCCTCCTTTGGCCGTCCTCACCCAGCTCTGAATCCTCCTTCTGCAAATGGCAGGGGGAGGAGCCGGAGCATCTCCTCTCCTACATAGTGCCACATACCTCTTACATCCAGTGATGTCACCTTTGTTGTAGACGTTCTCTTTCCTCATCTTCTCCATTCAGACCAGATCGCCATGATGATTTTTCAGCCATCTCCCGTCTTTGCAGAGATTGAGAAACAGATATTAGTTTCCCACATTTCCATCATCTTCTGAACACCCTTTCCTGCCACCCCCAATACTATACTGCAGAAACAGTCCCCCTGGAAATGATACTACCACACAGATAGTGCCCCCTTCAACAATTATTGGCACACAGTGCTCTAAAAAATAACTGCGCCCAGACATTAATAGTATAAAGATAATGTCCCCCAAAAATAATTGTGCTAAGCTGATACTATGCCAGGGTGCCCCCCAAAGTAACAGTGCTCCCCAAAATCCCACCAATAGAAATAATTATCTGCCAGAGCACACTTAGTAGTAATAATGCCTCTATAGTGCCCATACTAGTAATCACGTTCGTCATAGCCCCCCAGTAATATAAAAGTAGTAATAATTCTCCCTATAATATGACAGTACATGAAATACCCCCGCTTAGTGCCCGCAGTTGAGCTAATGTCCCCATAATGTATGCCAGTATAAAATACCCCTATATGGTGCCCCAGTAAATGCCCTCATAGTGCTACTCTCCCCCTTTCCCCATAGTGTCCCCCATAATATGCCAGTAAAAAAATGCCCCTTCTTAGTGCCCTCAGCAGATGTCCCTAAAGTGCTCCTCTCCCCCATAATGTGCCAGTAAAAAATGCCCCTTCTTAGTGCCACTATATGCCCCAATAGTGCTCCACTCCCCCATAGTGCCCCAAATAATGCCCCATAGTGCCGCTCTCCCCTATTGTGCCTCCTATAATGTGCCAGTAAAAAATGCCCCCTTAGTGACACCAAATGCCATAGTGCCCCCCATAATGTGCCAATAAAAAAAGCCCCTTTAGAGCCCCCACTTCCCCATAGTGCCCCCAAATAATGCCCCTATAGTGACACCAGATGCCCCATGGTGCCTCTCACCCCTATAGTTCCCCCATAATGTGCCATTAAAAAAAGCCCCTTTAGAGCCTCCAGATACCCCTATAGTGCTCCTCTCCCCCATGGTGCCCCCCCATAATGTGCCAGTAAGAAATTCCCCCATAGTGCCAGCTCCCCCCCATAGTTCCAGCTCTCCCCCATAGTGTCAGCACCCCCATAGTGCCAGCCCCCCCATAGTGCCAGCCCCCCCATAGTGCCAGCCTCCCCCATAGTCACAGCTCCCCCCATAGTGCCAGCCCCCCATAGTCACAGCTCCCCCCCATAGTGCCAGCCCCCCATAGTGCCAGCCCTCTTCCCCCTATAGTGCCAGCCCCCCCCCCATAGTGCCAGCTCCCCCATAGTGCCAGTCCCCCCCATAGTGCCAGTCCCCCCCATAGTCACAGCTCCCCCCCATAGTGCTAGCCCCCCATAGTGCCAGCCCTCTTCCCCCTATAGTTCCAGCCCCCTCATAGTGCCAGCTCCCCCATAGTGCCATCCCCCCCCATAGTGCCAGTTCCCTCCCATAGTGCCAGCCCTCTTCCCCCTATAGTGCCAGCTCCCCCCATAGTGCCAGCTCTCTTCCCCCTATAGTGCCAGCTCCCCCCATAGAGCCAGCTCCCCCCACAAAGAAAAAAAAAAA
Source organism: Bufo bufo (assembly GCF_905171765.1). Classification (NCBI taxonomy): domain Eukaryota; kingdom Metazoa; phylum Chordata; class Amphibia; order Anura; family Bufonidae; genus Bufo; species Bufo bufo. The sequence goes on along the minus strand of NC_053391.1, from coordinate 570,941,193 downwards.
CCACTAATACTTACCTCCATCAGCAGCGATGCGATGCAGGCCTCTTCCGGCCTGTGTCCCTGCTGTGTGCTGCCCGACTCAGGCGGCGCGATAATAATGACGTCATCGCGCTGCCTGAGCCGGCCTCTGATAGGCTGCAGGCATTAGTGCCTGCGGCCTATCAGAAGAACAGGGGAGGGAGACGCCTCTCCCTCCTCTGCCCCACAGCACAGCTGAATGAATAAGGAGATGAGCGCTTCCACAATGGAAGCGCTCATCTCCTACTGCCCGCCGCCACTGCTGCCCGCCGCAATTATATCCAGGGCCGCGCCACCTGTGGTGATCGGCGGTGCGGCCCTGAGGAATTTAAAAAAATATATATTTTTTTGTTAAAGACGGCCCAGCGGCCTTTTTTTAGGGTGGCCTGGGGGGCAATTGCCTCCCTGCCCAGCCCGCCCCTGACAATGGACAACCTTGATGAGTACCTCTAGTCAGGGTAAAACAAGGGGTCAAACTACCATTAAGCTTCAGTCTCGCACACAGGGAATTATACAAAAGCCAGACCATAGTTAAAAATCTAGGTCCAAATCCCATCCTTTCTAGTACCTTCCAGAGAAATTTCCACTCAACCCTGTTGAACGCTTTAGAGGCATCCAAAGACAGGACCGAGCGGGAATCCCCTCCGAGGGACTGGATGTTTGCAAACAGATGATGAAGGTTGTGATGAGTGCCTTTATTGGGAATGAATTCGTTCTGATCAGGGTGTACTATTGAGGAAATAACTCTGGAAAGCCTGATTTTAGACAAAAGCTTATTGTCTGTATTTAGTAGAGATATAGGTCTATAGGACTCCATCTCTAAGCGACCCTTTCCCTTTTTTAATATTAATACGATTACCTCTTCCACCATTGATTCCAATAAAGTACCCTTCTCCAGAGACTCATAAATAACCCTAAGAAAATATGGAAGAATAACATCTCCATATTTACGCTAAAATTCATAGGGAAAACCATCTGAGCCAGTGGAGGAGTTTCCGGAGCAGGCCTTAAATGCGGCCTCTAGTTCCTGTAAAGAGAATTCTGCTTCAAGAGATTTTTTTCTGTGCTTCCGTAAGAACCAGGAAATTGATGGAGCCTAAGTAAGAGTCCATCTTTTCATCCAAACTGTTTTTGTATTTACTTTATTTGTATATATCCGCAAAATATTTTATGATGCTTCAAGAGATTTTTTCCTGGTTTTCAGTAATAGTACCCTCAGTTAATCGAATACTGCATATTTTTTGGGGGGGATCTTGATTAGATATTACCTTAGCAAAGAGTTTCCCTGGACACCCTAATTCACAGAATTGTTTTTGTCCCCTAAAAAAAACCCCCAAAAAAAAACCTTTGTTGGGCCTTATCCAGGAGAAACTCAGAGTACTCCTTACTTGCATTTTTCATCACTCTTCTGTTTTCCTCAGTTTTTTCCTTAGAAAACTGATCTATCCCATGTAAAGTGGCATCTTTAAGGCTGGTTTCACGCGGGCGTTGCGGGAAAATGTGCGGGTGCGTTGCGGGAACACCCACGATTTTTCCGCGCGTGAGAAAAATCGCACATGTTTGGTACCCAAACCCGAACTTCTTCACAGAAGTTCGGGCTTGGGATCGGTGTTCTGTAGATTGTATTATTTTCCCTTATAACATGGTTATAAGGGAAAATAATAGCAATCTGAATACAGAATGCAAAGTAAAACAGCGCTGGAGGGGTTAAATAATAAAATAAAAATTTAACTCACCTTAGTCCACTTGATTGCGGCCCGGCATCTCCTTCTGTCTCCTTTGTTGAATAGGACCTGTGGTGAGCATTAAGTACAGTTACAGGACCTTTGATGACCTCACTCCGGTCATCACATGATCCATCACCATGGTAAAAGATCATGTGACGTACCATGTGATGACCGGAGTGACGTCAAAGGTCCTGTAACTGTACTTAATGCTCACCACAGGTCCTATTCAACAAAGGAGACAGAAGGAGATGCCGGCTACGCGATCAAGTGGACTAAGGTGAGTTAAATTATTTTTTATTTTATTTTTAACCCCTCCAGCCCTATTTTACTTTGCATTCTGTATTCAGAATGCTATTATTTTCCCTTATAACCATGTTATAAGGGAAAATAATAATGATCGGGTCTCCATCCCGATCGTCTCCTAGCAACCGTGCGTGAAAATCGCACCGCATCCGCACTTGCTTGCGGATGCTTGCGATTTTCACACAACCCCATTCACTTCTATGGGGCCTGCGTTGCGTGAACGTAACATAGAGCATGCTGCGATTTTCACGCAACGCATAAGTGATGCGTGAAAATCACCGCTCATCTGAACAGCCCCATAGAAATGAATGGGTTGGTATTCAGTGCGGGTGCAATGCGTTCACCTCACGCATCGCATCCGCGCGGAATACTCGCCCGTGTGAAAGAGGCCTAAGAGCCGTTTCCTTGCTCCCATACCTCCTTTTTAAATGGGAAATATTACTGACTATTAACCCCTTTACAAATGCCTTAAACACGTCCCATACAACTTGGATTTTGGCTGATTTATAATTAGTCTCCCAGTAGTGTACCATCTGCTGTTTCATCCAGTCGTGATTATCTATTACAGAAAGCCAGTAGGGGTTTAATCTAAACGGGAGGACTACCCCTTTCTTGTCATCGTCCAGGGTAAGCTCAAGAGATACCAGGACATGGTCTGAAAGTGATCTGGCTTCATATTTCATACGCTTAATGTATCTCAGATATTTTTAATTTACTAGTGCGAGATCTATACTGGACATACAGTTTCCGGATCTGGTCACACAGAAATAGGCTCTTTTTCCCCATCCTATAACACTCCAAATGTCTGTAAGGCAAGACTACTGACAGAATCGAGCCAATGGAGATCTCTGGTTAGATACGGAAGTGTAGATATCTCCATCCATAGTGGTCCGATCAATCTTAGGGTTAATTACACAATTAAAATCCCAGTTTACTAGGGTAAGGCAATCTGGAAACTTCTCCATAAACATTAATAAACAATTAAGTACATCAAGAGAAAACGGAGGAGGAATATAAATAAAAGCCAAAATACATAGTATACCGAAAAGTTTCCCCATAAAGAAAAATGAATCTCCCCTCATTATCAATAGAGGATTCCTCGCAGTGAAAATCAATCCTTTTATTTATAAACATGTCACTCCTCTAGAGTGACTGGTGAAAGTAGAATGATATGCCTGCGAGATCCATCCCCTAGTGATCCGCATCGTAGCCTCTTCATTAAAAATGGGTTTTTAATAGATAGACTATCGCTGGTAAGTGTCTCTGTACTAAATCAAACACGGCCTATCTTTTAAACTTATCCCCAAGTCCCCGAACATTCCAGGTTAGAATTGTGACATATAATCAACTAATCAAAAGCAGTCTCCTATAAACTCCTTCCCTTGTCATCCATCCTAAGAGACGCATCGCTACCCCTCCCCAAGAACCCTAACCTTCCCCCAGTCCCCCCCAGCACCCCATGATCCGCTACTAAAGGAAGCAGATTTCTCTACTGAGACCATTCTTCCCTCTCCCCACTGATCCCGCCTCCACCAAACAGCCAAAAGGGGATACGCCAAAGTTCAAACATTGCATTGTTCCGGTCTTGCCAGTCCGTAGCCAGGTCCGGAGTATCAAAAAAATGTGTTACTTCATTAAATATTATCCGCAGTTTAGCCGGGTTTGTAATGGAATATTTAATGTCTTTGCCCTGAAGGCGTTTTTTTTACAGCCAAGAAGGAACGTCTCATATGTTAAACCTCTTTCGAGAAGTCCGGGAAAAAGAGAGTTTATTGCCGTTATATAGAATAGGGGAGCATTCCCGTGCCCGATTTAAAATAGTGTCTCTATCCCGGGATGTAAGCATCTTTACCAGTAATACCCTTGGCTGCCTTCCAGGGATCGGTTTACCCCTGGGAATCCAATGGGCCCTCTCTACTAAAAGTAGAGGCGAAAAATGTTCCTTTCCAAATTTCTCCAAGATTAAGGCATGTAACATTCCAGCCGGGTTTTCCTTCTAAGCCCTCAGGGAGTCCCAGGATTCTAACGTTTGATCTTCTCGACCTGTCTTCCAGGTTGACAACTTTTTATTCAAATTACTATAGTCTGTTTTTAAAGTAGCAATATCAGGTTTTAATACTTTTACTTCGGATTCCAGGGAACTTGCAGTTTTTTCTATATCGGCAACTCTGTCTCTTATCTTTGTTAAGTCGTCATCAGTCTGAACAGTGCCCAATTGCAGAGCAACATCTTGTATAACCCTTCAATTTTTTTTTAACCATTGCTAAAATCACATCTAATGGAGATAGCTCCCCCATTGACGTATCCACCTCACTTTCCTCTCCCCTTCTCTGTTCTGCTGGTGTTCATCCGATACCTCCTCGTTTCTAGGTTCAAGGATGTTCTTCATCATGTTTGTGTCCTGCTTCCCCTTTTGTCCAGCCCTGGTATTTACATTTGGAGACTTTAAAAATTGCTCAATTTTAGCAGACTCTGCCGGTTTCTGTCCTGGTTTGGACGATAAAAGATCTATTTATCGCCTGTTTTGCTTGAGGTGGATGCTCCCTCCCCCCCCCCCCCCGCATTTTTCTTCTTTCTTTCCCCCTTTTCTCTTCCCCCCCCTTCTCTCCTCTTTTCTTTCCTATATCCTCCTTATTTATTTCCTAACAGTTCTTATGCTTTTAAAAAAGAAAGTCCAGCCTCAAGACCTTCAAAGTAATTATTATGTCAGGAATGTTAAATGGACAATCTAGATACGGCAGATGATGTTTATCATGTAGTCTTTTCCATTCTCCAAAAAACAAACACAAACAAAAAGACAAACAACGTAGGCAGATCTCACCCACTAAGAGGGTCTTCAGGAAGGAGAGGGATCAGAGGGACTCATAATCCTTTCCAAGGAGTGAAAGAACGGGGGTAAACAGCAAATCTGGTCAGCAAACAGCGTTCCAAGAAGTACCCACCGCTGGTGTAGTTGTCACTGTGGTCCTCCTGTTGAAACACGGATAGACTCCGACAGGGTCAGCCTATGAAGCAAGCGAATACTCCCAGCGTATCTGGGCTGCGGCAGAGAGGTGAGACACCAAACACACAAGGGCAGACGGGAGGAGCAACAGGGGAGGCAAACGGCAGACGGGGGAGCCGCAGCAGAGACAGACAGCAGACAGGGGAAGCGGCAACAGAGGCAGACAGCAGACACTGTGAACGAGGTGCAGGTATAGCAGGTCTTTCTCTAGTTATCGGGCCACCACGAGGGCTTCCATCGGTCTCCTGAGGGCAAGAATCCAGCGCATGGTCATATACGAGCGGCGTTGGGCGGGAGGAAGATCAGGGGGAGGAGGAGGACGCGGCGTCACGTCCTCACGCCATCTCGTCCAACCACACCATGAACTTTGAGTACATGGGATCTTTTGCTCCCTTCTCCTATTCACCCTATTAGAGATCTATTAGGGTGAATAGTATTTTACTCTCTCCATTCTGAGCTATGCCTCACACATAGCTCTATAGCTCTGTATGGAGATTGCTATGACAGACCTGAATCGCTTCAGCAGTGCCCAGGCTGCCATGGCAACCGATCAGAGCTTCACGATTTCACTGTGGGGATTCCGATCGTAAGGCAGAGGGAGCCACAGGGTTAACTGAGGGGATCACTGCTCCCTGTCAGTGAAGATGAGTGCGGACTGTATGAAACAGCTGGTACCTACACGTATGGAGCAGGCCTGCACCATACATCCCCAGGTACGTCATAATGCGTCAAGGGGTTATACAGTGGCATTTTTAAGATCTTCATACACGTGTAAACTTAGAGATTGCTCGAAGAGTTGTCACCAAATGATAAAATTAAAGTTTTAGGGGCTTCCCTAAATTCCCTTTGAGCTGAAGGCCAGGCAAATTTGCAGGCCAACAATCTTACATGTACAGTGGCTGTTGGGTCTTTAAAGATGGCACCTGCTGAGGAGGCAAAACCCGTGATCATTGATAACAACAGTCAGATTTTTAACCCGTTAGATGCCATGATCGACTGTGACCACGGAATGTGAGAGGTCTGGCCAGAATGAGGCAGTCATTCTGTTGCTATGGCAGCCTTGGGCCTTCTGTTCACCCCAAGACCTGTCAGAGAATCTCCCATAGCCTACAATGTTAACTCATTGCAGTCTATGGAGGAGTTAAAAATGTAAACAAGAAAAGTTTTAATCATTTTTAAAAATCTAAAATAAAAATTCAAATCCCCCTTTTCCCCATATTAAAAATAAATAAACAATACAAAAAATAAAGATTTCTAGCATCACCTCGTCTCAAAAAGCCAGTACTATTAAGGTCACGTTCTCACTTCAGTTATTCGGTCAGTTATTTCCATCAGTTAGGCCTCTTGCACACATACGGCGGGTCCGCAATACACGGGCACCGGCCTGTTTGTACTCCGCATCATGGATGCGGACTTATTCACTTGAATGGTTCCGCAATCACGGAGATGCGGAACGAAAGCACACATCAGAACCCCACGGAAGCACTACGGAGTGCTTCAGTGGTTTTTCTGTCCGTGCCTCCGCACCGCACAAAAATAGAACTCTATTTTTTTTTTCTGTGCGGACCGATCACAGACCCATTCAAGTTGAATGGGTCTCAATCCGTCCCGGCGCCGCACGGACGTTACCCATGCATTTGGGACCGCAAATTGCGGTCCCCAATGCACGGAATGGATGCACAACATTTGTGTGCAAGAGGCCTTATTGTGAGCCAAAACCGTGTGTGAGTCAAAAGCACAGAACAGGTGCAGATCTTTCCATTACACCTGACCTCTGAGTAGGCTTCACTACGGATTTTGGATCACAATAACTGATGGAAAAAACTGACCAAATAACTGAAGTGAGAACTTGGCCTTAGATATAAAAATATTTATCCCATGCAGTGAACCATGTAAAAAAAAAAATATAATAATGGGCAATTTTCAATTTATTGCTTTAACTCCCAAAATAAATTGAATAAAATGTGATGCTAAAGTCATGCACACACCTAAATGATAGCAATAAAACCAAAGAGCGCCCTGCAAAAAAAAAATTTAAAAAATAAAATAAATGAGCCTTCACACAACTCTGTAGACATAAATATGGAAATGTTATGGTGGTCAGGATATGGTCATGCAAAGAAAAAAAAAATTTGAAAAATGCAAAAATGAAACCCATTAAATAGAGTTTTTTTCCCCCAATTTCACCGCATTTGAAATATTTTTCTAACTTCCCCCTACATCGTATGCAATATTAAATGGTGCCATTAGAAAGTAATCATATGTCAATGTGAATGCAAACATAACTGGAATAATTAAAAATGTATGGCTCTGGGAAGAAGCAAAAATGAAAAAAAAAAATGAAAATCCTATAGTACAGGAAGGGGTTAAAGAGGGACTCAAAATAAGTATGATGTCTAAAAGCAGAGAACTCATTAAAACTAAATAATCATATTTTATGTCATAGGAGATATCCTGATACATCAGTGAAAGGCTGTATACATGCAATTACCTAGAAAAAACGTAAAGCTTGTAGGAGTAACTCTGACGTTTCAATATGGAAAGCCGCAGCTCAGCATAAACTTCGCCCCTGGGGAAGCCATTTGCAGAGATACCGAGCAATTCATGTCTCACGACACTCAGTACACCTAATCCAGTCTGAGGCACCACTACACAGCAGCTAAGGAATAGGAAGTCCATGCTGAATGTGAAGTGGTAGGGAAGTGTTCCATAAGGGTTAGAAAGGTTAGATATCAGGGGGATTGAGGTCTCCTGATTGTTTGTGCTGGTGGAGGGGCTAGAAATATAATTTTAATAGGGGGAAATGCATAACTGTTAGTTTGACTTTAAATTTTACTATTTAAATTATTTTAGTTTTTATAGTTGAAATAATAATATTGTAAGTTAAAGTGTAAATTCAAGTTACAGAAAAAAAACACACATACATGAAAGCTAGGGTGGGTTCACACTAGCGTTAGGGATTCCGTTATGGCTTTCCGTTATAACATGGTTATAATGGAAAATAACGGAATGCCCAGACAGAATGCAAAACGGAAGCCTTAAAAAAGGCATTTCGTTTGCTTTCCGTCCTAATAGAAGTCTATGGCAGGCATGGCCAACCTGAGGCTCTCCAGCTGTTGTAAAACTACAACTCCCACCATGCCCTGCTGTAGGCTGATAGCTGTAGGCAGTCTAAGCATGCTGGGAGTTGTAGTTTTGCAACAGCTGGAGAGCCTCAGGTTGGCCATGCCTGGTCTAAGGGAAAGCATAATGGATCCGTCTGGGTCCCGTTATGCAAGACTGAAAACAAAGTCCTGTCGACAGGACTTTGTTTTCCGTCTTGCATAACGGGACCCAGATGGATCCGTTTTGATTCCCATAGACTTCTATTAGGACGGAAAGCAAACGGAATGCCTTATAAAGGCTTCCGTTTTGCATTCCGTCATAATATAAGTCTATGGGCAGAAGAACGGATCCGTCCTTCTGTCTTATGGATTCCGTTAGTTTCCCTTATAACCATTTTATAACGGAAAGCCATAATGGAATCCCTAACGCTAGTGTGAACCCACCTTAACAATGACATTTACATTCTGAAAAGGCCACCAAGAACAGAGGAGAAACCTCCTCCACAGCTAATAAATATGCATAAGACACAATTGATTGGCAGAAGTGATTACCCATTGGGCATCAAATACAGACAGTGCAGTAGATTAAAAAAAGGACTTGTGAAAAACAATTAATAACATTGCAATCAAACATACAAAGTATCATCCGTCCAGCTATTGTAGGCTGGGATCTGGACATATCTGATATTTGTGTACTACACTCCAGTGCACAGATCTATATATAACACCCCTGCTTCAATCAGCTTTTTGAGGGGCAACTGGTATATCACACTAATTGAAATGATTTGTTCCAATAGCATTTGTCACTCTGTGTAGCTGCGGTAACGCAGCAAAACCACAAACAAATGCTGCACTAACCAAATGCACTATATACACTGCCGGTCAAAAAAAAAAGTAGGCACCAAAAAAAGCCTTTAGCTTTCATTACGGCACACATTCGCTGTGGCATTGTTTCGATAAGCTTCTGCAATGTCACAAGATTTATTTCCATCCAGTGTTGCATTAATTTTTCACCAAGATCTTGCATTGATGATGGTAGAGTCTGACTGCTGCACAAAGCCTTCTCTAGCACATACCAAAGATTCTCAATGGGGTTAAGGTCTGGACTCTGTGGTGGCCAATCCATATGTGAAAATGATGTCTCATGCTCCCTGAACCACTCTCACAATTTGAGCCCGATGAATACTGGCATTGTCATCTTGGAATATGCCTGTGCCATCAGGGGAGAAAAAATCCATTGATGGAATAACCTGGTCATTCAGTATGTTCAGGTAGTCGCTGACCTGATTCTTGGAGCACATACTGTTGCTGAACCTAGATCTGACCAACTGCAGCAACCCCAGATCATAGCACTGCCCCCACAGGCTTGTACAGTAGGCACTAGGCATGATGGGTGCATCACTTCATCTGCCTCTCTTCTTACCCTGATGCGCCCATCACTCTGGAACAGTGTAAATCTGGACTCATCAGACCACATGACCTTCTTCCATTGCTCCAGAGTCCAATCTTTATGCTCCCTAGAAAATTGAAGCCTTTTTTTTATGGTTTGCCTCACTGATTAGTGGTTTTCTTACGGCTACACAGCTGTTCAGTCCCAATCCCTTGAGTTCCCTTCGCATTGTGCGTGTGGAAATGCTCTTACTTTCACTATTAAACATAGCCCTGAGTTCTACAGTTTTTCTTCGATTTAATCTCACCAAACTTTTAAGTGATCGCCGATCATGATCATTCAGGATTTTTTTCCCCGCCACATTTTTCTCGAATACGACGGGTCCCCACTATCCTTCCAGTTTTTAAGAAAGCGTTGGACAGTTCTTAACCCTATTTTAGTAGTTTCTGCCATCTCCTTAGATGTTCTCTGCTTGATGCATGCCAATGATTTGACCCTTCTCAAACTAACTAACATCTATTCCACGACCACGAGATGTGTCTTTGGACATGGTTGTTTAAGAAATGGGAAGCAACTCATTGCACCAGTTGGGGTTAAATAACTTATTGCCAGCTAAAAGATAATCGCCCATGCAGTAATTATCCAATAGGAGGCTCATACCTATTTTCTTAGTTAAATCCAGGTGGCTACTTTTTTTTTGACAGGCAGTGTAGAAAGTATATTATTGGTATATAACACCCCTGCTTCAATCAGATTTTTTTTGGGGCGCAACTGGTATACCACACCAGTAGAAATTAATTGTTCCAATAGCGTTTGGCACTCTGTGTAGCTGCAGTATCGCAGCAGAACCGCACACTACTGCTGCACAATACAAATGCACTATAATATACTTTCTATTTTAGAAAGTATATTATAAGTATGTTACACCCCTCAGTAAGTCACACCTATCCATAGCACACCTATACCAGTCCTTAAAAGGACTTTTGTTGCCCTATTAGCTAGCATTTGGTGTCCTTAATCTGTCCCTGCTCCACACAGCAACCTCTCCCTACACTGGCAAAAGACTGATTGTAAAATGGCGGCCAGATCGGGTTTATTTATAAGGTATGGGGTATGTCCATGTGCTGAAACGTCTCAATTGGCTGTCCTGTACCACCTGATGAATGTGTCATGAGTCAAAGTTCTTCACAAATATGGCGGCGGCGGTTATAACCATATGTTCGCTTGTTCGGCGAAGGAAGAGGTTGTGGTCACACAGCGCCAGCCGCACAGCAAAATAGGGAGCAGGATGCAAAAGCAGAGTGGCCATCCCCAAGCCAGTATGCCTGCTACTGTCCACAGCACCCAGGGACTGAGCACACCAAAGCCAGCTCCAAGGAGTTCCCTGGCGTGGCAGTTCTTCAGACAATGCGCTGACGACAAGATGCTAGTGGTTTGCACGCTATGCAATCGGAGCCTGAAGCGAGGCATAAATGTTCTATACCTGAGCACCACCTGCATGACCATGCATCTAAATGTGAAGGACAAGCTGCAATGGAGTACACACCTCAAAAACCATGAAAGATCTCAGGCTCCTCCTGCTCCCTCTTCTGCTGCAGTCTCGGCCTCTTCCTCCCCCTCTGGAGTGACAGTGGCTCCTGCCACCTCGCAAACAGAGGATGTGGCAGCAACATCACCATTTCCACCACCGTCACCAAGCTTCTCCACACTGTCCCATGGAAGCGTTCAGCGGTCCATCTCCCAAACATTGGAGAGAAAGGAACTACCCCCTACCCACCAGCGATCCCTGGCCCTGATTGCCAGCATTTCAAAATTCCTGGACTTTGAAATGCTGTCATTCCGTCTGGTGGAGACGGAGACTTTTAAAAACCTTATGGCAGTGGCTGTCCCACAGTATGTGGTTCTCAGCCGCCACTACTTTTCCAGACGAGCCATCCATGCCCTGCACAGCCAAGTGGCGGACAAAATCAGGTGTGCACTGTGCAACGCCATCTGTGGAAAGGTCCACATAACCACTGATACGTGGACCAGTAAATACTGGCAGGGACGTTAAATCTCCCTAACAGCACACTGGGTAAATGCAGTGGTGGCTGGGCCTAAGGCGGATAGCAGTTTGGCGCATGTCCTTCCACCACCGAGGATTGCAGGATGTTTCTCGTTGCCTTCTGTTGCCTCCTCCTCCTACTCCGCTTCCTCCTCTACCACCTCCTCATCCGGTCATCGTAACACCTGCACCACCAACTTCAGCTCAGCCAGGGGGAAATGACAGCAGGCTATTTTGAAACTCATCTGTTTGGGGGAAAAAACCCACACCGCGCAGTTGCTGTGAACGGGCATGGAACAACAGACTGATGAGTGGTTGGTGCTACTGAGCCTCAAGCCCGGCCTGGTGGTGTGCAATAATGGGCAAAATCTTGTAGCAGCTCTGGGCCTAGCCAGATTGATTCACATCCCTTGTCTGGCACATGTGCTGAATTTGGTGGTGCAGAGGTTCCTGAAAAATTACCCCGATATGTCAGAGCTGCTGCAGAAAGTGCCAGCCGTCTGTGTGCGCTTTTGGCGTTCTCACCCTGATTCTGCTCGTATGTCTGCACTGCAGCGTAACTTAAGCCTTCCCGCTCACCATCTCATATGTGACATACCCACAAGGTGGGCAGCAGCAGGCGATAGTGGAGTTTCAGGCAGCATGCACGGGTGAGTCGCTCTGTGGAACAGCACCACTTCACCACCAACGAGTGGGCCTCCATGCGGGACGTGTGTGCCGTGTTGCGCTGTTTCGAGTACTCCACCAGCATGGCCAGTGCCGATGACGCCATCCTCAGCGTTACTATCTCACTTCTATGTCTCCTTGAAAAAACGCTTTGGGCGATGATGGAAGAGGATGTGGCACAGGAGGAAGATGAGGAGGAACAGGGATCATTTCCACGGTTATCAGGCCAGTCATTCACAAGTGACTTGGAGGGTGGGTTCCTGCAGCAACAGAGGCCAGGTACACAACTGTCCAGCCAGGACACAGTTCTGCTGGGGCACCGCCAGCACCTCAGAAGGGAGGGTTAGCATGGCCAAAATGTGGAAAAGCTTTGTCAGCACGCCACAACAACCGTGCTGATACGGAACATCTTAGCAAGAGGCAGCATTTCAGCAACATGGTGGAACAGTATGTGTGCACACGCCTACACGTACTGACTGATGGTCTGCCCTATTCAACGTCTGGGTCTCCAAAATGGGCACATCGCCTGAGCTTGCCCTTTACGCCTTGGAGATGCTGGCCTGCCCTGCAGCCAGTGTATTGTCCGAACGTGTGTTTAGCACGGCAGGGGGGGGGTGATCACAGAAAAGCTAAGCCACCTGTCCACAGCCAAGCTTGCAGTCTTGGCTATCAACTCCTCCTCCACCTCCACCGCCTCCTCAACCTCCTACTCCACTTTGACCTCTGCCTTCTAGTTCAAGATTATAATTTTTTTTATTTTCTTTCTATTCTACTGTATGTTATTTTAAGTAAATTCCCTATCAACATTTGTTTGCAGGGCAATTGTCCTGCTCTTGCCCCCATTTTGCTTCCTTTTGCAGCCCTCTAGCCCTTACTATTACTATTTTACAGCCATTTTAGTGCACAGAAGTTCAGGTCCCAATTGACTTCGTTTGGGTTTGGGTTTGAATTCAGGTCAAGTTCGGGTCTCGAACCCGAACTGTGTCCCGAAGTTCGGCCGAACCCGGCGAACTCGAACATCCACAGTGTCACAGTGGGGAGTGGGGAAAACCCCCCCCACCGTATAATGGGAACTGATACTAGGCCACAAAACAGGGATAGGGAGCAGGTCACCTCCTACAGCTGCCCTAATCCTATCCCTGACCTCCTGACTGTATGAGCCGCCCTCGATGATAGGGGGCCTCATACTCTCGAACCTGGGCCCTACTGACCCTATCGGTCCCTGCAATATGGAAGTCAGGAATAAGAGACGGCCGATTCATCCACGACACAGATAAATTGGAGTCTCCCACAGGCCTAGTAACAGAAGGGAAAAGACCATATGCAGCAACTGGACGGCAGGTAAGTACACAGTGTAACAACAAAACACTAGCAACAACCAACACTTACCTGCCGCAGCAGAGATGGAAATACGGCGCCAAACATCTACCCGGACCTCCGTGCGAACACAAGATGCATGGAAGCTCTAGGCAGCGCTGCATACAGGCTAATGGTTCAACAACAGACTGGGGAAAATATCAAACATTCATGCAGATCACAACACCAAACAGACCTGACATGGAACACCAGACATGACATAAACAACTAAACCCCAACATGAACCACACCAAACAACATAACAGGTGAGGAAGGGAAAGGAGACAAGGGAGACAAACGATGTCCAACTAGGATTCCCTCACACAGGTAAGATAGACATCCAAAAAGGAGCAGAGCTCCTACACATATGCAGGCAAACAACAAACTGACCTTCAGGCTCACAACACAGTATAAGAAAAGCCAGAGGCCACACCCAGCTCAACCAAGCACACATCTTAACCCCGAACACACCAGGATGGGAAGGGACACACAACTTAAAGGGTAAGTGTCAAAACATGCAAAACAACAACATGTTGCCACCAGCAACAAGCATGCACGGCAAAAGTGTCATGGTCCACTACACCAGACCATGACACAGCCGTGACACACGGGTCCACTCATCCCTACTTATAATTGTTCCATGGATGCCATTTTTGCCCAGTGTTTCTCTTATTGTGGAATCATCTACAGTACATTGACCTTAACTGAGGCAAGTGAGGCCTGGAGTTCTTTGCTCATGTTTAGAGGTGGGACGACGAATCCCTCGAATTTTGCTGGATTCATGGACTGGAATCCCGAATTTTACAAAATTCAAATTCGACGAATCCCGCCGTGACGTCACGTCCCTGCACCTCCCGAGATGCCTGCTATTTCCCCAGTGGCATCACCAAGGGGGCTAGATGGGGCCACGGCCCCCCTACATTACGCTGTGCTCACCCATGTGCCCCCCCCATGTGCCCCCATTCATCTTGACCGCTCACAGGAGTGTACATTTCTTTTAAACTGTAATCGGTATCCTCTGACCTGGTCCTGCAGTAACTTTAACTTTAAATTAGTGCTCGCTCGATAACAACTAACAGGCAGTGCAGGCGGTGCGCCTGCTCCTCCCACTAGGCGGCGCAGGCGCGTGACATCACTGTGAGCGCTGCCCGCGCACTGCGTGTAGGCTGTAGCCTGGCCCTGTTACCGAAGCTAGCTGAGGAGTGGTGTAAGGTACTAGTAGAGATGAGCGGCCACTTATTTAAAGTTAAAGTTACTGCAGGATATGGATTACAGTTTAGAAATGTGACTGTCAAATGTACACTCCTGTAAGCAGCAGGGAGAGGGATCTGTGGATGACACTGTTATGGGGTGGGATCTGTGGATGACACTGTATTAAGGAGGGGGATCTGTGGATGAAACTGTTATGTAGGAAGGGGGGTCTGTGGATGACACTGTCATGGGGTGGATGTGTGGATGACACATATAGCATAAGATGCTATATACAGTATGTGTCATCTACAGATCCCCCTCCATAACAGTGTCATCCACAGATCCCCCTCCATAACAGTGTCATCCACAGATCCCCCATATCAGTATCATCCACAGATCCCCCTCCATAACAGTGTCATCCACAGATCCCCCTCCATAACAATGTCATCCACAGATCCCCCTCCATAACAGTGTCATGCACAAATGCCTCCATAACAGTGTCATCTACAGATCCTCCCCATAAGTGTCATCCACAGATCCCCCTCCATAACAGTATCATCGACAGATGCCTCCATAACAGTGTCATCCACAGATCCCCCACATAAGTGTCATCCACAGATCCCCCTCCTCAACAGGATTCGAGATTTGAAAGATTCAATATATTCGAGAACCTATTCGGATTTGAATTCAGATTCGTAAAAAATTGGATTCGTCCCACCTCTACTCATGTTGGTTCTTTTGTGATTTCCTGGATGAGTAGTCAATGCATTTTTGGTGAAATTTTGGTAAGCCAACCACTTCTGGGAAGGTTCACCACTCTTCCAACCTTGGTTCACTGTGGTTCAGAGCCCCAGAGCCTTAGCAATAGCTTTGTAACCCTCTCCAGACTGGTAGATTTCAATGACTTTATATATGAAAAAAAGGGATTTCAGCTCACCCACCGTCCTCCTTTGCTGTGTACGGATCCCGGACCAGGAATCAATCAGAACAGTAAAAAAAAATTCAGCAGCAGGCTCAGGATAAAATTCCATTTCTTTATTTCTTCATTATAAAATCCATAGGCTGACCAGACAAGGAAGGGTCTACGCGTTTCGACTGTTTTTCTTAATCATGATAAGAAGTACAGTCGAAACGAGTAGACCTTGCTTGTCTGGTCAGCTTATGGATTTTATGACTAAAAAACAAATTTGGATTTTATCCTGAGCCTACTGCTGGATTTTTTCTACTGTTCTGATTTCAATGACTTTGTTTTATATCTGTATTTGAATCTCTTGCATCACTGTATCATGTGCTTGTGCTCTTTTTTGAGACCTTGTCTCCTGCTTCATAGTGCCAGATTATTATTTTTTTGTAATGTTTAGATTCAACATATCTTCCAGTAATCATGCCTTGGTGTTTCTAGTAAAAATAAACTCATTGACCCAGAGTTACTAATGTGTCTGCACCAAAAATCTGTCTATAAAGTGTCACAAATTGGTGCAATTTGGTGCATCTAGGGTTTCTACACTTTTTTCCAACATGTTCCACAATAGGGGTGGGAGGAGAAAAGGGGGAGGATTTGTAGCATGCTGCCCCCCAGGCGCTGATCAGGAATGTCAAGTGGTATGCTGTGGCCCTAATAGTTTGTGTCACTGGGCTACAAGCCTACCTGGATTCTCTCATTCCCTGGGTTTAGGCTCAGCAGCAACAAAGGAGTCTTAGTTGGTCCAGACTTTGTGAAGTTTACTGGTTTTATTCGAATAAACTTGTAATAAACCTGTGTCATCCAAACAATACCTGATCTTTCTTTTGTCTCCAGCAGGCTAAGGGTAAACTGGAAGGTAAACTTGAATACTTTGCTTTGTCTTTCTGCTGCTGTGCTAATCTCTGGCTTCAGTGTGGTTCCTATCAGCTTCAGTTACTTATGAGAGTGAGCTATCCTTTGACTCGTTTTGCTGAGTAGGGTGTCTTTGGCACCATTTTCTCTCTCATTCGTACTAAGTATTTTTATATATCAGGAATGGGCTGCTCTCTGAGCTACTTTCCCAAAGCTCCTGCAGAAGTGAGGAGAAATGCTCCCTCACCACACCATACTACTTCCCTCTCTTGCTCCAACTCTCGAGTCCATTTCTCAACTTCCCCACTCTCGACTCCACTATATCTTCCTCCAACCCCTCCCTTGGTGGAAAGCAGGACTAGTCCACTTCTGCTCAAAAGGGGGAGAATGGAATGGTAAGTTCCATTCTGACTAAAGATCTGCCAGGTACACTGTTACCTTCTAGACAACCAGACATATTATATGTAATAACAGTTACATAACAATATTATTAAGTCACAGTATCAGAGGACCTGGAATTAAATACACAGATAGCATTCTCTGCTAGTCATTAGAGACAGTGTGGAAGATGTCCTTAATCAAGGCTGATCACGTTTGCTCTACTGCTCCAAATTAATAGTAATCCAAAGGTTTTACGTGCACGGAAGAAAATAACTGACACACACACTGGGGTCAAAGCAAATTCTCATTTATTACAGGAAGTACAGCAGTTTATAAAGTCATCAGAGGGGCATTCCCCCTGAGGCATGTGGCATCGTTACATTGGCTAAAATATGAAAATATGAAAAGAGATAACACTTGGCATCTGCCCATTGTGCATTGTTTTACTAACTGTGGTATGTGAACTATGTAAATATCTAGCTGTAAGCACCATCTTGTAATGGAGTTTTCACTAACAACAAAAAAGCATATATGACGTAGCAAGGAGGCGTGTTCTCTTGGGTAGGATGGAACCTTTGTGCTCTGGGGAAGATAAGGTGCTGTCTGAGAGCTGGAGTATGTGGGAGCTTTTAGGCTACTTTCACACCTGCGTTTAGGTCGGATCAGTCTGGTATGTGCCCAGACGGATCCGCACCTATAATGCAAACGTTTAGATCCGTTCAGAACGGATCCGTTTGCATTACCATGAACAAAAAAAAAAAAAAAAAAATATTATTATTATTATTTTTTTTTTTTTTCATGATAATGCAAAACGGATCCGTTTTGACTTTACATTGAAAGTCAATGGGAGACGGATCCGTTTGAAAATTGAGCCATACTGTGTCATCTTCAAACGGATCCGTCCCCATTGACTTACATTGTAAGTCTGGACGGATCCGTTTGCCTCCGCACGGCCAGGCGGAGCCCTGAACGCTGCAAGCTGCGTTCAGGTGTCCGCCTGCTGAGCGGAGCAGAGGACAAACGGAGCCAGACTGATGCATTCTGAGCGGATCCGCATCCATTCAGAATGCATTAGGGCTGGACGGATCCGTTCGGGGCCGCTTGTGAGCCCCTTCAAACGGAACTCACAAGCGGAGCCCCGAACGCTAGTGTGAAAGTAGCCTTAGCTGAATTAAAGAATGTAGTCCACATCTCTATCAACAGTAGCTAGGTGTAAAAATGGTAGTGCCCACTCTGGTGTACTACGGATTCATTGGGAAAAAGGTGGGTTTACAATATGTCATTTTATGCCAAAATTACGACACACTTCTGGCATAAAAATCTCTCTCAGTGTGAGCTCACCAGTAATTCAGAGACAGAGAAAAGTGTCTATCCCTGCACCACATTTATCATCCAGCCTGAGTCCCTGTGATAAATCTGTTGCAGATTCAGACAGCCGGTCTAAGTTTAAACCATATTTAGGATTAATAAATCTGGGTCATTGTCAATTGAATTTGGTTAGGCTAAGGCTACTTTCACACTAGCGTGATCCAGTATTGAGATCCGTCATAGGGTCTCAATCCTGGAAAAATACTCTTCAGTTTTGTCCCCATTCATTGTCAATGGGGACAAAACTGAACTGAACAGAACGGAATGCTGCAAAATGCACTCAATTCAATTTAGTTGCGTTCCCATACCGGAGAGCAAAACACAACATGTTGAAGTTTGCTTTCCGTCCTGGGATGCGGAGCAAGACGGATCCGGCATGACCCACAATGCAAGTCAATGGGGACGAATCAGTTTTCTGCCACAATAGAAAACAGATCCGTCCTCCATTGACTTTCAATCAATGTTAAAAGATATAATATAACCGGATCCGTTCATAATGGATGCAGGCGGTTGTATTATCAGTAACAGAAGCGTTTTTGATGAACCCTGCCGTATCCAGTTAAAATGCTGGTATGAAAGTAGCCTAAGGAATGTATTATTGGGTCAGGTAGGACCGAACAGCATTTTTCTTTCAGGAAATGAAATTATCAATTAAAAACTCCTTTTTGCTCTTACTTGGGTTATCTTTGTTGAATCTTAAAAGTAGTTTGATGATCAGAAACATTCATGCGTATCATTAATATCTACATTGGTTTTGGACATGGCACAATCTAATGTTTTACAGGGGTTACATAAAGTTGCTTTTCAGATAGGTTGAATAGATATAAGATATTCAATCTGCAAAGCAACATTTTGTATCATTGCATATGATTATGCCATTAGATATCCCTGCAACCATTCTTGTCAGGTCAAGCTGAGAGGATATTTGGGATGGAAAACTGCTCACACACAGGATGAGTATTTTTTCTGCTCATAGCATAAGCAGGAGACACAGAATCTAAGCATCAGAGCTTGCTGTAATAATAGGGCTATTACAAATCCCATCTCTTCGGGTAGCCTCCGTGACCGTGAGCTGAATAAGCACACTTAACTTTTACGTCAGTCTGTGGTGCTCCAAATTGGATCTAAATTGGATCACAGGATTCAGCATGGAGCAGGAGTGTGGCACCGTTCAGTCTCTCCTATCTACCACCTCCAGACAGATGTGCTACACTGCCATGACATTAACATGTTTGTCACTAGTGATGAGAAGCATAGGCAATATTAGTTTTTGCGATATTTCATGGATTTTTGGCCTAATATTTTCCAAAAATTCGCAAATTCTAGAATTTGTGATCTCCAGTCATTATTTTCTTGATTGCCAAAATCGGCAATGTAATATGTGCTTATTGCATGCACAATACAGGCGTGGCTCACTTTTCCTACATTTTTCAAGCTGCTAGAAGTTTCCTGAGACTGGAGAAAATGCACAGTACAATAATTCCTATCACACTACCTAACATCTTTCACTGCAACCTATCAGCTCCACTATATCACTGTCTAACCTACACTGACTATCTCCCACTATCTGTGTTATACAAACCGGATTCCAAAAAAGTTGGGACACTAAACAAATTGTGAATAAAAACTGAATGCAATGATGTGGAGATGGCAAATGTCAATATTTTATTTGTAATAGAACATAGATGACAGATCAAACGTTTAATCCGAGTAAATGTATCATTATAAAGGAAAAATACGTTGATTCAAAATTTCACGGTGTCAACAAATCCCCAAAAAGTTGGGACAAGTAGCAATAAGAGGCTGGAAAAAGTAAATTTGAGCATAACGAAGAGCTGGAAGACCAATTAACACTAATTAGGTCAATTGGCAACATGATTGGGTATAGAAAGAGCTTCTCAGAGTGGCAGTGTCTCTCAGAAGCCAAGATGGGTAGAGGATCACCAATTCCCACAATGTTGCGCAGAAAGATAGTGGAGCAATATCAGAAAGGTGTTACCCAGCAAAAAATTGCAAAGACTTTGCATCTATCATCATCAACTGTGCATAACATCATCCGAAGATTCAGAGAATCTGGAACAATCTCTGTGCGTAAGGGTCAAGGCCGTAAAACCATACTGGATGCCTGTGATCTCCGGGCCCTTAAACGACACTGCACCACAAACAGGAATGCTACTGTAAAGGAAATCACAGAATGGGCTCAGGAATACTTCCAGAAACCATTGTCAGTGAACACAATCCACCGTGCCATCCGCCGTTGCCAGCTGAAACTCTACAGTGCAAAGAAGAAGCCTTTTTTTTAAGCAAGATCCACAAGCTCAGGCGTTTTCACTGGGCCAAGGATCATTTAAAATGGAGTGTGGCAAAATGGAAGACTGTTCTGTGGTCAGACGAGTCACGATTCGAAGTTCTTTTTGGAAATCTGGGACGCCATGTCATCCGGACCAAAGAGGACAAGGACATCCCAAGTTGTTATCAACGCTCAGTTCAGAAGCCTGCATCTCTGATGGTATGGGGTTGCATGAGTGCGTGTGGCATGGGCAGCTTGCATGTCTGGAAAGGCACCATCAATGCAGAAAAATATATTCAGGTTCTAGAACAACATATGCTCCCATCCAGACGTCATCTCTTTCAGGGAAGACCCTGCATTTTTCAACAAGATAATGCCAGACCACATTCTGCATCAATCACAACATCATGGCTGCGTAGGAGAAGGATCCGGGTACTGAAATGGCCAGTCTGCAGTCCAGATCTTTCACCTATAGAGAACATTTGGCGCATCATAAAGAGGAAGGTGCAACAAAGAAGGCCCAAGACGATTGAACAGTTAGAGTCCTGTATTAGACAAGAATGGGAGAGCATTCCTATTTCTAAACTTGAGAAACTGGTCTCCTCGGTCCCCAGACGTCTGTTGAGTGTTGTAAGAAGATGGGGAGATGCCACACAGTGGTGAAAATGGCCTTGTCCCAACTTTTTGGGGATT
Organism: Bufo bufo; assembly: GCF_905171765.1. Taxonomy (NCBI): domain Eukaryota; kingdom Metazoa; phylum Chordata; class Amphibia; order Anura; family Bufonidae; genus Bufo; species Bufo bufo. The sequence goes on along the minus strand of NC_053391.1, from coordinate 570,919,843 downwards.
TGTTGACACCATGAAATTCTGATTCAACATATTTTTCCCTTAAAATGGTACATTTTCTCAGTTTAAACTTTTGTTCTGCGATTTATGTTCTATTCTGAATAAAATATTAGAAGTTGGCACCTCCACATCATTGCATTCAGTTTTTATTCACGATTTGTATAGTGTCCCAACTTTTTTGGAATCCGGTTTGTATATATGAGCTAACTAACTATCTAATGTAATTAAATAAGGATCCAGATGACTCAGCAAAGCATAGTGCACAGCAAATGGCTGCTGGGGAGGTTCTTATATAGTAAGGGGTAGGCCACTTTCCTATTGGTTGCTAGGGATGTTGCTAAGCTCAAAGATATTGCAGCCTTCTCATTAGCCCACAAGCAAGAAGCAGTGAGGGTACTGATGAAAAAAAATCTAGAATATCCGCGATTACGAAGATATAGCACTATATTCTACATCTTTGTGAATTCTCGAAGGGCCGATATTCGCGATAAAGATTAGAATATTCGCAATTAACACTATTTGTCACACATGCAATGTATATACTGTAGCAGTGACGTATGTAATGAATCAGTCCATGACTCTCTTCTGACAGCACTGACTTACCTGTTTACACTTGAGAACCTAACACGCCACAAAGATGGAGAACATTTCACAAATATATTTATTTAGCATAATTTGCAAACAAAACACCAACTTTATTAAAATTTTTGATTAAAGTGCTGATTAAAGAGTCTGTCAGCAGTTTTGACCCCTCAAAATGGCTAATAGACAGATAATTGGAGACTGCTACTCAGAGCAGAGGGAAGGGGTTTATGGAGCAGCTAATTGAAGAGAATTTAAGGCGCTTCGGTATGAGGGATCGCCCAGAGGGCACTTGCAGGAGGGACATGTTAAAACTTAGATTTCTGACCTATACCTAAAGTTTAAGCAGCATCCCAGGTATGGTTTACTGCTTTTCCTATCATCTTGTGCTGTCAGCAGTTTTGGGGGACTTAAAAATGGTGACAGGCTCCCATTAATTATATAGAATTGAAGATTATGCTAGCTTTAGTGTACTAATAATCTTAATTTTAATAAGGACAGGAGGCGACTATTTTGCATTAACTCTCTTTACTAACTCCACAGCAGTAAAGAAAAAAGTAAAGAGTAACAAGTAGATCACTGCGCAGCATAGTATATAAGGGTCATGCTGCCTGTACACTTCCTCTTTCTAAAGCGACATCAAAGTCCAGGTTGAGCTCGAACATCCAGAAATTCAACGAGAACTGTAACAGCGGTTTCTGGCGAGCGGAACTTGAGGAGACTCTTGGTAAACGAGGTTGGAGGTAAAACCGAACGAAGCTCTCATCTCATCCTATGGAGTGGTAAGATTAACAAACCAGCGACCAGTGGAGGTCCTGAAGGGGATTACACTGAAAGGAGAGTATAAAAATAGGTTAGGTAAAGAATCGTAATTATTCACGCCTATGGGCCTTAACGGAAAAGTGTAAAGTTAAATCATTACAAATAGAATGCAAATTATTTAGTGGTTAAATGTATGGTAAGAGTAAATATATAGTACAACTAAGAACTGTCCGTCAGGAAGGCAATATTTAGGGTGAGAAATTCTGAATATGTCCCAAAACAGAGTGATTACTAATATCAAGTCCCATATCCGACACCTTGAGATCCACTCTCCCGAAAAGTCAGGGTAGGGAACAGAAGGGGAGGGAAAATAGTCGCCTCCTGTCCTTATTAAAATTAAGATTATTAGTACACTAAAGCTAGCATAATCTTCAATTTTAACACATGACAGGAGGCTTCCTATTTTGCAATTTTAACGCTGAAGAAGAGACGTCCCAGCAGAAGGGGGAGTGCGAAAATAAAATGTACGGAAAGTAGATTCCCTAGACCAGTCCGCCGTTCGGAGAATATCCGAAAGGGACACCCCTGCCAATAAGGCTGATGAAGCCGCCGCTCCGCGAACGGAGTGGGCGCCGAAAGCGGGGTCTATACCTGCGAGGGAAAGTATCCAACGGATCCAACGGGCCAGCGTGGTAACCGAGACTGGGGCGTAAGGGCGCACGTAGGAAACTAGGAGTTGACCCGACGTAGAGGAACGGAGTGAGGAGGTAACCGAAACATAACTGCGGAGGGTGGACACGACACAGAACTGCGGGTCGTCTGGAAAAAAGGGATAAGATACCGACGTCGAACCCGATTTAGTGCGACGAGAGATATGGAATGTGACTCCTTCAGGGGCCACCTCAAAAGGCATCGACATCGAAGGCCCGAACGTCCGACACCCGTTGGAAAGACACAAGACAAAAGGAGAAAAGCGCACTTAGCGGAAAGTTGGCGAAGGGAAAGGCGGTCATTCGGAGGCCAATCCCTGAAAAAACGGAGAACCAGTCCCACGTCCCATAGGTGATGGTATTTGGGGGTCGGGGGGCGGCGGAGCCGCATGCCGCGGAGTAGGCGACAGACAAGAGGATCTTTGCCGACTGGGAGATCCCCAACGGGGGTATGGGCTGCCGAAATCGCGGAGCGAACGACGTTGATAGAACGATAAGAGCGACCAGAAGAAAACAAGGAGGAAAGAAAATTGAGAATCATGGGGACAGGTGCCATAAATGGATCGGAGTCCCGTTCCATGCACCAAGAAGACCAGGAGGTCCAAGCTGAAAGGTAGCAGCGTCTAGTTCCCGAGGCCCATGAGTCCCATAAGAGGTCCCTAGCAGTCTGCGATAGTCCGCTGACTCGCCAGGAACCCCGGAAAGAGACCAAGCCACCAGGGGTAGTCGATCTTCCAGGATGAGCGGGTGGAGACATCCTTTGGGATCCATGAGCAGTTCCTGGAAGGATGGAAGGAGGAGAGGATCCATGTAGGAGGAGGCCAGGAGGTCCGGGAACCATGGTTGACTCTGCCACAAGGGCGTTATGAGAACCAGTTTGATTTGTTGCGTCCGCATTGGTGTAGTGTTCTCGCAATCATGGAGAATGGGGGAAAGGCGTAGGCTCCTGTCGCCGGCCATTGTTGGAGAAATGCGTCTGTCGCCTTGCTCTCGGGGTCCGGGAGCCAGCTGAAGAACTCCGGGGTCTGGTGATTGTTGCGAGAGGCGAACAGATCCAGGTGAAAGGGACCCCTCCGGGCTGCCAGGGCCCTGAAGATTCTCGTGTTTAGCTTCCAGTCGCTGACGTCTCTCCAGTGGCGAGAGAACCAGTCGGCTGTGAGGTTGATTTCTCCCGGCAAGTATTCCGCTTGTAACGTGATGTTGCGAGGGAGGCAGTAGTCGAAGATGTCCCTCGTGATGTCTGACAGTAGGCGTGAACGAGTGCCTCCTAGGCGGTTGATGTACTGGACTGCGGAGACGTTGTCCATGCGAAGGAGGATGCAACAATTGGAGCTCTTCCGGGCCAGGCTGCGGATCGCGAAGGATCCTGCTAGGAGTTCGAGGCAATTGATGTGCATGGAGAGCTCCTGTGTCGTCCATGCTCCTCCCGTGGAGATGGTTCCGTTGGTGGCACCCCATCCCCACAAGCTGGCGTCTGATTCTAAAAGGAAATCTAGAGTGTCTCCGAATATGGCCTTGCCGTTCCAGGCTTGCATGCTGTCCAGCCACCATGACAGCTCTTCGCGATCCTCCGTCGTCACCGGAACGTGTTGATCGTAGGTAGGTCTGTGGCGAAGGTATTTTGCCTTGAATCATTGCATGGCCCTGTAGTAGAGAGGACCCGGAAATATGGTTTGAATGGAAGCTGAGAGGAGTCCCACAATCCTGGGCAGGTTGCGTAGAGGGATGGAATCGAGCCGGAGAACTCTGCGAATCTCCTTGCGGATGGTTGCGATCTTTGAGGTTGGTAGCCTCAGAGTGCACGTCGTTGAGTCTATCTCGAAGCCAAGGAATTGTATCGTCTGGGTAGGGATCAGCTCTGATTTCTGTTGGTTCACCACGAAGCCCAGAGATTCCAGTAGAGATACTGTCAGGTGAGTGTGTTGGCTTGTCTGCGTTCATCGGAGCAGAACAGGAGGAGGTCGTCCAAGTAGATGATGCATCGAATGCCCCTGGACCTCAAGTGGGCCACCACCGGTTTTAGGAGTTTGGTGAAACACCATGGGGCTGAGCTGAGCCCGAAAGGGAGGCAAGTGAATTGCCAAGGGCGTCCATGCCAGAGGAAACGTAGGAGTGCTCGACAGTCCGGGTGCACCGGGACTGACAGGTATGCATCTTTTAAATCGAGCCTGGCGAACCAGTCGTTGCTCCGAAGAAGGTCCCGCAGGAGGTGGATGCCCTCCATCTTGAAGTGGCGGTAGACCACGTACGCGTTGAGGGCGCGTAGATTGATAACTGGGCGATCGGCTGGTGGCACGGCCCCATTGCCGGCCAGCCCTTCCAAAAACCCCTCTGGTAGGGTTGCTCCTGAAGACACTGCTCATTGAGGATTGCGCTTTATTAAGGGAGGTGAACACATTGACGTGTTTGTTTAGTTCCTTGAGAAATGGTTCACCGAAAAGTTTCCCTTGTGCCTGGGGCCCAATCTCCTTTGTGCCAAGGTCTACCAATTTACCGTTAATACGGAATAACGCTGCTTTCCGTCTCTCCGAAGAGAGCGTAACATTGGCGTTTCCGATGAAACAAAAACAACGTTGTGCCCACTCTCGAATGTCATTTGCCCATTCCCTGAAGAAGGAATCGGCTTTGGCGTAGGCATCATCCGCCAGATACATAATGCGAGCTAGGGGGCCTACGGAATCCAGCAGGTTATCTTGGGCGCCCCATAGGCCTTTCTCTACCCCCCGTCGAGGGTCTCTGCCACTGCGCATCATAAAGGTTGTCATAACCTTGTCAAATTCTGGGGTCTGAGCGACTTTATCCGGCAGGGAAGGGCGTGGGCATTCAGACCTGAGTCGGTTGCGGACCTCTTTCTCCAGAGGTTTGCGGAGCCACAGGTGCATGAACCTGGAAAGGTGTTCTGGAGGTGACCAGTTACCCGATCTGGGGTGTCGTATGTTGCGAGGATCGAACATCGCCTGACCTGAGGGGTCCATAATGGTGTCTGAGTCAAGAGGAGGTTCTGCTTTAGCAGTGTCTTCGATATCTCTTGCCTGGGCCGCACCCAGGAGGGTCTCCTGCATAAAAGCGGAAGCAGACTTCTCGTCCAAGCCCCATGTGTCATAATCCAACTCTGAAGCGTCAGCTTGCCACTCATCTAGCACTGACATGGAGTGGGTAGGGCCCTGCTCTTCTTCTGAAGAGTAGTCCTGACGTGGGGTCGGGGTGTGAAGTTTGGCAGGTTTACGCTTGGCAGATGCCTTACCCTTGGGTGGTTTGGGTGTATAGTCCTCGCCTTTGTCATGGCGTTTTGTAGGGCGGGATTCATCCCCTGTCTGATAGTCGGACCGGTCGGAGTCCGACTCGTGACGTGGATGTCTGCGGGTTTTAGATACGTCAGGAGCCGAAACTCGGGCCTTGGAGAGTGCTTTCTCCACAGAGGCAGCGACAGGTGCGTTAATCATGGCCTGGAAGTCTACAGGGATATTCTGGGAATCCTCCATGATAAGGGTAGGCTGGTATGTCACTGAAAGGCACAGTAAAAAACGGGCACCCAGGTCTTGAGAACAGGCGTAGGGTCAGTTTTAAAAGTATGGGAACAAAGCCCAGAATAAACCCCAGCAGGGTAAAGTAGTGACCTTATAAACTGGGGCTCACCCAGTTAGAGAGAACTGCAACAGCTAGTCTCCCAATAAGCAGCGTATTACTACACTGCGTGCAGAATTATTAGGCAAATTAGTATTTTGACCACATCATCCTCTTTATGCATGTTGTCTTACTCCAAGCTGTATAGGCTCGAAAGCTTACTACCAATTAAGCATATTAGGTGATGTGCATCTCTGTAATGAGAAGGGGTGTGGTCTAATGACATCAACACCCTATATTAGGTGTGCATAATTATTAGGCAACTTTCTTTCCATTGGCAAAATGGGTCAAAAGAAGGACTTGACAGGCTCAGAAAAGTCAAAAATAGTGAGATATCTTGCAGAGGGATGCAGCACTCTTAAAATTGCAAAGCTTCTGAGCGTGATCATTGAACAATCAAGCGTTTCATTCAAAATAGTCAACAGGGTCGCAAGAAGCGTGTGGAAAAACCAAGGCGCAAAATAACTGCCCATGAACTGAGAAAAGTCAAGCGTGCAGCTGCCAAGATGCCACTTGCCACCAGTTTGGCCATATTTCAGAGCTGCAACATCACTGGAGTGCCCAAAAGCACAAGGTGTGCAATACTCAGAGACATGGCCAAGGTAAGAAAGGCTGAAAGACGACCACCACTGAACAAGACACACAAGCTGAAACGTCAAGACTGATTTTTCTAAGGTTTTATGGACTGATGAAATGAGAGTGAGTCTTGATGGGCCAGATGGATGGGCCCGTGGCTGGATTGGTAAAGGGCAGAGAGCTCCAGTCCGACTCAGACGCCAGCAAGGTGGAGGTGGAGTACTGGTTTGGGCTGGTATCATCAAAGATGAGCTTGTGGGGCCTTTTCGGGTTAAGGATGGAGTCAAGCTCAACTCCCAGTCCTACTGCCAGTTTCTGGAAGACACCTTCTTCAAGCAGTGGTACAGGAAGAAGTCTGCATCCTTCAAGAAAAACTCCACTCCACAGCGTGGCTGGCAAGGAAGGGTATAAAAGAAGAAAATCTAATGACATGGCCTCCTTGTTCACCTGATCTGAACCCCATTGAGAACCTGTGGTCCATCATCAAATGTGAGATTTACAAGGAGGGAAAACAGTACACCTCTCTGAACAGTGTCTGGGAGGCTGTGGTTGCTGCTGCACGCAATGTTGATGGTGAACAGATCAAAACACTGACAGAATCCATGGATGGCAGGCTTTTGAGTGTCCTTGCAAAGAAAGGTGGCTATATTGGTCACTGATTTGTTTTTGTTTTGTTTTTGAATGTCAGAAATGTATATTTGTGAATGTTGAGATGTTATATTGGTTTCACTGGTAAAAATAAATAATTGAAATGGGTATATATTTGTTTTTTGTTAAGTTGCCTAATAATTATGCACAGTAATAGTCACCTGCACACACAGATATCCCCCTAAAATAGCTAAAACTAAAAACAAACTAAAAACTACTTCCAAAGATATTCAGCTTTGATATTAATGAGTTTTTTGGGTTCATTGAGAACATGGTTGTTGTTCAATAATAAAATTAATCCTCAAAAATACAACTTGCCTAATAATTCTGCACTCCCTGTAGTGGGGGCTCACCCCGGTTGCACAGGGTTGAAACCCTTAAATGCAGGTCACACTAATAAACAGGCAGCAGCACTGACCTGACTGACCCAGTCACATGAGGCACAGAGAAAGCTGAATAGTAGTCTGAGATAGGCACAGTTGTCCAGACACCAGGGTGAAAAAACGGTAATGTGGGGGTAACAGCTAATTAGTACAGCCACACTGAATCCCAAATGAGGTATTATAAGGTAAATTAAGATGGCCGCGAAATCTCGCGATGTCCGCAATCCAAAATGGCGGCCGCGAATGTAGGCCGCAAGCAGGGGACTAAATTTTGAGGCTGGCCGTGATTTGGAAGCGAGAAAGGAAGCGCGATTTGGAAGCGCGAAAACGGCGCGAAAAGGAAGCCCGGAGGCACTGCAGGCTAGGGGGGAACCTCAGGAATCCGAGGTAAATGATAATAATAAGATAACAATATATAAATATACAATAAGTAATATAGCTCCAGGGGAGCAAAAAGTCTGACCTGTCTGCGATGGAGCAGTAAAGAAAGAGGAAGTGAACAGGCAGCATGACCCTTATATACTATGCTGCGCAGTGATCTACTTGTTACTCTTTACTTTTTTCTTTACTGCTGTGGAGTTAGTAAAGAGAGTTAATGCAAAATAGGAAGCCTCCTGTCATGTGTTAAAATTGTAAATATTCTGGAAGCATTGTTCAATAGTAACATTATTGGGAAGTGATAATTAGCTTCTCTCTATGACTAGGATCAAATGGAATCATCATAGGCAGCCTGAAATGTAAATGTAAATGTAAGATGAACCTATCACTATGGAATGAGGACATTATTATCTGTATGATACCCCAGTATAGCACATCAAGTCATCACAGGCAAAGCCCAAGAGATTTTAATGTGGTTTCCAAATACATTAGTGACCAAAAGTCAGCAAAAATATTTCCATATTGTACTTACCTCACCAACGTTCTACATGCATTACAGTATATCACACATTATTACACTAGGTGGTTTCATAATTAACTATAGTATTTGTGGTGATAGTGGTCCAGAGGGGGTGAATGGTTAATATCTTTAAATCTAATGGGGAGATGAAGGGCTTAAGGGGGCTGTTCGACCTCAATAAAAGTGCCAAAAAATGAAAAAAGAAGACTCACCTTTTAATAGTAATACTCCTTGGGTCGAGTGGTACAGAAAGAGAAAAGGCTGGGCTTATAATTTATAAGGGAAAGAGTCGAAGGTAGGGGATAGTGGCATTATGGGTGGTGTACTCCAGGCAGGAGCATGTTTAAGTATAGCAGTAATTTAATTTTACATAAATACATTCAGCATTTTTTCAGTTAAAAGGAGTTATCTGCTTTTTTATATTGATTACCTATCCTCTGCCCCCTGCCGATCAGCTGTTTGAAGAGAACGCAGCGCTCGTAGTACAAATGCTACCTTCTCTTCACTCTTTAGCTGCTTGCCGTCACAACTGCAGTGGTGAGTAGGTGTAATTACAATTGTACAACCGTAATTACAGTAAAAAGAAGGTAGCACTCATATGAGCACTGCATTCTCTTTAAACAGTTGATCGGCGGAGTTCCCCCCCCCCCCCACCCTTCCTAATTATAGTAGCGGAATCAAATATATAGCACCATCTTTAACACTAAATTTTACTCTATAAGCCAAGAAATCCAGATGTAAATATATTGCACCTTATCCCTTAAACCTAAAATATGGCAGTGTGTAAATAGGACTAGGAGGAAAAACAGTACTACTATATCAATGCCCCGTAGTTTTACTAGTTTTTGACAGTATAGGCAAAGAACCCCTGAGGAAGCAGCAATAACACTATTTATTACTGCCTATATCTCTTGATGTACTTTGGTCACTATAGTGGTTACAATTAGGGGGTTCTTCGCCACCACTGCCCAAAAGTAGTAATACTAGGGATCATGGGTAAAGATGAGCGAATTGAAGCTGACGAAGTGGTATTTGATCCAAATTTCAGGAAAAATTTGATTCGCACCGAAGCCGAATTTCCTCGCGATTCGTGGTAACGAATTACATTTTTTCCTAAAATGGCTGCTGCATGTGTGAGGACATGGAGCAAGGAACACTGGGAACGTGGGATCACCCATAATGCCATGCACGCAGCCAATCAGCAGCCAGCAAGCCCTGTGATGTTACAGCCCTAAAAATAGCCTCAGCCATCTTAGATTCTGCCATTTACCAGTCTACTTAGTGCAAGGAGAGATGTCAGCAGGCGCTAGGGACTGTGTTAGAAAAAACGTCATTGTGCTAAACAAAACGATTTACAAGTGCAGGGAAAGGATAGGGAGGAATCATTCCACAGCTTTTATGTTGAAAAGGGTTCAGTAGGGGAGGTTACAGCCTGGGTAATAGGAACAATCCTATTACACCTTGCTGCACTGACTGAGGATCCAAATTGCCATTATACAACTCTGTAATTCCAGCAAACCGTTCTTGTTATTAGGGTGCAAGTGTTGATTGATACAGCCATTAACAGGGTTTATTACTAGGAAATATTTCTACGCCTTATTTGCCCTTGTGCGGTGCAGTTATATGTTCTAGAGCAGTGGTGCCCAACCATTTTTCGTCTGAGGGCTACACTAGAAATGGTATAAATTTTGCGGGCCAGAACCAGGTAGTTTTGCCAGAAAGAAATGCAAACACTGTGAGGGAGCACATGTAAGCATTACTACTGTGAAGGGGCAAATATCTGGGCATTTTTTCTGTGAAGGGGCACATCTGGGCATTTTTACTGTAAAGGGGGCGCATCTAGGCATTTTTACCATGAAAGGGGCACGTGTGAGCATTTACTGATGTGAAGAGGACACATATCTGGCCATTATTACTGTGAGGGGGCACGTGTGAGCATTAATACTGTGAAGAGGACACATATCTGGGCATTACGACAGTGAAGGGGTCACATGTGAGCATTATTACTGTGAAGGGGGCACATGTGAGCATTACATAGAAACATAGAATGTGTTGGCAGATAAGAACCATTTGGCCCATCTAGTCTGCCCAATATAGTGAATACTATGAATAGCCCTTGGCCCTATCTTATATTAAGGATGGCCTTATGCCTATCCCATGCATGCTTAAACCCCTTCACTGTATTTGCAGCTACCACTTCTGCAGGAAGGCTATTCCATGCTATTACTACTGTGAAGGGGGCACATATCTGCACAAAGCAAGACTAGGGAGTGGAATGCAGGAAACTCTCTCCACAAATGCCTTTGGATGCAGCATTATGAGTTCTCTCTCCCTTATCTATATTGCTAAGTTGGTGAGAGCGCTTCCTGAGGAGCAACCCAGACGGCCCACACAGGCACCAGACTTAGTAAAAGACACTTCCCACCACTACCACACCTTGCCAGTCGCATCCTCCATAGAACTCCTGCTCCCTTCCGACTCGTCCTCACCTTCTCCGATGTGCTCTGATGCCCGGCTGAGAGTCCAGATGAGGTCTGTACCAACCGGTGTGGGTAAATGGGGTCTCCAGTCGCTGCAGAAAATAATTGTACTGCAACACTGCAGCGTGCCAGGCGTGTCCCTTCTTCTTCAACTGAGCGCAAGTCGAATGACTGAAGGCGGCACATGTAAGCATTACTACTGTGAAGGGGACACATGTGAGCTTTATTACTGTAAAGGGGGCACATGTTGTGGCAGACGCAGCACTATGAAGTGCCTTTTGCGCTGTGGCATTAGAAGAATTTTGATATCTCTGACTTCTAGTCTAACCAGACTGGCTATAACTCTGTAATTCCTCTAGCGCCGTTCTATGGAAACAGTAGGTTTAAAGAGCACACCAAATGCTTGAAATAACTTCTTTATTAACTTCAACTTTTCTTCATATAACACTGCCGTCTCCGCAGCAGATAGTCCATGTATAAAACACGTGTTGAATAAAGTATCACAAAATGGCGGTATGCATAAGGCTACTTTCACACCTGCGTTCAGGTGTCCGCTCGTGAGCTCCGTTTGAAGGGGCTCACGAGCGGTCCTGAACGCAGCCGTTCAGCTCTAATGCATTCTTAGTGGAGGAGGATCCACTGAGAATGCATCCGCCTGCCAGCGCTCAGCCTCCGCTCCGCTCAGTGAGCGGACACCTGAACGCTGCTTGCAGCGTTCGGGTGTCCGCCTGGCCGTGCGGATCCGTCCAGACTTATAATGGAAGTCAATGGGGACGGATCCGCTTGAAGATGACACCATATGGCTCAATCTTCAAGCGGATCCGTTCCCCATTGACTTTCAATGTAAAGTCTGAACGGATCCGCTCAGGCTACTTTCAGACTTAGAAAATTTTCTAAGTTATAATGCAGACGGATCCGTTCTGAACGGATGCAAACGTCTGCATTATAGGAGCGGATCCGTCTGATGAAACATCAGACGGATCCGCTCCGAACATTAGTGTGAAAGTAGCCTAAGATGGTGGTTCAACTGTTCAATCTTGTCATTCAACATAAAATGGTGGATATATTTCTCTCTTGAGTATCTTTACTCTCACTTTAAGTTATTTAAGCACTTTATGATCTCTCTGAGAGGTTTATCTGAGGTCTAACTAATAGTTCACTTGCTGAATTTGGTCGCAGTTTGCAGTTGGCAGTAGCTATTTGCAGATTGGTTGAGTATGATCTGGTATGGTTGTATGCAATTTGGATTGCAATATGGAATTTGAATTTGGATTGTGAACTTTGTAGTTTGCAATTGGTGGAACTGTAAGTAAACACACATATAACTGGTTCAGTATACAGTTCTAATCACTATATTAACAGTAGGAACATTATATAACTGTTTTAAATACCTATTTTGGCCTCTCTGCTTCCATAAAACACAGCTCTTAGTGGAGTGAATGTCTGTTTAGCTTCTCTCCACTTGTGTAATGATTCTAGCAGCTCCTGCTATGGGAATTTCCTACACAGGCTGTGCGTGAGGCTGGCTGTGATTGGTAAAAATTCCTGCTGTGTGTGAGGCTTGCTGTGATTGGTCTAGACTCCTGCCCAGCAACAACAGTTTAACTCTATGCTTTCTGTTGTTTCTGCTGTGTCATTGAGCTTATCTCACATTATATAATGAATCTTAAAGGCATATTATCTTTTCTGCTTCTGTGAACACAATATATAACAGTTATATGACATCCAAACATGAAGTCACTGTAAATAACTTTGCTTTTGTCTTTAACACACAAACATAGGAACTGTATCAAGGTTATTGACAGGTTTAGCTGTATAAACATATAAGCTATATTAGCAACCTAAGAAAGGTCTTAGCTGGCCAGCTACACATGTGAGCTGTAACGGGGTTCTGAAGGTGCACTTGGTCCCCCATTGCCCGCAGAACTGTTGCTTAGCTTTGGGAATGAGGATCTGTGTTTGACCTCATTCCCAGGGCGGCTTTACTGCTGGGTGGCTCCCTGCTCCTAAGTCTGCCTTGAGCGCCGAGCTGATCACTCGGTGTTCAACCGGTTGGTCTGTCGGTCATGTGACGCTGGCCACGTCACATGACCCTCACTCCCCACTATAAATACAGGCAGCCTGCTAGCCACAGGTTGCCTGTTAATTTCTAGGTTCCTGGCTATTTGTTGGACTACTGAATACTCACCTGATTCCGTTCCCTGACAATCCTTTTGCCTGCTCCTCCTGTACTGCGCATCCGTCCTGGTATTGTGACCTCGGCTCCCACCTGACTACTCTCTTAGGATTCCTCTTGTACTTCTCTACTCTCCTGGTATTTGACCCCGGCTTCTCCTGACCATTCTTTGCTTAACCCTTTGTGCTGCGTAGCTCTCTTGGTTCTGACCCGGTCCGTTCATGTTCCGTATTTTGTCTTGTCTGTCTTCCCTGCACGTATCCTAAGTTAGGGACTGTCGTCCAGTTGTCCCCTGTCATCAGGACTCGTGAGGCAAGTAGGCAGGGCCAGGGGTGAGGGTGGAGCGCAGTGGTCACTATCCTTCCCCCTTTGTGTGTGTGGACGTGACCATTACATGAGCATTATTACTGTGAAGGGGACACATATGAGCATTAATACTGTGAAGGGGCCACTCTCTCTACTGCCAGCCATAGCGCAGACAACCGCTACCAGTGTCACAATTTCAACCAAGACCAATGAACACCACTCATGTCCTGGCCTTCCAAAACAACAAATGGGGGGGTTCCCTTCTTACCCCTCAAAAGGCAAGCCATGTACTGCCGGACCCCTGCTACATGGACTCCACTGGCCCTTCAGGATATCCCAACTCTCCTCACTAAAGGTACCAGCCACACTCACAGGGGGCAGCCCTCTTGAAACCACACTGCTCAAACACAGACCACTACCACTTGTGCCCACCATTAAGAGTCAGCCCTTCCTTCCTCCATACAGTCCAGTCACAAGGACCAGCTCAGCGCACGCATCCAGACGCAGCACTTCCCCAACATAGAGAATTGTGAGCCCTCCACAGCACAGTAGGAGCCCAGCACTGCCCTTACAAACAAGTACCCACGGGAACGACAGCGGTGAGAGATGCGTGGAGTCCACACACACAACGCTGTACAGTCACAGAACTTATTACACTTACATTCGTTCCCTGATTTGCCTCCAGGTTTAGAATGGAGATGAATTGTTTCTGTACTGCGCCACTGCAGCCACCCAGGCATGTACCCCTTCTTCAACTGGGCGCCTCCGGTCATTGCGCGGGCCGCATCACACAGCTTTGCGTGCCGGATGTGGCCCACGGGCCATAGGTTGGGCATCACTGTTCTAGAGCATTTTTTGGCTTGTATTAGTTGGAAAAAAGGGCTTGTTAGCCGTTGTGTGGTGAAGTGCTAAAATTACAACCCTTTTTGTTGTGTATTAGCGGAAAAAGAAAAAATATATTTGCTGCTCAGCCGTGTAGGTATCTGTTGTAAGCCTTTTGTGGCATGTATTAGCGGAAAAAGAAAAAAATATATTTGCGCTCAGCGGTGCAGTTTTCTGTTGTAAAGCCTTTTGTGGCATGTATTAGCGGGAAATAAAAGTTGTGTGAAGTGAGAAAATTACAGACATTTTTGGGATGTTTTAATTTCCTTTTTATTTTTTTATTTGATCTAACAGTACGTCAGACAGAGAAGTTCCAGGCCCTGCACAGGGGAGTGGCATAGGTGTATATGTTTCTGACGCATGCAGAGGTCGCAGCAGAGTAAGGGGCCATGGCAACAAGGCTCACTTTGAGAGGCCTGAGCTCCCAGTGTCAGCTAGCGGTCGTGTTGTGACCAGCAACCTAGCGGTTTTTGAGTGGTTGACTCGATCTTCGACTTCATCCCAAGTGACATCAGACACCCCCAGCCAAGAGTCAGTGGGATCGTCAGACACAACCCTTAGTTGGTATGGCCCAGGAGCAGGCCCCTGTGCTCTCACCTGTCCTCAACCTGCTTCTGTCCTTTTCTGTTCCCTCAGCCAGAGAAGTATTTTATGCTGTGTGCTCAGCTCCACTATACAGTGAGGACGAGCTACTAGAAGACAGTGAGCAGCTACTGGCCAGCCAAGATGTGGAGGAGACATCCGCCGCTTCCTCCACTAGGTGGGCAAGTAGTGATGAGGAGAGTGGCGTGGGAGCTGGTGTTGTGAGCGGTCAGGCTCCTGACCCAGAGACAGTTGAGGAGGACATCAGTGATGTGCAGACAGTACTCAATGATGAAGATGTAGCTGATCACACATGGGAGCCGGGTGACAAAGGGGCTTAAATTTATATATATTTTTCTTTATATAATAATGTAATATTATAAAATTCTATGTCTCCATGATAAATCTGCAGCGTGGGGGCCCCTTTGCTTTCACACAACCATAGAGCTACATGACCATGAGACCTATAGCATGTAACAGAAGTGGATGCAGATCCGATGTACCACTGAACAGATCTAGCTTTGGGCTACTCCTAAGGGAGGTATACTGTATTAGTATTAATACCCCCTCCCCTGGTCTTTAACCTTTAACTCCTATCCAGATTGCGCTGCAGGGGAACCAGCAGACCAGTACCTCTGGGAGTAGTCTCTATTCAGTGGCTGCTGACCCAGGGGGTCGAAAGACACTGGTGTGGAGTACTGAGGGATCTGACAAAATCGTAGTCAGGAAACAAGCTGAGGTCAGGCCAGTGTTCATGCAATCTAGTAAACAGTCCAAAAGGTCAGGGTTGCCAGCACAGGGTCAAGACGATGAGCAGGTGTAACGGTCGCGTACACACACACACAGGGGGGGAGGGAAGTGACCACTGCGCTCCACCCTCACCCCTGGCCCTGCCTACTTGCCTCGCGAGTCCTAATGACAGGGGACAACTGGACGGCAATCCCTAACTTTGGAATAAGTGCAGGGATGACAGACAGACAAACAACAGGACGTGAACGGACCGAGTCAATACCAGGAAAGCTACAAAGTACAAAGGATTAAGCAAAGAATGGTCAGGAGAAGCCGGGGTCAAATACCAGGAGAGCAGAGAAGTACAAGAGGAGTCCAAAGAGAGTAGTCAGGTGGGAGCCGAGGTCCCAATACCAGGACGGATGCGCAGTACAGGAGGATCAGGCAAAAGGATGGTCAGGGAACAGGATCAGGTAAGTATTCAGCAGTCCAACAAATAGCCAGGAACCTAGAAATTAACAGGCAACCTGTAGCCAGCAGGCTGCCTGTATTTATAGTGGGGAGTGAGGGTCATGTGACGTGGCCAGCGTCACATGACCGACAGACCAACCAGTCGAGCACCGAGTGATCAGCTCGGCGCTCAAGGCAGACTTGGGAGCAGGGAGCCACCCAGCTAGTAAAGCCGCCCTGGGAATGAGGTCAAACACAGATCCTCATTCCCAAAGCTAAGCAACAGGTCTGCGGGCGATGGGGGACCGAGTGCACCTTCGGAACCCCGTGACAGCAGGTAGGAGTCAGGCCAGACAGCAATAGGTTTAATACAGTTAACAGGCAGGGGTAAGTACTCAAAAAAAAAAAAAAAAAAAATTGCACACCTTTGCAGGAAACTAGCAACTAGAACCTATTGCTCAGGCGCCTTCTCCCTTAAATAGCCTAAGGAGGCTAGCCATAGGTTGGAGAGATTTGGCCATGCGCTAGCCCTTTAAGAGCTCTGATGCTCTATGGGCAGGCAGAGGCAATGCAGCAAGATTCCAAGAGGCATGGACTACCAGAACAATGATTTGGGTAAGCCTCCTGTGGCAAACAGGGAGACTGTTTGCCACAGACCACTGACATCACATAGTGGGTGCAGAGGTAACAGTCGCACCTGGACCCTGGTGCATGGGGGGCCCAAAGATCACTCTACCACAGTACAAAGATATCAGTATGGTGGCCCCTCAAGTTACAATATTAATTGGTTCCTGGACAACCATTGTACGTTGAAAATGTAACTTGAGTCCATACCTCTATGGAAAATTAGTAATTGGTTCCAAAGACCCGAATTTTATTCCATGATAAGAGAAAGTGAAGATTTAAGAAAAATAATCAAATCACTAAGACAGGTAAAGCAGGCCCTTATATATAAAAGTCAGTATGGAACAGAAGACCGGCACAAGACTGTTCCATATTGTAAGTGGGCTTTTCATACCCTGGACGCGTGCACCACGACTCTGCCAGAGGAGTGCCGACTGCTTTCCCCTTTTTTATATATAAAAGTCAGTAATAGATGCTGGAAGCTGTAAATCACTATCTATGATGAGGTCAGAAGGTTCTTTAGGGTCCTGTATAGTACACAATGAACCAGAAAAATAAAATGGAGCAGTCCTCACTTGACATCTTAAGCAGTAAGACGGGCAGTACGGGAGATGTAGTACTGTGCTGTACTGTAAAGAAAAGCTACCGGACAACCAGTACAGGTGTTTTACCACAGAAGTAGCCATATTGATTGGTTTGAGTCTGAGGCATTGTATGTTGAGTCTAGTTTTAATGTATGATGGCCCAGGAAAAACCATTGTAAGTTGAAAATATTGTATCCTGAGGCCATTGTCTTATCTTATCTTAAAGGACAAGTGTATTATAGGTGGCATATGTTATGTGAGAGAGGGGGGCTGTTACAGTTTTACTTTCTGGCCTATGAGCTTCAGTTTACAACGTTGTTCATGACAATCTTTTGTCTGCGAGTGTTTTTGTTAAGTTAAAGCTAAATTAATCGATCCTAAAGGGCTAAAAAATATAATGGAAAGACCAATATTTAAGAGTGTGCATCAGAAGCTTCAGGACCGTACTGTATAATATCCGTCGCATGGTGAGGCATAGCGCTATTTTCACAGTTACAATTCTACATTGATGTAGCGGAATATAAACCTCTAACCATTGCTGGGAGAGGTCGTTATCTTTTCCTCTACAATCAGTTTGACAATTCGCTATTTCATCAGGATAGACATATTAGTTGATGATATTCTATGGAGAAGAATAAAAAAATGTAGTTACAAAGAAAATAGTCTAGAGAGTATCCAACAAGAATTTAAGAAGTAATAAGATGTGCTTAGCAGAAATTGGAAATGGCTTTATTCAAGGAGGCATCATAGGCTGCTAAAATTACAATTTTCAATTTAAAATAGTTTCTGAAACACAAAAGGCACTTTTCAGTCACTTTCCGACAAGTGAGCAGAGAGGGTAATTTAGACTGGTACTATATGCATGAATATATCAGTAAATGAAGGATATACTATGGGCTTACAGATCTACATTGACCAAATTCTAATGTCAGATGCTCCAAGTGCACCTACCTTAGGGACCTTTTACTCATGTCGATGCGCCAGATAATGACTGGGAATAAACCGGTCGTTCTCGATCAATGTCTGATTGTAGAACTGCATTTACGTACTGTGAGAAGGTACCTGGAATCATCGTGGATGGAAGGTTTGTGTCACCGAGTTTCCTGGCCTCGGTGAAGTAAGAGCCGATACTTTGTGTCAGCAGCAGCTATTGCTAATTGACACCTAAAGATTTAGCATGGCTGTTATAGCTGATCTGGGACGGCTCTTACCGGGAGTAGTCAAAGTGCTGGGTGGGTGACTACTCCCCATGTTCCAGGCTGGGTTTTGCCAGGCATAAAAACCAGCCAGCACTGCCAGGTGTGTGGATTTACCTTTCTCTGACAGTGGAGCTCAGGAGTCTGTGTGCTGTGAACTGAGGGCTGTGCTGGGATTTGAGATTTGAGCCGAGCTGGAGGACTCAGGCCTCTCTAAAGGCGAACAGGCCGCCTATGGACTTGATGAGGCTGAACGGCTAACAGGGTGTGAATTAACACCCAGGAGAAAAGGTGACTTTTATTATTTATGGACTTTCCTTGTGTGTGAACAAACACCAAGCCACCTGCGTATTGTGATACAGCTTATCTGCATTTTGTTATACAGGGAGTGCAGAATTATTAGGCAAGTTGTATTTTTGAGGATTAATTTTATTATTGAACAACAACCATGTTCTCAATGAACCCAAAAAAACTCATTAATATCAAAGCTGAATATTTTTGGAAGTAGTTTTTAGTTTGTTTTTAGTTTTAGCTATTTTAGGGGGATATCTGTGTGTGCAGGTGACTATTACTGTGCATAATTATTAGTCAACTTAACAAAAAACAAATATATACCCATTTCAATTATTTATTTTTACCAGTGAAACCAATATAACATCTCAACATTCACAAATATACATTTCTGACATTCAAAAACAAAACAAAAACAAATCAGTGACCAATATAGCCACCTTTCTTTGCAAGGACACTTAAAAGCCTGCCATCCATGGATTCTGTCAGTGTTTTGATCTGTTCACCATCAAAATTGCGTGCAGCAGCAACCACAGCCTCCCAGACACTGTTCAGAGAGGTGTACTGTTTTCCCTCCTTGTAAATCTCACATTTGATGATGGACCACAGGTTCTCAATGGGGTTCAGATCAGGTGAACAAGGAGGCCATGTCATTAGATTTTCTTCTTTTATACCCTTTCTTGCCAGCTACGCTGTGGAGTACTTGGACGCGTGTGATGGAGCATTGTCCTGCATGAAAATCATGTTTTTCTTGAAGGATGCAGACTTCTTCCTGTACCACTGCTTGAAGAAGGTGTCTTCCAGAAACTGGCAGTAGGACTGGGAGTTGAGCTTGACTCCATCCTCAACCCGAAAAGGCCCCACAAGCTCATCTTTGATGATACCAGCCCAAACCAGTACTCCACCTCCACCTTGCTGGCGTCTGAGTCGGACTGGAGCTCTCTGCCCTTTACCAATCCAGCCACGGGCCCATCCATCTGGCCCATCAAGACTCACTCTCATTTCATCAGTCCATAAAACCTTAGAAAAATCAGTCTTGAGATATTTCTTGGCCCATTCTTGACGTTTCAGCTTGTGTGTCTTGTTCAGTGGTGGTCGTCTTTCAGCCTTTCTTACCTTGGCCATGTCTCTGAGTATTGCACACCTTGTGCTTTTGGGCACTCCAGTGATGTTGCAGCTCTGAAATATGGCCAAACTGGTGGCAAGTGGCATCTTGGCAGCTGCACGCTTGACTTTTCTCAGTTCATGGGCAGTTATTTTGCGCCTTGGTTTTTCCACACGCTTCTTGCGACCCTGTTGACTATTTTGAATGAAACGCTTGATTTTTCGATGATCACGCTTCAGAAGCTTTGCAATTTTAAGAGTGCTGCATCCCTCTGCAAGATATCTCACTATTTTTGACTTTTCCGAGCCTGTCAAGTCCTTCTTTTGACCCATTTTGCCAAAGGAAAGGAAGTTGCCTAATAATTATGCACACCTAATATAGGGTGTTGATGTCATTAGACCACACCCCTTCTCATTACAGAGATGCACATCACCTAATATGCTTAATTGGTAGTAGGCTTTCGAGCCTATACAGCTTGGAGTAAGACAACATGCATAAAGAGGATGATGTGGTCAAAATACTAATTTGCCTAATAATTCTGCACTCCCTGTACACCAGTGTGTGAGTAAATACCTCTGTTTGATTCAAGAACTGTGTACTTTGCCTCTATACTGCATCCACTAGTCCTCCCTACCAGAGTGAATCCCCAAAATTGGTGGAGGATGCGGGAAAGCGCAGTGAGGCTGGCGTGAACGCTGATATATTTTTGGGCACAGTTGTATGTCGTACATCAAACTAGCTGTATTTCAACCTGTGCCCCATGACAAAATAGAGGCTGTTGTGAAGGCAGTCATGGAGGCTAATTTGCAGCTGCGAGAGACCAACCTGCACCAATGGGAGGCTAATAAGCAGGAGGAAGAGACCAACCAGTTGCTGCTAAAACATGTCATGGCTTTGCAGACAGCAGGAGCAACACCAAGTGTCCACGATGCCCCAGAAAGCAGTCCGTGCAGCGATCCCTAAGATGACACCCGCAGACTACATCGAAACCTACCTGGCGATGTATGAGAAAGTGGCCACCAGGGAAAAGCTGCCCCGAGACCAGTGGGCTGAGGTCATCACTCCTTTTCTGGCATCAGAGTTCCAGCCGGATCAAGTGGCCGACTACCTGAAGGTACCGCGAGACCCCAGTATTATGACTTACTCCACCTTTTGCAAAAGTGGCTACAGCCTGATGTGCTCAGTCCCACTGCTATGCTGGATAGACTATTGGCTGACATATTCTGGAGGGCACTGCCACCCCCTCTCCAGCACTGGATCGGCCAGGTATCTCCTGGAAATGCCCTGGAAATGGTGGACCTGATGGAACACTGAGGCCACCAAGAATCTCAAGGGGGGTTCTTTTGGGAGGAGGGCAGGCAAACTCCAGAACTACCCACCCCAGGCCCACCGGTATGAGCCAATGTAACCACCCCACCACCCCGGGAGGTACCCCCTATGGGCCGGACACAGTTAATCTGCTGGCAGTGTCAGGAACCTGGCCACACCAGGGCTGAGTGTCCTCATCGGGTTGAGCCCATGGACACTAACTGTGGTTACCAACAATCGCTATATGCCAGTTAACTGTGTGCGACAGGTACCCCGGAGGCTCTAGACCACTTGTGCCAGGTGGAAGTGGAAGACACTCAAGCGGAGGCGCTGCAGGGCTCAGGGATCTTGGTGACCCTGGTAAGGGCTACCCTGGTGCGGTCCACTGAGTATACTGGCCGGAAAGTTGGGGTGATGTCGCCACAAATCTCCACTATGAACTCATAATAGGGAGAGACTTTCCAGGTTTCCCTGCCCTATGGCTGGTTGTGAGAGTTAAGGATACCCCTGAGACAGGAATAAGCCCAGGAGATTGGCCTTGTTCAGGGGAACCTGAGGTCAAAGGGCTAGCGGTAGGGGTGACCGCAACTTCGTTGGAAGAGGGGGAGACAACCCTGCGTAGGGTAATAAAGGGAGATGTGGAGGAGTTGCCACCGGGTCCTGGGTTGGAAGACCTCAACGTCTCCGGGGAGAATTTTGGTACAGCCCAACGCCAAGACCCAACCCTATCCCGGGCCTGGGAGAATGTGGTAATACTTGATGGTGTACCCCAACAACCTGGGGCCGAGTCGATGTTTCCCATTTTGTGGTCCACCAGAATATTCTATATCGGGTAAACCAACTGCGGGGTGAACCTGTTGAACAGTTGGTGGTGCCTGGGGCCTATTGAAAACTTGTGTTAAAGTTAGCCCACCAACATGTTCTCGGGGATCATCTGGGACTGCAAAAGACACAGGACCGGATACTACAACGGTTTTACTGGCCCTTTGTCTTTAGAGAGGTGGATGACATTTGTAAGTCTTGCCCGACCTGCCAAACCACTAGCCCCCAGCACCTGTTCTGCAGTCCCTTAGTGCCCCTCCCGATTATCGAGGTACCATTTGAGAGAATCGCTATAGATCTCATAGGCCCAGTACCGAAGTCTGCTAGGGGGCACCAACACATCTTGGTCGTCCTGGACTATGCCACTCGGTACCCGGAGGCGGTGCCACTGCGACATACATCGGCCAAACTCATAGCCAAAGAGGTAATTGAGATGTTTTCCCGAGTGGAAATACCCAAAGAGGTTCTGACTGACCAGGGGACTACTTTTATGTCCAAGGTCATGTGGGAGCTCTGTAAGTTGCTGAATATCAAAAAGATATGGAAATCTGTCTATCACCCGCAAACTGACGACCTAGTAGAAAGGTTTAATCAAGCGTTAAAAACTAAATTCAAATGAGTAGTCGCTAAGGATAGAAAGGACTGGGACCTCCTTCTGCCCTATCTTATGTTTGCAGTGCTAGAAGTGCCCCAGGCCTCTACTGGGTTCTCGCCCTTTGAACTACTATATGGCAGACATCTAAGTGGTCTGTTGGATATAGCCAAAGAGGTGTGGGAGCAACAACCCACACCACATAAAAGTGTTGTTGAATACGTCACCCAGATGCAGTAACGTATGGAAACCGTGTTGCCGCTGGTAAATGGATATATGGAGGCAGCTCAGCGAGCTCAAAGTCAGGTGTATAATCGGCAGGCTCAGGTACTGTCACGACCGCTATCCCAGCAGCAGTCGTGTCGCACCAGACGGAGGGGAAGGGGGACCCTTATCTACGGATGGGAAATAGAATGGCCACCCCTGAGTAACCCTAAGCTGGCACCTGTCTGTCCTGATACCCTAGACGGGGTGTGAACCCGTGCGGCAAGCAGGATGCCTAAACCCTCACCCTAACACTGGACTGGGGAAAGGCCAATGGGAGCGCTAGTAACCATCACTCACGTATAGGAAAACAACAGGGGAAGACAACAACAAACAAACAACAGCAGAGATAGACTTATCCAGTCACGAGCAGAGAAGGCGATCCCAAACACGACAGTCCACGCCGGACAAGAGCTCCACAGCAACACCATCAAACGATCTCCTTCCAAGGTCAGAGTAGCACTGGAAGTAAGGACTATATCTGGCAATGACTGCAAGTGAAACTGAAACTAATATAGTAGCTGGGAGTGGCAGACAGGACTCACCTGAGAAGGATGCCTACAAACTCCCAGTCAGGACAAAAAGGTTCACAAGGCAAAACCCAGATGACATACCCTGAACCACGGAGCAAACTCACAAGCTATCGAGAGTAGCAAGTCGCTGCGACCTTCTCCTCCCAGACCTGTCTGGATCAGTCACAGTCGTGACAGTACCCCCCTTTCTACGAGGGGCCCCTGGACCCTCAAGACCAGGCCTCTCCGGATGGGAGCTATGAAAAGCCCGAATGAGTCTGTCCGCTTTTATCTCTGATGCTGGAACCCACATTCTCTCTTCGGAACCATAACCTTTCCAGTGCACCAGGTACTGAAGAGAGCGGCGAACATATCGTGAATCAACAATCTTTTCTACCTGAAACTCAAGACTGCCATCAACAACCACCGGTGGAGGCGGTAGTGGCAATGGTTCAGGAGGTTCTACATATCTCTTAAGCAGAGATCTGTGGAAGACATTATGGATCCTTAGAGTCTGAGGTAGCTCCAGACGAAAAGCCACCGGGTTAATGATCTTAATTACCCTATAAGGACCAATAAATCTCGGACCCAATTTTCACGAGGGAACCTTCAACTTGATATTTCTGGTAGACAACCACACCAAGTCATTCACCCCAAGGTCCGGACCTTCAGAGCGCTTCCTATCAGCCGCACGTTTGTATCTACCACCAATTCTCTTCAAACTTTCTTTCACACTCTGCCACACTGAAGAAAGTGAAGACGCAAATCGTTCCTCCTCGGGAATCCCAGACGGCCCCCCCTCACTAAACGTACAAAACTGAGGATGGAAACCATACGCACCAAAAAATGGTGACTTATCGGTGGATTCTTGACGACGATTATTAATGGCAAACTCAGCTAACGGTAAATAAGATGACCATTCCTCCTGATTTTCGGAAACAAAGCATCTCAAATATGTCTCTAGGTTTTGATTGGCACGTTCAGTCTGACTGTTGGACTGTGGATGGAAAGATGAAGAAAACGACAGATGAACCCCTAAACGAGAACAAAAAGCTTTCCAAAATTTAGAAACGAATTGGGTACCACGATCCGAAACAATATCGGAAGGGACCCCGTGAAGCTTCACGATGTGGTCAATAAAAACCTGAGCCAGTGTGTTAGCATTAGGCAATGCGGCAAGAGCAATAAAGTGCACCATTTTACTGAATCTGTCAACAACTACCAGAATAACAGTCTTCCCCGCTGATACTGGTAGATCCGTAATGAAATCCATTGACAGGTGCGTCCAAGGCCTGTTGGGGATGGCCAGAGGTAAAAGACGCCCTGCCGGACGATTATGATCTACCTTAGAACGAGCACAGGTAGCACATGCAGACACAAAATTCAACACCTCCTGGCGCCATTTAGGCCACCAGAACCGACGAGACACTAACTCAGAGGTTGCCCTACTACCTGGGTGTCCTGCCAGTGTGGAGTTATGGTGTTCTTTTAGTATCTCCAGTCGTAAATTTTCTGGCACAAACAGTTTACCCGAGGGGCAGGAGGCCGGGGCGTCCCCCTGAGCTTCCAACACCCTCCCCTCCAAACCTGAGTGTAATGCAGAGACCACCACCCCCTTTTGCAAAATGGGCTCTGGTACCTCAACATCACCCCCTCCAGGAAAACTTCCGAGACAATGCATCCGCCTTAGTATTTTTTGCCCCCGGGCGATAGGTTATTACAAAATTAAACCTAGTGAAAAATAACGACCACCGAGCCTGTCTAGGGGTGAGACGTTTAGCAGACTCCAGATATAAAGTTTTTGTGATCAGTAATCACCGTGACGGGATGAACCGCCCCCTCCAAAAAATGACGCCACTCCTCAAAGGCCAACTTAATAGCCAAAAGTTCCCTGTTGCCAATATCATTGTTCCTTTCTGCAGTAGACAATTTCTTCGAAAAGAAAGCACACGGACGCCATTCACCAGGGGACGGGCCCTGAGATAGTACCGCTCCCACCCCCACCTCTGATGCGTCAACCTCTACAATAAAAGGAAGCGAGACATCTGGCTGTACGAGAATAGGGGCCGAGGTGAACCTCTCCTTCAGAGACGCAAAGGCAGTTTTGGCTGCATGTGACCATTTGGAAAAATCGGATCCCTTTCGGGTCATGTCCGTCAGTGGTTTGACCACCAAGGAATAGTTCTTTATAAACTTTCTATAAAAATTGCAATGCCTTCAGGTTCTCAGGCAGATCCCAGTCTATAATCGCCCGGACTTTCTCTGGATCCATGCGGAAACCTGAATCTGACAACACATACCCCAGAAATGGCAGTTCTTTTACGGCGAACACACATTTTTCTAACTTAGCAAACAATTTGTTGGCCCTTAATATCTGCAGCACTTGTCTCACATGGATCTTATGTGTATCCAGATCCGGGGAATAGACCAGGATGTCATCAAGATATATTACAACAAATCTCCCGATAAGGTGACTAAAAATATCGTTGACAAAATGTTGGAATACCGCAGGCGCATTAGTAAGACCAAATGGCATGACCAGATTTTCATAATGCCCTTCCGGAGTATTAAAAGCCGTCTTCCACTCATCCCCCTCTTTGATGCGAACCAGGTTATAGGCTCCTCTGAGATCCATTTTGGAGAACCATTTAGCACCAGCAACCTGATTAAAGAGGTCGGGAATGAGAGGAAGAGGATAGGGATCTCGGATAGTTATCCGGTTTAATTCCCGGAAATGCAGGCAAGGACGTAGGCCCCCATCTTTCTTTTTAACGAAAAAGAACCCTGCAGCCACAGGTGAAGAAGAGGGTCTGATGTGTCCCTTAGCCAAACTCTCCGAAATATAATCTTTCATAGCCTTCCTCTCCGGGCCGGAAAGATTGTATAACCGGGTTTTAGGTAGTTTTGCCCCAGGTAATAGATTAATCGGGCAATCATATGGACGATGAGGTGGTAACCCCTGAGAACCCTTCACATCCATAAAATCTGACAGAAAGGCAGGTAAAGATGTTACAGAGAGTGTAGAGCGCCTACTACTCAAGCAGTTGTCCTTACAACGTTCACTCCACTCCACAATCTCCCCGGCCTGCCAATCCACCACTGGATTGTGAGTCACCAGCCAGGGAAGCCCCAATACTATAGGAGCCGGAAGACCGTCCAGGACATAACAAGAGATATGCTCTTTATGGAGGTCCCCTACCTGCAGATGGATATTATGGATGATCTGAGTTAACTCTCTCTGAGTAAGGGGGAGGAGTCGATGGCAAAAACAGGAATAGTTCTGCATACCGGTTCCGGAGTAAAACCCAGAGCCTGAGCAAACCGTGAATCCACCAAGTTGACCCCCGCATCACTGTCCAAAAAGATGGAACAGATCTCAGTTTTATTGCCCGCCTCAACGGTAGCGGACAACAAAAACTGAGACATGCGTATGGAGGAAACGAATACGCCCAGACTGTTCTCCTCCGCACAATCTGGGGACTCTAGTTTTCCGGCGGCTCCTTTGTTTGTGGTCTCTTGGGTTCTGAGGGACAAACCTTTACAAAATGACCCCTCCCCCCACAATGAAAACAAACCTCTGACCTACGGCGGATTTTAGGAGGATTCACCCGTCTAGTGGCGCCCCCTATTTGCATTGGTTCGACTGGACCATAACAGACCGATCCCTGCCCTATAGAGGCCTCCGTAAAATGTAATAGTCTCTCCCTGAGTCGTCTGTCGATTCTTATGGACAGAGACATAGCAGCCTCAAGAGACCCAGGGACCTCGTATACCGCCAGCGCATCTTTAAAATTTTCAGACAACCCCTGGCAGAACTGACTCCTAAGGGCCGAGTCGTTCCATAACGTATCAGTAGCCCACCTACGGAATTCGGAACAATATAGTTCAGCAGACCGGTTCTCTTGCCGAAGTCTACGTAGCTTAGACTCAGCCAGTGAGACCCTGTCCGGGTCATCATATACGAGACCCAGGGCTTCAAAAAACTCCTCCACTGATCGTAAGGCCGGAGAGTCTGAGGATAGGGAGAAAGCCCAAGCCTGCGGATCTCCTTGCAGGAGAGAAATTACAATGCCCACCTGTTGTTCCTCACCGCCGGAGGATCTAGGGCGTAACCTGAAGAACAATTTGCAAGCCTCTCTGAAGGTTACAAATTGGTCTCTCCCTCCTGAGAACCTATCACGTAAAGCCACTTTTGGCTCAGGAGTACCTTGGTTTCCCGTAGCCACGGTGGAACCCAAGGATTGCTGCTGCAGCACTGTTGCTTTTAATCCTGCCACTTCAAGGGATAACCCCTGTAATTGTTTCGCCAAAACCGAAACCGGATCCATAGTGGAACAGACAAAATACAAAGCAAAACAGCAAGCAAAAAAGAAAAAAAAAAAATGAAATGTCATTTTTTTTTTTTTAAAAGGCCAGATATACTGTCACGACCGCTATCCCAGCAGCAGTCGTGTCGCAAGTGAATGCAAGTGAAACTGAAACTAATATAGTAGCTGGGAGTGGCAGACAGGACTCACCTGAGAAGGATGCCTACAAACTCCCAGTCAGGACAAAAAGGTTCACAAGGCAAAACCCAGATGACATACCCTGAACCACGGAGCAAACTCACAAGCTATCGCGAGTAGCAAGTCGCTGCGACCTTCTCCTCCCAGACCTGTCTGGATCAGTCACAGTCGTGACAGGTACAGATCTTTAACCCGGGAGATCGGGTTTTGGTTCTGGTACCGACAGTGGACAGTAAGTTACTATCTAGGTGGCAGGGACCCTATAAGGTACTCGAAAAGGTTGGAGAAGTAAACTACAAGGTACACCAGCCAGGGTGCGACCACATTGTGGGTACACTTCGGCTTACGTGGACAATATTGTCATCCACAGTACCGACTGGGAAAGTCACCTGCCTAAAGTGCAGGCTGTAGTAGACTCCCTTCGAAAAGCTGGACTAACCGCTAACCCACAAAAATGCACGATAAGGTTGGAGGAGACAAAATACCTGGGGTATGTCATTGGGTGCGGAGTGATCAAACCCCAAGTAAACAAAATAGAGGCGATAAGAAATTGGCCCCGACCTGTCACCACTAAACAAGTAAAGTCGTTACTAGGAATGATAGGCTATTACATGAGATTTGTTCCCCACTTTGCCACTATAGCCGCGCTCTTGACAGAGCTCTTGAAGGGATGAAAATCAGTAATGGTTCGCTGGGATGGGAGGGCGGAAGAGGCTTTTTCCCCTTTGAAGTCAGCCCTGTGCGGGTCACTGGCTTTGGTGATGCCCGACTTCAATAGAGAGTTTGTGGTACAGACAGATGTCTCCGAAGTACGCCTCAGTGCTGTACTCTCTCAGGAAGTCAACGGGGAGGAGCATCCCATTGTCTTTTTAAGCCGCAAGCTCACCCCAGCCAAAACCAGGTATAGCATAGTGGAGAGAGAGTGCCTGGCTATCAAGTGGGCACTCGAGTCGCTCCGCTACTATTTGTTGGGGAGAAAGTTACGCCTGGTGACTGTCAGCAGCAGTTATTGCTAGATGACACCTACAGATTTAGCATGGCTGTTATAGCTGATCCGGGACGGCTCTTACTGGGAGTAGTCAAAGTGCTGGGTGGGTGACTACTCCCCATGTTCCAGGCCTGGTTTTGCCAGGCATAAAAACCAGCCAGCACTGCCAGGTGTGTGGTTTTACCTTTCTCTGACAGTGGAGCTCAGGAGTCTGTGTGCTGTGAACTGAGGGCTGTTCTGGGATTTTAGGTTTGAGCCGGGCTTGAGGACTCAGGCCCCTCTAAAGGCGAACAGGCCGCCTATGGACTTGATGAGGCTGAACGGCTAACAGGGTGTAAATTAACACCCAGGAGAAAAGGTGACTTTTATTGTTTATGGACTTTCCTTGTGTGTGAAAAACATCAAGCCACCTGCATATTGTGATACAGCTTATCTGCATTTTGTTATACACCAATGTATGAATAAACACCGCTGTTTGATTCAAGAACTGTGTACTTTGACTCTATACTGCATCCGCTAGTCCTAACTACCAGAACGAATCCCCACAGTACCTAATCATCCTATCTGTATGGGGACAAACAATTGCTACTGGAATTGTTCATCCCCATTGTTTGTGGCAGCGCATCGTTGTTTAAATAGGGCAATGTGCTGGCCAAAAACAATGTACTTAAAGACTATGTACACCTTCAGGGGAAATTTATTTTTAGGATTGTATTCTACTCATTTTCGGCTAAAAGTCATTTTTTCTATTGGTCTTTATTAAAAATATTCAGCTGTTCTGTCACAAAGGGTTTAAAAAGTCACCCAAGATTTTTTTTTTACTGTATGAATTGTACTTTCACTTTGTGTCGGTCATTTAATAAACCTTATCTCTAATTTACTAAATGGTCATAAACACTTATTTAAGCCACATTCTTATCAGTAAGATAAGAATTGAGCTATAATGAGTGTTTAGGAGGTCAGAGATCCGAGATAAAGAGCCGTCAGGTGAGATGCCTGATGGGACAGAGTAAAAATTCTGAGTTTAAAAATTCAGGGTTCAACATTTTTAATAAAGACCAACTGGAAAAATGAATTTTAGCTCAAAATAAGTACATTGCAATAATTACAAAGATTGCACCTAAAGGTGTCCATAGCATTTAAGTACATCTTAAGTGGCTATTCCTGGATGGCCTGGCTAAAAAAGGTGACAGTTTTATAGGTCAAGAAAGGTTTTCACTTCCATATGCACTCTTAAATTTTCTTTAGTTGCATCATGCCCCTATATCAGGACCAGAAAAACATTTATACAGTTGCAAGAAAAAGTATGTGAACCCTTTGCAATGATATGGATTTCTGTACAAATTGGTCATAAAATGTGATCTGATCTTCATCTAAGTCACAACAATAGAAAATCACAGTCTGCTTAAACTAATAACACACAAAGAATTAAATGTTACAATGTTTTTATTGAACACACCATGTAAACATTCACAGTGCAGGTGGAAAAAGTATGTGAACCCCTAGACTAGTGACATCTCCAAGAGCTAATTGGAGTGAGGTGTCAGCCAACTGGAGTCCAATCAATGAGATGAGATTGGAGGTGTTGGTTACAGCTGCCCTGCCCTATAAAAAACACAAACCAGTTCTGGGTTTGCTTTTCACAAGAAGCATTGCCTGTTGTGAATGATGCCTCGCACAAAAGAGCTCTCAGAAGACCTACGATTAAGAATTGTTGACTTGCATAAAGCTGGAAAGGGTTGTAAAAGTATCTCCAAAAGCCTTGCTGTTCATCAGTCCACAGTAAGACAAATTGTCTATAAATGGAGAAAGTTCAGCACTGCTGCTACTCTCCCTAGGAGTGGCCGTCCTGTAAAGATGACTGCAAGAGCACATTGCTGCACGTTTACAGTTTGCACAAGTGCACCTGGATGTTCCACAGCAGTACTGGCAAAATATTCTGTGGACAAATGAAACCAAAGTTGAGTTGTTTGGAAGAAACACACAACACTATGCGTGGAGAAAAAGAGGCACAGCACACCAACATCAAAACCTCATCCCAACTGTGAAGTATGGTGGTGGGGGCATCATGGTTTGGGGCTGCTTTGCTGCGTCAGGGCCTGGACGGATTGCTATCATCGAAGGAAAAACAAATTTCCAAGTTTATCAAGACATTTTGCAGGAGAACTTAAGGCCATCTGTCCACCAGCTGAAGCTCAACAGAAGATAGGTGTTGCAACAGGACAACGACCCAAAGCATAGAAATAAATCAACAACAGAATGGCTTAAACAGAAGAAAATACGCCTTCTGGAGTGGCCTAGTCAGAGTCCTAACCTCAACCCGATTGAGATGCTGTGGCATGACCTCAAGAAAGCGATTCACACCAGACATCCCAAGAATATTGCTGAACTGAAACAGTTCTGTAAAGAGGAATGGTCAAGAATTACTCCTGACCGTTGTGCACGTCTGATCTGCAACTACAGGAAACGTTTGGTTGAAGTTATTGCTGCCAAAGGAGGTTCAACCAGTTATTAAATCCAAGGGTTCACATACTTTTTCCACCTGCACTGTGAATGTTTACATGGTGTGTTCAATAAAAACATGGTAACATTTAATTATTTGTGTGTTATTAATTTAACCAGACTGTGATTGTCTATTGTTGCGACTTAGATGAAGATCAGATCACATTTTATGACCAATTTGTGCAGAAATCCATATCATTGCAAAGGGTTCACATACTTTTTCTTGCAACTGTAGGTGTTATGAAATTTTTATGTTTTCTGTAAATAACTAAATTTGCAATAATAACATATACATGAACTGTTCTTCAGCTTTTCATGGTCACTGTAAGGCATCACCCATAGGCTATTATGACATTCATTTAATGGATATGCCATTATAAGCTCATGATATAAAGGTTTAACAGATACTGGCGATGGATGCCGTAAAGTGGCATGCATCACCCATAGTCTACGATGTTAATGGGAGTCTGTCACCTCCAAAATCATTCCAGAGAAAGCATACTGCAGATAACCATACCGTTTTTGGGAAAATCGGATCCTTTAGTCCTGAGAAACGCTTCTTTTTATTTAATGCAAATAAGGTTTTTGGTGCACCGTGGGCACGGTTGCTCCATTTGTTGCATCATTGTTCCACCAGTAACACCATCCAGTACCTCCCCCTCTTGTTTTATTGACATTCCCTGAGATTTGACTCAATGGTGCACAGGACGCTAGGTGCACTGAACAAAGCATTCCTGACCATGGTGCACCTAATACCTTATTTTCATAAAATTAAAACAAATTTCTCAGGATTAAAGGATGTTATGCAGAACAGGGTTCTCTTTGTTGCTTCATGTTCACCTACTGTAGTTAATAATTTTGTATGGACAATTGCTATGCAACTGCCTAGCATCTGATTCTGAGTTTGGTTTTTGCCTAGCAATGACTTGCTGATTAGGGTGAAGTTGGTGATTGTCTAGCCTTTATATTCAGTCCTTTCTCCACTCTGGTTGTTGGGTATAGTGTTTGCCAAATGCATTTTCTTCCAAATTGTGTTTTTTTTGTTCGTTGGGTCTTCTGTATTTTCTTAGATTTGTAGTTTTCCATGGAGTCTAGTGTATTTTCTGGGGATTTGTTTGTTGCTGTGCTGTTGTATTGTCCAGGCTGATTCAGTGGGTTGAGTTCAGATAGGGTATGTTCAGTATTGTTCCATTTCTGTTCGCTGTCATTTATCCACTATCTAATATCTGCTATTTACTCCATTGCTGGATCATCTCCATCAATGACCATCATCATTTGATTCCGTCATCTATCAGTGAGTTTAAGCACCTTGTTTTCAGTCTTGATACGTGCTTCATATATGGTGTTCTCTCCGGTTGTTGTGCAGTTCAGCTATACTGTAATTTCAGGCGGTATCTGAATACAGTTAGAACATAGGAAAGGCAACTGCTATAGGCAAAGTCCAGTTTTGAGGTCTTGTCCACATCCAGCATTATAGCGGATCAGATTTTCCTAAGAAAAAAGTATGGTCTGTTTAAGGCTAAGCTGGAGCGAATTGAACTTCGGATCATAGATCTGAAGTCAATCTGTTCAAAAACGTTTGTGTTAATGCTGTTTCCATACAGCATTAAAATGTATTGACTCCGTGGAGCCAAACTTAGTCTTGGCCGATGTCGCTCATGACTTTGGTGAATTACTACGGTATTCCTATCTGCATATTTATACTTTGGTACTGGCTGGTATCTTGGTACCAAAGCCCACTTCAGTTTCCTATTTTAAAATGTTTTTAAATATGTAAACAGGAATACCGTAGTAATTCACCGAAATCTCACACAACTTCGGCCAAGGTGACGTTTGGCTTCACTGAGCCAATACATTTTAATGTTGTATGGAAACAGCATTAACACTGACACTGAAGTCTTTGAACGAATCGACTTTGGCTCAAGCCTATTTAAGGCTTCCTACGGTAGTTTTATCTGCAGTGCTAGAGTATTTCATTCTCTTATTGCAGTATACTGACATATAATGGCCAGTCAGTGGCCAAAAAGACACTCCTTTGGTCTCAGTCTGACAAAAAAACTTGAATTAACTGGAATAAAATACAAAATATGTTTAAAAATCTGTATAATATACATGCAAATAAAAACATTGTAGGCACTAACTAGACATTACAGGAGTAGTATAATTCATAGCTTTGTTCTCTATACATTTTCAGTGCATCTGCTCTAAGACCACCATGTGATGCAAAGACCCTAAGGAAAACATATGGATTTAATTGCAATAGTTAAGTGTGTTGTCTTTTCTTCGCACATAAGCTCATACATAATTAACTCTATTACTGAGACAAATGTATTGTGATACTGCAGTGACGGTAACGGCTCCTGTTAGTCATAATTTGTTTGAGTAGAACTTCTAAAACTCTATTCTAAACATTTAGGGGGTCATTTACAAACAGATATATGCGACTTCTTGGTGTATATCTGTCGCAGATTGCAGATTGCTGTGCACCGAAATGTGCAACTTTTCCCCACTCAGAAAAGGTCTAGAAAAGGGAGCGTGGCATAGGCTCCGAAGGGGGCGGACAGGCCCATCTAATTTATTTTAGATTTAGGTCCCTCATGGTCTAAATCTACACCAGCAAAGTTTTGTAGAGGCTGGTGCCTTTACATAAATTCGAAGCATCGACTGCCAGCTAAAGGGGTGTTAAAACTGACATCTAAAATGCAGGTCTTAATAAATAAATTGTCTTCTAAATAATGGTTTATGAGGTCAAGAGATCAGGGATAAGAGCTACACAGGCAGCACGGTGGCTCAGTGGTTAGCACTGAAGCCTCACAGCATTGGGGTACTAGGTTCAAATCTGACCAAGGATGACCTGCATGGAGTTTGTATGTTCTCCCTGTATTTGGGTAGGTTACCTCCAGGTACTCCAATTTCCTCCCACACTCCAAAGACATACAGATAGGGAACTTATATTCTGAGCTACATTGGGGACAACAAATCATGATAATGTTTGTACAGTGCTGCAGAATACAGAATACAGTGCCTTGAAAAAGTATTCACCCCTCAACTTTTTTCGTATTTTGGTACATTACAGCCTTAAGTTCAATGTTTTGTTAATCTGAATTTTATGTGATGGATCAGAACACAATAGTCTAAGTTGGTGAAGTGAAATGAGAAAAATATACTGTATAAATAAAACTATTGTTTAGAAAAAGAAAAACAGAAAATTTGCATGTGCTTATGTATTCACCCCCTTTGTTAGGAATCCCATAAAAAGCTCTGGTGCAACCAATTATCTTCAGAAGTCAAATAATTAGTGAATGATGTCCACCTATGTGCAATCTAAGTGTCACATGATCTGTCATTACAAATACACACCTTTTTTAAAAGGCCCCAGAGGCTGCAACACCTAAGCAAGAGGCATCACTAACCAAACACTGCCATGAAGACCAAGGAACTCTCCAAAAACAAGTAAGGGGCAATGTTGTTGAGAAGTACAAGTCAGGGTTAGGTTTAAAAAGATATCCAAATCTTTGATTATCCCCAGGAGCACCATCAAATCTATCATAACCAAATGGAAAGAACATGGCACAACAGCAAACCTGCCAAGAGACGGCCGCCCACCAAAACTCACGGAGCGGGCATGGAGGGCATTAATCAGAGAGGCAGTACAGAGACCTAAGGTAACCCTGGAGGAGCTGCAGAGTTCCACAGCAGAGACTGGAGTATCTGTACATAGGAGGACAATAAGTCGTACGCTCCATAGAGTTGGGCTTTATGGCAGAGTGGCCAGAAGAAATCCATTACTTTCAGCTAAAAACAAAAAGGCATGTTGTGCGTTTGTGAGAAGGCATGTGGGATACTCCCAAAATGTATGGAGGAAGGTGCTCTGGTCTGATGAGACTAAAATTTTACTTTTCCGCCATCAAAGAAAACGCTATGTCTGGCGCAAACCTAACACATCACATCACCCAATTAACACCATCCCCACAGTGAAACATGGTGGTGGCAGCATCATGCTGTGGGGATGTTTTTCACAGCCTGGACTGGGAAACTGGTCAGAGTTGAGGAAAATATGGATGTGTAACACCTCAGAGTTCTGTTACTACACGCCTCTACCCCGCTACTATCTCTTAGGAGCCTTTATACTGTCATCAGATGTGATTTTGCTCATGTCTTCCACAAATGTGCATATAAATCTATGTTAAATGCAATTGTTCATGTAATTAGCCTGGTTACCAGGAGGTGGCAGCAACTCATTGGCAGGTACAAGTTACAGTTTAGTGTATCTGGGTTGGAATGAATTATTCCAGCTTAGCTACCCCTCTGTGGAGAGGTGGGCTGGTCCCACATCCTGCAGCATGGGTGGAGAAGGAAGTTAGAAAGAGTGTAGCCCAACCCCTGCTAGGGGTAGGGTGTGTGTGTGTGTGTGGAGCTCCCTGCATAGGGAAGACAGCAAGGACCTAGCCTCAGCTGAGACTTGGCCATATACGCAGCTAGAGCACCTTCAGCTCTGCTGGATGAGGAAAGCAGAAACTACAGACAAACTCCAGAGTTCCAGGAAGAAAGCATCCCCTGAGAATCCATCTGTGAGATAAGTCCAGAGTCCTGGGAGAAGTCTATTCCTCCTCAGCTAGTCTGTCCCCACACAGCAGAAGGTACCAGATAAGTGCAGAAGCTAATCCTGCCACAGTTACAGAGCTACCAAGCAGACGTTTTATCCTGCAAGCTCCACATTTAAAACAGAAGTATTCATTCCTGCCATTGATTGCCAAAACCTACTGGGACCAAGAGACCAAAGCTGTATACTGCTTGAATGCAAGTTATTTCAAGTAAATTAACATTTGAACTTCATCTAAAAGGTCAGGACATCAATTATTCTGCAAAGTTCCTCTATTACTCCTACTATCACTACACTCAAATTTATTGCAAGTTAGCCAGAAGCCAGGAGTCCGGCCGTACCCAGGTAGGAGACACCGTGACACAACTCCCACAAAACTATAGAGACATTATAGGTCATTACACCACTCTGTGATGTGTATTATAACACCTTGGAAGGGCCCTGGGATAGTACCCTGCACACGCTCCAATTGGCGTCACAAACAAATACAGAATATTATCCCCCGTACCTGGCCACTGCAGATGGTGCTAAATACAGGGATATTCTTGAGCAAAACCTGTTCCACTCTGTGCGTGATTTGAGGCTAGGGAGGAGGTTCACCTTCCAGCAGGACAATGACCCCAAATACACTGCTAAAGCAACACTTGATTGGTTTAAGGGGAAACATGTAAATGTGTTGGAATGGCCTAGTCAAAGCCCAGATCTCAATCCAATAGAAAATCTGTGGTCAGACTTAAAGATTGCTGTTCACAAGCGCAAACCATCCAACCTGAAGGAGCTGGAGCAGTTTTGCAAGGAGGAATGGGCAAAAATCCCAGTGGTAAGATGTGGCAAGCTCATAGAGACTTATCCAAAGCGACTTGGAGCTGTGATTGCCACAAAAGGTGGCTCTACAAAGTATTGATTTTAGGGGGGTGAATAGTTATGCACATTGACTTTTTCAGTTATTTTGTTCTATTTGTTGTTTGCTTCACAATAAAAAAAAAAAAAAAACTATTTTCAAAGTTGTGGGCATGTACTGTAAATTAAATGATGCAAATCCTCAAACAATCCATATTAATTCCAGATTGTGAGGCACCAAAATACGAAAAAAGTCAAGGCGGGTGAATACTTTTGCAAGGCACTGTATGTCAGCATTATATAGGTCAGTAAATAAATAAACATGAGCTGTCAGATAACAGCATTCAAAGAAAAAAGACTGCAACATTTTTTTTAGCCTAAAATGAGTAAAGTGCAATTGTTATGGCAGCTGGTAGGAAAGACATGGACAGTGAGTCCTAACTGGAACCCTGCTCGCTTTCCCTGCCTACTTGTAGTGCAAGCCCTGTTCTGCAAGTCTTCAACTGCTCGAGGTTCCCTACCCTACTAAAGTTTAGAAAAAAGGGGGAGGGGGACCTAACCTGGGTAAAGGTATTTGTATACACATATATATTAATGCCAAGAATGGCCTAGACCTATCTTAACCCAGGTATAAAGTATGTATTAAAACTTCACTTTTAATTCGGCATAATGATAAAACGGCTGTGAGCTATAACAAACAATCAAAAAAACACTTGGTTTCCACCCCAAAAAGTTGACAAGTTAGTGCACATCTTCCTCACATTGGCAGCAACTATCTCCTATTCACCACAACTATATCTGCAGAGCTTGAACATAGGGGGGGGGGGGCAATGTGTGGATAGACTAATGTAAGCAAACTACCTGTAGTTGCATGCAAAAACTGATTAAATGGAATAGGTGACTGTGCTCCTACACACACACGGGCACAGCTCACTTGTCTGACACTACGTCAGTAGCTATCAAGACGCATTCACACACTGCACATGCGCTGATAAGCGCTCCACCTAGCTCAAAAAACCTTGCTATATTGAATGAAATGTCCTACACAAGGACTTCTAAGCTAATAAGCAACATTGGAGTGGACAACAATTGTTTAAAACAATCAACTGCCCCCTGCCCAACTGTCCACTCAGCCTTGACAAAATTTCCATGCAAAAGGCTGAGTGCTACATGGTGTGTACACTCTGTTGAGCAGGGTCCCCCACTTACTAGCACCCCAACAAGATGAACAGCGCCATCTATTGGTTTCATAGTGTTATGACAAGACTAATAGTCTTGTCATAAGACTCAGTCTAATAGTCTTGTCATAAGACTCATAGTCTAATAGTCTTGTCATAAGACTATGAAACCAATAGATGGCGCTGTTCATGACTCAAACAGCGCCATCTATTGGTTTCATAGTCTTATGACAAGACCTAGCACTGCAATGTGCCCAGCATAGCGCTGCTCGAGCCAAACAGCAGTTCGGCCGAGCATGCTCGCTCAACACTAGTGAACTCAAATGCAGAGCCAGCCTTAGACGGTGCATATGCTGCCTCTGCTATAGCGGCACCTGACATGCAAATCGTGTTATGTTGATCAATTACTTTGTAGAGCTGTTGTTTGGTCAGTGTATATTAGTATTATCTGAGTACTGTGTGTATTTATTCTACTTGCAGTGCGTGGACATGGTGACACTGTATAGCATTGTAGACTAGGCTTAACTGTATGTGATTGTTATCAGGCCAACATATGTTATTTTTATATGGTCATCATACTATTTGGCGCTTATTATTATTGGCCATCAGTTGGTGTTTATGGTTATTTGTATACTGCAGTGACGTTTACTGAAGGTATTATTCAATGTGAGGACAGCTTAGACTGAATGTTAAATGGGTTTTCTAGGGGATTTTTTTTTTTCTAAAATCAGGGGTGGAATGGGTTAAAAATAAAAATTATTACTCACCTTGACAATTCCCCGCTTCTGCCATCCTGACGCTGATCAACTTCACACTGCTCTCCACTTACTGGTACCAGGCGCAACATACAGGAAATGACTTGGACTACCCACTCAGCTAATCAGTGACTGAGATGACTCATCTCTGCAGCCAGTGATTGGCTGAATGGGCAAGCCATTTCCTGTGTGCTGTCTCTAGGAAGTGGAATGCAGCAAGGAATTGAGCAGCTTCTGAAGCTCAGCGGTGGGAGATTGGTGAGGGAAATAATGATTATTCTTTTAATTTTTAATAAATTTCCCCAGAAAACCCCTTAAATACCATGGAGTTCATTTAGCATATATGATGTACATTTGCAGTTTTCTCTGTATACTGTTACAGGATTACTATAATGATATTTTTCGCCTTTATCTGGTCATATGTATTAGACAGATGTTTCTGGGGGGCCTCCTGACTCTCCCCTGACAGCAAATGTTGGAGAGGATAAGGGTTGGGCGTGTTGGATTTCAACAGTCTCAATTCTTTTGTACATGGGAAGATAAACTGCCCACCAGAGAGCAGGCAGAGGATGCATGTGTATGTGGGGAAGGGATAGATGTCAGCTGAATGAG
Organism: Bufo bufo; assembly: GCF_905171765.1. Lineage (NCBI taxonomy): Eukaryota > Metazoa > Chordata > Amphibia > Anura > Bufonidae > Bufo > Bufo bufo. The sequence goes on along the minus strand of NC_053391.1, from coordinate 570,880,777 downwards.
GGTTTGGCTGAGAGTTATCTCGTGTATGGCCATCTTTAGAACTGGTTTATTCCGTCCTAGTCTCTTTAATGCTTTCTAGCTGTTGTCTTATATAAAGTATTGTAATAATAGGATTGTTCTCTGATCTCTGCTGAATCTCCTTGGAGGATAACATGATAGACTTCTGGGTAATTTCAATAAAATTTGAAAAATGAAACGTTCTTTTCATTCTGCAGCTGACAACACCAGCAAGAGAGCTCTGACTTATATATTTATGCAGTGATTTATCCCTGAAATATTCTCTTTAGCTCAATTTATAAATCTGAAAAACATGAAGGCCCTGATTTATCATTAGGTTTCATTTTTACTCCATTTCTTTCTCTGTGTAAGGTTGGTTTGATGTAAGTGAAATAGTCTTTTGATAAATCTTTTTCTTTCTTTCCTCCCTCTCTTTCTTTCATCCCTCTCTTTCTTTCTCTTTCCTCCCTCTCTTTCTTTCTTTTCTCCCTTTTTTCTTTCTTTTTTTCTCTCTTGATAAATGTGTCGGTGTAGTGGGTCACTCTTGAAAAAGTTGCATGTTATCTTTAAAAAGTCACATGATAATAACTTGTCGTAATTGTCACAATTCGCGATTACAAAAAAATTTGCGACACGTTGACATCGGAAAACAGATGAAACCTAATGATAAATCAAGGTTGAAGAATTTAAAGGGGTTTTCAGATTTTTTTATATTGATGACCTAACCTATCAGATTGGCGAGAGTCCGACTCTCCCGGCACCCCTGACAATCAGCTCTTTGAAGAGAATGCAGTGATCATAGGAGCGCTGTGATTCCTCACTGTTTACCTACTCGCCGATGAAACTGCAGTGGCAAGCGGGTGTAATTACAACTCTTCCATCCCATTCACTTCAATTTAAAGGCTCCTTCGTATTCAAGTGAATAAGACAGAGGTCATCAATATAAAAAAGTAGATAACCCCTTTTATTTCTAAAATTCTACATTAAAGGGGTATTCTGATTACATTGCTATCCGCCTATCCACAACATACGGGGTAAAATTCATTCATTTCAGGGAGTACAGGCCCCCTTTCTCGTGATCATGGAGGTGCTAGCAGTAGGACCCCTACCAATCTAATAGTTATCTCCTATCCTGTGTATAGTGGATAACTTAATGCAACCATTTAAGAAGGTGAGCTGCAAACAAATACTGCTTACTACAGCTAACTACCTAAATCACATAGAATCATTATGAGCATATACCTTGAAAACTCTTAAATGTGCTATGTGCCTGATTTTGAGCAATCAGTAACAAGATCCTTTGACTGAAACTGCAAACTGCAGTTCCACCTCTCACTCTAGACCTGGTCTGAAGATTTAGACATCTGTATCTTTTCTTCTTCTTTTTTAATAACTCTTTATTAGAATAAGACATATACAGTCCATTTTTACTACTAATTTACAATTGAAAATTATTATGCTTTTCCACTACCCTTACACCACCTAGCTCCCCCACCCCACCCTTGCGATGTGTCTCAAATCCTTCTATCATTCACAAAAAAAGGAGATAGGAAATGAAAAAAACTAAAAAAAGAAAAAAAGGAGAGAAGAAAGAAAGGCAAGGTAAAGTAAAAAAAAGTCAGACACAGAAATGAGGGGAGGAGCTTTAACATCTCCAAACCTCCCATATTTTCGTCCACTTCTCATGAGCGTTTCTTTGCATGTAAAGAATATTTTCATAGCTTTTTACCTTATTAACCGAGTTTATCCATGTATTCAGCTCTGGAACATATTGTGAAAACCAGGCCCAAGTAATCAGGAGTCTAGCCAGAAACAATATTCTACCCAATAGAATCTTCTTATATTTATGGGTAGAGATGGACTGGCGGTTTGCCCGGCGTTTTGCTCGTTCGCGATTCACCAAACATGCGAACATATGGCGATATTCGCACGCGCCATATTTTTTTGCATAGCGCCGAACTTTGACTCATGACATATCCATCAGGTGGGACAGGACAGCCAACTGAGACATTTCAGGACATGGACATACCCCCTACCCTATAAATAAACCTGATCTGGCCGCAATTTTACATTCCGTTTTTTGCCAGTGTAGAGAGAGGTTGCTGTGTGGAGCAGGGACAGACTGTTAGAGAGTATAGAGACACCAATTGCTAGCTAATAGGGCCACAAAAGTTCTTTTAAGGACTGGTATAGGTGTGCTATCGATAGGTGTGAGGGGTGTAATATACCTATAATATACTTTCTAACATAGAAAGTACACTGCTCAAAAAAATAAAGGGAACACAAAAATAACACATCCTAGATCTGAGTTAATTAAATATTCTTCTGAAATACTTTGTTATTCACATAGTTGAATGTGCTGACAACAAAATCACACAAAAATTTAAAAATGGAAATCAAATTTTTCAACCCATGGAGGTCTGGATTTGGAGTCACACTCAAAATTAAAGTGGAAAAACACACTACAGGCTGATCCAACTTTGATGTAATGTCCTTAAAACAAGTCTAAATGAGGCTCAGTAGTGTGTGTGGCCTCCACGTGCCTGTATAACCTCCCTACAACGCCTGTGCATGGTCCTGATGAGTTGGCGGACGGTCTCCTGAGGGATCTCCTCCCAGACCTGGACTAAAGCATCTGCCAACTCCTGGACAGTCTGTGGTGCAACGTGACGTTGGTGGATAGAGCGAGACATGATGTCCCAGATGTGCTCAATTTGATTCAGGTTTGGGGAACGGGCGGGCCAGTCCATAGCATCAATGCCTTCGTCTTGCAGGAACTGCTGACACACTCCAGCCACATGAGGTCTAGCATTGTCTTGCATTAGGAGGAACCCAGGGCCAACCGCACCAGCATATGGTCTCACAAGGGGTCTGAGGATCTCATATCGGTACCTAATGGCAGTCAGGCTACCTCTGGCGAGCACATGGAGGGCTGTGCGGCCCTCCAAAGAAATGCCACCCCACACCATTACTGACCCAATGCCAAACCGGTCATGCTGGAGGATGTTGCAGGCAGCAGAACGTTCTCCACAGCATCTCCAGACTCGGTCACGTCTGTCACATGTGCTCAGTGTGAATCTGCTTTCATCTGTGAAGAGCACAGGGCGCCAGTGGCGAATTTGCCAATCTTGGTGTTCTCTGGCAAATGCCAAACGTCCTGCACGGTGTTGGGCTGTAAGCACAACCCCCACCTGTGGACGTCGGGCCCTCATATCACCCTCATGGAGTCTGTTTCTGACCGTTTGAGCAGACACATGCACATTTGTGGCCTGCTGGAGGTCATTTTGCAGGGCTCTGGCAGTGCTCCTCCTGTTCCTCCTTGCACAAAGGCGGAGGTAGCGGTCCTGCTGCTGGGTTGCTGCCCTCCTACGGCCTCCTCCACATCTCCTGATGTACTGGCCTGTCTCCTGGTAGCGCCTCCATGCTCTGGACACTACGCTGACAGACACAGCAAACCTTCTTGCCACAGCTCTCATTGTGCCATCCTGGATAAGCTGCACTACCTGAGCCACTTGTGTGGGTTGTAGACGACGTCTCATGCTACCACTAGAGTGAAAGCACCACCAGCATTCAAAAGTGACCAAAACATCAGCCAGGAAGCATAGGAACTGAGAAGTGGTCTGTGGTCACCACCTGCAGAACCACTCCTTTATTGGGGGTGTCTTGCTAATTTCCTATAATTTCCACCTGTTGTCTATCCCATTTGCACAACAGCATGAGAAATTGATTGTCACTCAGTGTTGCTTCCTAAGTGGACAGTTTGATTTCACAGAAGTGTGATTGACTTGGAGTTACATTGTGTTGTTTAAGTGTTCCCTTTATTTTTTTGAGCAGTGTATATTAAAGTGCATTTGTATTGTGCAGCAGTTGTGTGCGGTTCTGCTGCGATACTGCAGCTACACAGAGGGACAAACGTTATTGGAACAACTAATATATACCAGTTGCCCTACAAAAAAATCTGATTGAGGCAGGGGTGTGATATACCTAGAATATAATTTCTATATAGTGCATTTGTATTGTGCATCATTTGTGTGCGGCTCTGCATAGATACCGCAGCTATACAGAGGGACAAACGTCATTGGAACAAATAATTGCAACTGGTGTGATATACGGATGTAGCAGGGTTAACACACAAACTCTTAACTCAAATTTCTTAACTCATTGCGTTACCTTGAAACAAAAGCCATTGAAAAGCAATTGAAGGTATTTGTTTAACGCATTTAGTTTAGATAACACGTCTCATAAAGCATGTGTGTTAACTCTACTACATCTGTACCAGTTTCCCCCCCAAAAAATCTGACTGAGGCAGGGGTGTGCTATACCTATAATATAATTTCTATATAGGGCATTTGCATTGTGCAGCATTTGTGTGCGGTTCTGCTGAGATACCGCAACTATACAGAGGGACAAACGCCATTGGAACAACTAATTGCAACTGGTGTGATATACCAGTTGCCCCAAAAATAATCTGATTGAGGCAGAGGTGTTATATACCTATAATATAATTTCTATATAGTGCATTTGTATTGTGCAGCATTTGTGTGCAGTTCTGCTGATGTACCGCAACTATACAGAGGGACAAACGACATTGGAACAACTAATTGCAACTGGTGTGATATACCAGTTGCCCCCAAGAAAATCTGATTGAGGAAGGGGTGTGATATACCTATAATATAATTTCTATATAGTGCATTTGTATTGTGCAGCATTCGTGTGTGGTTCTGCGGAGATACCGCAGCTATACAGAGGGACAAACTTCATTGGAACAACCAGGGCCGGCTCTATAATAAGGCAGACCAAGCTGCGGCGCCAGGGCAAAATTATTATTTTTTAAATACATAACTTGTGGACGTGCCCTGCCGGGCCCGGCCGCCCGCCCCAGCCTGCAGGTGTGCCGTGAGGCCCAGGCCCTCACCTCCTCACAGAGTAACACGCAGGCTCAGCAGCAGCATGGCATCAGCAACACAGACAGTCACGGGGTCAGGGGGGTGTGACTGCCAAGTGGCGGGCGGCAGGCAGCAGCAACTGGTGTAGACTGTGGAGAGGAGGTCTGGAGACTGGAGGCGGAGCTGTTGGTGGTGAGTAACTCTGTGGACAAAAGTCTCTGGGTAGTCTGTCTGTGCGGCCTGCAGGGAGAAATGTATGCGGCATGGGGGAAGGGGGGGAAATGGACATGATGGAGGGGTTGAGAAATGTGACAACATGGATAGAGGGGGAAAAATGTGACAATATGGATGGAGGGGGAGAAATGTGGCAACATGGATGGAAGGGGGAGAAATGTGACAATATGGATGGAGGGGGAGAAATGTGACAACACGGATGGAGGGGGGAGAAATGTGACAACACGGATGGAGGGGGAGAAATGTGACAACACGGATGGAGGGGGGAGAAATGTGACAACACGGATGGAGGGGGAGAAATGTGACAACACGGATGGAGGGGGGAGAAATGTGACAACACGGATGGAGGGGGAGAAATGTGACAACACGGATGGAGGGGGGAGAAATGTGACATGGATGGAGGGGGAGAAATGTGACAACACGGATGGAGGGGGGAGAAATGTGGCAACATGGATGGAGGGGGAGAAATGTGGCAACATGGATAGAGGGGGAGAAATGTGACAACATGGATGGAGGGGGGAGAAATGTGACAACATGGATGGAGAGGGGAGAAATGTGACAACATGGATGGAGGGGGAGAAATGTGGCAACATGGATGGAGGGGGAGAAATGTGGCAACATGGATGGAGGGGGGAGAAATGTGGCAACATGGATGGAGGGGGAGAAATGTGAGGGCTGATGTGACATAGGTGATTTGACATGGAGGGGGAGAAATGTGACATGGAGGGGAGATAAATGTGACATTTAGGGGGGAAATGTGACATGGAGGGGGAGAAATGTGACATGGAGGCCTTGAGGGGGAGAAATGTGACATGGGGCATGATGGCTGACATGGGGGCATAATGGCTGACATGGGGGGCTTATAGGTGATATGGGGGGCTGATCTGAGGCATTGGGGGTCTGATCTGAGGTCTGATTAAAATTGGGGGTCTGATTGCTGGTCTGACCTGAGGTGTAATGGAAAAAAAAATATCTTATTATCCTCATCTAAAACCTAGGTGCGTCTTATGTGCTGGTGCGTCTTATAAGGCGAAAAACACGGTCCTCAAACCAGCGATCGTCTGAAGCAGAGCGATGATACCAGGACCACACAGAGGAGAAGCCAGCTGATGCCAAAATGTAGCATCGCTTGTGTTGGCAAAAATCCTTGCACCGGCCCTGGGAACAACTAATTGCAACTGGTGTGATATAACAGTTGCCCCCAAAAAAATCTGATTGAGGCAGGGGTGCGATATACCTATAATATAATTTCTATATAGTGCCTTTGTATTGTGCAGCATTTGTGCGCGGTTCTGCTGAGATACCGCAGGTATACAGACAGACAAACGCCATTGGAACAACTAATTTCAACTGGTGTGATATACCAGTTGCCCCCCAAAAAAACTGATTAAGGGGTTCAATATACCCGCTTCCACAAATATTGCTCTTCTATAGGGACTTTGTCACAAGGTCATTTTTAAAATGACAGGCAGAGGAAGAGGCAGGCCATTCCAAAGCGGTGGTAGGGATCGGGCAGGTGCACCAGGCCGGAGCAAAAGTGGGAAGTTGGAGAAGGTGCGTGCGATTATGTCAAAGGACGCACCAGAGTTGGTTGAGTGGCTCACTCAGCCTACCTCTTCTGCACCCTCCTTATCCTCTGTATCTGCGCCCTCCTCACTCTCTGCTGTGTGCACCCCCAAAGACACCACCCCCCCACCATAGCCCCTCCACTCAAGTCAGAGGAATTATTTTCCCATCAATTCCCAGACCTTACTGATGCGCAGCCATTCTTGGCATCGGATGAGGAAGAGGAGGTAGCAACGGCCGCCACCCAGTGGTCTGACGACAGTACCCAAATCAGCCCAAGGAGGGTGGTCCCCGCTGTTGCTGCCTACTCTGAGATCTCTAATGTCAGTGGTGGTGAAGATGATGATAATGATGTGTCAATGGATGTCACGTGGGTGCCCAAAAGAGAGGAAGAGGAGGGGAGTTCAGAGGGAGAGACGGAGCAGCAGATTGGGACGGGAAGGAGGAGAAGCAGGCAGAAGTAGAAGTGCACAGGTGGCAAAAAGCAGATTGCAAATATATCTGGAGCGAGCCATCCACCATGCACGGTAACATCTTGCGCTCCTAGGACGCCGGTGCATGGGTCCGCAGTGTGGGCTTTTTTTTAACGTGTCAGCTGCTGATAATAGTGCTGCAATCTGCAGCCTGTGCTGTCAACGCATAAGTCGCGGTAAGCCCAACACTCACCTAAGGACGACCACCTTAAGAAGGCACCTGGCCTCCCATCTCCGAGCCCAGTGGGAGCAATGCCGTCAGAACCCACGAAGCCACACTCCTGGTGCTCCACGTCCTGCCTCTTCTCCTTCTCCTCTGTCCTCCCATTTGTCCACCACCCCACATACCGTCGTCGCGTTCATCTGGCACAAGGCAGGCTTCCGTGGCCCAAATGTTCGAGCATAAAAAAATTATGATGCCGGATAATCCTCTTGCCCAACGGTTGACCACTGGCTTGTCGCAACTGCTAACACGCCAACTACTGCCATATAAATTGGTGGACTCAAAGGCCTTTAGAAAATTTGTGGCCATTGGCACACCGCAATGAAAGGTCCCCAGAAGGAAATATTTCTCCCAGAAGGGCATCCATGAACTATATGGCCACGTGCAGCGGCAAGTTAATATATCTCTGGCACACAGTGTCGGTGTCAAGATACATCTGACCACAGACACGTGGTCTAGCAAACACAGGCAGGGAAGGTACATAACTTTTACTGCCCACTGGGTGAACCTTCTGACTGCCGTCAAGCATGTAACCCGTGGCACCCGTGTGGCACCCGTGTGGTGTTACCTCCATGGATTGCATGCAGGCCTGCCTATTCTCCTCCTTCTACTCCATCCTCTGTCTCCTTCTCAGCTGACTCCTCCTTTTCCACTGCTATCACCTCTTCCGCTGCACCCCCCAAAGCTCCCCAGAACCTATTTGAAGTGCAAGGTGAGACGCTGCCATGCTGTGCTGCGGCTGTTGGGCCTGGAAGCCAAGAGCCACAACGATCCTGCACTCCTTTCAGCTCTGCGGTCACAGGCTGATCAGTGGCTAGCTCCGCTCAATTTGACAGTTGGTAAAGTGGTGTGCAACAACGGTGCCAATCTGCTGAGCGCGCTGAAACAGGGCAAAATGACACACATCCTGCCTCAGGGAACGTCTAGACTGACAGGTGTCCGACTACATCGGGTTAAGGGCAAATGTGGACGCTCTGAGAAGCGAGGAACCCCTTGACTAGTGGGTGTGCAGGCTTGAACTGCGGCCAGAGCTGGCACAATTTGCCATGGAACTCTGGCTTGCCCATCGAGTGTCCTGTCCGAAAGGGCGTTCAGCATTGCAGGGGGGATCGTGACCGATAAGCACGCTCACCTAGCTCACGACAGTGTGGACTACCTCACATTTCTAAAAGTTTATGAGGCATGGATCTCGGAGGAATTCAACACATGTGACGACCACGTGTAATTGAATTTCATCATGACAGCCCACAAATATCAGCCACCGCCCAGAACAAATAATGGCCCTGTCTTAGGTAAATACAGCGGAATAAAAGGCCTTTTCTGTCCGGTGAATGCCTAAAGTTTGAGACCTCGGAGGAATTCAACACCTGTGATGAACACGTGTTATCGAATTTCAACTATTATCATTTGGGGGGGGGATTTCGTTAACCATGTTTTTAATCCAATTTTATATTTTTTGTTCTTTTAAACATATGTATTTGACATCTATTTGTACTGGCCTGCAGTAGAATTGATATCTAATGACCGTCTAATATACCTCCAGCCACATAATTACTTGTTATTTTCTGTCCGGTGAATGCCTAATGTTTGGGGCCTGTACTACAATGGCCTGCAGTAAAATTGACATTGAATGGCCGTCTAATATACCTCCAGACACATAATCACTTGATCATTTATGTACGGTGAATGAATAATTTTGGGGGCCTGTAGTCCACTGGCCTGCAGTAAAATTTATATCCATTGACTGTCTATTATACCTCCGGCCACATAATCACTTGATCATTTATGTACGTTGAATGCATAATTTTTGGGGCCTGTAATCTAACTGGCCAACAGTAAAATTGTTATACGGTGAATGCCTAATGTACCTCCATCCACATTATCAATTGTTCTTTTCTGTCCGGTAAATGCCTAATGTTTGGGGCCTGTACTACACTGGCCTGCAGTAAAATTGATATTGAATGATCTTCTAATATACCTCCAGCCACACAATTACTTGTTCTTTTATGTCCAGTGAATGCCTAATGCTTGGGACGTCAGAGGAATTCAACACCTATGACGACCACGTGTTTTCGAATTTAAACTATTATCATTTGGGGGTTTTTCAAGAGGGGGGATTTCGTTAGCCATGTTTTAAAAAAAAAAGCTATTTTATATTTTTGGCTCTTTTAAACATATGCATTTGACATCTATTTGTACTGAATAAATCACAGAAAAAAAATGCACCAAACGGATATGCCACTGACTATACTAGCTAGTCATACAAGCAGATATTAAAAGCTGAGACTTTTGCCAATATATTCCTGTCAGGAACACATCAGAGCCCATCATGCACCACGTCACGGTCTCTCAGCATGGCAAGGGGTCCTACCACTACACTAACTATGGTGTGAACACGGTCTGAAGGTGATGAAATCCAGCTCACAGCCAAGCTTCCACACAACCGCATAGCAGGACAACTAATGCAATGTGAATAAAGCAAGACTGTAAGCCACACCCATATCAGACCGTGTGAAGGAGGCTACCAGGTGCAAAGGAGTGTTAAATGCCAGGTGAAGGCACATTCAATACATATGGAACAAAATCACAGAAATATAGTGGCAAATATGGGGGAACTGCTCAAACCCCAAACACTGTAGCGTGTTTCTCATTGGGGGAGCAGTCCCATCACATGTGGACCGCAGCAAACGACCATCCCCAGCAAAAAATGCGTACAATGGAGGATGCCGGCGCGGTCCACATGCACCACAAAGGCATCCTACACAAAACTGAGCATTGTGCGGATGAAAATATAATTATATAAATCACAGAAAAAAATGCACCAAACGGATATGCTACTGACTATACTAGCTAGTCATACAGGCAGATATTAAAAGCTGAGACTTTTGCCAATATATTCCTGTCAGGAACACATCGGTGTGGCTTAAAGTCTTGTTTTATTCACATTGCATTAGTTGTCCTGCTATGCGGTTGTGTGGAAGCTTGGCTGTGAGATGGATTTCATCACCTTCAGACCGTGTTCACACCATAGTTAGTGTAGTGGTAGGACCCCTTGCCATGCTGAGAGACCGTGACGTGGTGCATGAGGGGCTCCGATGTGTTCCTGACAGGAATATATTGGCAAAAGTCTCAGCTTTTAATATCTCCTTGTATGACTAGCTAGTATAGTCAGTGGCATATCAGTTTGGTGCATTTTTTTCTGTGATTTATATATTAATAGATTTTCATCCGCACAATGCTCCGTTTTGTGTAGGATGCCTTTGAGGTGCATGTGGACCGCGCCGGCATCCTCCATTGTACGCATTTTTTGCTGGGGATGGTAGTTTGCTGCGGTCCACATGCGGTGGGACTGCTCCCCCAATGAGAAACACGCTACAGTGTTTGGGGTTTGAGCAGTTCCCCCATATTTGCCACTATATTTCTGTGATCTATTTGTACTGGCCTGCAGTAAAATTTATATCCAATGACCGTCTAATATACCTCCTGCCACATAATTACTTATTCTTTTCTGTCAGGTAAATGCCTAATGTTTGGAGCCTGTACTACACTGGCCTGCAGTAAAATTGATATCCATTGAGTGATAATAATATTCCTCCAGCCACATAATCACTTGATCATTTATGTACGGTGAATGCACAATTTTTGGGGCCTGTAATCTAACTGGCCATCAGAAAAATTGTTATACTGTGACCGTCTAATGTACCTCCAGCCAAATTATCAATTGTTCTTTTCAGTACGGTGAATTAATAATTTTTGTGGACTGTAGTCCACTGGCCTGCAGTAAAATTGATATCCAATGACCGTCTAATATACCTCCAGCCACATAATTACTAGCTCTTTTCTGTCCAGTGAATGCCTAATGTTTGGGGCCTACATTAAAATTAGAATTTTTATCCATTGACCTCATAATGTACCTCTAGCCATATAATCACAATTTCTTTTATGTCATGTGAATGCCTAATGTTTAAGGACCGTACTCCCGTGGCCTAAAATAAAAAATTTCTATGCTCCAGCAGGGCACATTTCTGAGAATTTCCCTTTAAGACCCTAATTAAAATACATATTTTTTGGGGGGAATTTTTGCCATTGATCCCACATGAGGGACCATGGTTTGGAGGGAGAATAAATGAAACGTTGACATTTGAAATTTCACAAATATGAAAGAAATATACATTTACTGCACTGTGATCACATGCTTACTCCCTCTTACAATGCATATGGTAAAATAATAATGCATTTTTTATTTTTTTTGGTGAAAAAATGGTCCCTATCTATGAACCAGTCTCATAGGTAGGCTGATGTTTTAAAAAATGAACCCCTTAAGAATGCAGCCTATATGGGTCTTCAGAGCACTGCGTTTCTTTTTGCTTTGTTATCCCTACCTTCTGAAATCTCATAACATTTTTATTTTTTGTCTTTGTAGCCATATGCCTTTGTAACCACTTTGTGTTAATTAACTTTTTTTTTAACTCTTTCTGGGTGAAAAAATAACAATTGTGCAATTTTTTTTTTTATCTACGTCATTTAAAATTTTGGGGGGGAATTTATTATGAATATTTGCTTCTGAAAGGAAATTTTTTTTTTCTTCACATGTTGAAGGAAAATCCCCTTGCATTCCTCTTCTCATTCTACCTATTTTGTATGCAGATTTTTTCTGTGCGGATTTTCATGCTGAAAAAAAATGTAACATAATACAGTACAAGCAAAGTGAAAAGTTTGACACATCTCATGTAATTTGCTTCTTTTTCAGTGGAGATTTAGAAATCTGCAGCATTTAAATTATTTGTGTGTTTTTTGTTCAATGCTAAAGGTGAGATCTAGAGCAAATGCACAACAATAAATTCAAGAAAACTTCACCGAAATCTGCACGAAAACCAGTTCGTCAACCCGCACCCGTGTACAGGTATTATTATTATTTATTTGAAAGTGCAATTAGAGGGTTTTCCAGTTACATGTAAAAAAAATAAAAAATAAGACCAGCAGTCAACCTTACTCCATACAGTACAGACCAAAAGTTTGGACACACCTTCTCATTCAAAGAGTTTCCTTTATTTTCATGACTATGAAAATTGTAGATTCACACTGAAGGCATCAAAACTATGAATTAACACATGTGGAATTATATACATAACAAACAAGTGTGAAACAACTGAAAATATGTCATATTCTAGGTTCTTCAAAGTAGCCACCTTTTGCTTTGATTACTGCTTTGCACACTCTTGGCATTCTCTTGATGAGCTCCAAGAGGTAGTCCCCTGAAATGGTTTTCACTTCACAGGTGTGCCCTGTCAGGTTTAATAAGTGGGATTTCTTGCCTTATAAATGGGGTTGGGACCATCAGTGGCGTTGAGGAGAAGTCAGGTGTATACACAGCTGATAGTCCTACTGAATAGACTGTTAGAATTTGTATTATGGCAAGAAAAAAGCAGCTAAGTAAAGAAAAACGAGTGGCCATCATTACTTTAAGAAATGAAGGTCAGTCAGTCAGCCGAAAAATTGGGAAAACTTTGAAAGTAAGGGCTATTTGACCATGAAGGAGAGTGATGGGGTGCTGCGCCAGATGACCTGGCCTCTACAGTCACCGGACCTGAACCCAATCGAGATGGTTTGGGGTGAGTTGGACCGCAGAGTGAAGGCAAAAGGGCCAACAAGTGCTAAGCATCTCTGGGAACTCCTTCAAGACTGTTGGAAGACCATTTCAGGGGACTACCTCTTGAAGCTCATCAAGAGAATGCCAAGAGTGTGCAAAGCAGTAATCAAAGCAAAAGGTGGCTACTTTGAAGAACCTAGAATATGACATATTTTCAGTTGTTTCACACTTGTTTGTTATGTATATAATTCCACATGTGTTCATTCATAGTTTTGATGCCTTCATAGTCATGAAAATAAAGAAAACTCTTTGAATGAGAAGGTGTGTCCAAACTTTTGGTCTGTACTGTATATGTCAGATGATGACATTCTGAGTGGATTTTGACTCCTCCAGCAGAATTGCGATCTGTGACACGCACTCTGTGTTTACATCCCAGCTCAAGATTCACTAAGGGCTCGTGCACACGGCTGTAGCCGTTTTTGTGGTACGTAAATCGTGGATCTGCAAAACACGGCTACTGGCCGAGAGCCTGCAGTCTTTTTTTTAAAATTCCTTTACAAATGTCCTATCCTTGTCTGCAAAATGGACAAGAATAGAACATGTTCTATTTTTTTGCGGGGCCATGGAACCGACATTGAGATGAATGGGTCTGCATATGATGCAAAAAATGAGGACCAAAACTACGGCTTTATGCATGAGCCCTAAGATCAATGACGTCATGTTGGATATGGGCTGGGGGAGGGGCCCTCTTCCAGCACATAGACTTTTACTAAAGAAATTATTTTACAGCTCTTCATGAGGGTTTTAACTCCAGATATTCTGCATGTCAAGCAGAAAAGTTACTATTACACTACAGACTTGCTCTGTTGGGTGGAATGAATTTTCTGTGCTTAAAAAGCTATTTTCTTAATAATAACTTTACAGAAAATTTTTACTTTTACCATAAAAGAAAAAAAATGTGGAAAGTAAAAATTATACTTTTCTGCCATAACTTTTACTACAAAGATTATTTTAGGTTACAGTGAGATTTAAACTCTAGACAGTAAACAGCTGCTTTACCCACTCCTCTATAGAAATGCTCTGCTGTGAAGATGGGATTTTTATGCCTTATAGTTTTAATGTTTATTTTATTAAATTTCACAAAACAGTATTTGGTATACTTGTCACCATAATAACTAGAGATGAGCGAAGTATTTGCAAATTCGATTCAGCTGCTTCGCCGAATTTTACGAAACAATTCACTTTGTGATTAATTACTTCGTCACGAATCGCATTTCTTTGTAAGTAGCGGGTGCAATGACAGAGGGCGGTGATTAATCCTGAAATTCAGATCGATTACTAATAGTAATCCATACAATATAGTGGCCATATTATTTATAGTTATGGGTAAACAATGTGAATAAAAATGGGGAGGGGGGCTCATGGTTTGCCTGTATGGAGCCCTGAAATTCCTAATGGATGCCCTGCTGGAAATACCCCTCCCTTAAACACAGCATCATTGCTGACATCACATCTACAAGGCAGAGTCCAGGAGAATAAGCAGAACACCGCCTTGAGAGGCAAGGTCACTGATGATGTTGTATCTACATGGCAGAGCCTTACAAACCTTGACACACCTCAGATGTAGATGTCATGTCATTGAGATAAGGACACAACACAGTGTAAAATGTCACATGTCACCACAATGGAGTGCTGGAAAACGGGGCATTACAGATAAACAATCACCATTAGTAAGTGATAGTATGTGTTATTTCCCGTCAATTGCTGCTGAAAATTGCAAAATCGGAATTCCCCTTTTAATATATGGCACTATAACACCCAAGATGGAGTAGACATACATAATATAAAACAGCACAACAATGTACAATGTGCGTTAATTTAGTAATGCCTATGAGAGCATACAATCTACCAATATTACCTTTTCAGAAGGAGCTTGTGCCTATAAAGAGTGTTGAAGATGTCATTTTAATAAATCTAATGAGATTACAGATTGTTCAGGGAGAGCGCTCAGACTTACTAATGTACATATCTTGCTTACTCCAAGGTAATATATAAACCCAGGTGCGTAATCGTCTCTCTCCCGCCTTGCACACACAGCTACATTAATATTCTCATTCCTTCCAGATGCGCTTGAGTGACTGACTCCCTGTCATGACTGTCTGTGTCATTTGCAGAAAAGGATGCTTGAATATTTGATAGGACTAAGTAAAGTAAAAAAAGCTAAGAGGTCCCTAAAGGGGTTATCCGAGACAAAAAAATGTCCCCATATGCCCGGACCCCTCATACTGAATCTACTTACTTGTTTCCCTACTCCCTGTGCGGTCCTGGTCCCCGCACCGCTGCTACTGCTTCTCCCCATGCGCGGTTGAAAACATCTGGTGTTTCTGGGAGCAGCCAATGGCAGCCGGGGGCCTCCCTAGCATTGCGGGTGACGCTACGGATGCTCGTCTCCATCAGCGCCTGCTATTAGCTGCTCCCCCCTGACACCGGATGTTTTCATCCGTGCACGGGAAAAAGCAGCAATATCGGTGCGGGGACCAGGAGCGGCGCAGGGAGCCAGGTAAGTAGATTCAGTGTAAGGGGCCCAAACATATGGGGGACATTTTTTTAGTCTCGGATAACCCCTTTAAAGCTGCTTTCACTAGTGAGGTTTCCGTCCGGGTGCTGTCGAGGTTTAGAACGGACAGGACTTAGACTGAACACCGTTGTCACGGACGTACCGAGATCTGTGAGACTGGCAACACGTGCTTTGATCTCACAGGTTTCCTTGTGGATCAATAAACGTCTGTGTTGTTTCTAATACTGGCCACACCTCTAGCCTCCAGGTGTTGCTGTTGTGGTCATTTGACTTTCCTTATTTATAGTTGCTTCTCCCACAATGCTATGAGGTTTATAGCTTCAGTGATATCTGTGGTCTGCTGGTGTTTGGTTCTCGGCTGAGTTCCAGTTGCTGCCATAGCTACTGGAAAGTTAAGTGTTTCCTTTCCCTTTTGCATTTTGTTTTGATTTATCTGTGTGCTGTTTTCCCCCTGCCCTTTGTTGTAGGCCTGAGGGAGACTCCTGGTTGTCATTCCTTTCTGAAAGAACAGGTAGTCTCAGTCCTGTCACTATCGCCAGGTTCTTATAGGGTGAGTTAGGATTCTAGGTACTCCTGCGTATGAACTCACCTACCTTTGGGGTCTGTTCATACTGATAGCCAGTCAGGACTGTGACTAGGGATGTGACAAGGAGGTGTCCTTCTTTCTTCCCTTGCTTTCAGGCCTTGTTCCTTGTTCCCTCTCCTTCATTGTCCGGTGTAGTGCCTCCCTCCCACACACGGGCGTGACAACTGTCCCATTAAATTCATTGGGTGTTTTCACATGGATGATGTTCTGCACGAACCATCAGTCCATCCATGTCGGTTCTTTGTCAAACAAATGGGTCACCGGAAAAATTGGACCACAGACTCCATGTTTTTGTGGTCTGTTTAAAACGTCATCCCTGTTTCTGGCCAAAACACTAACGTGCTTGCTATTGTTTCTCTGCAAGGAAACTAGAGTATTGAAGAAAACAGAGCAAATCGATTCCAAACTAATCAGATTAGATCTAAATTTTCAATTCCAAATCTGAATCTTTTTGCAATTCCATTCGGGTGAATTTCTCAAAGTAGCGTTAGCCATTTTTCAGATCCGAAGACAGGAAAGATGAAGGAGTGTAACAACCCCATGTGGTCTGTGTGTATACACAACATTCTCTACGCAAACACCCCTAGGAGATACCAATAATTTGAACAAAACTACAATACAGCCCTTAATTCTCTAACCCAAAATAGAAATATCATCATCAAGAATGCTGACAACAGGGGTGGAATTGTTATTATGAAAACCAAACCAGCTACTATGAAACTGAAGCCCTCCGTATCCTCGCAGATAAAGAATACTATGAAATTCTAGCACATGATCCCACCATTGATTATAAAAAGAAACTAATTTGTCTAGTAGAAGAGGGTTTTCAATTAGGTATTAATTAAAAAGAGAAGAATCACTTAAAAACCATTCATCCCTCCATAGCAAAAAAATTTTTTTTTTTACCAAAGATACATAAACCATTAACACAGCCTCCTGGGACACCTATAATTTCGGGTATCGGTTCCCTGACAGCCAATCTTTCTGAATATGTAGACAGTATTCTACAGAGATATGTTATAGAACTACCATCATACTTAAGAGACACTTCCCACCTCATTACCATTTTGGATACATCGAGTTGGAAAAAGAACTACCATTGGGCTACCTTAGATGTATGCTCATTATATAGTAACATTGTCCACACTCTGAGTCTGAGAGAAGTGGAAAAAATTCTCCTATCTGATCCATTAATGCCAGGTATTCAGAGAACATTCATTTTAAATTCCATAGACTTCATTTTAAATCCTAATTATTTTTCTTTCCAAGATTCCATGTACCAACAGAAAAAAGGAACAACTATGGGGACCAAATTCGCTCCAGCATATACTAATTTATTTATGGGGGGGGCTTTGAAAACAAAATAGGTCTCCTGGAACACCCTAATGTCCGCTTTTACAAACGTTATATAGATGACATCATTTTAGTATGGGAAGGGGAACAAAATGATCTAATAACATACATTGAGCAAATAAACAAAAATGATTGGAATCTAAGTTTTACCCTAGAACACCATCCAACGGAGGCAATATTTTTAGATCTGCACATTAAAACTATTAATAACAAAATTACCACTAAAACATATTTTAAAAAAGTAGATACGAATGGCCATCTTGATTACAAAAGTTGTCATCACCGCAGATGGAAAAATAACATCCCCTTTGGACAAATGAAAAGAATCCGTAGAAACTGTACGGATGATAATATCATGAAAAAACAACTAAACGTTTTAAAACAAAGATTCAGAGAGAAGGGTTATCCCAACAAACTCATAGTAGAATCCAAAAAACGAATTCTGAAGGAATGCCAGAAAGATAGTCTAACAAGCCGTAAACAGAAAGAGTCCAAATACGATTATACTAAGTTGTGTCTTATCACAGGGTATAATGTAAAACACACTGAGATGAGGAGAATACTTAATAATCATTGGAAAGTTTTACTAAAGGACCCTGTCCTTGAGAAAAGTGTTCCAAAAGTTCCAGGGTTAATTTTCCGTAGGGCCAAGACCCTTAAAAAATTATTAGCACCATCATGTCCAAAATCCATAAGACAAAAACTACCCGAAAAGATAAATAAAAACAAAATTGGCTCTTCCAGATGTGGATCCAG
Source organism: Bufo bufo (assembly GCF_905171765.1). Classification (NCBI taxonomy): domain Eukaryota; kingdom Metazoa; phylum Chordata; class Amphibia; order Anura; family Bufonidae; genus Bufo; species Bufo bufo. Next base: position 570,862,535 of record NC_053391.1, on the reverse strand, counting down.
AAAATGCAAGTGCTGCGAAATGATACAATGTGGTGAAACAATAATCTTGCCACCGCCCCTAGAACCCCTTAATTTGAAACACACGATGAGCTGCAGTACTTCCTATGTAGTATACTTACTACAATGTCCGGGTAACACTCTTTACGTGGGTCGAACAACCCAAGCGCTGAGAGAGCGCATGAACGAACATCGTTCAAATATTAAACGTAAAATCACCACCCACATTGTATCAAGACATTTTGCACTACATCACGAGGGTGACCCGGGAGGTCTAAGGGTCACTCCTCTTGATTGGGTCCCGCACTCCTATCAAACCCTATCAAGGAAAGAGATGTTTTGGATTTTTAAATTAAACACTCTAGTACCATTCGTTCTGAATGAATCTTTAGAGTATACAAATTACTGAGGTAGTACAAGAAAGAGATGAACCCATCTTATAGATGCATAAAAGATAACATCTGGTTCAATTGGAACCTTTTTATGGATATAGCATGATTTTATCATTTTTGGATTTATTACTATATATATATATATATATATATATATATATATATTTATTTCTCTTCTACACTAATCCTTTTAGAATTTTTATAATGTACTCAGACTACAACATCGATTAGTGTTTTTTAGCGATTGATGTCTATTACTTATTTAAATATGGGTTTTAAATATTATCTATAATAAATATTCATTTGAACATTGATTTTTTGAAATTTCACAAATATTGTAAAAAAAATTATTCATTTTTCTATTAAGGTCTATCATTACACTATTAAATACTACTTATTTTTATTCATCTATTTGAACATTTGGGTACTTCTACAATCACCATATCATGTTAGGTTTTTGATAGTATTTTAAAAATTCTCTTTACCGCAGAATATAGAAGAATCTCTGGTAAATTATTATACCAAGATCTATAATGCCAATATGAACTTTTTCACATTTTCCTTTCTTCTTCCCAGTCCACCAATCAGATTGAGGGACGAATATGGACTATAATGTAATGTAATTCACTTGTTTTTTAACCTGATCCTTTTAAAACAGAATGTTGATGTTTTTATATTTGGTATATTTATTAATATGGGGGGGGGGGTGGAGCTACGGGTCTTTTCTGACACCGGCGCTACATCTCTAAATGTCATTTCGGATGTGCGCTCCACCTTGGAACGCATACATCTCTCCTCCCCGCATTAGTGATGAGGGCGGTCCCATGCGCTCCATGTTGTAACGGAGAAGGCTGGGTCTCATGCGTTCCACGACGATTGGAAGTTGTCACCAGCTTACTTCCGGCGCCGGCGCTATGCGTTCCACAGAGCGGAACCTCATGCGGTTCACAAGAACTGGAAGCCGCCACTTGAAACGATGAGCGCGAAAACCATCTCTGGTATTACTATAATTATGTGAGTGTATCTGTTTATTGTATTGTTATTTGCTCCTGAGGAAGGGGTCACCTATATTTGAACCCCGAAACGCATTGAGCCTGTATCACCATTAAAAGAGATTGAACTGAAGCCCTGGTTTGTCCTGCTGACTGCAATCTCTTAGACCTACTAAGGGACCCTGGCCGGGGGGGTATTGTCACGGGCGTCTTGAGTTTAACCTGTGGACAACCCCCTAGTGTAGTGAGTGAAAAATTAAATTGTTGCGGACCGTAACACCATATGATTATTTCTATTCACTCCTCATAGCTATATTCTATCATAACAGAATACTGTTTGTATTTAATCATTATGATTCAGTTTTATCTTCTATCTTAAATAGCCACTTCACTGGAATTGTATTTATGTACTTAGTATTTTATTTGTGGCGTGGCGCTTTTTACTACTAGAGGAATATATACGCAGATATACATATCCTCCCCTTTTTTTGATCTATTCCGATTTTACAAGCGTTTAGTATCTACTAACGTTTATCTTTTCAGCTGCCTTCCCCTCCTTTTTCGCACAAAAAGAACGTATCCTATATGATCACTAGTATCCTCACCATTGTTGTGTAGAAACCATCACTGGTGGCGCCTCTGGGGTTTCGCACCTTCTCATTCAAAGAATCTGTTTAACCCCTTTTTTCCTCCTCTTTTTCTTTGCATCTTCTCTAATGTATACACAACGGCAGGCATTTGCCACCAGGCTGTTTGTTACCACCACCAGCCAAGAGTTTACCCATAGCCATATATGTCACTGTAAGATTCCTAATGCTGACTTGGTCTTAAAGAGACTGAAATGAATTACATCCAGTCCTAGGAGACCTCAGAATGTCATTCACAGCTTTCCAGGGCAACTGGAGCAGATTAAACTCAGTCGAATTTTTTCTGACGCTGAATCCCGAGAATGATTCAGCTAAGGCCGCATTCACATCACCGTTTATTTTTCTGTTCTTATGATCCATCAGAAGAACAGAAAAATAAAGAAAAAAAACTGATCCATTTTAGCCATTTCCATCTGAGATCTATTATTTCATATGGGAAAAAAGTCCTGATTCTTGGCACCCCCACTGATCTGTTGTTTGAGCTGATCGGTGCCTCCTCACAGCTTACCAAGCACAGCGCTGTCCATTTGATGTGGTTGGTATCGCAGTTCACTGAATGGGACTAAGCTGTGCCTAGGTCATGTGACCGATGAACAGGGTGTCACTGGCCTAGGAAGAGGTCACAGCGCTCACCAGTACACCACAATCTCTTCAAACAGGGGGTGCTGGGAGTCAGACCCCCACTGATCAAGTATCGATGGCCAATCCTGAGGATAAGCCACCAATATGAAAATCTTGGAAAACTCCTTTAATTATTGGGTGATAGAGACATTTCTACTGAAAAACTGACAGTTTGTAGAGACTGTAGTTTCAATGAATATTTCATTAAGTTGGTGAATTATTTAATGGAGGTTTCCTATTAACAACATATAATGGAGAGGTGATAAATGTATGATCACGGAGGGTCTGATGGCTGGACCCCACCAATCATGGGAACAGGACTCCCTGAGTCTCCTGAATGAATGGAATGGTAGTGCACAAGTGTGGCCACCTCTCATTTCACTGCCTATGGGACTGCTGAGTACAGCTCTCAGCTTTATCTCTGACAGTTCCATAGAAGTGGAATGATTATTGCTTATGCATGCACATTATGGGTCTAATCACAAATGGGAACCAAGGACCCCAGTCTTGTGATCAGTGGGGAATCCAGCAGTTTCGATCGCAGCAATCAGACACTTATCCCCTATCCTGTGAATAGATAAATGTTGTTCATAGAAAAAAAACCTTTAAGGGGCTTGTCCTACCAGGCAGAAGCCAATTTCCCTCACTTCCTGGAGTTGTAGCCATTGTTTAGGTAGGATATGTTTGTTGATGTTTAGTGTGTAGAGGAATGAGTAAGTTATTATCCCCAGTGTTTTGCAGAGGGAGAAAGCGGTAATAGCTGTTGTCTAGAGAGCATCATGTATAGAAGAGAGGGAGTCCCATACCAAAAAAAATAAAAAAAAATACCCAAAAATGATGTCAGACAGGTTTTGTCACTTACAAAGATTTTTTCTACCGAGTAGTTAAGGGTGTTGCATAGCAACCCATAGTCTTCCTCTATGGTACATACTCCCCTGTGTCCTAATAGTTTCTTAAATGGGTTGTTCAACTTTCTGGACGTTTCCTACAGACGCCACAGCATGGCCGGACCCATGGTGGTAAGCATACTTACCTAATCCATGCTGCTGGGTTCTGGCTTCATCACTGCCCCACCACTTCTGCAGGTACCTGGTCTCCCCACATCAACATCTGGTTTGACGCTGAGTCAATGACTGGCTTTCCCTTATAACATGGTTATAAGGGAAAATAATAGCATTCTGAATACAGAATGCATAGTAAAATAGCGCTGGATGGGTTAAAAAAAAATAAAAAAAAAATTTAACTCACCTTAGTCCACTTGATCGCGATGCCCGGCATCTCCTTCAGTCTCCTTTGCTGAACAGGACCTGTGGTGAGCATTCATTACAGGTTAAGGACCTGTGGTGACGTCACTCCGGTCATTACATGATCCATCACATGATCTTTTACCATGGTGATGGATCATGTGATGACCGGAGTGATGTCACCACAGGTCCTTAACCTGTAATGAATGCTCACCACAGGTCCTGTTCAGCAAAGGAGACAGAAGGAGATGCCGGGCATCGCGATCAAGTGGACTAAGGTGAGTTAAAAATGTTGTTGTTTTTTTTAACCCCTCCAGCGCTATTTTACTATGCATTCTGTATTCAGAATGCTGTTATTTCCCCTTATAACCATGTTATAAGGGAAAATAATACAATCTACAGAACACCTAACCCAAACCCGAACTTCTGTGAAGAAGTTCGGGTTTGGGTACCAAACATGCAGATTTTTCTCACGCGAGTGCAAAACGCATTACAATGTTTTGCACTCGCGCGGAAAAATCGCGGGTGTTCCCGCAACGCACCCGCACATTTCCCCGCAACGCCCGTGTGAAAGAGGCCTTAGAGTCACGACCATGAACATAGTTGTGACAGTAAAGCTGTGTTCAACGTTAATAAAGGTCTGGACTCCAAAGGTCTAGACTCATCCAAGTTAACTACCCTTTTTCATCTTTGCTTCGGACAATCACGTCTGGGATCCTTTGGATATCCAGGTAGAAGCACCGTGACACATGCATACAACACCTTCAGAGAAGATTGTAGGTCACTCTACACCACTCTGGCAATCCTACACTTGGGCATCAACACTACCATCTACAAAGGGGACTCCATGTCCTCGTTGCTTCACTGCAACTGGCGTCACGACAACTTGCCCTAGCAGAGGGACATATATCGTAAAAACCTCTTAAGGGGCAAGGGATACCCCAGACGCTGGCACCAGGCCGTTGCATCATGAACTCCATTCCTACAGAGATTCAGCTGAAGATCTTATCAGCTGTATTCAGGTTTACAATCCCTGACAAGTAGAGCAGAGAGGAGGATGAGGCAGCTCTTTAGCTCAGTGTTCTGAAGTAACTTGTTCTGCTGTGTGATTAGGACAGGTTTTGTGTGTACTAATAGGACAGCGGACATTTTATTTCTCCTAATGATTGCTCCCTTGACAAAATGATCCATATAACTAATAAAAAATATTTGGGAAAATATTTATAGTAAAGTAATATTTAACGGTTTTCATTTTCTTAATTCCCAGAGAACCTGTAACCTCTCCTGACAGGTCTGTTTTAGCAAATACTTGAATCTCGATTATAATAACTGTTATGGGCAATGGGTGTTGAACCTCTGTGCCAACCAACTGGTTTACCTTTGGGCATTATCCTGGCAGTCCACTGGTAATTACCCTTTAATCCCTATACAGGGATCTAGACTTTGGTACAGCTGAGCCACCATACCTCTAGCTCTTGGAATAGTCCAGGTGTTGTTGATCCACTGGTGTCAGAGACACAGGTGTAAAGCTCTGAAGGGTCAAGCAATATCCATAGTCAGAGAGTCACAGCCTTATAGAATGTTGAAAAACAAAATAATAAATATTTATTAAAACCTAATGTATCTAAAATACTTATGTTTTTCAATCAATTAGTTTTTCTTGTTGTCTGTCATTGCTGATCGGGCGCATCTTGCTCTGCTATGCCCGCGCCACATACATGATGCCCTGCGCTGGGCAATACATATTCACATCTTCTATTCCCCCTTACCTACGAGCACGCATGCGCTCCCCCTCCGGATGCCACTGCGAGACTCTTCGCTTCATGTAGTCGGGGGGCATGTCATTCTGACGCACCCACACTCCCGATTGGCCGGCAGCGTCAGCACGTACCTCCGCAGGGTGCGGCTACGCCCATAATAGCGCACGCAACAGAGTGGTCACCACTGTAACTTTCTGACAGCACTTTCCCTGTACCTATCGCTCCCGATGAAGCGGGGTTGTGCCAACGCAGAAACCCATTGAGCGAGCGTCAATTACCTTACTATCCTAGTATGTTAGGCAGGATTATAAAGAGCGGGACTTTGAACTTGTGGCACCATAACTTTTACGTGTCAATGTATCGGCTTCCTCACTCGCAGGTGTTTCAGTTCGTAACACTGGAAAGTATAATAAATTAGGGGCATTGCAAACACCTCCCATTTACCTGCTGTTACCTTAGCTGTCACATCTCTACCTGTGTATGACATGCACTCACTCTATTAAAATTAAGAACAAGAGTGAGAGTGCCTGCACACAGGATAGTACGCACACCTTGTCAGGCTATCGGGTATGTAGATGGCGTATATCAGAGTCCCTCTATACATGCCGGGTATCCTGTTGGCCTGTTTTTACACTGAAAAGGGTGTCTAGGCCCCCAGTATTTTAGATACATGAGGTTCTAATAAATATTTATTATTTTGCTTGTCAACATTCTATAAGGCTGTGAATCTGTGATTAATTGTGGACATATACCTTCCAATGTCATTTTTCTTTTAGTGTGATACGAATATCCATAGTCAGGAAACAGGCTAAGGTCAGGGCAGACAGCAAAGAGTCATGCAAAACAGACTAAAGTCAGATCAGGCAGTAAAGGGTAAAAAGATAGAAGTTGGGACAAGGGCAGACAAACAGAACAGCACACCTTCACTAGGGACTAGCATTCTAGATAACCTAAAGCTCAGGCATCCACCAGTGGTTTGCCACTTTCAGGCTATTTGTGACCAATGTTTATGTAAGATGACTATATTGCAATTGGTAATATAGCCATTGTTGATATTCGGTACCGTTTGCTATATTTCATAAGCCATGTCCACTAGTTAGGTAAATCTTCTGTGCAGTCAACACAGAGGTCTTGTCCATAAGATGGCCTCTGATAGAAGGTCATGTGACCAGGAAAATCAACTCCATGTGGTGTCTCCTCTGTTCAAACACACTGCACCTACACTGCTCTGAAGAGCAGAGGGCAGGTGCAGTGTATTTGAATAGAGGAGACATCACATGGAGGTGATTTACCTGATGACATGACCCCACATCTGCAGCCATTTTATGTCCAGGATCTCTGTGTGGACCGGACAGAAGACTTGGCAAACAAGGGGTCATATCTTATGAAATACCATATAATCATCTTATAAACATATTGTTCAACAGTAACCAGTAATTGACCAACCCTTTTTAGTACCCAGTAGTGCCCAGCCTTTGGCTGGGGAAGATTAGGATGTACATGAGGTGGCCCTTTAAAGGCCGGGGCGAGCACTCACCCTATAAACAGACCCAATGGTCCTGATAGAGAAGCGTGGTTTGCAACATGAGAGCACATGGAACATTGGCGGCTGAGTCCACTACCAATAATCAGAGGAAAACAAGCTAGTCCAGATCAACAACAAGCAGAGGGGCTGGCTTATTAAGTGATACCGCACACGAGCCCGCTCAGAGGCGCGGTGCAGTAGCAGGCATGGACCAGCAGCGTAATAATAACAATTCTGGAGAATCTATTCCTATGACTCTATGATGTGCCATTCATTTATTATTCCTTCTAGAAGTAATTAATTACGAGTAGAGTTGAGCGGACTCCTGGATGTTCTGGTTCGACGGGTTCGGCCAAACTTCGGAAAAAAGTTTGAGTTCGGGACCCGAACTTGACCCCGAACCCGAACCCCATTCAAGTCAATGGGGACCCGAACTTTGGAGCACTAAAATGGCTGTAAAAATGTCTTGGAAAGGGCTAGAGGGCTGCAAATGGCTTAAAAATGTGGTTAAGAGCATGGCAAGCGCTCTGCAAACAAATGTGGATAGGAAAATGACTTTAAATAACATAAAATACGTAAAAATAAAAAATAATAATCTTGATCTAGGAGGACGAGGTCCATATGGAGTAGGAGGTTGAGGAGGCGGTGGATGTGGCGGTGTACGTGGAAGCGCCGGTGGAGAAGGAGGAGGTAGCCTACACTGCTTTTTGCATTTTTTTTAAATTTTTTTTAAATTATGGTACACCCCAAAACATTGGGAAATATAACCTGTGATAACCCCCTGCAGTCGTGCTAAACACACGTTCAGACAATACACTGGCTGCAGAGCAGGCCATCACCTCCAAGGGGAAAAGGGCAAGCTCAGGCCATGTGCCCAATTTGGAGACCCAGAAGTTGCAGGGGCTGACCCCTTTCAGTCAATTCGTGTAGGCGTGTGCACACTTACTGCCCCACCATGTTGCACGCCCCGGTGATGTTCACGATCCAATTTAATATCTGCTCTATCAACTTTCGATGTTCTTTTCTGCGCCTACCATGGTGATCACGGGTGGCGGGGAATCAGGGTTCCAGACCAGAGAGGGAGCGTGAGAGAGACCACATCCAAGGGAGAATTCATTTTTTCAAATTTAAAATGATAGAGTGGAATTATGGGACAAAATATTAAAGCGTAAAAGTGTGACAACTTTTTAAAGTTTAAGCATTGAATGAAAGGATGTGCCGCGCATTAATTAATTAAGAATGTATTAAATTTTATTCCCTGTCAACTATGCAGAGCAGGGGTTTCTATCCGGCAAAATTTGAAAAATGTCACCTGACAATGTAATTGACGATTTTTTTAAATTTATGTTCCTGTCACCTATGTAGAGGTGCCCCAGTGACATCCACCATCCATTTCGATATCTTCTCTATCAACTTTCGGTGTTCTTTTCTGAGCCTACCATGTTGATCACAGTTATCGGCGAATCAGGGTTCCATGCCGGAGAGGGAGCGTGAGAAAAAGAGACCAAATTTAAAGGGAGATGAATTTATAATTTTCTGGGGGGATCGAGCGGAAATGGGGGAAAAGCTGTTAAATGGCAAATGTGGGACAAATTACAGAAGCCCAAATGTGGGCCAGAAGAGTAAAGCAGAATTATGGGAAAAGTTATTGAGGCGAAAATTTGGGACAAATTACAGAAGCCCAAATGTGGGCCAAAAGAGTAAGGCCTCATGCACACGACAGTTTTTTTTTAAGGTCCGCAAAAACGGGGTCCGTTGTTCCGTCATCCGTGACCGTTTTTTCGTCCGTGGGTCTTCCTTGATTTTTGGAGGAGCCAAACGGATCCATCCTGAATTACAATGCAAGTCAATGGGGACGAATCTGTTTGACGTTGACACAATATGGTGCAATTGCAAACGGATCCGTCCCCCATTGACTTTCAATGTAAAGTCAGGAGTCCCTTTTATACCATCGGATCTGAGTTTTCTCCAATCCGATGGTATATTTTAACTTCAAGATGGGAACACCTCTGTTAGAATATACCATCGGATTTGAGTTAGATCGTGAAACTCAGATCCGACAGTATATTCTAACACAGATGCGTTCCCATGGTGAACTGTGTACATGACTGCCCCCTGCTGCCTGGTAGGTGCTGCCAGGCAGCAGGGGGCAGACCCCCCCCTGTATTTAACTCATTGGTGGCCAGTGCGGCCCCCCTCCCTCCCTTGTATTTAACACATTGGTGGCCAGTGCGGCCGGCCCCCCCTCCCTCCCTTGTAGTTAACACATTGGTGGCCAGTGCAGGCGGGCGCATTGCCTATAGCACAGACCTTTCACTTACCAGTAGGAGGAGCGCCCAGCCGGTCACAGACATCGCAGCTCGCAGGTAAGTATAATGCTTCTAAAAATTGCTAAGTAACCATGGCAACCAGGACTGCAGTAGCGTCCTGGTTGCCATGGTTACCGATCGGAGCCCCAGCTATTAAACTGGGACTCCGATCGGTACTCTCCGCTGCCACCAATGATAGGGGGGGATATTTTAATTAGGAGGGGGAGGGAGGGGGGGCCCACTGGCCACCAATGAATCTACAGTACTACAGGGGAGGGAGGGGGGCCGGCCGCACTGGCCACCAATGTGTTAACTACAGGGGAGGGAGGGGGGGCCAGCCGCACTGGCCACTAATGTGTTAAATATAAGGGAGGAAGGGGGGGCCCACTGGCCACCAATGAATTTAAAACTGGGGAGGGAGGGGGGTGTGCCCCCTCCTGCCTGGCAGCACCTGAACTCTTACAGGGGGCTATGATACGCACAATTAACCCCTCAGGTGCAGCACCTGAGGGGTTAATTGTGCGGATCACAGCCCCCTGTAAGAGATCGGGTGCTGCCAGGCAGCAGGGGGCAGTCATGTACACAGTTCAAAGTATATTCTAACTAGAAGCGTCCCCATCACTATATGAACGCCTCTGTGTTAGAATATACTGTTGGATATGAGTTTTCATGAAGTGAAAACTCATATCTGAAAAAGCTTTTATGCAGACGGATCTGCGATTCGTCTGTGTGAAAGTGGCCAACGGACGCGGATGCCAATCTTGTGTGCATCCGTGTTTTTTCACGGACCCATTGACTTGAATGGGTCCGTGAACCATTGTCCGTCAAAAAAATAGGACAGGTCCTATTTTTTTGACGGACAGGAAACACGGATCACGGCCGCGGATGAATAACAGTGCATTTTCCGAGTTTTCAACGGACCCATTGAAAGTCAATGGGTCCGCGAAAAAAAACGGAAAACGGAACAACGGCCGCGGATGCACACAACGGTCGTGTGCATGAGGCCTAAAGCGGATTTATGGAAAAAGTTATTGAGGCGCAAATGTGGGACAAATTAAAAAATTTTTTTTACCCGTCTACTAGGTATAGCAGTGGAACATCACACCCAAAAATTGGTGAATTTCACCAGAAAATGTAACTGACAATGTAGTGAAATGAAATAAAATACGTACAAATACATTTTTTATTTATGAGGTGGAGTTCCATATGGAGTAGGAGTTTGAGGAGGTGGTGGACGCAGCGGTATAGGTGGAAGCAGTGGTGGAGGAGGACGAGGTAGCCAACACAGGTTTTTGGTTTTAATTTAATTTTTTAAAACTAGGGTACACTCCAAAAGAGTGTGAAATATCCAAAATACAAGAATGAGCAATTGCGCTGCAGTATAACAATGGCTGGTTAGTGCCGGTATACATGTCTATTCTGCACAAGGTACGGACAAGTCCTGTGGGATTCATGCCTGGTTCATTTTAATGAACGTGAGCTTGTCCACATTGGCTGTGGACAGGCGGCTGCGCTTGTCTGTGATGACGCCCCCTGCCGTGCTAAACACACGTTCAGATAATACACTGGCCGCAGGGCAGGCCTGCACCTCCAAGGCGTAAAGGGCAAGCTCAGGCCATATGCCCAATTTGGAGACCCAGAAGTTGAAGGGGGCAGACCCGTCATTCAGTACGTGTAGGCGTGTGCACACATACTGCTCCACCATGTTGCTGAAATGCTGCCTCCTGCTAAGATGTTCCATATCAGCTGGTGGTGCTGCTTGTTGTGGCGTGCTGACAAAGCTTTTCCACATTTCGACCATGCTAACCCTGCCTTCTGAGGTGATGGCAGTGCCCCAGCTGCGTTGGCGACCTCTTCCTCGTCCTCGGCCTTCGCCTTGTGCTTCCACTGTGCCCCCGCTGTCAGGTGGGAATGCCACCAGCAGCGCGTCTACCAGCGCGTGCTTGTACTCGCGCGTCTTACGATCACGCTCCAGTGACGGAATTAATGACGGTACATTGTTCTTGTAACGGGGATCCAGTAGCGTGGCCACCCAGTAATCAGCACAAGTTAGAATGTGGGCAACTCGGCGGTCGTTGCGGAGACACTGCAGCATGTAATTGCTCATGTGTGCCAGGCTGCCCAGAGGCAACGAAAAGCTGTCCTCTGTGGGAGGTGTATCGTCTGTGTCCTCTAGATCCCCCCAGCCACGCACCAGTGATGGCCATGAGCTGGTCTGGGTGCCACCCTGCTGTGAACATGGTTTCTCCTTCATCTCTTCCTCCTCATCCTCCTCCACCTCGTCATCCTCCAGAACTGTGCCCTGGCTGGACAATTGTGTACCTTGGGTTTGTGGGTGCAGGAACCCACCCTCTGAGCCACTTGGGAATGACTGGCCGGAAACCCTACGAAATAATCCCTCTTCCTCCTCCTCCTCCTGTGCCACATCCTCTTCCATCATCGCCAGCAGCGTTTTTTCAAGGAGGCATGGAAGTGGGATAGTTACACTGAGAACGGCTTTATCAGCACTGACCATGTTGGTGGAGTACTCGAAACAGCGCAACAAGGAACACAGGTCTCGCATGGAGGCCCAGTTATTGGTGGTGAAGTGGTGCTGTTCCGTCGAGCGACTCACCCGTGCGTGCTGCAGCTGAAACTCCACTATCGCCTGCTGCTGCTCGCACAGTCTGGCCAGCATGTGCAAGGTGGAATTCCACCTTGTGGGCACGTCGCATATGAGGCGGTGAGCGGGAAGGCCGAAGTTACGCTGCAGCGCTGACAGGCGAGCAGCAGCAGGGTGAGAACGCCGAAAGCGCGCACAGACGGCCTGCACTTTATGCAGCAACTCAGACATATCGGGGTAATTTTTAAGGAGCCTCTGCACCACCAAATTCAGCACATGCGCCAGACAAGGAATGTGCATCAAACCGGCTAGTCCCAGAGGTGCTACGAGATTTCGCCCATTATCGCACATGACAAGGCCGGGCTTGAGGCTCACTGGCAACAACCACTCATCGGTCTGTTGTTCCATGCCTGTCCACAGATAAGTTTTAAAACTGCCTCCTGTCTTTTACCCCTGGCTGTGCTGAAGTTGGTTGTGAAGGTGTTACGCTGACCGGATGAGGAGCTGGTAGAGGATGAGGAAGCAGAGTAAGTGGAGGAAGCAACCGGAGGCAAACTGAAGCGCCCTGCAATCCTTGGTGGCAGGGATGGACTGGGACAATAAAGTGGCCCTGGACTTCAGCCAGACCGGCCCACTTTATTTTTCCCAAACACACTCAAAAAAAAACTAATGTATAGTGATTGTCCATATTGCTTCCTTTGCTGGCGGGAGTCATTTTTCCATCACATTATGCACTGCTCGTTTCCATGGTTTTGACCACCCTGTAATCCAGCAGCGGTGGTCATGCTTGCACACTATAGGAGTAGCCGGGATTGTGGGAGTGCACATAGTTTGGTGCTTTTTTCGACCACCAATGCTGGATTACAGGGAGGTCGTAACCATGATGACGAGCCATGTATAATGTGCTGGGAGACATTTTGTCTCTATGGCACTATCTGCCCTAATAGTGATACAGTGCCCACATAGAGCACGATAGTGCCCTCCTATTCACAGAAAAATAGCGCATTTGTACCCATATAGTACCTACCTAGGTGCATAGAAAGTGCCATACTTTGGCTCTATGTCGGCACTGTATGACTGTGGCCAAAGTACTGTAGGTTTTCACTTTAGGTAGGTACTGTATGGCACCATAAGCAAGAAATACACCATTTATCTGTGCATAACATGGCGCTATCTGAGCACTGTATGACCGTGGGAAGACCTGGGCATACTATGCTCAGATAAGTTGTGTATTTAGTGTCTACAGTGCCCACAAAGTGCCATATCATACCTACCTAGAGCTAAAACGTGGGCAGAAAGTGCCATACTTTGCCTATAATTATACTCTGTCTACACAAGTATGGCGCTTTCCGAGTATGGGTTCTATATGGCACTATGTGGGCACGACAGGCACTAAATGCGCCATTTATCTGTGGATAGTATGGCACTATCTGCCCACAATCATACAGTGCCCACATAGAACCAAATATCGCCGTACCGTACCCACACTATTATATGGCAGTGCCCAGAGCGCCATATGTTGACTATGTGGGCAGATAGTGCCCTACTATGCCCAGATAAATAGTGCCCTTAGTGACTGCAGTGCCACACTGTACCCACCTAGAGCCAATCTGTGCACAGAAAGTGCCATACTTTGTCCACAGTGACAAAGTGCCCTTTCTGTGCACAGTCTGGCACTGGCTCCAGGTAGGTATTCTACTACACGTGGGGGCACAGCGCTCATCTCTTTAGTAAAGAGTTTTACTACCTTACATATTCAGCTCCCGCCTCCAGCCTCCAGTAACAAGTGCGGGCGGCAGCGCTCACTCACTGACGTCACGCGCCTGCGCCGCCTAGTGGGAGGAGCAGGCGTGTGACGTCAGTGAGTGAGCGCCGCCCCCACACTGCCTGCTGTTACTGGAGCTTTACCCCCCTGATGCCTGGCGGCCCTGGCCGTAGAGTTGTTGCGATACCAAATTTTTGATTCGGTTTCGATACCATGAAAAAGTATTGCGATACTCGATACCATTCGATACCACGCGAAAAAAATAAACAAAAAAAGCCACGTGCATTCCTCATTTTTAAAAATGGCGAATCGCGCAGTTTTTATTTTATTTTTTCTGTTCCGGCATTCACCACCTAGATTTTTTTTTTATATTTTAATAGTTTGGACTTTTCTGACGTGGCGATGTAATATGTTTATTTATATATTTTATATGTGAAATTGGGAAAAGGGGGGTGATTTATACTTCATATTTTAGTGTTTTTTTTTTTTTTCACTTTTTATTTAATAACTATTTCCCCCCTTAGGGGCTAGAACCTGGGATCTTTCATCCCTTTTCCTATTCACCCTGATAGATCTCTATCAGGGTGAATAGGACTCCACACTGTCCCTGCTGCTCTGTGCTTTGTGCACACAGCATCAGGGATGTTACCATGGCAACCAGGGCTTCTGTAGCGTCCTGGCTGCTATGGTAACCGATCGGAGCCCCAGGCTTACACAGCTGGGGCTCCGATCAGAAGCTGCCACTGCACCACCAATGAGGGGGAGTGGAGAGGTCCCTGTGGCCACTGCCACCAATGATTTTAATACTGGAGGGTTGAGAGGGGCCGGCGCACTGTGCCACCAATGATTTTAATGGGATGGGGGGATTGAGGGGGGGGGGCACACTGCACCACCAATGATTTTACCCCTTTATACAGGAGGCGGGTACTAGCAGATCAGCGGCAGTTAACTGCCGCTGATCGCAGCTCCCTGTCAGGGGCAGGGTGCCGGCAATGCGATTCTGCTGCCGGCACCCGCCTCCTGTATGTGTTAAAGACTGACTACTGTATATGAGTCCAGACTTTCACTATTAGGCCACACAGAGCGGCGCCCAGCGATGTCTCAGCACTCACCATTTAGTCCTGGGCGCCGCTCCGTTCGCCCGCAGTGCCCCATTACTGTCTCCTCTCCTGCTACACATGCTGCTGATTACTATCGGAGCGATGGGAGGAGACATCAGCTTCACTAGTGGGCGTTCCTTCTCCCTGGCTGTAGCGCTGTCCAATCGCAGCGCAGGGAAAAGGAACGCCCACTAGTGAAGCTGATGTCTCCTCCCATCGCTCCGATAGTAATCCTATCATTGGTGGCGCAGTGCGCCCGCCCCTCCTCCGCCCCTCTCTTCTCATTGCCGCCCCTCCTCCACCCCCTCTCTTCTCATTGCCGCCCCTCCTCCGCCCCTCTCTTCTCATTGGTGGCAGCGGCAGCAGCACAGGGGGAGGGAGGACAGCTTTCTTCTCCCCGTGCTGCTGAGAGAGAACATGAGCGCGCCGATAGCAGCGCGCTCATGTTCAGAGATACTAGACTGCGCAGAAGCGCAGCCCAGTATCGAAAAAACGGAAATCCCGGTATCGTATCGATACCGGGACAAAAGTATCGATTGGGTATCGAAATTTCGATACCCGCAACAACCCTACCTGGCCGGCCCATAATTCGATCGGCCCACCGGGATTCTCCCGGTACTCCTGATGGCCAGTCCATCGCTGCTTGGTGGTGGAAGGACATGCGCCAAACTGCTATCCGCCTCAGGCCCAGCTGACACTGCATTTACCCAGTGTGCTGTTATGGAGATATAACATCCCTGACCGTGCTTACTGGTCCACGTATCCGTAGTGAGGTGCACCTTGCCACAGATGGCTTTGCGCAGTACACTCCTGATTTTGTCCCCTACTTGGTTGTGCAGGGAAGGGATGGCTCACCTGGAAAAGCAGTGGCGGCTGGGCACAACGTACTGTGGGACAGCCATAACCATAAGGCCTTTAAAACTATCCGTCTCCACCAGACGGAATGACAGCATTTCAAAGGCCAGTAATTTAGAAATGCTGGCATTCAGGGCTAGTGATGGCGGGTGGGTAGGGGGGTACTTCTTCTTCCTCTTCAGCATTTGGGAGATGGATAGCTGAATGCTTCCGTGGGACATTGTGGAGATGCTTGGTGACCCAGGTGGTGGTGTTGCTGGAAGATCCTCTGTTTGCGGGGTGGCAGGTGGCACTGTCACTCCAGAGGTGGATGAAGAGGCCGAGATTGCAGCACAAGAGGAAGCAGGAGGAGCCAGAGACCTTTCTTGGTTTTTGAGGTGTCTACTCCACTGCAGCTCGTGCTTTGCACTTAAATGCCTGGTCATGCAGGTTGTGCTCAGGTTGAGAACGTTTATGCCTCGCTTCAGGCTCTGATTGCACAGCGTGCAAAACACTCGTGTCTTGTCATCAGCACATTGTCTGAAGAACTGCCACGGGAACTCCTTGAGGCTGGCTTTGGTATGCTCGGTCCCTTGCTGCGGTGGGCAGTAGCAGGCGTACTGTCTAGAGGACGGCCGCTCCGCTTTTGCACCCTGCTCCCTCTTCTGCTGTGCTGGTGGCTCTGTGTGACCACCCACTCTTCCTCTGAACTACATAGGTCACTCGCATGACCTTGATTCCATGTGGGGTCAAGGACCTCATCGTCCTCCACATCATCTTCCACCCAGTCTTCACCCTTGCCCTCCTTTTCGGTCTGCACACTTTCGAAAGCCCCAGCAGTTGGCACCTGTGTTTCGTCATCATCCGAGACGTGCTGCGATGGTCCTCCCATGTACTCATCTTGAAAGATAAGTGGTTGTGCATCGGTGCACTCAATCTCGTCCACTTCTGGGGCAGGGCTAGGTGGATGGCCCTGGGAAACCCTGTTAACAGAGTCATCAAAAAACAGAAGAGACTGCTGCATGACTTGAGGCTCAGACTGCTTGGCTGATTTGCAAGGGGGTGAGGTGAAAGACTGATGAACATCGGCTGCAGGTGCCAACTGTGGTCCTTCAGCATGAGACTGGATGGGAGACAATGTGAAGGGACTGGAGCCACTGTCAGCAACCCAATCTACTATCGCCTGTACTTGTTCAGGCCTCACAATTCATAGAGCCGCATTAGGCCCGACCAAATACCGCTGCAGGTTCTGTCGCCTACTCGCACCTGAGGAAGGGGTTTCACTTGTTCGTGTAGCTGGCACAGATCGACCACGTTCTCTCCCTGCAACAGGAGCTCCACCAGCAGCACCACGACCTGGGCCACGTCCCCTATTTGACGCTTTCCTCATATTTCTCGAATTTAGGATCTTGCCCTAAATGGGTGTTTAATTAATAGTAGAATAGAACGACAGTATGTACAGGGTGTATCTCACACGCCCTGAACCAGACTAGGCCTCAATTAAATTTATTTGCCAAAAATGGCTGTATTTCAAATACCTGAATAAAACACCTGTATTTAAAAGGGAATTTCAAACTTCTTGATGATTTAAGGACGCAACAATTGTGTATTTTGCCCCAAAAAGGGTGTTTTATTAATAGGAGAATATAAGTCCTGTATATACAGGGTGTATCTCACACGGCCTGACCCACACTAGGCCGCAATTAAAGATTTGTGCACAAAATGGCTGTATTTCAAATACCTGAATAGAACCCCTGTATTTATAAGGTGTATCTCACAATGACATCTGCAGCAAAGGCTGCCAAATAAACTTTTTTTGCCCAAACGGGTGTTAGTTTAATAACTGAATATGGCAGCAGTATATAACCCTGGAATTTCAAACTTCTTGATGCTTTAAGGCCTAAAAATTTGTGTATTTTGCCAAAAAAAGGGTGTTTTATTAATAGAAGAATATAAGCCCTGTATATACAGGGTGTATCTCACACGGCCTGAACCACACTAGACCGCAATTAAAAGGTTTGTGCACAAAATGGCTGTATTTCAAATACCTGAATAGAACACCTGTATTTAAAGGGTGTATCTCACACGCCCTGACCCACACTAGGCCTTAATTAAAGATTTGTGCATCAAATGGCTGTATTTCAAATATCTGAATATAACCCAAATATATAAAGGGTGTATCTCACAATGACATATGCAGCAAAGGCTGCCAAATAAACTTTTTTTGGCCAAACAGGTGATAGTTTAATAACTGAATATGACAGCAGTATATAACCCTGGAATTTCAAACGTCATGATGCTGCAAGGCCTGAAAAATTGTGTATTTTGTTTTTAAAAACCCAGAAAATTATGGCTGTATTTCTAGCTTAAATTGCACACTGACTAATCCAGATGTTGTATATTGCCAAAAAAGTGGGTTTTTTTTACTAACAGAATATGAAAGCTGTATATAACGTTTGAATTTCACACGTCCAGATGCAGCTAGGGATGTAAAATATTTTGCACAAAAACTGTGTTTTAAAAAACCCAGAAAATTATGCCTGTATTTCTAGCTAAAATTGCACATTGACTAATCCTGCAAATGCACCAGATGTTGTATATTGCCAAAAAAGGGTGATTTTTTACAACCAGATTATTAGTGCAGTTTTTCAAGCTCAGATGCAGTGCTGGTGCACTGAGCTTGCATAAAATGGCTGCAGCCGCCGCCCACCTAACTAACAGATGCATAAAAGTTGTTTTTTCGTCAATGGGCTCAGGGCAGGGTAAAAAGATTGTGCCCTGCACCCACACAACTAATTGTATGTAGATCGCTGAGTTAGATTCTCTCCTATTCTCTCCCTGAAATCACCAGCAGCATCCTCTGCCTACACTTGTAACATCAGAGTGACGTGCAGCGCTATGTGACTCAAGCTTAAATAGAGCCTGGGTCATTAGTAGGCATGGCTGTGATGGCTTCTAAGGTCAGACAGTTAAACGCTTGTTTATTGGCTGCTCTGCAGCCTTTCAAAAAGTGCTGAGAAATCGCCGAACACCGAACCCAAACTTTTACTGAAACGTTCGGGTTCGAGTCCGGGGTCCAAAAATCCTAAAGTTCGGTACGAACCCGAACTTTACAGTTTGGGTTCGCTCAACCCTAATTACGAGCAGTTTGCAGTGAAGGTTATCAGTTGAGGCTGTGTCACTGCATAGTCTATCCAATCAGTGCTGCCAGTGTTGACCTTTGCAGAAACACACCCTCAGCTGCAAACTCATTCATAGCTTTTAGGAGTAATTAGGCGGAGGAGGCCACCAACCTTATTTTTTTTTATTTTATTTTTTTTGTTTTTTGTTTTGTGGAAGCCCCAAAACATTGGGAAATAGCAAAGAGAAAGCACAAACTGCGCCAGAGTACAACAATGGCTAAGTGTGCCTTGTATAACTCTCTACTCTGGCCAAGGTATGGACAAGTCCTGTGGGATCCATATCTGGTTCATTTTACTGGACATGAGCTTGTCCACGTTGGCTGTGGACAGGCAGATGCACCAGTCCGTGATCACCCCCCTTGCCATGCTAAACACACGTTCAAAGCTTTTCCACATTTCGGCCATGCTAACCCTCCCTTCTGAGGTACTGACGGTGCCCCTGCTGCTTTGGCAACTTTCTCCTCCTCCGCTTCGGGCTTCCACTGAGCCCCCGTTGTCAGGTGGGAACGCCATCAGTAGCACCTCTAACAGCGTTGGTTTGTACTCGTGCATCTTCCATTCATGCTCCAGTGATGGAAGTAAAGACGACACATTGTCCTTGTATCGGGGATCCAGCAGGGTGGCCACCCAGTAATCAGCAATGGTTAGAATGTGGGCAACTCGGCTGTCGTTCTGTGTCACATCCTCACCCATCAGCACCTGAAGCATTTTTTTCAAGGAGACATAGAAATGGGAAAGTAAGGCTGATGATGGCATCATCACTGCTGGACATGTTGGGGGAGCACCCAAAGCAGTGCAACACGGCACACAAGTCCCGCATGGAGGCCAACTCTGTGGTGAACTGCTGCTGTTCCGCAGAGCGACTCACCCGTGCGTGCTGCAGCTGAAACTCCACTATCGCCTGCTGCTACTCGCACAGTCTCTCCAGCATGTGCAAGGTGGAGTTCTACCTTGTGGGTATGTTGCATATGAGGCGGTGAGCGGGAAGCCCGAAGGTATGCTGCAGCGCAGACAGGTGAGCATCAGCAGGGTGAGAATGCCAAAAGTGCGCATAGGTGGCCCTCACTTTCTGCAGCAGCTCTGACATATCTGTGTAATTCTTGAGGAACCTCTGCACCACCAAGTTCAGCACATGTGCCAGGCAAGGGATGCAGTTCAAACCGGCTAACACCAGAGCTGCTACGAGATTTCACCCATTGTCACACACCACCAGGCCTGGCTTGAGGCTCAGCGGCACCACAACTCATCGGTCTGTTCTTCCATGCCCGCCCACAGCTCTTGTGCGGTGTGGGGTCTTTCCCCCAAACATATGAGTTTCAGAACAGCCTGCTGTCGTTTCCCCCTGGCTGTGCTGAAGTTGGTGGTGCTGACGTGATGAGTAGGCGGTAGAGGAGGAAGCAGAGTAGGAGGAGGAGGCAACAAGAGGCACGAGAAACGTCCAGCAATCCTTGGTGGCGGTAGGACATGCGCCAAACCACTATTTGTTCGTGCAGGGCAGAGATAGCCTGTCTTGAAAAGTAGTGGTGGCTGGGAACCACGTACCGTGGGACAGCTGCCGTCATTACATTTTGTAAACTGTACTTCTTCACCAGACAGAATGGCAGCATTTCAAAAGCCAGCAGTTTTGAAATGCTGGCATTCAGGGCCAGGGCTCGCAGATGGATAGGGGGGTACTTCCTCTTTCTCTCCAGTGTTTGTGGTATGGACAGCTGCATGGTTCCATGAGACAGTGTGGACATGCTGGGTGACGATGGTGGTGGTGGCTGCCACATCATCTGTTTGCAGGGTGGCAGGTGCCCCTGTCGCTCTAGAGGGGCCGAAGAGGCTGAGACTGCATTAGAAGAGGGAGCAGGAGGAGCCTCTGATCTTTCGTGGTTCTTGAGGTGTCTACTCCACTGCAGCTCGTGCTTTGTGGTTAGATGCCGGATCATGCCGGTGGTGCTCTGGTTGAGAACATTTATGCCTCGCTTTAGGCTCTGACTACACAGTGTACAGTCGTGGCCAAAAGTTTTGAGAATGACACAAATATTAGTTTTCACAAAGTTTGCTGCTAAACTGCTTTTAGATCTTTGTTTCAGTTGTTTCTGTGATGTAGTGAAATATAATTACACGCACTTCATACGTTTCAAAGGCTTTTATTGACAATTACATGACATTTATGCAAAGAGACAGTATTTGCAGTGTTGGCCCTTCTTTTTCAGGACCTCTGCAATTCGACTGGGCATGCTCTCAAAAAACTTCTGGGCCAATTCCTGACTGATAGCAACCCATTCTTTCATAATCACTTCTTGAAGTTTGTCAGAATTAGTGGGTATTTGTTTGTCCACCCGCCTCTTGAGGATTGACCACAGGTTCTCAATGGGATTAAGATCTGGGGAGTTTCCAGGCCATGGACCCAAAATGTCAACGTTTTGGTCCCCGAGCCACTTAGTTATCACTTTTGCCCTATGCCACGGTGCTCCATCGTGCTGGAAAATGCATTGTTCTTCACCAAACTGTTGTTGGATTGTTGGAAGAAGTTGCTGTTGGAAGGTGTTTTGGTACTATTCTTTATTCATGGCTGTGTTTTTGGGCAAAATTGTGAGTGAGCCCACTCCCTTGAATGAGAAGCAACCCCATACATGAATGGTCTCAGGATGCTTTACTGTTGGCATGACACAGGACTGATGGTAGCGCTCACCTTTTCTTCTCCGGACAAGCCTTTTTCCAGATGCCCCAAACAATCGTAAAGAGGCTTCATCAGAGAATATGACTTTGCCCCAGTCCTCAGCAGTCCAGTCACCATACTTTCTGCAGAAGATCAATCTGTCCCTGATGTTTTTTTTTGGAGAAAAGTGGCTTCTTTGCTGCCCTTCTTGACACCAGGCCATCTTCCAAAAGTCTTCGCCTCACTGTGCGTGCAGATGCGCTCACACCTGCCTGCTGCCATTCCTGAGCAAGCTCTGCACTGGTGGCACTCCGATCCCGCAGCTGAATCCTCTTTAGGAGACGATCCTGGCGCTTGCTGGACTTTCTTGGATGCCCTGAAGCCTTCTTAACAAGAATTGAACCTCTTTCCTTGAAGTTCTTGATGATCCTATAAATTGTTGATTGAGGTGCAATCTTAGTAGCCACAATATCCTTGCCTGGGAAGCCATTTTTATGCAACGCAATGATGGCTGCACACGTTTCTTTGCAGGTCACCATGGTTAACACTGGAAGAACAATGATTTCAAGCATCACCCTCCTTTTAACATGTCAAGTCTGCCATTTTAACCCAATCAGCCTGACATAATGATCTCCAGCCTTGTGCTCGTCAACATTCTCACCTGAGTTAACAAGACGATTACTGAAATGATCTCAGCAGGTCCTTTAATGACCGCAATGAAATGCAGTGGAAAGGTTTTTTTTGGGATTAAGTTAATTTTCATGGCAAACAAGGACTATGCAATTCATCTGATCACTCTTCATAACATTCTGGAGTATATGCAAATTGCTATTATAAAAACTTAAGCTGCAACTTTTACAATTTCCAATATTTATCTAATTCTCAAAACTTTTGGCCACGACTGTACAAACCAACCGTGTCCTGTCGTCAGCACACTGCCACGCCAGAGAACTCCTTTGCTCTGGCTTTGGTGTGCTATGTCTCTTGGCACGATGGGCAGCAGCAGGTGTACTGGCAGGGGGCCGACCTCTCAGATTTTGCACCAAGCTCCCTCTTTTGCTGTGCGGCTGATGCTGCATGATCCCCTCCTCTTCCTCTGAACTGCACGCGTCACTGGCATGACCTGGATGCCGTGTGAGGTCTAGGACCTCATCATTCCCCACATCATCTTCCACCCACTCCTCACCCCCGCCCTCCTGGCTGGTCTGAACACCTGTTTTTCCTCTTTAGAGAGGGGCTGCGGTGGTTCTCCCACGACCTGATCCTCAAGCATAAGTGGTTGGGCATCAGTGCACTCAATCTCTGTCACTTCTGGGGCAGGGCTAGGTGGATAGCCCACGAAAACCTTGCCAGCTGAGTCATCAAAAAGCATTAGTGACTGCTGCATGACTTGGGGCTCAGACTGCTTGGCTGATGTGCAAGGGGTTGAGTTGGAAGACGGATGCCCGTGGGCCAACAATGCCAACTCTGTGCTTTCAGCAGTGGACCGGGTGGAAGACAATGTGAAGGAACTGGAGGCACTGTCAGCCATCCAATCTACTACCGCCTCTACTTGTTCTGGCCTCACCAGTCATACAGTGGTATTCGGGTCCTACAAAATGTTGCATAACCACATGTCGCCTGTGTGCACCAGAAGAAGATGTTTCATTTGGACGTTTAGCTGGCACAGATCGAAATTGTCCTCTTCCTGCAGCAGGAGCTCCACCAACACCAGCTACACCACGACCATGGCCACGTTCTCTAGTTGATGCTCTCCTCATTTTGTCACAGTCACTATCAAAATTGCCGGACAGACGAATAATTGTGAATTCGTGTCACAGATGCAAAAAAGATGTTTGGGAAAAAAAAAAATTGGTAGGTCACACCGACCCAATCAAGCAGCTGAATAACTGTTATATATTGCCTTTGACGTTGGCAACTACAGTGTATTTTCAACCCCAAATATAGGTAGGTCACACCAACCCAATTAACCGGCTGAATACTGTTATATTTTTCCTATCACGGTGGCAAGTACAGTGTATTTTAAAACACAAAATAAAGGTAGGACACACCGTCCCTATTAACCGGCTAAATAACTATTATATATCCCTTTGACAGTTGCAAGTAAAGGTTTTACTTTGATAGTTGCAAGTTAAATGTTTTCACCCACACATTTAACAGACTGATTAACTATTATATCTCTCTGTTACTGGTGCAAAGGAGTAGGATTGCACAAAAAAAAATGCCAACACGTCACCCTCAGAATGAACTGCACGATTAAATATGGTACTTCTCTCTCACTGGTGCAAAGGAGCTGTATTGCAACCCTCAATAATGCCTACAGGTCACCTTTATTAAAATAAATAAATAAAGGCCTAACACTCTCCTTTGCCTGCAGCAGCATCCTGTCCCTACGCTAGTCAGAGCTGAATGGTGGCACACCATGTGATCCAGCATTTATTCATGCATGGTCACATGGTGCGCCAGCTAATCACAGCCATGCCAATACTATGCATGTCTGTGAAGGCTTCTAAGTGCTCACAGCCTAATCGTTGTTGATTTGCTGAGCTGCAGCCTTTCAACAAGCTTTATTTAAAGTAAAAACAACGAACCCGAACATGGACTTGGTGCCAAAATCCGGGTTCGGTACACGGACACCCAAATGTCCGGTACGGTCCCAAACGTGGCAGTCCGGGTTTACTCATCCCTAATTGCAATACCATAACTTTACCATACATGTATATGCAGTTTATTGTATTTACAGTACATAGCATTTAGTATAGTATTGTATAGTGTTTTTCACCATGCATGTTACTACATATTTTCATATTTATTGCAACCAGATATAGCGTTTGTTACTATTTGCAGCTTCAGGCATCTGCTGGGGTTCTTGGAACCTATAATATCCTACGTAGACATGGAGGTCCTACTTTATTTCCTTTCATTAGTACATATTGCACCTGAGACTGATATCACCGGGGAGTGTGTGATGAGGACAGTGATGAGTTTTAAATTAGAGGGGCAAAGGTTTAAAAGTAATATCAGGAAGTATTACTTTACTGAGAGAGTAGTGGATGCATGGAATAGCCTTCCTGCAGAAGTGCTAGCTGCAAATACAGTGAAGGAGTTTAAGCATGCATGGGATAGGCATAAGGCCATCCTTCATATAAAATAGGGCCAGGGGCTATCCATAGTATTCAGTATATTGGGCAGACTAGATGGGCCAAATGGTTCTTATCTGCCGACACATTCTATGTTTCTATGACATGTGGGGATGCTTCTTGAAAGCCTCAATGGTCTCATGGTGCAATCATTGCAGAGAAAATTTTATGTAATAAAGTTCTACATCAATATGTCTTGTCTCCTGTCACCTCAACGCTTCTTAGTAGTGATGTTCGAGCATGCTCGGCTGAACACCAGTTCGGCTCGAGCATCGCAATGCTCGGCACATCGTGGTGTTCGGCCAAATAGCACGTGTGCTCGAGCGCCATGCTCGAGTCTCCTCCCCGCACGTTTGTTGGCCAAATAAATGTGCAGCTAAGTACTTGCACGCACTGTAATGCCGTAGCCATGTTGGTTACTGGCATTACAGTGATTGGCTGGCCGGAACGCGTCATTGGGTGCTATATAGCACCCGATGACACGTGGTTCGGCCAGTCTTAGTCAGGGAGAGCTGTGCTGTAGAAGGGACAGATAGTGTAGGGAATTGAATTTAATTTTTTGGTTAGGCAGGGTTGGTGTTAGAGACCCAAAAGTCCTTTTAAGGACTATTGTTGTATCTGGCAGCAATATACACTGCTCAAAAAAATAGGGAACACAAAAATAACACATCCTAGATCTGAATTAATTAAATATTCTTCTGAAATACACTGCTCAAAAAAATAAAGGGAACACTTAAACAACACAATGTAACTCCAAGTCAATCACACTTATGTGAAATCAAACTGTCCACTTAGGAAGCAACACTGAGTGACAATCAATTTCACATGCTGTTGTGCAAATGGGATAGACAACAGGTGGAAATTATAGGCAATTAGCAAGACACCCCCAATAAAGGAGTGGTTCTACAGGTGGTAACCACAGACCACTTCTCAGTTCCTATGCTTCCTGGCTGATGTTTTGGTCACTTTTGAATGTTGGCGGTGCTTTCACTCTAGTGGTAGCATGAGACGGATTCTACAACCCACACAAGTGGCTCAGGTAGTGCAGCTTATCCAGGATGGCACATCAATGCGAGCTGTGGCAAGAAGGTTTGCTGTGTCTGTCAGCGTAGTGTCCAGAGCATGGAAGCGCTACCAGGAGACAGGCCAGTACATCAGGAGACGTGGAGGAGGCCGTAGGAGGGCAACAACCCAGCAGCAGGACCGCTACCGCCGCCTTTGTGCAAGGAGGAACAGGAGGAGCACTGCCAGAGCCCTGCAAAATGACCTCCAGCAGGCCACAAATGTGCATGTGTCTGCTCAAACGGTCAGAAACAGACTCCATGAGGGTGATATGAGGGCCCGACGTCCACAGGTGGGGGTTGTGCTTACAGCCCAACACCGTGCAGGGCGTTTGGCATTTGCCAGAGAACACCAAGATTGGCAAATTCGCCACTGGCGCCCTGTGCTCTTCACAGATGAAAGCAGGTTCACACTGAGCACATGTGACAGACGTGACAGAGTCTGGAGACGCCGTGGAGAACATTCTGCTGCCTGCAACATTCTCCAGCATGACCGGTTTGGCATTGGGTCAGTAATGGTGTGGGATGGCATTTCTTTGGAGGGCCGCACAGCCCTCCATGTGCTCGCCAGAGGTAGCCTGACTGCCATTAGGTACCGAGATGAGATCCTCAGATTCCTTGTGAGACCATATGCTGGTGCGGTTGGCCCTGGGTTCCTCCTAATGCAAGACAAAGCTAGACCTCATGTGGCTGGAGTGTGTCAGCAGTTCCTGCAAGACGAAGGCATTGATGCTATGGACTGGCCCGCCCATTCCCCAGACCTGAATCCAATTGAGCACATCTGGGACATCATGTCTCGCTCTATCCACCAACGTCACGTTGCACCACAGACTGTCCAGGAGTTGGCAGATGCTTTAGTCCAGGTCTGGGAGGAGATCCCTCAGGAGACCGTCCGCCACCTCATCAGGAGCATGCACAGGCGTTGTAGGGAGGTCATACAGGCACGTGGAAGCCACACACACTACTGAGCCTCATTTTGACTTGTTTTAAGGACATTACATCAAAGTTGGATCAGCCTGTAGTGTGTTTTTCCACTTTAATTTTGAGTGTGACTCCAAATCCAGACCTCCATGGGTTGAAAAGTTTGATTTCCAATTATTTATTTTTGTGTGATTTTGTTGTCAGCACATTCAACTATGTAAAGAACAAAGTATTTCAGAAGAATATTTAATTAATTCAGATCTAGGATGTGTTATTTTTGTGTTCCCTTTATTTTTTTGAGCAGTGTACTTTGTTCTTTACATAGTTGAATGTGCTGACAACAAAATCACACAAAAATAAAAAAATGGAAATCCAATTTGGTGGATAGAGCGAGACATGATGTCCCAGATGTGCTCAATTGGATTCAGGTCTGGGGAACGGGCGGGCCAGTCCATAGCATCAATGCCTTCATCTTGCAGGAACTGCTGATACACTCCAGCCACATGAGGTCTAGCATTGTCTTGCATTAGGAGGAACCCAGGGCCAACCGCACCAGCATATGGTCTCACAAGGGGTCTGAGGATCTCATCTCGGTACCTAATGGCAGTCAGGCTACCTCTGGCGAGCACATGGAGGGCTGTGCGGCCCTCCAAAGAAATGCCACCCCACACCATTACTGACCTAATGCCAAACCGGTCATGCTGGAGGATGTTGCAGGCAGCAGGACGTTCTCCACGGCCTCTCCACACTCTGTCACGTCTGTCACATGTGCTCAGTGTGAACCTGCTTTCATCTGTGAAGAGCACAGGGCGCCAGTGGCGAATTTGCCAATCTTGGTGTTCTCTGGCAAATGCCAAACGTCCTGCATGGTGTTGGGCTGTAAGCACAACCCCCACCTGTGGACGTCGGGCCCTCATATCACCCTCATGGAGTCTGTTTCTGACCGTTTGAGCAGACACATGCACATTTGTGGCCTGCTGGAGGTCATTTTGCAGGGCTCTGGCAGTGCTCCTCCTGTTCCTCCTTGCACAAAGGCGGAGGTAGCGGTCCTCAGCCATAATTTTTTCGATGGTCAGCTCAGCAGCAGGCCCTCAACCATAATTTTTCCGATAGTCAGATCAGCAGCATGTCCTCGCCCATAATGTTTTAGATGGTCAGCTCAGCAGCCCTCGCCCATAATGTTTTAGAGAGTCAGCTCACCAGCAGACCCTCAGCCATAATTTTTTCAATGGTCAGCTCAGCAGCAGGCCCTTACCCCTAATGTTTTTCGATGGTCAGCTCAGCAGCAGACCCTCACCCCTAATTATTTAGATGGTCAGATTCGCAGCAGGCCCTCGCTCCTAATGTTTTAGAGGGTCACCAGCAGGCCCTTGCTCCTAATATTTTTGAGGGTCACCAGCAGGCCATCAATCAATTTTTCAAGGGTGTGTATGATGCCCTCCTTTATGTGTAATAAAGGGTGTATTGGAGTGTGGGTTCCTTGTAATTTTTGGCAGCCCTTTCACTTAGTGCATAGGCTTTATGAGTGTAGGAGTCCCACTACCTGAACAATTGTACCACAATGTGAATGAGGCCCTCCTTTATATGATATGCAGGTTGTATCGGAGTGCGTTTTTCTTGTAGTTTTTGGCAGCACTTGCACTTTGTATACAAGTAAATATACAGGAAAGAATGTTTCCTAACAATTTTTCCTCTAAAATCGATTTTATCTTCGCTTTTGTGCCTATTATTGTCAGTCTGTAAAATTGCCGTACAACTCGGACAACATCGTTCCCAGCAGCGACCTGGGAGTCCAAGATGCATCCAGACATCCTCCCATGCTGTTCCCGAACCATTTCCGTGGTGTTTCCATCAATTTCTGACCTTTTCCTATGAACCAGACACCCTCCCCTCTTCATAGCATTGACTTCCATTGTGCTCGGGTGCTCGGTGTTCTATTCGAGCACCCGAGCACTTTGGTGCTCGATCAACAATACTTCTTATACCTCCATACATTGCGTGTACAGGAAACGGCTATGGGTCTGTATAACAAGGGAGCATGCACTGATGAAATTTCCATGTGTGAAGGTGGTAAAGGTGACTTAAACAACAAGGAGCATATGATTCATATATGAGAGAACAATCAACCTTCGATGTGTCATACAGCATCTACTCAGATTGCAATTCTAGAACGCTCTCTAGAGACATGATGTGTATGACTCTGTGTAGGATGCTGTATAGTAGCTTAAGAAATATGCAATTTGCCTGGGTGATAAACATCAAATTTGACCGAAAATCATTGTCCCCTTTTTATCATATAAAGTGCATAAGTGTCCACAACCCTTCTAGGCAATTATTTGTTCTCACCCTGGCATACACAGCTATCTGGATTATCTTCTTGGTGACATGCAGTGTTAACTCATTTACAGAGGCCTATTGACTTGTAATTAACTAGTTGGTGTCACAGTAGCAGCACTTCTAAGTCTTCCTCTCTGTTAAAAACATTGGGCTTATGCTTTGCTAAATATGACACTGAGCAAGTAGACTGTTCTTTGCAGATGTGTTGTCTTGAAAGGTGTCTTTTTTGAAGTTCAATTATCATTTCAAAAGGAAGAACATTTTAAAGTCAGATCTCCATCTTTTCATGAATGTAACTTCAATGTTGAACATTGTGAGAGCCAAGTCTGTGGGAACCCAAAACCGAAGGTAACATCATAAGATTTGTATAGGGACATACTGTACATATTTCATTAGCAATATATATATTCTTTTATGAATGTATGTGCAGCAAGCCCAGGAGGAGCAGAGAGTGGTAGTGGTAGTGGCTTTGGCTGCAATAATCAATCACAGTGGCAATCCTTACACTGATGCTCCCTAGGGCCAGGGCAATGATAAGAGGGTGCACCCTTTCTTCCCGTGAGAACAGTGGGTGACTCCAATTACTGTGTGAATGAAACAAGATGACAAGTTTTGATTGACAGAAAGGGGTATAGAACAAGTTCATATGAAGACAGATCATGACATACATAGGCTTAAAAATAGAAACTTGCCAATTGTAGTGACAGAGGGTCTA
The DNA here is from genome assembly GCF_905171765.1 of Bufo bufo. NCBI lineage: Eukaryota > Metazoa > Chordata > Amphibia > Anura > Bufonidae > Bufo > Bufo bufo. The sequence goes on along the minus strand of NC_053391.1, from coordinate 570,832,744 downwards.
TGATCACAAAGGGCCCACAACCCCTGAGTCACATTCATTAAAGTTTAAGCATCAGATCACCAAAAGAAAAAAAATAAATGAATAAATATGCCAAAACTAAATAAAGAGAAGAAATACCAACTATTACTCTTATGTAAAGGCATTGTGTCATCCTGCCTCATTATAGGGCCTAATAAGGTGTAATGGCTCACAATCACTGATAGAAATCACTGATCAAACACTGACTAAACACTGACTGTGTGAAAGAGGCCCTACTTTAATTATTGATAAGTGTCCTATGACAAAAAAATACAGTTTGGTTAAGGCTACTTTCACACTAGCGTCAGGACGGATCCGACAGGCTGTTCACCCTGTTGGATCCGTCCTGACGCTATTTCGCTGTGCCGCCGGACTGCAGCTCCGTCCCCATTGACTATAATGAGGTGACGGGGGCAGAGTTCCAGTGCAGCACAACAGTGCACGGCGAGAGGCCGCCCGACTAAAAGTACTGCATGTCCGACTTTTTAGTCTGGCAGCCTCTCGCCGAAGCTCCGCCCTGTCCCCATTATAGTCAATGGGGACGGAGCGGCGGTCCGGGAGCACGGCGAAATAGCGGTAGGACGGATCAGACAGGGTGAACAGCCTGTCGGATCTGTCCTGCCGCTAGTGTGAAAGTAGCCTAAAAGGGGATGTGAGTTTTGTGGCATGCAAAGACCTTTAATGATCAAATATCCATTGGGTTTAGGGTAGTAAAGTTTTTTTTTTAAAACAGTATGTGTAATAAAATCTGAGATAGATAGATATTTTAGATTTTCCTAAACTTGCATTATCAATAGCTGATTGTTTTGTTTTTTTTTTTGTTTTTTTTTCTCCTTCTCTTCTTTCTTCTCCCCTTCCTCCTCAGTTGCACAGGGGGGGGGGGGGGGCTGGACACATCACAGGGGGTGGGGAGGGTGGGAAATGGGGGTTAAGGGTAAAGTGTTAACAAATAATTATATCAAGCTGAAGCTTGTTTCTGTTTTTCCTGTGTAGTGCTTTGGTATATTAATAAAGTTTGTGAAGAAAAAATAAATAAATAAAAAATAGCTGATTGTATGACAATGTCTTTGCTCTATTAAGGACTTATGCAGTTTGTGCCTGTGGGTGCCAACCTGTCTGCAAAAGGTAAAGACACTCCACATTCTCAGAAGAAACTTCATTTAGCACTGGCTTGTGACTTACAAGCCATATGAGCATACTAATGAAGACCTGGAAGGGGCCACTTAAAATGCAGAACAAACTCCAGACATGGTGACTGCTAACCCAGCAGGTGGTATAAGCCATTCAGTAGGTGGATGAAATAATATCAGAAGCCATAACTCCGACCTCATATCACCCACATTCCCAGAACCCTGGTAATTGTGTTCAGCCTGACATGGGCTTCGGGGAGAATCCAGACACCCCGTACTGGACATGAGGCATTTCTCGGTATTCAGGATCATACCTTCTGGAAATCATAACCCGATCATATTTGGTGTCTGTATGACCGGGACCGGGCGCCTCAGATTATGAGATCTTACCTGTACCCGCAGTCCCTGTCATATGGCGAGGAATCGCCGTGATTCATATTGCCACATCGGTTAGCCGTTTGGGAAGGTGGGGGCAAAAACCTGAATAATCTCAGACGTCCGAAAAGGCCAGACCGAAAGGAGGGAGGTTCCATCACAGCCCACCTCTCGGCAGAGAAGGGATAAAAATGGGTGGTAGGGAACAGTTAGGTGTCAGCCATTTTGGGGATGCACATTGTTTGGAGTGACTGCCCGCATCCTCAGCTGTCCCCACAGCCGGAATATAACTGCTGCATCCCAGTAAGCTAATATTCTGCATTTTATCCCTTTTATTTTATCTGTTAACTGCATTGTTATTGTATGTATATTTTGTTTTTATCTTTTATCTGACACTTTCTTTTGTATTGCACTGCACTATCGTGTATTAAATTTAAACATTAATAAGTCCCTTCCTTGTGGTCTTATAGAACTTGCTCTTTCGAAGGGAATAACGTTATCGGTAGTGTTTCCATATAGATAACCTGTGTTACGGTGTTAAATTTTGGGTATAGGCCCCTATTGCCTTATAATATAGGTGGTGGCAGCGATTGCAATAGAAAATATTGGGGTGTTAGAATCTAGGAGAGTAAGTTAGCATAATTCCATCATCTAGAACAGGTGGGTGGGAATTTATGTGGCAAATTGATGAGCTCACTAGGATAATCCACCCCCATGACCCGAGAGTAGAGATAGTCACAGAATGCCTGGTGGTCTAGGATAGGGACAAGGTGATCTAATCCTTTCAGGTGGTCTGGGGGCATGGAAAGGCTCAATATTAACATCCCTGGTGGTCTGATGTAATTAAGTATTTAATTCTGTCATCTAGTGGATTACTCCCTTCCCCAGGTTCCAGGTATTGCTCATTTTACTGTAAAGTGAACAGCAATATGCTTATTTTGCTTATCTGTTACTTCTCTGCACTAATCAGAGAGACGATGAAGTGGACTTTAGGGCTATAATTAAAAAGTTGCAGGGTTTTGTCCGCTTAGCAGATCAATTTTCAGTGTGATTATTTTTACCATTAAAAATGTAATACCGGCACCAGCCTCCTGGTATCAATTACTGGTTAGGCTGGTGACTTTCTAGCTGGCTGGCAAGCCTAGGTCCAGATCACTCCTAGTCTGCCCATGTGAACTATACTGGAACACCTTTATCACTTATCAAATAGATTAACATGCTCTGATAGCTTGGACCTCCATGACCCCAATTTATAATCTGTAGCAGAATCCTCCACAGCTACATGTCATTTATAGTACCACCACACGGTGACAGAGGGGCCTTAGACTTTGGAGCAACAGAGTCATCTGCACCCCTTCATAGCTACATCGCTGAATATAACTGCATGAATGAGGAAAATAGAAAAGTTGAAAATATGTGGTTCTGATGTAGAAAATATAGCATCAAAATTATTTACTATTATCCTAAAATTATTGTACATCCGGCCAATTTTTGACAAAACTATAAAGCGTAAGTAAGCCAACACAAGGAGCATTTGCAGTATCCCAGAGCTGGGTACTTGCAAATTGTTTTTTTCTCTAATGTTTGTCATGTGATTTAATGCCATTTATTATGATTTAATACCATGTATAGCCAGTATGGTTCTTGTATGGGTCCTATGGGGTTAACCAACCCTGATACAACCCCTCAAGGAGGCCGAGGTGTGGACTGTTTAGCTCTGCTTCTAGCTTAGCTCAATGAGTGAGTGTCTTGAGTTTCCAGGGGATGGTAGAGTTGTGTCGTGTGCTCCCTCCTCACAGGACCAAAGTTGTAGAGAATCACCTTGTCACGGTGCGGTTCAATGTGACAGTTTTGGCCATGTAGGCTGGCTACATGCCCTCACGCTTACTGGCTGCAGGCTGACTTCTGTGTATACTGGTTGCTTGGGGCTGCATGCTGGCTGAGGTGTCTTGTGTGAACTATGCCAGTGTTTGTGTGCCCGTGTCTTCATCTCTGTGCAGTTCATATCACTGTTGTCGTGCAGGCTGGTTGCAGGCTCCCTTGCATACTGGCTGCAGGCTGATGTAACGCCCCAGAGTGGCATTACACTTGTGCAAACCCGTCACTTTCTTCTATGGTTAACCAAATGTCATCCTGAGTATTTATTTCCAGGTCCTGTATAATGTGCATATCTCTTTCCATGTAACTGTTATGCTCAAGTGTAATATGCCTGGTCCATCAGCAGGTGGCAGCATAAATAGCAGCACACCATTTACATAGAATGGAACCTTCCTTTCCATTCTACCACCCCCTCTGTGGTGTGGTGGGCGTTTCCCCATTTGCTGCAAGGAGGAAGGAGTTTAGTTTAGAGTCAGTCTAGTTTACCCCCTTCCAAGTGAGGGTGTGCAGAAGGTGCACGTCCCTGCTGGATCTGGAGAACACAGCTGGAAACCTCTGAAGCCAGGAGTAAAAGTTCCCTGGACAAATCTAGAGACAGACCGGACTACAAAGTTAAGTACAGCATAAAGTCAGAAGCTGAGTTATATAGTCAGCCTGTCAGAACAGCAGAGCCAGAGAGTAACAGGTGTAGCAGAGAGGAGTTTTCCTCCCACAGTTAATGCCAAAGCCTGCTGGAACCAAGATAACACCTCTAAATCGTTTGGAGAAACGTTTATTGAGAGTAAAGCTGTAATTGAACTTCATCACAAGTTCTGGACTCAACTTATTTTTCATCCCACCATTCAACTACCCCCTTCTCATTGCTTCGGAGCCAACGCTTAGGGTCCAGCGTATCCAGGTAGGAGCACCGTGACACGTGCACAAAATCTTAAGGGACATTATAGGCTACCCTATACCGCTCTGGCATTCCTACACCTGGGTAACGTCTACTGTATCACTAACAGGGGCCCTGTGCCCCTGTTGCTTCACTGCAACTAGCGTCATGACAAGTACTTTTTTCCTCTTAAAGGGCCCTGGGGGGAGGCGCCCGCTGCACTGAAACCTGTGTATGCTGGTTGCTTTGGACTGCATGCTGGCTGCGGTGTAGTGTGTGAACTGTGGCCTGTTTGTGGCTTCCTGTGTCTGCATATCTGTGGTGCCTGTCTCCAGTGCCATGCAGGCTGGCTGCATGCACTTTGTGTACTGGCTATGGGTGTTCCCGTGTATGCTGGTTTTGTGATGCGTGCTGGCTGCAGCCTTGTGTGTGAACTGTCGCCTGTATAATTTGTTCTATGGTTCTGGTACTCCTGGTTCTGATGGGGTTACTTCCCCTGGTCGGTTCCTAGGTGTGTCTTATCAGGTGCCCTCATTAGGCAGCTCTATCTGAGCTGTGGGGCTTGTGGTCAGTCTATCTTCTGCCTTGCTGGGTGTTGCACCTTGCTGCTCACCCAGGGGGTTTTGCCATCTGCCCTTGTTTGTGGTGTCACCTGGTAATGCCTTGATGTTATGTCCTTGCCTGTTCTTCTGTACCCGTTTTCTATGTGGATCCTGTCTGTTCCATGTTTAGCTTAGCAGTGCTCTAACTGCATCTGATAGCTTGGCAGTGCTAAACTGCTTCTGATTCTGCCTGTCCTTTGTCCAGCCTGGCAGTGTCTACTGCTTCTGATCTAGTCCTTCCCTTGTCTGTCCTGCAGTGCCTTACTGCTTCTGTTCCTGTGTTTATCCTGCATTCGTGAGAGGGCCCCTGGGTTCTCCAGAGGGAGGTTCTCTAGTGTGCAGCTCTGCCTGAGAGTGTCTTGCTTCCTTTCCGCTTGGGGTTCAGGCATCTGCTTCTGTGCTGGTTCCCGTTTGTCTTGTTGTCTGATCCATGTCCTGTGTTTGCTTGGGTTCCAGTTCTGTAGTCTGTTCCATTGGAGCATGCACCAGCGGGGTTCTCTGCAGGTAGGGGCCAAGTGTACCAGGACTTTCCTGGAGGTGCGACCAGTGAGCCCACGGCCCAGTTCATCCCCACCACCAGGGGCTCTTTGAAGAATGTGGCTCACTGGCTCTCCGCCCTCTGGGTTTTGCCTCTGGTCTGCTGGTGCACCTGGTTATGTGGTAGTGCTGCCACTATTGCCTAACCTGCATGTCTCTACTGACATGTTCATTTATTACATGTGTAATAAAGTACATTGTTGGTCCCTGGTCTGAATCTTGCCTGTGTCCTGTTTGCATGACATCCCGGAGGTCTGCCTTTGGGCCTCTGGCACTTGACAGCATGGATTACCAGGTGACACCACAAACAAGGGCAGGTGGCAAAACCCCCTAGGTTCAGCAGCAAAGGGCTACTCCCAGTAAGACACAAGACAGACTAACCCCTGGGTGAGCAGCAAGGTGCAACACCCAGCAAGGCAGAAGATAGACTGACAATAAGCCCCACAGCTCACAGATAGATATACAGTAGCACCTGATAAGACACACCCAGGAACAGACCAGGGGAAGTAATCCCGCCAGAACCATAGAACAAATGATACAGGCCACAGTTCACACACAAGGCCACAGCCAGCACGCATCCCAGCACACAAAGCGCATGCAGCCAGCCTGCACGGCACCAGAGACAGGCACCATAGAGATGCAGACACGGGAAGCCAGCACGCAGTCCCAAGCAACCAGCATACACAGGTGTCGGCCTGCAGCCAGTACACAAGGGAACCTGCAGTCAGCCTGCACGGCAACAGTGATAGGAACTGCACAGAGATGCAGATACGGGGAGTACATACAAATACGGGCATAGTTCACACAAGACACCACAGCCAGCACGCAGCCCCAAGCAAATAGCATACACAGGTTTTGGCCTTCAGCCAGTACGCAAGAGAGCATGCAGCCAGTCTACACGGCCAAAACTGTCCCAGTGAACCGCACCGTGAAATACCTTCTCTGAAGATTACCTACTAAGAGAAAGACCTCACCATTTCTACAGTACTCTTGTGAGAGTGGAAGTTCCAGGATCTGTAACAGCCGAGCCAACGGAGTCAGTAAGGTACATTGTTGCCTAAAAGCTTATAGACTTTACTGCTGTGAGTGGAACGTGAAATGTAGGTTAAACCCTGTAGGCTTTAGTTGCGGATTACAGACATTCCTCAAAGCATTACTACCAGCCTCAGATTCTGGAGACAAAGAGTAGGAGCACATTGAACCTAAACCTTGTTTATACCCATACAAAACATCTGGGGAGATTTGCACTGTATATTGTTGGGACCATGTCCTGAAATTGTTGGAAGTACTATAACACTCATTTTGCACTTCAGTAAAGAGAGCCGTTTATTCTGTTACATCTGGCTTGGTTACTGTCTCCAACACCATCTGCTGGCCACCGCACCAACATCCCCTGCCTGGCACCCACACCAAAAACATTAACAACTAGAACCCTCAACATCAGGTTGTGCACAGAGGAAAGAAAGAGTGCCTATTCCTTTCACTGCCCTGGCCCTAGGGAGCGATGGTATGAGGAGAGCCACTGTGATAGACTTTTTGAAGCCAGAGCTACCACCACTCCTATCCTCTACTCCAGCTCCTCAGGGGCTTGCGGCACATTTAATTGTCAACCTAAATAAATGCATGCTTCCAGAAATACACAAATGATATTTTAATTAGAAAGGATATGAAAAAGAACAATTCATTTCAGAATCATTTAAGTTATTCACATTATTAGCACTCTCCTATTATCAGTACATTCATATAGTCAGTGTAAATGGGATTTCACATTACATAAATTAGTGAATGTAAATATTTTATAAAAATAACTTTAGGCTCTGAGTGAGCGTCTTATCACTTATGCTAACTGCATGACCCCATCCCCTTTACCACCATAAACGATCATATTAGAAATGGGTATAATAATGTGAACCCACTTTTAACTAAGTTTCCATGCAGGGAAACAGATGACTGGCTAAGATGACTAAAATCTAAGATGCATATTATACAATCATTATATTCTGAGGATAACGTGACCAGACCGCAATGTAGAGTTATGAATAATGCATGCAACTATTGTGTTCCAGCATCTACAGCCTCTACAGAAAGTGGTTTGACTACTTTACCTAAGACATGAGATGCATATCACTTAGTGGTCGAGCTGCATGAGGTGCATTCTTCAAAGGTAGTAACAGGCAAGTCGACTGAAGCGGTATGATGCCCCTACTCTTTTAGTAGTAGAATTACATAAAAAGAACTTAATAAATCAGATACACAAAACATATAATTTTATTTATTGAGCAAACCCTTTCAGCCTGGATTTATTTATTTTTTTCATTTTTGCGTTTACATTTTTCACTCCCTGCCTTTCTCGGGCAATAGCTTTTTTATTTTTCTGTTCACATAGCCATATGAGGAATTGTTTTTTGCAGGACAAGTTGCACTTTCTAATTCCAACATTTAATGTTGTATACAATATAGTGGGAAGCTGGGGAAAAATTCCAATTGGGATGTAAAAAGAAAAACCTGCAATTCTGCAATAGTCTTATGGGTTTTGTTTTTATGCCATTCCCTATATGGCAAAACTGACTGACTTTAATTCTTCAGGTCAGTATGATTACGGCGATAACATTTTTTTTAAAGAGAGCATTTATTTTTTACACTTTTTTTTTTTAAATAGATTTTAGCATTTAAAGATGCTGCCGTCGAGGTCTACTATATGAGACAGCAGGCACCCGACAACAATAAAGTCCTGGCTAGCACCGTACATGTACGGCCCTGGTCAGGAAGGGGTTAAAAGATTTTTAATAGTGTTTTATAGTATTGACCTAACCTTATGGGTATCTGATTGGTGGGGGTCCTTTTCCTAGCACCCGAACCTAGAGGCCTCCTCGCAGCTTACCTAGGCAGTGACATTACATATATTGGTAGCTTACTTAGGCAGCGATATCATTTTCATTGGTCTCATGGCCTAGGCGCAGCTCTGCCCATTCAGATGAATGGGGCTAAGCTACGATACCAAGCATGGTCGCAATCCAATGGACAGCGCTGTGCTTGGAAAGCTGCTATAAGGCCGCAGCACTCAACGGAGTGCTTTAGTCTCTTCAAATAACTGATCAGTGAGGGTGCTGGAAGTCTGACCGCCAACGAGCAGATACTGATCGCCTATTCTAAGGATAGGTCATCAGTATATGCTTTGAATTGTGTAACACCCCGAGTGGTGTTGCCACTCCTACACCCTGCTATTGTCCTTAATGGTCTAACAAAGTCATCTATGCATTATGTTCCAGGTCCTCTCCATAATGTGCATCTATAATAATGTTTGCAACTGTTTATAACATGTAATATGCCTGGTTCACCAGCAGGTGGCAGCAAACATGGCAGAGCTGTACTTAGGTAGAATGGAGCATTCCATTTGCATTCTAACCCCCCTCTGTAGGGAAGTAGGCTAGTCCTATTTCCTGCAGGAAGGGTGGGGACCAGTTAGAACTGGTTCCAGTGCTAGTGTGTGTGATGGTAGGTACTCCATGTTGGAGCTCACCGGATTCTACCACATCCCTTGGCTGAACATAAGCCAAAGAGTGAAGCACAGCATTGCGAAGAAAGCAAAGACACTAATTAAGCTTGTAAGGACAGCAGAGTCAGATATAGCAGAGTTAAGTTTGCCTGCCATTTTAATGCTAAAGCCTGCTGGAACCAAGATAAAGCCTGAAATCTGTTTTGGAAAAAACGTTTACTCAAGTAAAGCTGCCATTGAACTTCATCTCAAGGTCTGGACTCAAGTTCTTCCTTAATCCCTCAATTATTCCCTTTATTTATTGCCTCAGAGCCAAAGCTACTCGGCATTTCCTACACCTGGGATGCGTCATATAGAGGGCCCTAGGGAGAGGCACCCATTGCAATTGCAACCCAGGACCATTCACGTTAAAGGGATTGAGCTGCACCTAGGCGATGAAAAAGATGTCCATGGCCTAGGAAGCTGCAGAGAGTATTGCAGCTTCTTCGAGGATAGGCTATCAATATTAAACTCAGGTGTTGTGTCATGAAACATATTGTAAAATTTTCAAACCAGCACCTGGATCTGAATAGTTTTGTAAATGCATGCAATTAACAATTTGGTATAGCCACTGAGCTATTCAATAAAATGTATATGTATAGCGCCACCTGCTGTTTGTTCTTTTCCTTATTTTTTGTCCATCTCACTCACTATGTTCTGTCAGACGCTGTGACAGTTACAGGGAGGGAGAGTGACAGCAGAAACTACATGACCCCTGAGCTGCCAGGCTGAAGATAATCTAAACAGATCAATTGGAGAAGTGAATGTGGAGATCTCTGGATCCATGTGAGGTACAGGGCTGGTTCTAGCTTTATTAGAAAGAAATTGTCATGTACTAGATGATGTCGGATTTAAATTTTTTACATCAATCATGGCAAAACCCCTTTAAATGTGCTTGTTAGATGAGGTTGCGGATGTTGATAGCCTTTTCTACACAGTTCTGCCACAAACTAAAGTTTACCTATCGGTGGTTGGTCTGAAATGCTTTCTGAATTAACTTCATAATATACAGTATTTTATAGGGTCAGGACATTTTTCTGTTCTATGCTTCCCTTCACACAGACATAGATTTACAGAAGACAGGCATTGACACCCTCCACAGAGAGATTAAGCCACAAAAGGTCATTGCTAAAGAAGTTGTTCACAGTACTGTAACCAAGCATATTAATGGAAAGTTGAGTGGAAGGAAAAAGTGTGGTAGAAAAAGGTGCACAAGCAGTAGTGATAACCACCGCCTTGAAAGGATTGTCAAGAAAAGACCAGTCAAGAATTTGGGGGAGACTCACAACTGTCATATTCCTTGTGTCAAGCCACTCATTACCCAGAGACAATGTCAGAATGGTCTTACCTGGGCTAAGGTGAAAAAGGACTGGACTGTTGCTTAGTGGTCTAAAGTCCTGTTTTCAGATGAAAATTAATTTAGCATTTAATTTGGAAATCAAGGTCCTAGAGTCTAGAAGAAGGGTGGAGAGGCACACAGTCCAAGTTGCTTGAGGTCCAGTTTGAGGTTTCCACAGTCAGTGATGGTTTGGGGAGCCATGTCATCTGCTGGAGTTGAAACAAATCCACAGGCGGTGTTTTTCTGATAAACAAAATAGGCGCACCCTAGGGTTATACCGTACAAATCAAATTAAGATTGGATTCCAAAATAGAGGCTCACCTTGAACGGTTGTGCTAACCTTAGGCACAACTCTAGTAGAGGCTTATCAAAATGTACACTGGAATCCCAAAGAAAGGTTGGTCTGCAGCCATCGGATAAGTATCTTCTTATCAGGGATGCCTGAACTCCCTAAGAAGATTAGAGATTGCCGAGACAGAGGAATATCTCACTGCGCAAGGAACCAGCTAGAAGATCCAATGTAATGTAGCTTGAAGTAATTTTTTTGCAGATAAACGTGTTTCTGGGAAGTATCTCTCCATTATCAGGTAGAACTGCATCTAAATAAATACTTCAAGGTACATTACATTAGATCTTTTGACTGGTTCCTTTTACCATGGGATATTCCTCTGTCTCGGCAATCTGATGGAGTTTGTCCACTGTGTTATATCAAGTCCAAAGTCAGTGCAAGACTACCAAGAAAGTTTAGAGCGCTTCATGCTTCCCTCTGCTGACAAGCTTTATGGAGATGCTGATTTCATTTTCCAGCTGGACTTGTCCGCATTGCCAAAAGAGACAATACCTGATTTAATAACCACAGTATCAATGTGCTTGATTGACCAGCAAACGTGCCTGACCTAAACCCTATATAGAATCTATGGGGTGTTGTTAAGAGGAAAATGAAAAACACCCAATGATACAGACGAGCTGAAGGCCGCTATCAAAGCAACCAGAGCTTCCATAACACCTAAGAGGTGCCACCGGCTGATCACCTCCATGCTACTCGGAATTCATGCAGTACTTTGTGCAAAAGGAGCCGCAACCAAGTATTGAGTGCATATAGTGTACTTATTTTTCAGTAGGCCAACATTTCTCTATTAAAAATCATTTTTTAATTGGTCATATAGTAATCTAATTTTCTGAGATACTGACTTTAGTTTTTTTTTAGCTGGAAGCCATAGATCAACATTAAAAGAAATAAACACTTGAAATAGATCACTCTGTGTAATGAATCTATAGAATATAAGAGTTTCACTTTTTGAATTACTGAAATGAATTAACATCCTTATTTATTGAGATGCGCCTGTAATTATGGTGAAAACCCCCCAAAAAAATTAACATGAAAAATAAATGTTAGGGGTTGGATTTGCCAAGGGAGAGGGGGGCAATGGCAGTGAAGAGGATTGCCACAAGTACTGAAAAAAGCCAGCATTCTGGTATTAGTCATTTTTTATGTTCCCGGTGTGGATTATCATGCATATCAGTAATTATATGTATTCCAGCACTTCTGACCTGTTTTTGCAGTGATCTCCTCCAAAGTATGGGAAAGAACGATTGCTAATGCCATCCCCATACAGAGACATTTTTTGCCGGTAGCAGATCTTGTCTTCTAAACAGCACTCTGCTGCCGTAAGCAATGATTTAAGTGTCCACACGAACGATCCTATTACGCGATGAACAAGTATGTATCTCATTCATTGGATATTTGGTGGCACCTTTACACTGGCATATCATGGCTAAAAAGGGGTTCTCTGGGAATTAAGAAAATGAAAAAATACTTAAATATTCCTTTATTATAAATATATTCCCAAATACCATTTATTAGCTATAATGGTTCATTTTGTCTAGGGAGCAATCATTTGGAGAAATAAAATGGCCACCATCCTATTAGCACACACAAAACCTGTCCTAATCACACAGGAGGACAAGTTACTTTGCAACACTGAGGTAAAGAGCTGCCTCATCCTCCTCTCTGCTCTGCTTCTCAGGGATTATGATCCTGAATACAGATGATAAGATCTTCAGCTGAATCTCTGTAGGAATGGAGAATATGAGTAGACATGAAGTACAGAGAGGACGGACAGGAAATGTGGGGCTGTGGTAATGGAGAATGCATACAAGTGCTGCTGCTCATTATCTACACCCCCACTATCCTTTCTATACTTCATGTCTCCTAATGAACTCAATTCCTACAGAAATTCATCTGAAGATCATATTAAACTGTATTCAGGATCATAATTCCTGACGAGAGGAAGATGGCGCAGCTCTTTAACTTGTCCTCTTGTGTAATTAGGACAGGTTTTGTGTGGACTAGTAGGATGGCGGCCATTTAATTTCTTCTAATGATTGCTCCCCGGACAAAACGAGCCATTATAATTAATGAAATGTATTTAGGAATATATTTATAATGAATTAATATTTAAGTATTTTCATTTTCTTAATTCCCAGAGAACCCCTTTAACTGTCCATATTCTGAATTAACAACCTGACGCCAGGAGTGCGTACTCTGCATGAAAGCAGTAAAATTGATGTAGTACTGATGTTTTTGAACTGGAGAAGCCTGTGCAGTTTATTAGCATTTTGCAGATTATAGTAAATTCTACTATGTTTGTATTAGTATTTGAATATACAGACATATAACTTACATTTTTTTAAATTACTTTTCCATGGAAATGTTTTTTTATCTCTGATTTCTATACTAAGTTGTTCAGAAAAAAACAAAGGGAGGTTGGGGTTACCCAAAGGTTGTGATGTGGGTTGCAGCCATGCAAAAGTTTTACTATATGCCATATAGCCAGAGACAGAACTCTGAGATCTCACTCCTGACCTAGTTTTTAAAAGGTTTTATCTCTGTCTGCGTGACTGCTAACATCTCAAACTTGGTCTTGTTTTAAAGCTTACAATAGCTTTCACTCTTAGCTATAAACAAGACATGTTGGTTATCTCTAGCTGCTATACAGCCTGAGATAGAGCAGGTTAAAGCAGCCCCCCATTCAGCTGCTTATGATCTCATCCAGAGTGAGGGAGGATGGAAGGGTGATGGGGGCAGTGGAGATGGTGCTGACAGGCTGCAAAGAGTGGAGGAGAGGCATATATCCTCCAGTTCCGGCATAATTGTACATGAACCCAGGGAAGGGATAAATGGACGCCTGTACATTTCCTCAAACATTACACTTGCTCTATGATTTTCACATAAATAGGAGGGAAGCATCTTTGCCAGAAAAGCTGTAAGCTGACACTTGTGGCTGTAGGTGTCCATTACAAAATGCAGGCTTTTGCAGTTTGCCTAAACCAAATTTGGTGATGTGTGTTATAACACGTTTCGCCTCAAATGCAGCAGGATATGTATAGCTGTGGTTGCTGATCACTCTGCTGACTGTAAATCATGTGCCTTTGAAGAATGTCTGTATTTGTGGACCTTACAGTCTCCCTGAAGTAGTGTTTTGCAAAGATCGAACTGGATCCTGAGACCCTATGGAGTGGGAGCAGAAGGTCCTTACTTGTTATTCTAGCTCGGCCCTCTCGTTACAGGAAGTATGACCAGGACACTCCTACCATAAGGTAGGGATGGCCTTGCGGTTCGCCCGGCGGTAGTTTCACAGCGAACTTTGCTCGTTCACGGTTCGCCGAACAAGCGAACATATGGTGATGTCCGCCGGCGCTATATTCTTTTGCATTGTGCCGAACTTTGACCCATGACTAGAGTTGAGCGGACACCTGGATGTTCGGGTTCGGGCGAACTTCAGAAAAAAGTTCAAGTTCGGGACCCGAACTTGACCCCGAACCCCATTGAAGTCAATGGGGACCCGAACTTTGGAGCACTAAAATGGCTGTAATAATTTCATGGAAAGGGCTAGAGGGCTGCAAATGGCAGCAAAATGTGGTTAAGAGCATGGCAAGTGCTCTGCAAACAAATGTGGATAGGGAAATTACTTTAAAATAACAAAATACGTAAAAATAAAAAATAATAATCTTGATCTAGGAGGACGAGGTCCATATGCAGTAGGAGGTTGAGGAGGCGGTGGAGGTGGCGGTGGCCTACACTGGTTTTTGGTTTTAAATTTAATTTTTTAAATTAGGGTACACCCCAAAACATTGTGAAATCTAACCTATGGTAACCCCCTGCCGTGCTAAACACACGTTCAGACAATACACTGGCTGCAGGGCAGGCCAGCACCTCCAAGGGGTAAAGGGCAAGCTCAGGCCATGTGCCCAATTTGGAGACCCAGAAGTTGCAGGGGCTGACCCCTGTCAGTCAGTTCGTGTAGGTGTGTGCAAACTTACTGCCCCACCATGTCGCACGTCACCGTGATGTTCACGATCCAATTTGATATCTGCTCTATCAACTTTCGATGTTCTTTTCTGCGCCTACCATGGTGATCATGGGTGGCGGGGAATCAGGGTTCCACACCGGAGAGGGAGCGTGGAAAGAGAGACTACATCCAAGGGAGGATTATTTTTTTAAAATTTAAAATTATAGAGTTGAAATATGGGAGAAATAATTTTATTCCCTGTCATCTATGCAAGGCAGGGGTTTATTCACGTCTAAAATTGTATAAAATGTCAATCCAAGAATGTAAAACAAAAATTATTGAAATTTATTAAGCTGTCAACTAGGTAGAGGGGTACATCATACCCAAAAATTTTAGAATTTCACCAGAAAATGGAATTGACTATTTATTTTTTTAACCTGTCTACTAGGTATAGAAGTGGTACATCACACCCAAAAATTGGTGAATTTCACCAGAATATGTAACTGACGATTTTTTTTTTTTTACTGCTCTACTACTAGGTATGGCAGTGGAACTATACACCCAAAAATCTGTGAATTTCACCCAAAAATGTAAATTGTGTACCTGGCGTTTGTGGGTGCAAGAACCCACCCTCGGAGCCACTTGGGAATGACTGGCTTGAAACCTTATGAAATGATCCCTCTTCCTCCTCCTCCTGTGCCACATCCTCTTCCATCATCGCCAGCAGCGTTTTTTCAAGGAGGCATAGAAGTGGGATAGTAACGCTGAGAACGGCGTTATCGACACTGGCCATGTTGGTGGAGTACTCGAAACAGCGCAACAAGGAACACATGTCTCGCATGGAGGCCCAGTCATTGCTGGTGAAGTGGTGCTGTTCGCAGAGTAACTCACCCGTGCGTGCTGCAGCTGAAACTCCACTATCGCCTGCTGCTGCTCGCACAATCTGGCCAGCATTTGCAAGGTGGAGTTCCACCTTGTGGGCACGTCGCATATATGGCGGTGAGCGGGAAGGCCGAAGTTACGCTGCACCACTGACAGGTGAGCAGCAGGGTGAGAAGGCCGAAAGCGCGCACAGATGGCCCGCACTTTATGCAGCAGCTCGGACATATCGGGGTAATTTGTAAGGAATCACTGCACCACCAAATTCAGCACATGCACCAGGCAAAGGATGTGCGTCAAACCGGCTAGTCCCAGAACTGCTACTAGATTTCGCCCATTATCGCACACCACCAGGCCGGGCTTGAGGCTCACTGGCACCAACCACTCATCAGTCTGTTGTTCAAGGCCCGTCCACAGCTCCTGCGCAGTGTGGAGTTTGTCCCCCAAACAGATACGTTTTAAAACTGCCTGCTGTCGTTTACACCTGGCTGTACTGAAGTTGGTGGTGAAGGTGTTACGCTGACCAGATGAGGAGCCGGTAGAGGATGAGGAAACGGAGTAGGAGGAGGAAGCAACAGAAGGCAAACTGAAGCGCCCTGCAATCCTCAGTGGTGGAAGGACATGCGCCAAACTGCTATCCGCCTCAGGCCCAGCCACCACTGCATTTACCCAGTGTGCTGTTAGGGAGATATAACGTCCCCGACCGAGCTTACTGGTCCACGTATACGTAGTGAGGTGCACCTTGCCAGAGATGGCGTTGCGCAGTGCACACCTGATTTTGTCCCCCACTTGGTTGTGCAGGGAAGGGCTGGCATGCCTGAAAAAGTAGTGGCGGCTGGGCACGACGTACTGTGGGGCAGCCACCGCCATAAGGCTTTTAAAACTCTCCGTCTCCACCAGACGGAATGACAGAATTTCAAAGGACAGTAATTTTGAAATGCTGGCATTCAGGGCCCGGAATCGAGGGTGGGTGGGGCCGACTTCCTCTTCTGCTCCAGTGGTGGGAGATGGAGAGTTGAACGCTTCCGTGGGACATTGTGGAGATGCTTGGTGACCCAGATGGTGGTGTTGCTGGCAGATCCTGTTTGCAGGGTGGCAGGTGGCACTGTCACTCAAGAGGTGGATGAAGAGGCCAAGACTGCAGCAGAAGAGGAAGCAGGAGGAGCCAGAGACCTTTCTTGCTTTTTGAGGTGTTTACTTCACTGCAGCTCGTGCTTTGCACTTACTGTAGATGCCTGGTCATGCAGGTTGTGCTCAGGTTGAGAACGTTTATGCCTTGCTTCAGGTTCTGATTGCACAGCGTGCAAACCACTTGTGTCTTGTCGTCAGCACATTGTCTGAAAAACTGCCACGCTCCTTGGAGCTGGTTTTGGTGTGCTCGGTCCCTTGCTGCGGTGGGCAGTAGCAGGTGTACTGTCTAGGGGACGGCCGCTCCATTTTTGCATCCTGCTCCCTCTTCTGCTGTGCTGGTGGCTCTGTGCAACCACCGCCTCTTCCTCTGAACTACACAGGTCACTCGCATGACCTTGATCCATGTGGGGTCGAGGACCTTACCGTCCTCCACATCATTTTCCACCCAGTCTTCACCCCTGCCCTACTTGCTGGTCTGCCCACTTTCGAAAGCCCCAGCAGTTGGCACCTGTGTTTCGTCATCATCCGAGACGTGCTGCAATGGTCCTCCCATGTACTCATCTTGAAACAAAAGTGGTTGGGCATCGGTGCACTCAATCTCTACCACTTCTGGGGCAGGGCTAGGTGGATGGCCCTGGGAAACTTGCTAACAGAGTCATCAAAAAGCAGAAGAGACTGCTGCATGACTTGGGGCTCAGACTGCTTGGCTGATTTGCAAGGGGGTGAGGTGAAAGATTAATGGACATCACCTGCAGGTGCCTACTCTGATCTTTCAGAAGGAGACTGGGTGGGAGACAATGTGAAGGAACTTGAGGCACTGTCAGCAACCCAATCTACTATTGCCTGTACTTGTTCTGGCCTCACAATTCATAGAGCTGCATTAGGCCCGACCAAATACCGCTGAAGGTTCTGTCACCTACTCTTTCACTTGTGCGTATAGCTGGCACAGATCGACCACGTCCTCTCCATGCAACAGGAGCTCCACCAGCAGCACCACGACTGGAGCCACGTCCCTTATTTGACGCTCTCCTCATATTTCTCAAATTTAGGATCTTGCCCAAAATGGGTGTTATTTTAATAACAGAATAGAACAACAGTATCTAATGCGTGTATCTCACAATGACATATGCAGCAAAATTAAGATTTTTGCCCTAAATGTGTGTTTTTAATACCAGAATATGACACCAGTATATAACATTTGTATTTCACACGTACAGATGCAGACAAGGCCGCAAATTAAGTATTTTGCCCTAAAATGGGTGTTTTTTTTAAAACCCTGAAAATGATAGCTGTATTTCTAGCTTAAATTGCACACTGACTAATCCTGCAAAGGCACCAGATGGAGAGTATTGCCAAAAATTTGTGTTTTTCCAAAGCCAGAAAATTTATGAAGTATTTCAAGCTTGTTTTTAACAATCACAGATGCAGCAAGGGCTGCAATATTAAGTACTTTGCCCAAAATGGGTGTTTTTTTTACTAACAGAATATGACAGCAGTATATAACGCTTGAATTTCACACGTGCAGATGCAGCAAGGGCTGTAAAATTGAGTATTTTGCCCAAAAAGGGTGTTTTTTAAAACCCAGAAAATTATAGCTGTATTTCTAGCTTAAATTGCACACTGACTAATGCTGCAAAGGCACCAGATGTAGGATATTGCCAAAAATGGGTGTTTTTTTAAACCCAGATTATTAATGAAGTATTTCAAGATATGATTTCAATGTCACAAAAGCACAGATGCAGTGCTGGTGCACTGAGATTGCATTAAATGGCCTCAGGGCATGGTAAAAAGATTGTGCACTGCACCCACACAACTAAATCTATGTAGATCTGAGTTCAATTGCAGTTCTGATTAAAGATTCTGTCCTATCCTCTCCCTACACTAGTAACAGCAGAGTGACGTGCAGCGCTACGTGACTCCAGCTTATATAGAGGCTGGGTCACATGCTGCACTGGCCAATCACAGCCATGCCATTAGTAGGCATGGCTGTGATGACTTCTAAGGGCACAGAGTTAAACACTTGTTGATTGGTTGCTCTGCAGCCTTTCAAAAAGCGCCAAGAAATCGCTGAACACCGAACCCGAACTTTTACTGAAATGTTCGGGTTCGGGTCCGGGGTCCAAAAATCCTAAAGTTCGGTACGAACCTGAACTTTACAGTTCGCTCAACCCTAGTCCCGGCCAATGTTCATCCATCACTACCAGGAGGGTAGGAGTAGAATAATTAATCATATCCCTATTGCCAACCATACCTCACATGCTGGTGTAGAGTGCAAACATTACACAGCATGGCAAAACATAACATTACAAATCAAACCTTTCATATATCCCCAGGTCTGGGGTATTGCATGTGTACAGTATTATATTCTGGAGACATAGTGTGTATAGCAATATGTATTCAGAGAACAGCATTTGTGTAGCATAATAAAATTTAGGGGGTGCTGTGTATGTAGCAATATTATATGCAGGGAGCACAGTGTGTGTAGCAGTATTATATTCAGGGGACATGGTCTGTGCAGCAGTATTATATTCAGGGGTGCCATCTTTGTAGCAGTTTTATGCACAGGAGCATAGTGTGTATAGCACTTTTATATTCAGAGGACACGACATGTGTAGCAATATTAAATTAAGGGGGAACAATGTGCGTAGAACAAGGGCATGATTTGTGGAGCAGTATTATGGCTCTTTCAATCAAAGCCGTTCAGGAGCGTCCATCAAGGAAAATGTGCAATGGCAATGCTCACGT
Organism: Bufo bufo; assembly: GCF_905171765.1. Lineage (NCBI taxonomy): Eukaryota > Metazoa > Chordata > Amphibia > Anura > Bufonidae > Bufo > Bufo bufo. The sequence goes on along the minus strand of NC_053391.1, from coordinate 570,813,409 downwards.
TGCACCAAAGGGCTGATTTACGGAAAATTAAAAGCCTTATTTTTCAGAATTGTGGGCATGGGAAAGGATGTAACAAAGAGCACTACAAACTGGTGACAGGCACATCTGAACATGCAGCAGGTTTTAGTTACAGTATGTGGTAATAGATTCCCTTTAGGGCTTGTTCACACGTGCTGTGGACCGCAAATTGCTGTCCGCAATGCACGGGCACCGACCGTGGCCCAGCCGCATGGGGATCGCGGACCCATTCCCTTGAATGGGTCCGTGATCCATCCGTTCCGCAAAAAGATAGAACATGCTCTATCTTTTTGCGGTGCGGAGGCATGGAACGGACCCCAGGAAGCACTCCGTAGTGCTTCCGTAGTGTTCCGTATCTCCGGATTTGCGGACCCATTGAAGAGAATGGGTCTGCATCTGTGATGCAAATGCGGCCTGCAATTCGGCAACGGGCAGCACACGAGTGAATGAGCCCTTAAAGATACATAGTTTGTACACATTATGGCAATGATAAGTCTTCCCCTTTGATTTAAAAAAAAAAAATACTTTTCTGTAGCATTTTTGGGTTCAGAGGTGTTTTTCTTGTTTTCATAACACAGATCGCCCTGGGTATACCAAATTTTCAATTTTTTTTGTTTCTTTGTGCCTTTTTTGTTGCAGTTTTGGGATCAAAGGTGTTTCTTTTAAAACGCAGCTTGTTTTGCATATGGCCTTTAGAGGTAGATTGTCTATACTGCATCTTCGTAAGCCTAGAATTTTAATGGATCCATAAAGGATCAAAGTTGTATTCTGGATATGGCAAAAAAAAAAATATGTTTTTTCCCCATAGGCATCTGTATAGGACTTATTGAGCATTTTCAATCCTTCACCTTTACTTGGAGCTTTTCAAGTAAAGTCAATTATAGTTATATCAAAAGCCCCAATCCTTTATGAGGCAACAGTGTCAAAAACCAACCCTGATACTCTCATGGAGTGGCCTCTGAAAAGAGCATGCATCTGCATCACTATTGGGTTTGGCTTAGGGCTAAAACTGGAGGTAAAAGGAATTGTTTACTCTGCACCTTGAAATGCCCCTCACAGAAGCGTGGACTGATAATCAAATCCCCAGGTCACGTCCAAAAAGTAGATTCCCATGGCAGCAACCAAGGGTTGCAAATACTAAACAAAGCATGATGCCAGGACCAGATAGAAGCATGGTCATACAAATCTGAGATCAGGATTTACAACTCTCATACAATTCAGTAAGGGTGGGTTCACACTAGCGTTATGGAGTCTGTTATGGCTTTCCGTTATAACGGAATCCATAGGATGGAATGCAAAATGGAAGCCTTTAAGAGGCATTCCGTTTTGCTCCGTCCTAATAGAAGTCTATGGGAAAACTGATCCGTCTGGGTCCCGTTATGCATGACAGAAAACAAAGTCCTGTTGACAGGGCTTTGTTTTCCGTCTTGCATAAGAGGAACCAGACGGATCAGTTTTGATTCCCATAGACTTCTATTAGGACGGAGAGCAAACTGAATGCCTTTTAAAGGCGTCAGTTTTGCATTCCATCATAATGCAAGTCTATGGGCAGCAAAACGGATCCGCCCTTCCGTCTTATGGAATCCGTTATAACCCTGTTTTAACGGAAAGCCATAACGGACTCCATAACGCTAGTGTGAACCCACCCTAAGGCTGGGTTCACACGGGCGAGATTTCAGCACGGGTGCAATGCGTGATGTGAACGCATTGCACCCGCACTGAATCCGGACCCATTCATTTCTATGGGGCTGTGCACATGAGCAGTGAGTTTCACACATCACTTGTGTGTTGCGTGAAAAATCGCAGCATGCTCTATATTGTGTGTTTTTCACGCAACTCAGGCGTCATAGAAGTGAATTGGCTGCGTCAAAATCACAAGCATCCGCAAGCAAGTGCGGCTGTGGTGCGATTTTCACGCATGGTTGCCAAGATGAAAGTCTATTCACTGTATTATTTTCCCTTATAACATGGTTATAAGGGAAAATAGCATTCTTTAATACAGAATGCTTAGTAGAAGGTCAATTGAGGGTTAAAAAAATAAAATTAACTCACCTCCTCCAATTGATCGCGTAGCTGCCGGTCTCCTGTTCTTTCTTCAGAACCTGTCAAAGGACCTGTGGTGACATCACTGTGCTCATCACATGATACATCACATGATCCACCACCATGGTGGTGGACCATGTGATGAGCTCAGTGACGTCACCACAAGTCCTCTGACAGGTCCTGAAGAAAGAACAGGAGACCGGCAGCTACGCGATCAATTGGAGGAGGTGAGTTAATTTTATTTTTTTAACCCTCAATTGACCTTCTACTAAGCATTCTGTATTAAAGAATGCTATTATTTTTCCTTATAACCATGTTATAAGGGAAAATAAAAAAATTAACAGAATACTGAACCCAAACCTGAACTTCTGTGAAGAAGTCCGGGTTCGGGTCTGGGTACCAAACATGCCGATTTTTCTCACGTGCTTGCAAAACGCATTAAACCGCTTTGCACTCGTGGGGAAAAATTTTTTAATAAAAATCGCACATGTTCCCGCAAGGCACCCGCATCTTTTCCCGCAAGGCACCCGCAATGCCCGTGTGAACCCAGACTAACACAGATAAGGACAGTCAGCATTTGGGCAAGATGCAGCACAATTAAATCCAAAATAGCAGACCAAACAGCACCTTTACAATCAGCTGATGTGCACCTGGCCCTATAAAATTTTGCATGGTGCTACCTACCCATTGCACAGGTAGGTGCAGTTGCTGACTCTCTGTGATAGATACGGTACCTGAAACTGGCCACCATCATTTTTGTAGGCCCCAAAAATTAGGCGGCATTCACCTGACAGAAAAGAACTTGTGATGTGTCTGGAGGTATGTACATTAGGCGGTCACTGGATAAAAATGTTACTGTAGGCCACTGGAGTAGAGGCCCCCAAAATTAGGCATTCATCTGACAGAAAAGGCCTTTTATGCCGCTGTATATACATAAGACAAGGACCATTCTTTGTTCTGGGTGGTGGCGGATATGTGTGGGCTGTTATGAGGAAATTCAATTACACGTGGTCGTCACGGGTGTTGATTTCCTCTGAGATCCATGCCTCATTCATTTTTGGAAATGTGAGGTAGTCCACACTGTCGTGAGCTAGGCAAGTGCGCTTATCAGTCACGATCCCCCCTGCTGTGCTGAACGTCCTTTCGGACAGGACACTCGACGAGGGGCAAGCTAAGAGTTCCATGGAAAATTGTGCCAGCTCTGGCCACCCAGTATTCCAGGGGTTCTTCACTTCTCAGAGCATCCACATCAGCCGTTAACCCGATGTAGTCGGACACCTGTCGGTCTAAGCGTTGCCTGAGGCTGGATCCGGAGGGCGGCTGTTGATGGGTTGGCTGCAAGAATGATTTCACATCTGAAGTGACCAACACATCTTTAAACCGCCCTCTTCTTGCAGGCGCGGTAGGATTGGTACCCGCACCTGTTTTGCTGTGGGTGGAAATTCCTCTGCCAGCGCCCACAACAGCAGAATGCAGCATCTCTCGCATGTCTGCCATTTTGTGTTTGTACCGGGGGTCTAAGTACGTTGCCACCCAGTACTGGTCCTTGCCCTATGATTTTTATACGGGGGTCCCTCTTCAAACACTGGAGCATGAAGGCCCCCATTTGCACTAAATTGGAAGTGGTGGAGCGCCCTGGCTCCTGCTCATCGCCCAGGAGAATGTCATCCTCGGTCTCCTCCCAACAGCCATGGACAACACCAGGGATCCCCGAAAACCACAGACAAAAGGAGGATGAGAGAGCCGCTGCTAAACCCTGCCAGTCCTGCTGCCCTCTGGCTTGGAGGAATCAGCACACGGCGCAGCAGGCTGCGTTACCGCAGTATTCTGCTCCAGACTCAATGTGCCCGATATGGAAACTGAGAACAGACTGGTGCGGGCGGCGTGTGGAGCTAAATTTGTACTAATTTATTGTGGGCTTTACAAAGTTAAAATACCTTTAAAAAAAAAAAAAAAAACAATTTCAACAGAAAATATAGCATTTTGTATGCATGGGAGCACATTCCTGCTCTAGACGAACAACCTGCTGCTATCAGAGGTGTCTAAGTTTATTTGTGGTGTTGGCCCGGTCTGGTGGGGATCCATTCCTGGGAACACATTCCTGCTGCAAAGAATCTGCTGCTGTCTGTCCTGATCATGCTGAGTTATGTGTAGGTCTTATACTCTACCGTTACTATTACCTGCTGCTGCTACTGTCTGTCCTGATCCTGGAGAGTTTGCCATGGACTAAAAGGAGCCTTACTGCAACCTTATCATTTAAAATTACATGAAAATATAACAGTTTCAAAAAAGTACGCACACGTTTTAACTGCAAATCCTATTTATTTAAAAGTTGGAGCCAAATATGGCTCTATGGCAACTTTTTAAGTAGCTCATGCAGGTCACACAACTCCTACATCTGATTTAGTTGCAGCGCATCAAACTGCTGCACCTTCAGTGCAAGCTTCCGCTGCTGCTCATGGATCTCCTTCACCTTCTTTGCCAGCTGCTGCTGCTGCTTCTGGGTCTCCTGCATGTTTTTTTATTCTCCTGCTGCATCTTGTTCAGGAGTGTTTTAAATTTACTGTTTTGTTAGGAAAAAAAAAAAAAAAAAAAAAAAACTTTTGAAAATTACTTGCAATTCAGATTAAGAGGCAATTAGTGCATTGTATGTAGTATTTGTTTAAGCACTGCAATTTAAATCTCAATTTGTTAGTTAATGATATTTATGCTAATTATATAGTTGGTTAGTTAGTGATAGTTAAGTAGAGTATAATGTTATTTATTTGGTTAGGTAATGGGTTTTATGTAGATTACAGAGTTAGTGTCCTGTGTTGTTGTTTTCTATTACTGTACTTTGTGTTCCCCCCCTCATTGGTGTCCGTTTTAACCCCTTCCCGACCAGCGCCGTAATAGTACAGCTCAGCGGGACGTGACTTGCCACCCAGCACCATACTATTACGGCGCAACAAACACCCAGCCACCAGGCATAAAATAGTTCGGGAACCAGGGTGCAAAGGCTGCTCTGCCGAGCAGGCAGCCATGTTAACTAAAGGCTGCGGGAGGTTTTTCTGGCCCCTTGCAGCCTCGATCGCTGCTATTGGCCGGATTCCTTACACATGCGCATCGCACCTCCAGAGCTTCAGGGGGTGGGGGGTGGTGGGTGTCATGTGGCGGTGACCGACGATGAAAAAGTCATCACCTGTTTACTCCGAGGTGAGGAAGGGGACATCAGTGTTTTGGGTCGCCTGCCAGCACTGCTATTGGCTGGAACAATGCTCCAGCCAATGGCAGGGCTGTAGCTGTACAGTAAGAGGCAGAACTTCCCTGCATGCAGCCATTCTAGCTGGTGACTGCATGCAGAGAGGTTATGTACCTTTCTGTGCTGCTTGTGGCTTGCGATTTAACCCCTTCATGCTGAAAAGAAGAAGTAGAAATAAGAAGAACATCTGGAATTGCTGGACAGATTATTTTTTTTCATTTGCAGCTGTTCCAGATCATTCCCAGCTGAAGTCCCCCAGGCAGCAAGAAAGGGAAGGACCCAAAAAAGATGCAGAGTGTGTTCCAAAAGGGGTATTAGGAAAGACACCATTTACCATTGCGAAACCTGCCCTGAAAAACCTGGCCTGTGTAGTGTTTTAAAATCTACCACTTATCCATGGTGAATAAATTTAATTTCATCCTTTATGCTCCATGTAATATTTCCACTTTATATCTCAGATTTAGTCCACCCTTTCCAACAAACAATACATCATTTTTCATGTGAGACAACTGTTAGGTCAAAAGTGCCCTTTCCACCCCTTAAAATGTTTGTACGGGGGTGCTCTTTCCGAAATGGGGTTACTTGTTGGTTTTTTATTTCTGAGGACCTCAGGAATTTATTTAATGCAACATGGAACCTAAAATACATGTCTGCCAATTCAGGCCTGCCATCAAAATTCATATTTGGCAGTGCCATGCACCCATATATCATTTTTTGAGCACATATGGAGTGTTGGCATATTCAGGGGAAACCTGGGAACTAAATGTGGGCTGCATTTTGTCTGGTAACCCTTTGTGAAAGTGAAAAATGTGGGTGCGAAGCAACTTGTGGGAAAAATATTGTAATTTTTTTTTTCACAGCCAAGCATTTTCTAATTTTGTGAAATGCTTGATGGGTCAAAGTGCTCAGTATATTCCTTGAGGGGTGTAGTTTCCGCAATGGAGTCACTTTTTGGGGTTTGCCACTGTAGGGGCACCTCAGGGTGTCTTCACATGTGACATAGCTCCCAATTACCATTCAAGCTAAATTCTCTCTCCTAACGCCATATGGTGCTCCTTCCACTCTGAAGCCTGCTGTGCAGCCATACATCAGTTTTTGAGCACACATGGGGAGTTTTTGTAAACTCCAGATTATGGGTAATAGATGTTGAGTTTTGATTGGCTGCTAACCCTTGATGCGTTTCAGAAAAATCTATTAAAATATGCTGAAATAAGTGATTTTGTGAAATTTCATTCCCATTTTCATTTCATTCTTGTGGGCCACCTAAAGGGTTAACAAAGTATGTAGAATCAGTTTTGATTAGCTTGAGGGGTGTAGTTTCTAAAATGGGGTGATTTATGGGTGGTTTCTAATATGCAAGCCCCAGAAAGTGAATTCATAACTGAACTGGTCCTGAACAAATTGGGGTTTGGAACAGTTCTTAAACATTTTAAAATTTGATTCTAAACTTCTAAGTCTTCTATTGTATCTAATGTAATGATGGACTGGAATACAGAATTGCAGTTTATGTATATATACATATATATTTGTGTGTGTGAAACGTCCGAAATCAGCCAGTTACATCATACATGTCTACCTCGTTGTGTGTAATATATATGTGCGCGCACACACACACACACACACACACACCTCACAGCGAGGTAGAGATGCAGGATGTAAACGGCTGATTTGCTACGTGTCACACCAGGTACTAAGTAATCATATGTAAAGGGATGAAATACTTATTTTCATAACTGTATATATACACATTACAGAGATACAAAAGTAATGTAAGCATTGTACCTGGGCATTTTCTGTCACGGATCTCTGATCCAGCCAATTTGCCTCTTCTTCAAATTTGACCAATGTTTCATGATGGCCATCGCACTATGCTTTCCCTTATACCCCCTCCTAAGCTCCTTCCTTAGATCCCTCACGATCTGCTGTTTTTTATTCTGGACCCGGGTCCTGTCGTACCCCCCTCCAACATGCGCTGCAGGATAAAAATGCAAGCATATAATCCCAAATTTTTTAAATACAAGTATTGAAAATAATGTCATTAACAACACAGCCAAAACAATTTAAGTGGTTGAAGGGGAAATATTAGATTTAAGGTTACCGTTATAAGATCGGATTGTATTGCAATTGTATGTTTGTGGCGTCTGAGCAATCGGATATTGGCCAGCTGAGCAGAGATGTACCCGTCTAGTTAAGTGACGGTACGGTATGGGGTGTACAGCTGTTTCGCCTCCCTGTGGTGCCCCCTGGGTAACACTAAATGAACCAGAAAATACTGGCGTTCAGACAAAGAAAGATTCTACTGACCAACAGGACACAAACTCTAATGTATAGACTGTGTGTGTGTGGTATATAGTGTGTGGCAGGAAAATGGATGTGCAATGTGAATTTGAGAGATATTTCTCTGCTGTCCATACATACATGCTACAGACATAGTGCTGTGATGTCACAATAATACTTAGTGCACCAATCAGTAATATGTAGTCAGACCTGATAAAAATGTGAAGTTGTATGTATTGCAAATACAAATTCGCATCAATAGCGCAGCTTTTCACAATCACAAATATTTTGGAACACTAACTGCTGTGGGGATTCGCTCTGGTAGGCAGGGTAAGCGGACGCAGTACAGAGGCAAAAACAAGGTGGTAAAGCAAAGTTCAGTGTTTTATTCACACATAAGGAAAAACAAGCCAAAAGTAACGGTGTTCAGTTTTGGTGCCTGTTCACACCACGCAAAGTCCACAGTGCAAAAAACCTTCACCTGGTCAGCGGTTTTCCACCCGCAGTCCACAGCAGGATTTCGAGGCCTGTTTCCCCAACATGCGGCTCTCAAGACACAGACCACAGCTTCTGACATGGAGGATAATCCACCACAGCTGAACGCGCTGGCTGGGTTTTTATATCCCAGCCCAAAACCCGGCCTGGAACTGTGAAGAACAGCCACCCACCCTACTCTTTGGCTGCTCTCAATAAGAACTGGCCCGGATCAGCTTTACAGCCATACTAACAGCTGAAGTGTCAGACTGCAACTGCAAAACTGACACTTCAGGGAAAAATACTTCAATTACTCTTACCGGTAATATGTTTTCCATGAGCCCATGACAGCACCTGTGAGAGATCCTCCCCCTTCCGGACAGGAAACAGGAACTTCTCAGATCTTTAAATTGGTCCCTTGCCTTCCACCGCTCAGTATTTGACAATGTTCCTGGGACCAGCAATGCACCTATATATAGTGAAAACTAAAAACACAATCGAGAAAGCATACCAGAAAAAAACTGTGCCAAATATATGCCCGGCATACCTCCTCTTTGGCACAATGCTAAAGAATAGATTTTCCTTTTTTATCATTATATATATATAATGATAAAAAAGGAAAATCTATTCTACAAGCCGTCAGACCCAGAATAGACATAGCTTTCCTTAGGGAGACTTCCTTTGTTTTGCTGAATACCCTCCTTGTCTGCCGGAAGATAAGATTTCTGAGTCTGAGAATCTAATAGAATGCCTAGAAAAACGCATTTGGATGTTGGAATCAGGGATGATTTGTCCCAATTTATTAACCAGCCCAGGCTCATCAGGATCCCCAGGACCTTCTGTATCTGAGATTAACAGCTCTGGGGACTGCCCTACCAAGAGAAGGTCGTCCAGGTATGAGATTATAATGATGTCTGACCTTCTTACTTCTGCCATTACCTCCGCCATCAGCTTTGTGAAGAGCCTTGGCACCTGCGATATTCCAAAAGGAAGTGCTCTAAACTGCAAATGGACAATTGATTCTCCCATCTTCACTGCTACCCTCAGGTATCTTTGGGACAAAGGATGAATGGGCACGTGATAGTAGGCATCTTTTAGGTCTATTGAAGCAATCACGCAGTTGGGGAACAGATGGAGGACCGTGGAGGAGATGGATTCCATCCTGAATTTCTGGTAGGACAGATACTGGTTAAGACCCTTCAGGTTTATTATCAGCCTGAACGTACCGTTGGGCTTGGGGACCAGAAATAGGGTTGAATAAAAACCCTCTCCTTGTTCATCCTTTGGGACTGGAACAAGGACTGCCTTTTCCAGGAGGTTGTTTATTTCCTCCGAAAGTGCCACCTGTTTAGGAGAATTTTGGTTTACTGAAGTAATTTTGAATGTCCTGGGTGGTAGTCTCTTGAAGTCTAGGCGATAGCCTTCCTTTATAATATCCTTTACCCAGGCGCTTGCGGTAATATTTCGCCAGGCCGGATAAAACAAAAGAAAGAAACCCACTTGGGGTCTGGTGTCATTGTTGAGTGGAACTTGATGTTTGAGGACTGGATTTAAACAGCACTTTTTTGATTTATCAGATCTCCACTCCCTCCTTTCCTTTTGATCCCCAAAACCTTTCCTTCTTTCATTACTCCGAAATGGCTTCCCCTGTTTAGGAAAGGACGGTGCTGGAAATCCTTTTTTCTTATCAGATGCCTTATCTAAAATGCCATCTAAGGCTGACCCAAACAAAAAATCTCCTTGGCAAGGGAGGGCACAAAGCTTAGATTTTGAAGCTACATCGCCCTTCCACCCCTTCAACCATAACGACCTTCTGGCTGAATTTGACAGTGCGGCCGCCCTAGCGGAAAGCCTCAAAGCGTCAGCGGAGGCATCAGAGATAAAGTCCACTGCACCGGACATAGTTGGTATAGCCTCCAGCAGCTGATCTCTAGGAGTCTTGTTCTCTATATGGAGACTCTAATTCCTCTAACCAGAGCTTTAATGACCTTGCCACTAAGGTAGTCGCTATATTTGGTTTAAAGGCAGAAGTGGAAGCTTCCCAATTCTTCCCTAAGTATGCATCAGCCCTTTTGTCCATGGGATCTTTAAGGGACCCTAAATCCTCAAACGGGAGAGCTGACTTCTTATTTATTTTAGCTACGGGAGCGTCTACCCTCGGTACCTCCTGCCAAGCTGATACTTCTTGATCGTCAAAGGGGTACTTTCTCTTGACCGCTCTAGGGATAAAGAATTTTTTATCGGGCGCCTCCCATTCACGTTTAATCAGGTCCTTGATACAGTCCTGAATGGGGAACACCCTAGACTCTTTAGGCTCTCAAACATTAGCTCTGGTCTAGACCTGGACTCCTTTTCTTCCTCAAGCTCCATCGTGGATCTAACCGCCTTCAATAGCAGATCCGTATCTTCTGCTCTAAATAACGGCTTCCCTGTCAAATCTTCAGAGGAGGAATCCGAGTCCGCAATAGTGCCCTCCTCGGACCCAGAGTCCATAGTATCCTCCACTATCGCCTGGGCCCTCTTATGTCTGGATGAGCTAGGCAGGAATTTTTTAAGCTCCTCCACAGAAGAACGGACTTCATTTTTAACTAAATCTTGGATACTTTGCAATAAAGATGGCGACTCCTCTGCCACTAACTTATCCAGACATGGTTGACATGTTTTGGGGTAAGACGGATTCAACTTCTGCTTGCAAATTCCATACTCCTTAGCTCTCATTTTGTGGAAAGCTTTTCTTGGGGCTTTTTTAACCTGCATATAATAAAAAACAGCCCAATCAGTCCAATCTGACCATAATAATAAACTCCCCAAAGGGAGATGGTGGGGGTTAACCCCTCTTACCCCCAGGAGTACCTGGATTCTGAAAGGTGCTCCTGTCTGTCGGTGCGCTGTTGTACTTCGCCCTCCCCCTCTTCTTGCATGATAATGCTGCTTCAAGGGGGGGGGGGGGGGTCAATGGAGGGCTGCAGGTGCCGCCGGGCGTCCGGTCAGTATCTGCCTGCTGCTGCTCCCTCCACGTTGGCTGGCCGGCGTTCCCTTTTTCAAATGGGCCGCGCAGCGCCCGCCATGTTAAGCTCCTCCCCCTCCGGCCGGTGGAACGCACGCATCACTCCGGTGCGACACGCACGCCCAGCTCAGCCAGCCTCAATGAGAGGACAAGACGTACCTCCCCCCTCACGCCGCAACTTCGCCGGCAGGCAGGGTCACAAGGCAGCTACAGGCATCCCCCCCATGGCTACCGAAGCAGGGAAAAAACAGCAGACGCCGGGCTTCTCAGCGGCTCCTAGTGGAGACTTACGCCGACAGGTACCTCCACCAGGTTTCTCTTTAACCCTAGAGGTCCTGCAGCCGGAAAATAGACCTGGAAAGAAATCCTCCTGTCCCTGGACAGGAAACAGGAAAGAACTGAGCGGTGGAAGGCAAGGGACCAATTTAAAGATCTGGGAAGTTCCTGTTTCCTGTCCGGAAGGGGGAGGATCTCTCACAGGTGCTGTCATGGGGCGTAATGGAAATCCGGTTCTTACCTCACTGAGGCCAGGAACCTCAGTGACACGTATCTTCCGTCAATGACGGCTCCTTGTTCCTTCTTACACTGCATATAAAGCCATTGTTCTGCAATGCATGCGAAATGTAATCAAATACTGTGCTGTACTTAGTGATCAGGAGTTTTTCCTCGCCATCATGAAAATTGCTGCCCACCATCTTTTCCAGTCTCTGCAAGCTTCCCACAGTTTGAAAAAAGTAGCAAAACTAGGCCAAGCCAGTATTGCGCAAACGCAAATAGGTGCATATTACAAGTCCGATTTTTGCGATCAAAATATGACTAATATTCTACTGAATATTCGCGAAATATTGCGAATTAGAATATTGCCCCTGCCGCTCATCACTATGGCACGTTGCTGCTGGAGCAGCCTATGAAGCATATACAAGGTTGAGTTCCAGTGCGTTATACTGTCACAAATCAGACATCTGACGGGCATGTGGTGTCGCCACTGAACGTCAGCAAGGCGAGCCATGGCCGTGTAAGATCTTATAAAATGGCCAGAGATTTTCCTGGCCTGCCACAAGACGTCCTTGACCCCGGGGTATTGGGCAACTAATCGCTGCACAGCATGGCAACGTCTCACCTGGGACGTCGAATAGGTTCTGGGGAGCTTGGGGGGGGTGCAGCCGAAAAGGCGGTAGCAGTGGAAAAGGAGGAGTCAGCCGAGGAGGAGACAGAGGATGGATTAGGAGGAGGAGAAGGAGAAGAGGAAGGCCTGCATGCAATCAGTGGCAGTAAAACCAAATCCACACGGGAGCCACGGGTTACATGCTTGATCTAGTGGGCAGTAAAAGTTATGTACCTTCCCTGCCTGTGTTTGCTAGACCACATGTCTGTGGTCAGATGTATCTTGGCACCACACTGTGTGCAAGAGATATATTAACTTGCCGCATAACGTGGCATATAGCTCTGTGATGCCTTTCTGGGAGAAATATTTTCTTCCGGGGACCTTCAATTGCGGTGTGCCAATGGCCAAAATTTTTCTAAAGGCCTCTGAGTCCACCAGTTTATATGGCAGTAGTTGATGGGCTAGCAGTTCCGAAAAGCCAGCGGTCAGCTTTTGGGGAAGAGGGTTATCGGGTGTCATCAACTTTTTACGCTTAATATTTGGTGGAAGCAGATATATCAATCCCATCAATCAGTGTTTGGTGGAACCAGGTGTATCGCAGGCCTCAATCAGTATTTGGTGGAAGCAGGTATTTCAAACCCCTTAGGCCTCTTTCACACGACCGTTTTTTTTTTCCGTTTTGCGGGCCGTTTTTTGCGTTCCGTATACGGAACCATTCGTTTCAATGGTTCCGCAAAAAAACGGAATGTACTCCGTATGCATTCCGTTTCCGTATTTCCGTTCCGTTGAAAGATAGAACATGTTCTATATTTGGCCGCAAATCACGTTCCGTGGCTCCATTAAAGTCTATGGGTCCGCAAAAAAACGGAATGCATCCGTATGTCTTCCGTATCCGTTCTGTTTTTTGCAGAACCATCTATTGAAAATGTTATGCCCAGCCCAATTTTTTCTATGAAATTACTGTATACTGTATTTGCCATACGGAAAAACGGAACGGAAACACAACAGAAACAAAAAACGGAACGGATCCGTTTAAAATGGACCTCAAAACACTGAAAAAGCCATACTGTCGTGTGAAAGAGGCCTTAATCAGCATTTTGTGGAAGCAAGTATATCACAGGCCTCAATCAATATTTGGTGGAAGCAGGTATATCAATTCTCTTAAATCAGTATTTTGTGGAAGCAGGTGTATCGCAGGCCTCAATTAGTATTTGGTGGAAACAGGTATATCAAACCCCTTACTCAGTATTTTGTGGAAGCAGGTTTATCGTAGGCGTCAATCAATATTTGGGGTAAGCAGGTATATCACCTTAACCAGTGTTTTGTGGAAGCAGGTGTATCGCAGGCCTCAATCAATATTTGGTGGAAGCAGTTATATCACACCCCTCAATTATTTTTTTTGCCACAGCAGTTAAATCACACCACCCTGTTTATTTGGGGCAACAGGTTACAGGTATATCACAGCAGTCAATCAGTATTTTGTGGAAGCAAATATATCACACTCCTCAATCCGTTTTTTGGGGGGCAACAGGTATATCACACCCATTGCAATTAGTTACTCCAATAGCGCATGTCCCTCTATATAGCTGCGATATCGCAGCAGAACCACACACAACTGCTGCACAATACAAATGCACTATAATAATATACTTTCTAACATAGAAAGTATATTATAAGTATATCACAGTATCACACCCCTCAATAGCACACCCTATACCAGTCCTTAAAAGGATTTTGTGGCCCTATTAGCTAGCGTTTGATGTCCCTAACAGTCTGTTCCTGCTCCACAAAGCAACCTCTGGCAAAACACAGAATGTAAAATGGCTGCCAGATTGGGTTCTGTTATAGGTTGGGGGGGGGGGTGTCCATTTGCTGAAACGTCTCAATAAGCTGTCCTGTCCCATCTGATGTGTGCGTGTCATGGGTCAAAGTTCGGTGCAATGCAAAAGAATATGGCACGGGCGGATATCACCATATGTTCACATGTTCGGAGAATCGGAAATGCGCAAAGTTCGCCGCGAAACAACCGCCGGGCGAACCGCAAGGCCATCTCTAGTGATACATAGTCCTACAGATTCATTGTTTGCCACCAGCAGATGCTAGTTTACACAGGACTTTCTGCTGCCAGCAAACAATGATCACCCAATGAACGAGTGTTTGCTTGTACATTGGGTGATCAGCAGTACATCCACAAAGGGCAATTATTGGGAAGTAATGTTCCATGAAATGCCTCTTCCTGACAACTGCACCAATTCTTTTCTCATGTAAAAGATCCTTTAGGCTTTGTTCATATGCTGTAGGTATGTACTTATGGACACCCTCGGGGGAAAAAGTTGGAAGAGTGTCCACTTCTATCATAGTATAGGGGGAAGGAAGACTGATACTTTTCCTCTCTTGTCTGCAGTTTGTTTGGCTAAAAAAAACCTGCATTAAAATCTGCCACAAAAGCTTCATGTGTGATTGCAGCCTAATATCACATTTTATTTCAAAGATCAGAAAATGAGATAAATATCAGTCTCATTTTTCAGTAATCATACACCCTATTATCATTCATATAAACATCTAATTTACTTTCACAGGTATGTGGGAAGTAATAAATGATAATTAATATTAATAATTGAACCAGTTTCTACATACTGTATTTTCCCAAACATTGTAAAATACAATGGCAAGTATATATATATATATATATATATATATATATATATATATATATATATTGTGACAGTCCGTTATTTTGCTCACCTTTCCAGAGGTGAAAAGGTAGGGGGATTAGTCAGATTATTTTGCAGAAGGAGACCTCAGGAGACAGAAGTGCATTTCAACTGGCTTCCTGCCAGCTTTATTTCACAGGTTGAATTAAAACACAAAAACGGAACACCTAGCCTTGTCCAGGCTCTAACTAAACAATAGGTCCCTCTCTAGGACGTGGATGAGCTATCCTCAGTCCACCCAAAATAAGCACGCTGTCTGAACAGCAACCTGTGATACTTGCAGTTTGCAGGCTCTGGACCTTCAGGGTCCCTCAGTGAGATGTGGCTTCTCTCACTCCCAGGAAGTTCTGAGCAAGTGTGTTGACAGCCCAGTTATCTAGTAACTCCCCAGGTGCAGCTCATCAGGACCCAGGCTTAGTTTTTTTTAACCCTTTCCTAAATAACTTTCTTCAGCATATGCTAAGAACCCGGGAGACACATATATACCCTCAATTACCTCACCCTGTGAGACACCACAATATATATATATATATATATATATATATATATATTTTATTTTTTTATTTTATTTATTTATTTATTAATTTTGTTCAATATTTTCCCCCCTATAAAAAGATATTAACTATAGCTATCAAATGCCATGTATGAAGAAATACTCTACATCCGTTAAGATATTCTCTCTCCAGACTTCTCTCAAAATATTACAAAACAGTGAGAAAATGGTTAAATGTCCTTGTTAAGCCACAATGACAAGAAGCCTGCCTCTCTAGCCCCTAATCAAGATATAAAGCTTTCACCAGCTGTGTGGTAGTTGGCATCGCTGCAAGGGACTGGAGGTGAAGGCGGCTGCTTTAATGCCAATTCCCACCCCTCTGTAAATGTCCCAGACTCCCACCGTCTCATGCTATTATGATTACACATGCAACTTGTCTCTGAAACATTAATACTGGCTGGGAGGCAGAATTCCCTCATGGATGTAAAGGACTGAATTAAAACACAAGGCAGAAGAGAAATCATGAAGAGGTAAGACTGAGGTAGGTTTAAGAGGAACAGTCACCTCTCCTGACATGTCTGTTTTAGTAACTACCTGTGCTCCCCCTGTTATTGCAATTCTGAAGCATCTTTTCCTCTGACTCCATGTTCTACCTCTATTACAGTGCTGTGAAAAAGTATTTGCCCCCTTAAAGGGACACTGACAGGCCCAATAAGCATATTTAGGTATATATATGACAGTACAGGTTGTATAAAGTGTATTAGAATCATCTAAGTATGCCCCCCTGTCCACCTTATAAATACAGTAAAATGAAGTTTTATAACCTGCTTGAACCGTGTTCAATCTGCCCAAGGGGCGGCGTTTCATCTCCACTCGCGCCCAGCCAGCCTCGCCCCAATTGCCGTTTTGAAGCGCCGCCCAGCTCATCAATATTCACTTCGCTGGGCGGCTACTAGTGTCCCCGAGGCAAGATCCAGCGCATGCCCAGTACAATCCTATGGGCATCGGCCTCCGGCTCATCTTCAGCGCATGCGCCCGGCACCCTCACTGGCCGGGATCACATCGCGCCTGCGCACAGTCTGCATCTCACAGGCCGATGCAGCCTCTGCTTTATGCGCATGCGCCGGGCACAGTTCATAGCAGCGCTTCAGAGCGCTGCTCTGTTACATCTCAAAAGGGGTTAATTAGTGCGCAGGTGCGATATGATTAGTGCGGATTAGTGCGCCGCCCAGCGAAGTGAATATTGAAGAGCTGGGAGGCGCTTCAAACGGCAGTTGGGGCGAGGCTGGCTGGGCGCAAGTGGAGATGAAACGCCGCCCCTTGGGCAGATTGAAGACGATTCAAGCAGGTTATAAAACTTAATTTTACTGTAGTTATAAGGTGGACAGGGGGGATACTTAGATGATTCTACTACACTTTATAAGACCTGTACTGTCATATATATACCTAAATATGCTTATTGGGCCTGTCAGTGTCCCTTTAAAGATTTCTTTTGTTTTTGCACATTTGTCACACTTAAGTGTTTCAGATTATCAAACAAATTTGAACATCAAAGATAACCTGAGAAAATTTACTACAGTTTTTGTAAAGCTGAGTTCAATTTCACTAGCCAAACCCAGGCCTGATTACTGCTAGACCTGTAGAATCAAGAAACCACTTAAACAGAACCTGTCTGACATCATGAATTAGGCTAAAAGATCTCAAAAAGCAGCACATCATGCCCCAATCTGAGGAAATTCAGATGAGAAAGAAAGTGTCAGGCAGCCAGGGAGACAGACGCAGTCTCACCAGAAGCATGTCACCAAGCGAAGACGTGCCTCTCATTCTCCCAGGTGGTCTTCGGCGGGATATCCCTCACCTCTCGCTGGTCACGAGGGGCGGGGTATCGCCCACCGGAGGGCAGAGCTAGTAAATATTCACACTTTATGCGTGCTCGTCACTCTGTGAGATCCACGCCGGATCTTGGCACTGCTGGGAGACGGGACGCCGTCATTCCCAGAGCTGATCCTGGTCAGGGGTCCCGGGACGCCAGAAACCCTAACGTCAGCTGTTGCCAGGGAACCTCTGTTATCATGTCTCCTGACCTGGACATGTGGTGGGCGTTTTTTTTTACTCTGCACACTCTCAGCCTTCACCTGTTCTTCGCTGGTCTGAGGGTGGAGATTGGGTGTGACCTCAGCAGTGTTTGGTGATCTGTGGATGGATATTTAAAGGGCTTCTGCTGGTAGCAGCTTCAGAAAACCGCCCCCTCGTCGTGTTGATTGACAGGGCCAGCCGGGATCTCCTCCTCCTCAGAACTTCCTCAGTGCGCCTGCGCCGATGACATCACCGAAATAGAAGACATCATCGGCGCAGGCGCACTGAGGGAGTGCTGAGGAGGCGAGCCTCCTCATCTCAGAGCGCCTGCGCCGAATGAACACAGGCGCGCAATTTTTGAAATGCCGACAGGGCTGGCCGGAGGAGGAGATCCCGGCTGGCCCTGTCAATCAACACGACGAGGGGGCGGTTTTCTGCAGCTGCTACCAGCAAGTAGCCACCCTACTTGCTGGTAGAGACCTAATTTACATATTATAAAACTTCGTTTTTAGAAGAAACTGCTGAATCAAAGTAAGTAAGACCATTATATTTTCATATATCGCAATATAAGTAATTTAACTAGCCCAAAAAAAAATAATGACTTTAGTGGGGTGACAGAAGCCCTTTAAACCTGGTCTTTTCCCCCACTCACTACTGATTATTCAGTTACTTCCTGGTTCTGCATCTGAAGCTATTTGGTGAATGGTTTCTCTGGTTACTGATCCCGGCTTTGGTTTTGGTTGTCTTCTAGGTTCTTGTGCCCTGGCTTATGTTTACTGACCATTCTCGTGTTTTCCTATTGACCGTTGCATAGTGTCACAGTATTTACTTTGGAGTTTTGCCCAACTACGGCCAGTGTGCCAGCCGCCCTGCTATTTGACACCTGGGAAGGGCTCTGCCAAAGTCCCCCTTCCGGCTGGAGGCGGGTGAAGAGTTCCATTAGCATTACAGAATAATTAGCCTAATCCAGTGTTTCCCAACCAGTGTGCCTCCAGCTGTTGCAAAGCTACAACTCCCAGCATGCACGCACAGCCAAAGGCTGTCCGGGCATGCTGGGAGTTGTAGTTTTGCAACAGCTGGAGGCACACTGGTTGGGAAACACTGGTGGATCCTGCTAAGCACCTGGGTGATCAGATGCAGAGTCTGTTAAATATGTTTCAGGATCTAGGTATGACTGTGGGGCACCATACTCAAGCTTTGGCCCAGTTAACTCCAGCAGCCTCAACTCAGCCCTTTGCTAAGTTTCGGGTTAGGTGGAGGGTGTCACGGAACCATGAACCAGACGTACAACAAGAGATAAGTGAAAACAAGAAGGCTTTATTGAAAATAAAGCTGTAAAGCAAAAGTCCAAACGGATGGCGAAACCGAAGCAGAGTCTTTGCGAAGCCAGAGGTCAGGAACCAGAAGGGTAGTCAGACGAAGCCAGGATCAGGAACCAGCAGGGTAGTCAGACGAAGCCAGGATCAGGAACCAGCAGGGTAGTCAGACGAAGCCAGGATCAGGAACCAGCAGGGTAGTCGGACGAAACCAGGATCAGGAACCAGCAGGGTAGTCGGACGAAACCAGGATCAGGAACCAGAAGCAGCAGCAGTCTTAGAAGCATGTGAACACAGGAGGACCAAGCAAGGAACTGAAGCCACAGACCTCCTATATATATGAGCTAGGCATCCAGCTCCTCCCAGTGGGAAGGAGGAGCCGCAGGGTGGGAGGCTACAAGAAACCCAGAAACCAAGATGGCCGCCAGCACATGTCAAACGAAGGAGAACAGCAAGAAGGTAAGACCATGACAGTACCTCCCCCTCAAGGGCCCCTCCTCCGCGGAGTAAAGAACGGTTTCTGAGGGAAGCGTGCGTGGAAGGCTCGGAGCAAGGCAGGAGCATGGACATCTGCGGAGGGAACCCAGGAACGCTCCTCTGGACCATAACCACGCCAATGGACCAAAAACTGCACCCCACCGCGGACCAGGCGTGAGTCCAGGATATTGCTCACCTCATACTCCTCACGATTGCACACTTGGACCGGACGAGGCCGAGGAACCGAGGAAGTGAAACGATTACACACCAGTGGCTTCAACAGGGAGACATGAAACACGTTGGAGATCCGCATGCCAGGAGGAAGCGCAAGGGCATAGGCTACCGGGTTTACCCTGCGAAGCACTCGGAAGGGACCAACAAAGCGAGGCGCCAGCTTGGGAGTGG
This sequence comes from Bufo bufo, assembly GCF_905171765.1. Lineage (NCBI taxonomy): Eukaryota > Metazoa > Chordata > Amphibia > Anura > Bufonidae > Bufo > Bufo bufo. Next base: position 570,793,763 of record NC_053391.1, on the reverse strand, counting down.
GCACTCGAAGGTTGAGGTTGCGGGTGGACAACCATACACGGTCTCCGACCTGGTAGGAAGGAGCAGGCGCTCGTCTGCGATCAGCCTGGAGTCTCTGGCGCTGCGCAGAGACCTCAAGGGACTTCTGGATCAGTACCCAAGAAGCACGTAGGACGGAAAGGTGATCCTCCACAGCCGGAATATCCTGGGGAGAGAATACCTCCGGTAACACGGCAGGTTGGAACCCATAATTGGCCATGAAGGGAGACGTCCCAGAGGAAGAGTTCACCGCCGTGTTCCTGGCAAACTCAGCCCAAGGCAGGAGGTCAACCCAATTGTCTTGGTGATCGGAGACATAGCAACGAAGGAATTGCTCCAAGGCCTGATTGGATCGTTCTGCGGCCCCATTGGACTGAGGGTGGTAGGCCGAGGAGAAGGAGAGATGAATCCCCAACTGGGAGCAAAAGGCGCGCCAGAACCTGGACACAAACTGACTCCCCCGATCCGACACAATCTCCTTGGGCAAACCGTGCAACCGGAAGACCTCCCTGGCAAAAATCGTGGCCAACTCTTGTGCAGAGGGTAACTTCTTGAGAGGAACACAGTGGCACATTTTGGAAAACCGATCCACAATCATGAGAATGACCGTATGGCCTCGGGATGCAGGGAGGTCCACAATGAAATCCATCCCCAGGTGTGACCATGGGCGCTCCCCGGTGGCTATGGGTTGCAGAAGGCCCAACGGAAGGTGCCGAGGGGACTTACTCTGGGCACAAACGGAGCATGCCGCTACATATGCGGCGATGTCGGAACGTAGGGAAGGCCACCAGAACAGACGTGAAACAGCCCAGGACAGCTGATTCTTTCCAGGATGCCCCGCGGTCTTGGAGTTATGGTAGGTTCGCAACAACCGAGTGCGCAACTCCTCAGGCACAAAACATCTGCCGTTGGGTCTCCCAGAGGGAGCACCAGATTGAGCCGCCAAAATCTTCTCACCCAGGGGAGAGGTCAGGCTGGTGCGAATGGCGGCCAAGATCTGATTCGGAGGTATGACCGAAGTCGGAATCGACTCCTCCCTGGACAGCTCGGAGTACTGCCGTGATAAGGCATCCGCCCTGATGTTCTTGGAACCGGGTAGGTAGGAGACCACGTAATTAAAACGTGACAAGAACAGAGCCCATCTGGCCTGACGTGGTGTCAATCTCTTGGCCTCAGAAAGGTAGGTCAGATTCTTGTGGTCCGTCAGGATGAGGACCGGAACCACCGAACCCTCGAGCAAGTGCCTCCATTCTTTAAGGGCCTGCACGATGGCCAATAACTCCCTGTCACCAATCTGATAGTTGCACTCCGCGGAAGACAGTTTCCGGGAGTAAAACCCACAAGGAAGCAGAGGACCCTCTGGTGTTCTACGCTGAGACAGAAGGGCGTCTACTCCCGTCTCAGACGCGTCCACCTCGAGGACAAAGGGCAACCCAGGGTTGGGATGCGACAGAATCGGAGCCGACACAAAGGCGGACTTTAGAGCCTCAAAAGCTCGGATGGCCTCGAGCGGCCAGACCTGGGAATTACTGCCCTTCCTGGTCAGATCCGTGAGAGGCTTGGCTAGCATGGAAAAGTCCCTGATGAACTTCCGATAATAATTGGCGAAGCCCAAAAAGCGCTGCAGGGAACGAAGACCACTGGGCTGGGGCCACTGTAAGACAGCCGAAACCTTCTCAGGATCCATGGAGAACCCATCAGCGGAAATGATGTAACCTAAGAAGGTTACCTGGGATCGGTGAAATTCGCATTTCTCAAGCTTACCGAACAGCTTGTTCTCTCGTAACCGTTGCAACACTCGTCTGACATCCAGAATGTGGGCCTCCATGGATTCAGAATATACCAAGATGTCATCCAAATAGACCACCACACACTGCTGCAACAGGTCACGGAAAACATCGTTGATGAATTCCTGAAAGACTGCGGGCGCATTGCACAACCCAAAGGGCATAACCAAGGATTCATAATGACCGGTCCTGGTGTTAAACGCGGTCTTCCACTCATCGCCCGCATTGATCCTTACCAGGTTATATGCCGCCCTCAGGTCGAGTTTGGTAAAGACCGTGGCCCCTTTAAGGCGATCGAACAGCTCGGAAATCAAGGGTATCGGGTAAGCGTTCTTGATCGTGATGCGATTGAGACCCCTGTAATCGATGCAAGGCCTCAACTCACCGCCCTTCTTTTTCACAAAGAAAAATCCAGCCCCTGCCGGGGACGAGGATTTGCGAATGTGTCCGCGTGAAAGCGCCTCCCTCACGTACTCCTCCATGGCCTCATTCTCCGCTACCGACAGTGGATAGACTTTGCCACGAGGAGGAACGGCACCAGATTGTAACTCTATGGCACAATCGTATGGGCGGTGCGGAGGTAGGGCAACCGCGCGCACCTTATCGAATACATCCCGGTACTCCTCGTATTCAGGAGGCAACAGAGAGTCCGAGGAAGTACACAGCAACTTGACAGACCCATGGATGCAACTAGCCCCACACTGCGGTGACCACGAGAGGATCTCGGCCGATCTCTCAGTAGGAAAGGCATGTGGCAGCAACTCGAAATAAATGCCCACCTGGTTAAGGAAACCTCGGCACTGAGTTGGCTCTCCCCCAAAGCGCTGTGGAAGAGGGGCAGAACCGGTCATACCCCGAAACACCGCAGGTGCAACAACAGGTGTCGGGGTAGACTCTGGCCCAACAACCGGAGCGGCAGTAGGAGCGGGCCCAGGAGCGACAACCGACCCATCGGCAACGGGAGCGAAATGAGCCGTGCGTTCAAGCAGGGTTTGCAACGCCACAGCGAACCGACCCAACAGGTGATCCTGCTGATCAAGTCTGGCAACCAGCGTGGGTAGCGAGGATGGCCCTGTACCGTCAGAATTCATGGCTTGGTCCTAATGTCACGGAACCATGAACCAGACGTACAACAAGAGATAAGTGAAAACAAGAAGGCTTTATTGAAAATAAAGCTGTAAAGCAAAAGTCCAAACGGATGGCGAAACCGAAGCAGAGTCTTTGCGAAGCCAGAGGTCAGGAACCAGAAGGGTAGTCAGACGAAGCCAGGATCAGGAACCAGCAGGGTAGTCAGACGAAGCCAGGATCAGGAACCAGCAGGGTAGTCGGACGAAACCAGGATCAGGAACCAGCAGGGTAGTCGGACGAAACCAGGATCAGGAACCAGAAGCAGCAGCAGTCTTAGAAGCATGTGAACACAGGAGGACCAAGCAAGGAACTGAAGCCACAGACCTCCTATATATATGAGCTAGGCATCCAGCTCCTCCCAGTGGGAAGGAGGAGCCGCAGGGTGGGAGGCTACAAGAAACCCAGAAACCAAGATGGCCGCCAGCACATGTCAAACGAAGGAGAACAGCAAGAAGGTAAGACCATGACAGAGGGGACATCTTCTGAGCCTAAGGTTCCCCTACCTGAGTTTTTTTCTGGGGATCGCAAGCAGTTTTTTAATTTTCGTGAGAGCTGCAAGCTATACTTCCAACTTAGACCTACTTCCTCGGGCGATGAGAAGACTCGGGTGAGCTTAGTCATTTCCCTGCTTGTGGAGACCCCCAGACGTGGGCCTTCACCTTAGCTGAGGATTCTCCTGCACGTAATTCTATTGAGGAAATTCTATTTTTTTTAGGGTGCTGGGCCTCATTTACGATGAACCAGATAGAACCGCCATTCCAGAGTACGGTGTATAACCTTAGATTACTCCATCAGGGCTATCTTCTGACCGAGGACTATCGTTCCTAGTTCAGGCGTTGGGCCATTGAAACAGGGTGGAATGATGCGGCCTTGCAGAGTTATTTTCTGAGTGGGTTAGTGGATTTCCTCAAGGACATGTTGGTGCATTACTCACTGCCGCAAAGTCTGGAAACTGCCATGACCCTGGATGTCTCAATAGAAGGTAACGTGAACGTCTACAAGATAAGTCCGCCTACAAGGGGGTTTCGTCTGTGGTAGGGCCAACAACTCCTCCGGGTGAAGAACCTATGCAGCTTGGAAAGACTGCCCTTTCAATAAATGTAAGGTGACATCGCTGGAAATTGAGACAGTGTCTGCTCTGTGGGTCACCTAAATATCTGGTGCGGGATTGCCCTCGTCTGGAGCAGTCGGGGAAATTACCGCTCCTAGTTGGAGCAGGGGCTCCCCAACTAGGCACCCAGGTACCCCTATTTTTAAAAAGTGTTTTTTCCTATTATGATTGCTTGCCAGCGGCGGGAGGTGAAGGGGCATGCATTTGTTGACTGCGGGGCTGAGGTAAATGTTTTGGACTCTGCCAAAGCCAAGGATCTGGGGGTGCCCCTTAGAGCCTTGGAGTCAGGTATTAGACTCACCTCACTTGACAGTTCGTTTCTTGCCCAAAATGTTGAGGCGGTTACTAACAGACCAGTATCCCTGGAGGCGGGGTGTCTTCACAAGGAAGAGATTACCCTCTGGGTTATTCCCTTCATGCCTCTGTTGTTTTGGGCCTACCCTGGCTCAGACAACACAATCCCTGTATTGATTGGGTCAGTAGGGATGTTACTAGTTGGAGTAAGGAATGTCAGGATAAATGTATTCAAAAGATCAGTCAAATTGGATGCTCCTCTACACATGTCCCATGGTACATAAAGTTTCCTGAGGTGTTTTCGGAGGGGGGGAAATTTGATTTTACCACCTCATCGACCCTATGATTGTGATATTCAATTGATTCCTGGGGCCCCTCTGCCTAAGAGAAGGATTTTCAATCTCTCGGAATTGGCCATGAGGGATTATGTCCGGGAGAATGTTTCCAAATGTTTCATTCGTTCCTCAAAGGCTCCTGTAGGGGCCGGTTTCTTTTTTGTGTCTAAAAAGATGAACGTATTTTCTTTCCGTGTCCGTTCGTTTTTTTGGGGGTTTTTTTTGCGGACCATATGAGGAACCATTCACTTCAATGGGTCCGCAAAAAAAACGGAAGTTACTCTGCGTGCATTCCGTTTCTGTATGTCCGTATTTCCTTTCTGCAAAAAAATAGAACATGTCCTATTATTGTCCGCATTACGGACAAGGATAGTACTGTTCTATGAAGGGCCAGCTGTTCTGCAAAATACGGAATGCACACGGATGTCATCCGTATTTTTTGCGGACCACAAAATACATACGGTCGTGTGCATGAGCCCTAAGGCCATGTATTGACTATCATGAACTAAATAAGATCACTATTAGGAATCAGTATCCTCTTCCTCTCATTCCTGACTTGTACAACCAGCTCATTGGGGACAAGGTCTTTACTAAATTAGATCTTAAGGGGGCCTACAACCTCATCCGTATCAAGTCAGGTGATGAATTGAAGACAGCCTTTAATACACCCGAGGGGCATTTTGAGTACTTAGTAATGTCTTTTGGACTTTGCAATGCCCCAGCTGTCTTTCAAGCTTTTGTTAATGACACCTTTAGGGATATTTTGGGATTATTTGTCATTGTGTACACTGTACATTTTGACATATTCTAAAGATGTTCAGTCCCACAGGGACCATGCGCGTACTGTTCTCAAAAGGCTCAGGGATAACTTTCTGTATGTGAATTTTGAGGAAGAGGAGATCAGGTTCCTTGGGGTGATTATCACCCACGGGTTTTCGGATGGATCCCGCCAAGGTGTAGGCGATACAGGATTGGGTCCAGCCCAGGAACCTGAAGTTTGTGGTTTAGGTGGATGCTTCGGAGGTTGGGGTGGGGGCGGTGTTGTCCCAGGGGTCCCCTTCCCTCACGCACCTCCAACCTTGTGCTTTCTTTTCTAGAAAGTTCTCAACCACAGAATTAAAGTAAGATATTGGTAACCGGAAGTTATTAGCCATTAAATGGGCCCTTGAGGAATGGAGACATTTCTTGGAGGGGCCAGACATCTGTTTGTGGTTCTTACTGACCATAAGAACTTAATTTATCTGGAAAATGCTAAAAGGCTTAACCCTAGGCAGGCTAGGTGGGCCTTGTTTTTCTCCCGATTTAGATTTTCTATTTAATTTATTCCTGGGTCGAAAAACATTCGAACAGATGCTCTATCCAGGAGTCTTTGCCCTGTCCAGCAAAAAGTGCTAGTCCAACCCCTATTCTTTCCGCGGGAATGGTGGTCGCTTCCACCAACGTTGAATGGGAGGTGAAGTCACAACATCTGGCTCCCACAGACACCTCACAGGATACGTTGTTTGTACCAGTTAATCTGAGACTCTTCATTCTTCAGCGTTGCCATGATTCCGTGTTGGCCGGTCATCCAGGGGTAAAAGGGATGACACATCTGGTTAGGTGGGGGTTTTGGTGGCCTTCCTTGGGGCAGGATGTTAGGGAGTTTGTCCGTTCATGTGAGGTGTGCACCAGGAGTAAGGTACCTCAGTCCACTCAGGCTGGGAAGCTCCTTCCCCTCCCCATCCCGGACCAGCCCTGGTCGCACGTCTCAATGGATTTCATTACTAATCTCCCCATTTCTGAAGGCATGACCATTGTCTGGGTTATTGTGGATCGGTTTTCCCGTCGGTGTCATCTCATCCCTCTTCATCCCTCTTCCTCGGTTGCCTTCATCCTGGGATATGGTCAATGTGTTCATCAATAATGTGGTCAGGTTGCATGGGGCACACAGTTCATTTTCAGGTTTTGTAAAGCCTTTTGTGGGCTTATTGGGATGGAGTTGTCTTTCTCATCGGCATCGGCCCCCTTCTTCTGTTTTTTGGATTCATCCCAGGTTCCCGGCTTTCCTTAAGGGTTGTAAAAATATTCAGGGGATTTCTGAGACCACTCATAGACTGAAAGGGGTGTGGGAGGAGATTCGTCGGCAACTCCAAAAGGCAGCTTTCAAGCAGAAGGTTGCTGCCGACAAATGCCCTCAGGGGGAGAATTTGAAAGTTGGTGTGGGTATCCACAAAAAATCTCAAGCTCAAAGTGCACTGCCTTAAGCTCACCCCCAGGTTTATCGGACCATTTCCTATTCTGGAGGTAATCAATCGAATGGCCTTTAGAATTAAACTCCCTGGGAATTTAAAGATCCCTAATGTGTTTCACAGCTCCCTCCTTAAAAAGCCCAGGAGCCTTTGGTGTCCCATACTCCTTGTCACGAACCAGCGGGTGTGAACCCACTGTGCCATATGTCCTACCTCCTCTAAGGGCGTTGTCTAAGTGAACCCCTGGATCTTCACAGTACCCCTGATGGTGGGGATAGACTTTTCCAGGGGGAACATTAGGTCGCTACCTCTTGAGGAGGATAGGCACACGAGGCAACTGGTCCAGGCAGACCAGGAGGTACCTGAGAAAGGTACCAGAGGTGCAGGACTGAAGGATGAGGCAGAGGTGTAGTCAGACAGGCAAAAGGTCAGGGCAGGCGGCACAGGTACAGGTTAGGCAATCTGGGTCGGCAACAGGAGAGTTAAGGCAAGCAGATAAGGATATAACAGGTAGCAAAGTCCAGGAATTCAGATACGAGTCAGGAACACAGGAACACTAGCGGAAAACAGGAACCTTAGCAGGACACAAGGACCTTGATACTGACGCATCTGGGAAGGGGGCTGAACTACTTATATATGTGCAGGAGGGTTAGGATAGGTCAGCGAGGTCACATGACCTAACCCATAAAGCCCAGGAAGTGACGTGCGCAGGCCCTTAAGGAAGCGCTGCATGAAACAAACAGCAAGCATGCTGTGGCCAGGGCTGAGAGCAAACTGTGGAGCGGATCCCAGAACAACAGCACCCACAAAGAGCCCAAGACTGCAGTGGTGAATGGGAAGCACCGGCCGCAGATCACCGCTGAACACGGCGCCCGGGACCGTGGCGGTAAGCAGGGGAACAGCGGCGCACATCAGCCGCTGTTACACTCCTGGTCCTGTTCTGGTCGATAGTCAGGAGGAGTATGAAGTTAAATGGGTTATTGAAAGGTCCAAAATTCGGTTCAATACCTTATACATTGGAAAGGGTTTGGGCCAGAGGAGAGGTCATGGGTCCCTAAAAGGCATATCCATGCCAATAAGTTGATTGCCGAATTCCCTTCTAGGTTCCCGGACAAACCAGGTGGTGAGAGCCTGGAGGTCTCTGCTCAAGAGGGGGTACTGTCAGGCAGCCAGGGAGACAGACGCAGTCTCACCGGAAGCATGTCACCAAGCAAAGACGTTTCTCTCATTCTCCAGGTGGTCTCTGGCCCTCCAGTGGGACATCCCTCGCTTGCTGGCCACGAGGAGCGGGGTGTCTCCCCCGGTGGGCAGAGCTAGTAAAGATTTGCATTTTATGAGCACGCGTCACTGTGTGAGATCCACTCCGGATCTAGGTACTGCTGGGAGACGGGACGCCGTCATTCCCAATGCTGACGCTGGTCAGGGGTCCCGGGACACCGGAATCCCTAGCATCAGCTGTTGCCAGGGAACCTCTGTTGTCATGTCTCCTGACCTGGACATGTGGTGGGAGGTTTCTTACTCTGCACACTCTCAGCCTTCACCTGTGCTTCTCTGGTCTGAGGGTGGAGATTGGGTGTGACTTCAGTTTGGCCTTTTCCTTACATTAGCATTACAGAAAGTCATTGACATCTATCAGTCTGGAAAAGGTTAAAAGCAATTTCTAAGGCTTTGGGACTCCAACGAACCACAGTGAGAGCTACCATTCACAAATTGATTAAATATACAACAGTGGTGAACCTTCCCAGGAGTGGCCAGCCTACCAAATTTACCTAAGAGCGCATTGAAGACTCACCCAGGAGGTCACAAAAGAACCCAGAACAAAGTCTAAAACAATGAAGGCCTCACTTGCCTCAGTTAAAGGGGTTGTCTCACCTCCCTATTTGCAGGCTGCCTCGCTGCCCTCAGGGCCTCCCTCTCCTGCTTGCAGGGGGCGGGGCTGAACTCTTTGATGCAAGGCAAGCGGTCCAAAATGGATCAGTTTTGCCCTAATGCATTCTGAATGGAAAAGGATCCGCTCAGAATGCATCAGTTTGCCTCCGTTCCCTCTCCATTCCACTTTGGAGGCGGACACCAAAACGCTGCTTGCAGTATTTTGGTGTCAGTCTGACGAAACTGAGCCAAACGGATCTGTTGTGACACACATTGTAAGTCAATGGGGACGGATTCATTTTCTATGACACAATCTGGCACAATAGAAAACGGATCCGTCCTCCATTGACTTTCAGTGGTGTTCAAGACGGATCCGTCTTGGCTATGTTCAAGATAATACAACCGGATCCGTTCTGAACGGATGGAGACAGTTGTATTATCTGAACGGATCCGTCTGTGCAGATCCATGACGGATCCGCACCAAACGCGACTCTCTGATTTGGTATATATATATATATATATTGTAAACCATGTACACCAAACCATAAATATATATAAACTATGTATACCACACCTTCCCAGTATATAGGGTGTACAAAAGTTGTAACTTGTAGAGATGTCGCGAACATAAAATTTTCTGTTGGCGAACGCGAACTTCCGCGAATGTTCGCGAACGGGTGAACCGGGCGAACAGCCATAGACTTCAATAGACAGGTGAATTTTAAAACCCACAGGGACTCTTTCTGGTCACAATAGTGATGGAAAAGTTGTTTGAAGGGGACTAACACCTGGACTGTGGCATGCCGGAGGGGGATCCATGGTAAAACTCCCATAGAAAATTACGTAGTTGACGCAGAGTGTGGTAAGTTGAATTTGCAATGCGATTAATATAACCTGCATTAATCGCAGTGCAAATTCAACTTAGAGCTAAGTTCCTAATGGTTGTATTGCAAGAATTGACGAATATAACGAATATAGCCCTATATTCTCAATCGTCATTATATTCTAGCAATACAACCATTAGGAACCCAGCTCTAAGTTGAATTCGCAATGCGATTAATATAACCTGTATTAATCGCATTGCGATTACAACTTAGTCAAATTTGTGACACTGCAGCTTCAGAATGAATCTAAGATGGATGCTGTCCTTGCTTTTTGATAGGAGGTGGGAGGTTCTGGGAGGGAGGGTATGCTGATTGGCTGGAATGTGTCTGCTGACTGAGGTACAGGGTCAAAGTTTGCTCAATGATGCTGTATAGGAGGCGGCCCGAACATCGCATATGTTCGCCCGCCGCGGCGAACGCGAACAAGCTATGTTCGCCGGCGAATAGTTCGGGACATCTCTAGTAACTTGATGTTTAGAATGAACAATATTATAATATCCCTGGTTGGATACATTTTATAAGTAGAAATAAGGGGATATTAGAAGAAAGGTAACTTGCAGGTTGCTGTCTGCACTGAGTATGTGAGAATATGAATGCTGTTATCTCCTTATGTGTTTGCATAAGGAGATAACAGTTTGTTCCAGAGCAGCAGCTGTCTCCAGATAAGGTTGGTAAGAGACAGCTGGGATAGTCCTAAAAATCTGTTTTGTCTTGGAGAGTCTCTGTATAACACATCTACAGGGCTGTAGCTTGTGCCCTGTAACTGTGCTATACATCCTAAGCTCTGGACAGAGACTGCTCAGCAGTCAGCACTCACTAGGTGGCCGGGGCTGGGAGTGAATGTGCATGCACTAGAATATGTGCACGCCACGCTCGTTCCCGACCACCAGAGCAGCCGGCCGAGCTGCAGAGAGAGTTGAGAACATTACATCTGCAGCGTACTCAAGTTAGGTGTAGAAATGTTCCTGGGTGTTGTAGTGCAATTGTGACACTAACCTGAGACAGCTGACTCTCTGCAAGGGCAGGTGATGATAAGTAATGTTCGTGACGCCAGTGCCAATTAAACGGTGGCACGCCGTTTGCTGATAGCAGGAATAACTGAGGAACCACGTGATGTTAAAACATCGGTGGCTGTAACCCCTAGAAACGAGCATGACATTTGGGGCTGTTTGACTGAAAAGAAGAGGTGACAGAGACATTACTGAAAATAGAACTACATTGAAGAAAGGATGCTTAATAGTGCAAGAAACGAATTAAAGGTTAATTACTGAGGTGAGACAACCCCTTTAAGGTCAGTGCTCCTTATTCAGGAATAAGAAAGAGACTGGGCAAAAATGGTATTCATTGTGTTCCAAGGCAAAAACCACTGCTGACCAAAAATAACACAAAGGCCCATCTCACATTTGCTACAAAAAAAAACATCTTGATAATCTCCAAGCCATTTTGGAAAATATTCTGTGGATTGAAGAGACAAAAGTGGAACTTTTTGAAAGGTGTGCGTCCCGTTACATCTGGCATAAAAATGAACACCACATTTCAGAAAAAGAATATCATACCAACAGTTATACATGGTGGTGGTAATGTGATTGTCTGGGGATCCTGCTCTGTACCAAAAATCCTCAAGGAGAATGTCTGGCCATCAGTTCATGACCTTAAGCTCAAGCGTACTTGAATTCTGTAGCATGACAATGATCGGAAGTACACCAGCAAGTCCACCTCTGAATGGTTCAAAAAACAAAATGAAGGTTTTGGAGGGACCTAGTCAAAGACTGGACTTGAATCGGATTGAGATGCTGTGGCATGACCTTATACAGGCCATTCATGCTCGAAAATCCTCCAATGTGACTGAATTAAAGCAATTCTGCAAAGAAGAATTGGCCAAAATTCCTCCACAGGGGTGCGTGGCTTGCTCATGGCGGCGTGAGGTGTGTGGAACTGCAGCTCTCCCTCCACTTCTGCCTTTTACAGCTACCCAGCTGCCATTCCTGACCTGCACACCGACCAGATGGGTCGCAAAACAGTCAAGGGCCCCCCTGACACCGGCCAACAGTCCGATTATGCCAGTATTCAGAAGGGCCTCCGGCTTCACCCAAGATGGCCATCTTCCCCAGCTTCTGATCATAGCATGCACTCCTTGCCTCCCAAAAGAGACCCAGGGAGCCCCTCCTCACACGCTTCTACTACAGGATTGGACCTTTGCAGGGGCGTGGATAGGGGGGTTCAAACCCCCCCAGGCGTGCCGCTGACCCGAACGCCCACATACTGTATTTCTGCAGCGGGGCACGGGAGTGCATAGCTCCCTCTCCCGCCGCCTATCACCGCCATAGGCTTCAGGCCTTGTAGGCCTGAGACCTATGCGGTAGTGAAATCCCGGCGCAGGCGTGCGTGATGACGTCATCGCGCGCCTGTGTCGGGACGCAGCACTGTGACGCGCCTGACTCATCCCGCCTTCCTCTGCGAGCAAGCACCTGGCCCTGGACATAGGTGAGTATTTTTTGTTCATTTTTTATTTTTTTTATTTCATGTGCCTACTTTAGGGGGGGGGGACACACAGGAGGACATATTAGGGAAGATAAATCGAGTACATGATGGGGGGAATGTGGGGCTGTATGGGGCCAAATTATTATGGGAGGGAATACTATGTGGGGACAAATTACTATGTGGGCTCAAATTATTATGAGAGGGACTACTATGTGGGGGCAAATTACTAGATGGGGCAGTGTGGGGGCAAATTGCCATGTGGGGGCAGTGTGGGGGCAAATTATTATGGGAGGGACTACTATGTGGGGGCAAATTTCTATATGGGGGCAGTGTGGGGGTAATTGCTATGTGGGGACAGTGTGGGGTAATTTCTATGTGGGGGCAAATTACTATGTGGGGGCAGTGTGGGGGTAAATTACTATGTGGGGGCAGTGTGGTGGAAATTACTATGTGGGGGCAGTGTGGGGCAAATTACTGTGTGGGGGCAAACTACTATATGGGGGCAGTTTGGGGGAAATTACTATGGGGGGATTACTATGTGGGGGCAGTGTGGTGGAAATTACTATATGGGGTTGTTGCTATTTGGGAGGCACTGTAGGGGCAATTCTATTATTTCTGGGGACACTATACAGGGATTATTGCCTGGAGCACAATAAAGGGTGTTATTATTACTGGGGGCATTCTAGGGGACATTATAGCTGCTGTGGACACAATAGGAACATTTGGGGTAATTTATCAAACTGTTGTAAAGCAGAACTGGCTTAGTTGCCCATAGCAGCAGCCAATCAGATTCCACCTTTCATATTTGACAGTTCTTTTGGAAATCCAGTTCTACTTTACACCAGTTTGATAAATTACCCCAATTATGTCTATTAGGGTCACTATTTTTTCAGCAGTATAGTACCTGGGGCATTGGGGGGCACAACGGGCACAGTATTGGGGGTGGCAGGATGACACTGTGGGGACACCAGGATGAGGAGGTTGATGGAAAAATTGAGAAATCTAACGTGTCTGTGTTACAAACTGCAGAGACGAGATGCGGCTGAAAGAATTTGCCATGGTGGTCTGGGTCAAATGGAGGAGAAGAGGAAAGAGAAGGTCTACATGACAGGAGATGTCACTGGATGTAAGAGGTATGTGGTGCTGTATTCTCCTCCATGTCTCTTTTATTACAATTATATGTATTTTAAATTTTACTACCAAATTTTTCAGTTTAGGACCCAATTTGGGGTATTTTTTTTTGTCTGAAGATGTCATATGGCCTAAGAAGAGACTGTGGCGCTTCAGTGATACAGTGCTAACCTCAGTATCTGAGGAAAGGGATTTAGGGGTCATTATTTCAGAAGACTTAAAGGTAGGCAGACAATGTCATAGAGCAGCAGGAAATGCTAGCAGAATGCTTGGGTGTATAGGGAGAGGAATTACCAGTAGAAAGAGGGAGGTGCTCATGCCGCTCTACAGAGCACTAGTGAGACCTCATTTGGAGTATTGTGCTCAGTACTGGAGACCATATCTCCAGAAGGATATTGATACTTTGGAGAGAGTTCAGAGAAGAGCTACTAAACTGGTACATGGATTGCAGGATAAAACTTACCAGGAAAGATTAAAGGACCTTAACATGTATAGCTTGGAAGAAAGACGAGACAGAGGGGATATGATAGAAACTTTTAAATACATAAAGGGAATCAACAAGGTAAAAGAGGAGAGAATATTTAAAAGAAGAAAAACTGCTACAAGAGGACATAGTTTTAAATTAGAGGGGCAAAGGTTTAAAAGTAATATCAGGAAGTATTACTTTACTGAGAGAGTAGTGGATGCATGGAATAGCCTTCCTGCAGAAGTGGTAGCTGCAAATACAGTGAAGGAGTTCAAGCATGCATGGGATAGGCATAAGGCCATCCTTCATATAAGATAGGGCCAGGGGCTAGCCATAGTATTTAGTATATTGGGCAGACTGGATGGGCCAAATGGTTCTTATCTGCCGACACATTCTATGTTTCTATGTTTCTATGTATGAAGCACCGGAGCCTCTTCATACAAAAAACAAAAAAATAAACTAAAATGGAGGGGGGGGGGGCCAAATTGGGTAGACAGCCCCGGGCCTATCATGCACTTAATCCGCCTCTGGGCAGCATAGGCGTGCGCACGGGGTGTGCCGGGTGTGCCTGGGCACACCCTAATCACACCCCTGTGCTCCGCCTCCTGCACTGCCGCCTGCCAGCCCCGCACTAGTGTAATTTGAGAAAGCTGAACCCCCCCCCCCCCCCCCCAGGAAAAAAAATTATCTACGGCCCTGGACCTTCGGGCCCAGCTACAGGCTCTGCCCACAAAAGAGGACTTGGAAAAATCTGTCTTTCGACTGGAGCAGACATACTGCACGGAGATGGAGGTATTAAAGGGAGAGATACAGCACTTGGGTCACTGTGTAGAGGCCTCAGAAAAGACTCAGGGGGCTATGCACACTCAATTAGATGAGCACCAGAAGGTATTGCAAGCCCACTCTCAGCATATTTCTCAGTTAATGTCCCACCTGGACAACATAGACAACCGTCACCACAGGAATAACCTGCGGATAAAAGGGATCTCCCTCCAGGGCCGCAAGTTGGCCCTCTCGCTTTGTCAAGGCTTTTACCTCCCCTTGCTTGGTTAATGGGTGGCAAAAAGGGTTTTTTTTTTTTTTTTGCTGCTGATTTGCCTGGTATTTGTATCTCACTGTTGGGTTCACATGTGTTCCATTGAGCTGTTTGTTCCTTTGTGTCTGTCTAACTACAGAAATATGGCTTAAATCAAAATATTCTCATACAATGTGAATGGCTTGAATGAACTAACCAAGAAGAACCAAATCCTGTATAACATTTATAAGCAGAGGATTGCAATAGCCTTCTTGCAGGAAACACACTTTAAATCAGGACATGTTCCCTCTTGCAGGAATAGGTTCTTCTCAGTTTGGTCCCATAGCACATTTGCTGCTGCCAAAGCCAAAGGGGTCTCTATAGCTGTTCATAAATCGGTCCCTTGTGCAGCGTCCCACTACCCTCGTGGGTACTGCAAAGTTGTTATATTGTACTTTTATATGCCTTTATATAGCCTGTTGTTAAACTGCAATATGTCCTTATGCATCATCCCTGCTAACAGGTGTATTAGCATTCATTTACATTGAGCTTACCACTAGGGGGAGATAATACCCCCCATATACAGTATATAGCTCAGCTCAGGCCTAGCTAGTTCAGTCAGGTTCCAGACCAGTTCCTGTTCAGTCTAGTTTCCAGACATCTTCCTCTTGAGACTAGAGTTACAGTTGAGCGCAGTCTAGCAGTTTATGCAGCCTGTTATCCTCATCTCTCAGCCATATCTCAACCGAGCTGAAGTACTTGATCTTTTCAGGGAATACTACAGAAAGGAGACCCCCAAAGGGTTATTGGATACATCTTCTTAGTGCCTTAGGACCTTTGGACTCCACCGTGAAGGATTTACCAGCCTTTGGCGACTTCACAAGCCTGAACCAGGATCACCAGGACCATTCCTGAGGACCTCTATCAGTAAGGCTACAATTTCCTATTACTTAATATCTAGAGAGGGACAGTTACACCTGTCAGCAGAAGACCTGTAGCAATGATATCTCTGTACTAAGACTGTTTAAATGCCTTGGATGAACTGTTATCAAAAGTCATCTTCAGTAAAGTTCCCTTTTGAGTTACATCCTGCTTGCCTCAGACTCAGTTCCTCTATTAACACTATAGTAAATGGTTGTACCTCCATACAAAAGGTACTGGCGTCACGACTACAAGGGACCTTGCCGCTGGTACATTAATACAGACCATCAAGTGCACCTCAAACCACCATCTGGCCTGTGTCCCTTACACCAGAGTGTGCCTCAGAGAATTATTGTGCCATTCTCATTTTCACTTATGCGAGCCAGCCCAGGGACGACGTAACCGTGAGTAACCAGAACTGTATTTACCTCGGCCCACCTATTGCTCACACCGTGACCTCACACATAATTCTCTTGCAAGGTCTGGCATACCACACTTGCACCATACTGGACACCAAATCGGTACCTCTTTCTTAAACTGTCCCTTTCTTCTAGGACACTTGTGGTAGCTAGTGTTGGGCTCAAGCATCGCTATGATCGGCACATCGCCACGTGTGCTCGAGCGCGATGCTAGAGTCTCCTCCCTGCTACGCAGCCAATAAACGTGCAGGTAAGTACTGCCATTCACTGTAATGCCGTAGCCATGTTGTTACTGGCATTACAGTGATTGGCTGGCTGGAACGCGTCATCTGGGGCTATATGAAGTTAGGTGGTCACTTGGACCTAAGCGTGTTTCTGCAACCTCACTGAAAATGTTACTAAAACTATTTCTTTATTATAATTTCTAAAATACACAAACACCTCTTGGGATCAAATGGTTAAAACTCTCAGGAGTAGGTTGGTTGCGGGATATGGTCTCTAGTGCTAATATGTGATTTACATGTTAATCCATGTCATCCCCATAGGGTTAGCTGCGCTCTAGATGCTTGAAAACATTTATTTGGCAATCCCTATCCAACCTTCCTGCCTAAAAACTGGAGCCTGCTTCCCTACATGTTTCACCGAGCGATTCGGCGTCTTCAGGGGAAAGTGCACAGGTTCTGAGTTGGGGGCGGAGTCAGGGCATTTAAACCCTCGGTTTGCTTTGCGATTGGCAACAGCCAATCGCTATCGCCTGTCTCTGTGGACTACATGTCTACGTCAGCTAGGATTGGGCCAGGATATCAGCTACCATTGGGCCAGGATCCGCTTCGGTAATCGCTCGGCGCCTGTGACGTCACTGGGGGTGCGCGGCGCATGCGCCGTTACGGTGCTGATATCGGTGCTCATTTGAGCTCTCCCGCGCATGCGCCGTGCTCCTTCGTCTCCCGAGCCTATTGGCACTCTGTGGCGCATGCTCCGGGTCACTGCTCCTCATTCGCCGTGAATATACCGCGCATGTGCCCGCACTTCTGTTTTTTCAAAGGTCCGTATTATCCCCACTGCTGAGTGTCCCTTCTGTAAAGGGGCATTCTGGATGAAACAAGGGATAATTTCACTGTTTCGGCCACTGAATCAGTATGCCAAGATGCTTGCATCTCTTCACAGATTACTTCTGTATCGATGTATAACTGGATATAATAGACCATCATTTATGTATTACATATTGTCTGACATATATGTACATGTCATCCTAGAACATACCCCAATGAGGGGTTACAGCGATATGGCTGTGTCACTACATTTGAAAGTATATTATTTGTGTGTCTTTAATCACCATTTCTGACATGCACATGTATGTCAACTCGGACAATGTTCCCCAAAAATGTATCTTATCTTTTCGACATGGTTTTATGAATTTATTTATATATACATATATGTCACTTATTTTAGAAGGATTTACATTGATCGGCTGCTCTTTATAATGATGGCCTATCTATCCGTAGGACTGTTGATCCAGAAAAATCGCCCCACATCACCGGGACCCCCAACGGGACAGTATGGCTTCCCCAGGTAAGTAGTGTCAACATGGCTGCCTAGACAGCTGTCATAAGTGCGTCTCTTTTGGGCCCCTTTTTTTGGGGGTTTGTGCCCCTGCCCCCAATATTTTCAGGGTGATGAATTGGACTGATCCCTTGTGTTATCTTGTTGGGGGTAATCTTATTTTCACTTTCCTTCAGTTCTTTGAATTTCAAGAACATGCCGGTTAACTTAGAGTTACAGGAATGGAGTGAAGGTAAACCCTTCATTCAGCCCATTAGGGGCCAGTGAGTGGAGACGATATATCCATCTCGTCTCCTCTTGCTGTAGCTTGCGGTCCACGCTGCCCTGCCTGGGAGAACTCCGCATCTTTTGTATCCCCCAGACCTTCAGGCCATTAGTCTTGCCATCATGGCATTTCTCTACATGTCTGAATAGTGGCGTCTCCTCGTTTGTATTGAGTATGCTGAAATGTTTGGAGAGCCTCCTCCTCAATTCCTGAGTAGTTTTAACAATATACAGTTTGTCACACTCACATTGTATACAGTAAACTACCCCGGTGCTTTTGCACTTTATGAATTCACGGATTTTAAATGTTCGCCCATCTTGTGGGTTAGTAAACTCTCTTTTAGGAGTCATCAATTTACAGAAGCTGCATGCTCCACATGGGTAGGATCCTGTAGTTTTGAGCCATGTTCCCTTGCTCTTAGATGTTCTCTGGAAGTGACTACGGACCAGCATATCTTTTAGATTCGGGCCTCGTCTATACGTAATGCTTGGATTGTCCGGGAGTATCTGTCTCAGATCTTTATCAGTCTTCAGGATATGCCAGTGTCTTTTGAGGACCTTGTACACCTTTTTACTTTGCACATCAAATGTGCCTATACATCTCACGACTTTACCTTCTTCTGCTTTTCTCTTAGACAACAGTTCCTCTCTATCAGCGTTAATGGCTCTATTAAAGGCTCGGTGCAGGACCTTTTTAGGGTAGCCCCTCATGCGAAATCTAGAGTATAGGGCATTGCTCTCCTTTCGGAAGGTCTCATCATCCGAACAGTTCCGTCGGGCCCTCAAATATTGGCCTATGGGAATGCCTCTTTTTAACAGTAATGGGTCATTGTAGTCCACGGAGACAGGCGATAGCGATTGGCTGTTGCCAATCGCAAAGCAAACCGAGGGTTTAAATGCCCTGACCCCGCCCCCAACTCAGAACCTGTGCAGTTTCCCCTGAAGACGCCGAATCGCTCGGCGAAACATGTAGGGAAGCAGGCTCCAGTTTTTAGGCAGGAAGGTTGGATAGGGATTGCAAAATAAATGTTTTCAAGCATCTAGAGCGCAGCTAACCCTATGGGGATGACATGGATTAACATGTAAATCACATATTAGCACTAGAGACCATATCCCGCAACCAACCTACTCCTGAGAGTTTTAACCATTTGATCCCAAGAGGTGTTTGTGTATTTTAGAAATTATAATAAAGAATTAGTTTTAGTAACATTTTCAGTGAGGTTGCAGAAACACGCTTAGGTCCAAGTGACCACCTAACTTCTTCTCCCTTTCCAATTAATAGCGTGGCAACCTCCTGTGGGATCCTATTGTTTGTCATTAACAGTATCTGGTGCTATATAGCACCCGATGACACGTGTTCGGCTCAGTCTTAGTCAGGGAGAGCTGGAGATCAGACGGGAGTAGTGAATAATGTAGGGAGTGAAATACGAATATTTTTTATACTTGTTATAGACCCAAAATTCCTTTTAAGGACTATTGTTGTGTGTGGCAGCAATATATATTTTTAGCGCATTTTTATCTGTGCTAAATAGCTTGCAATTGTTTGGCTGCTCTAGACAGCGACATTATCTTTGCTACATCTCCTGCGTAACGTGTGCACAGCCTAAAAATATCTGACATCCAGTGTACTTTTTCTGTAGACAGTGTCCGCTGCGGACAGTTACATTACCTGCGCTACATCTCCTGTATAACGTTTGCCCATCCTAAAGTCCAGTTTCAGTAGCCAAGAGTCTGGTCAACAGAATCCTCACCCTGATATTCCTTCCACCCACCATGGAGAGTCTTGGCAAACAAGTGATCCCACACTCGGATATTCCAAGGAGCTGTTTTCATCGCCATTCCTTAATTTGGGCCTCTCGCCAAGCCCGCTTGAAGAGAGACATGAGGAGATCTTGCGCCCTGATTCCCAAACTCTGGAGCATCCACAGTCAGAAGAAGATGACGGTGGGGAACGGCAATTAGTGTTTCATGAGGGGGATGATGATGATGAGACACAGTTGCCAATAAGTCAACCGCAATTAGTGTCTCAAGAGGTTCATGATGAGGATGAGACACAGTTGTCAGTAACTGAGGTCAACAAGTCAGGAGGATGACGGGGGAGGGATCTGCAGCACCGCAACAGGCTGGAAGAGGAAGTGAGGGTGGCAAAAGTGAGAAGGCGGGCCACACCAAACAGGCCCACAACTGTTCCCCAGAGCACCCCCTTGCAGCAATCTCCCTTGCCAAGAGGTAGGTGTTCCGCAGTCTGGCGTTTTTTTTAGGAAAGTGCGGCGGATAAAAGAATTGTCATTTGCAACCTGTGCAGTACCAAAATGAGCAGGGGCGTGAACACTAGCAACCTCACCACCACCACCACCAGCATGATCCTCCACATGGCATTAAAGCACCCTAATAGGTGGTCCGAACGCCTGGGTCCACAACCAGTGTCTGCGGGTCACACCACTGCCTCCTCTTATCCTGTGTTACGTGCTGGCCAATGCCCTGTCCAAGACGCAGGCCCGGATGCCTCCCGCCATGCACCTGGACCTTCGCAAGCACCATCAGCTAGCACATCAACTTCTTTGGCCTGAAGGCTGCGACTGTCCCTCAGTACTCTGTACCCAGCCGCCAATATTTTTCATGGTGTGCAGTCCCAGCCTTACACCAGCATATAACATCACCCATGCCATGACCAAGGCAGTTATTGGAAAGGTCCACTTAACGACTGACACATGGCAAGTGCTTTTGGCCAGGGATGCTACATTTCCCTGACTGCACACTGGGTGAACGTTGTGGAGGCCGGGAGCGAGTTGTACCCTGGGATGGCACAGGTGCTACCGACGCCAAGGATTGCGGGCCCTACTTCCATCAGGGTTTCCGCCGCCACCTATGTTAGTGGCTGCAAACTCCCCTTCTCCTCCTCCACCTCCTTCTCCACTTCCACCTCTAAATTATCATCTTGCAGCACCAGTCACCCATCAGTCAGTAGCTGGAAGCAGTGTAACACTGCAGTGGGGAAGCGGCAACAGGCCGTGTTTAAACTGATCTGCTTAGGTGACAAACGGCACACTGCCGCACAGCTATGGCAGGGGATAAGGGACCAGACTGAGCTGTGGCTCTCTCCACTCAACCTACAACCAGGCATGGTTGTGTCTGATAATGGCCATAACTTGGTGGCGGCTTTGGAGCTCGGCAAGCTCACACACATACCATGCCTAGCCCACGTGTTCAACCTAGCTCAGCGGTTTCTCAAAACCTACCCCAATTTGCCTGAGCTACTGGTGAAGGTGCGCTGCGTGTGTGCACATTTTCCGCAAGTCATCGACAGCTTCCGCCGGTCTGGCAATGCTGAAGCAGCGCTTGCAATTGCCAGTTCACCAACTGTTGTGCGACGTGAGCACTTTCTGGTACTCCACGTTCCACATGTTGGCCAGGCTTTGTGAGCAGCAGAGGGCAGTAGTGGAATACCAGCTGCAACATGGTCGTCAGCTTCCGCTCTTCACAAACGACGAGTGGGCATTGATGTCTAACCTCTGTGAGGTTTTACTCAACTTTGAGGAATCAACACAGATGGTGAGCGGTGATAACGCTATTATCAGCGTAACCATCCCACTTCTGTGTCTACTCAAATGCTCGCTGCTCACAACTAAGGCTGACGCTTTGCATGTGGAAGAGGTGGAAATGGGGGAAGAAAGTACACAGGGTGATAGCCAGACCACCCTCAGTTCGTCTTCTCAGCGTAATTTGGATGATTATGAGGAGGAAGAGGAGCAGGAGACGGTTTCCTCCGCTACAGAGGGTAGTACCCATGGAAGTTTTATTTCATCTGTTCAGCGTGGATGGGTAGAAGAGGAGGAAGAGGTTGAGGAGATTGAGTCATCCTCCTGATGGGACTCTGGCACACATGGCTGACTTTGTTAGGCTGCCTTTCCCGTGACCCTCGTGTTGTACGCATTTTGGCCAACACCGATTATTGGTTGTTCACCCTTCTCGACCCCTGCTACAAATAGAACTTTTCATCTGTCATTCCTGTGGTGGAGGGGACGAGAAAAATGGTGTAAAACCAGAAGGTCCTTGTGGAAAAATTGCACAAAAAATTTCCAGCTGACAATGCTGACTGCAGAGTATGTAGTTACTTGGGCAACCGAGGAGAGGAGAGGAGGGAAACGCACAGCAGTTCCAACAGAGGCAGGGCAACACTCTCCAAGGCCTTGGACAGTTTTATGACACCCCGCCAGCACCCTCAACCTGATGCACGGCCTAGTGTTACAAGGAGGGAAAATTTTTGAAAGATGGTGAAGAAGTACGTTGCAGACCGTGTCAGCATCCTCAGTGATCCC
Organism: Bufo bufo; assembly: GCF_905171765.1. Classification (NCBI taxonomy): domain Eukaryota; kingdom Metazoa; phylum Chordata; class Amphibia; order Anura; family Bufonidae; genus Bufo; species Bufo bufo. The sequence goes on along the minus strand of NC_053391.1, from coordinate 570,771,530 downwards.
TGTGTGCCTTACTACTATTGGGTGCCCAAGCATGACACGTGGCACGAACTGGCGCTCTACGCCTTGGAGGTGCTGGCCTGCCCCGCCACCAGTGTTTTGTCAGAGCGTGTATTTAGTGCTGCTGGGGGCATAATAACTGATAAATAGTGATGGACGAACATCAGCCAGGACAATTCGCGTTCGCGCGTTCGCGATCAAATGTTCGCAAACCACGCGTTCGCGGCGGGCCCCATTCTCTTTAATGGCAGGTGAACCTGAAAAACCTTCAGGTCATATTTGCAGCCAGCAAACACTTACTAGAAGTACACAAATAGTCCCACAACATGGACAGTGATATACCAGAGGGGGGTCATTGGCAAAAATTCCCACAAAAAATATGCATTTTAATCAGGGGCCATTTTTATGCTTCTTAAAGGGAAACTTTCAAAAATGTCTGGAGTCTAGAATATTTTTTTTTCCTATCAGTTTGATGTATAAAAATGTGCAGCACTCCACGTTTTTGTATCCTGCAGAATCCATAAAAAAATGCATACGTTAACGTAATTTATTTTTCTACCATGGAACTGTATAGTGAACGGACGCCACTGTATGGCATCAGTCTGAGGCATCTGTTAACGCATACATTTTTGGTATGCATTAAATGGATGGCAAAAATAGGATGTGAACCCAGCCCTAGTGTCAGAATAAGCACCAGTACACAGCGGAGCAGCGCGGCGGAGAGTGGAGGCCGCCATGTACTGTCAGAGCGCTACCTGGTCCTGGTGGTCGGGGATGAGGACTGTGTTTCCCAAGGATAATTTTCTACTGGGAAATACAGGGCACAGTATAATACACTAGAATCTATATAATACAAAGATATTAGCCCTACCCCCCAATAATAATACAATTAGGTGGTAATTTATTATATAGAAATACGTCTATGTTAGGAGTATTTCTGACAGATTGTGGCGCAAAGGTCCTTAGCACCGCAATCTGCATTTTTTTCCCGCTCATTCCAGGTCCAAGCGCGGACACCACAAGGGACGCCATGAGCCGGAGAGCCGAACTGCGAGAAGCATCTTCCCGCAACACTGACGGAGGACATCCCTGCATGGTGGGTAAGTGAATTCTGAACCCAAGACAGTACAGGATGCCGCACTCAGGTTCAGAACACCAATTTCCCCACAGCATAAAAGGTCTTTGCGTAGCAAAGAACAATGTTATTATACGTGACTGTATACAAATATATACACTACTTTGCAGCCAACAAGTTTCAAAAAGGAATATTCCACCACCTTTTATCCCTTTTTAATTTCCATTTTTTTTATTTTTATTTTTTTCATTTTTTATTTTACCATCTATTTTTCATGGACTTGATTCACTAAATTTTTTCACCAAAGCCTGGTACCAGCTATTACATCACACACCCACCATTTCCTTTCCCATCCGGTACACACATCCAGTGTCCGGAGTCTTCACTCACCTATTCCACGTCTATTGTCAACTATACATACAAATTTTAAACAAGTATTTAAAATAAAGCTATTTTATTTAATCCCATCTAAGAGAATAAATATGTAACTGTCGACCAGTACAGGCCCCCAAAATGAGTCATTCACCTGACATCAAAGGCTGTATATACATAAGGCAAGGACCATTCTTTGTTCTGGGTGATGGCGGATATGTGTGGGCTGGCATGAGGAAATTCAATTACACGTAGTCATCACAGGTGCTAAATTCCTCTGAGATACATGCCTCATTCATTTTTAAAAATGTGAGGTAGTCCACACTGTCGTGAGCTAAGCGAGTGCGCTTATCGGTCACGATCCCCCCTGCTGGGCTGAGCGGCCTTTTGGACAGGACACTTGACGAGGGGCAAGCCAAGAGTTCCATGGCAAACTATGCCAGCTCTGGCCACAGGTCAAGCCTGCACACCCAGTAGTCAAGAGGTTTCCAGCTTCTTAGAGCGTCCACATCGGCAATTAACCCGATGTAGTCGGACACAGTCGGTCTAGGCATTCCCTGAGGCTGGATCCAGAGGGCGGCTGTCGATGGGTTGGTTGCAAGAATGATCTCATATCTGAAGTGACCAACACATCTTCAAAGTGCCCTCTTCTTGCAGGCGTGGTAGGATTGGTACCCGCACCTGTTTCTCTGTGGGTGGAAATTCCTCTGCCAATGCCAAAGACCTGGAAATGCTGCATTCTGACAGTGCAGCGTACTCAAGTTGTGTGTAGTAGGTGTTTCTGGGTGATGTAGTGCAATATACACTAACCTGGTACAGCTGACTCTCTGCAAGGGCAGGTATAGGTAAGGAATAGTTCGTGACGCCAGTGCCAAGTAAACGGTGGCACGCCGTTTGCGGATGCAGGAATAAATGGAGGAAACGTAGTCTTAACACAGAACTCCAACTTTAGTAGTTTTCCAAGCAGAGACAATATAGGAAACGCAGTTCCTTGGCATACAGTCGATTTTGCAATTCGGTCGATGCAGGCAATTCAGTTACAGCAGGGTAATTACAGAGTGTTGAACACAGGACTTGCAGCACAGGAGCTAGCACTCTAATTCTGTCTGATCCTGGAATACAGCAATTCTTCACCAAGGCCCATTAACCTAATTCTGGCTTTATATCCTTGGCTATGGCTTCTATAAGTACCTCCTCTGTTATGCTTAGTACCTCTTGCTTTCCTGATCTTTGCCTCTGTCTCTCTCTCTGCTTCCTGAGGCTCTAGAAACTTCTGAGCTCTCCACAAGACTCACTTTCACTTCCCTGTTTGGGCCTTATATAAACTAGGGCTCTCTAGCTCCCTCTAGCGACTAGAAGCTGGAATGACACCCCTGCAGGCCTGTCCATGCAAGTTTCACAGTAACAGGGAAATACATAACATTACATTACATGACAATTTATAAAACTGACATATACCAACTTCTCCATAATTAAGGAGGGACGACAGCACACCAAGTGACACTTTGGTAGTGACGGGTATTACAGTTCCCGTACACTACATACCCCACTGCTTTAAGCTGAGTACGACCTCGTACTCCATCATGGGTCGCCCAACTGGAATCTCTACCTGAAATAGAAAATAGAGACATGCAGGCATACATACATGTAATTCATCTGCATTTACATTTACATCAGGTCCAATTGGCAAAGGTGCAGGGTAGTGACAAGGGGCGTCGTTCTCTTCTCTCAGGATAGTGAATGGAACGGGGGCGCTGACCTGGCACAGCGTAACATTATACCCAGGATAGTCCATGACAATGAATAAGTCCATAATAGAACAGCAAAATAACGGAACTACCCAGGAGTTTCCTGTGGGTGTATCACAGGCAAGGGCTCACGTGGAGGAGTCCATTCTTGCGCACAAATGTCAAGTAAAGTATTGCCCGTGGCAACTGTTTGGGAGGAGACACCACCAGAATAATCAAAGTCTCCTAAACGGACTGGCGGGCGTCCCCTGGTCATCCGGGTAGACCTTCTCAATACAGGGGTCTCCTCTTCCCTTAGCAACGAGGTAGAAGGGAGAGGAGCAACAGGAGGGTCTCCATCCGTGAGACCTCGGTCAGGAACAACTGGAACAACAGGAACAACTGGAACAACAGGAACAACAATATCCACTACAGGGGGAACTGGATCCAGGGCATCTTGAACCGGCTCTGCTGGAGGTGAAGCTACAGTAGGTGCCGGAGCAGGCACCAGCAAGTTCAACCACGGTGTCAGAAGCCAATGCATGGGATCAGCGTCATACCTGAGATTACTGACAGCCTGCATAGGATCCTCGGGCTGTAGTGCTGACTCTGACACAGGATATTCAGATCCAGAACTCTCGTCGATAGGTTCTGGTGTCAGGCAGAGCTTTAACCGGTTTCGGTGTACAATTTGGGATCCCTTGTCTTCCCGGGTGATCTCATAAGTGTGAGTTCCAACATTTGGGATTGCAGTGACAACATAAGGACTTCGCTCCCACTTACTGTCCAATTTGCTGGTACGACGGTTATTCTTTAACCATACCACGGCCCCTATGGTCAAGGGTTCTGCATGGGCTGTCTGATCATAGTCCCTCTGCTGTCGGTCTCTAGCAAAGTCCATACGTTCCTGAACAATGGCTTTGGCTGCATCCAATCGCCTTTGGTGCTCAGCAACCCAGTCGGTGTTAGGTAATGGGTTAATGCAATCAGGTACATGTATGTCCAATGAATGATCAGCAGGCAATGTCCCTTGGCGCCCAAACATCAAGTAAAAAGGGGTATACCCGGTGGAACAATGTATGGTATGATTGTATGTGAACATGAGCTGTGGCAACAGACTGGGCCAATCTCCTCTGTTCTCAGGAGGCACGGCCCTCAGCATCTCTATCAAGGTCTGATTCATTTTTTCACATAATCCGTTACCTTGAGGATGGTAGGCCGTCGTCCGGATCTTCTTACAGTTGTGTAAGCGGCACAGTTCATGGAACAGATGGGACTCAAAAGCAGGTCCTTGATCGGTGAGGATCTTTTCTGGACATCCATAGGGCAGGAGGAAGTGCTTCCAGAACATTTCGGCTGTAGTCTTGGCTGTTTGGTCTCTCACAGGCACTGCTACAACAAACTTTGTGAAATGATCAATAATAGTCATGGCATAAGCATACCCTGAGCGACTAGGCTCCAGTTTTACATGGTCGATGGCGACAAGTTCAAGAGGACGGGTACTTACAATGGGTCTCAGTGGTGCCCTCTGATCATGGTGCTCACTTCGTTTCAAGGCACAGGCTACACACTCTCGACACCACTTCTCCATGTCTTCTCTCATGCCTACCCAGTAAAACCGCTGGCGGATAGTAGCTTCAGTCTTTTGGACCCCAAAGTGACCGGATTGATTGTGGTACATCTCCAACACCATACCTGCATCACGTCGGGGTATGAGAATCTGGTGCACTCTCTCGTTGGACACTGGGTCTAGGCTTCTCGGTAGCAATAGGCCCTTTTGTATGAAGAGTTGATGGCGCTGTCTCCACAGTTTGATGAGCTCAGGATCTGCACTCTTACGCCGAATCCTCTCAGGGGCTCTGCCACTAGTAATGAAGTCCAACAACTCACCCAGCACTCTACTTTCAGACTGTAGTTTCACCCACCTTTCTTCTTTAGGATCAGGCCTACTGGAGGGTGAAGGAACTGCAGCTCTGTTATTGGTAGCTCGAGCCTGATCCTGTTGAGCAAATTTGTTATAGAAAGCCGGCATCTCTACTTCTTCCCAAGCATCTAGTACATCATCAGGAGCTGTCTCTGTGGGAAGTCTGGATAAAGCATCAGCATTATCATTAGTACGTCCAGCACGATACTTTACAGAGAAATTATAGTTGGCAAGGCGAGAGGCCCATCTCTGCTCCAAGGCCCCCAATTTAGCTGTATTTAGATGCGCCAGAGGGTTATTGTCAGTGAATGCAATGAACGGGGTGGCGGCTAGATAATCCTTGAATTTTTCTGTCACCGCCCACACTAATGCCAGGAACTCTAGTTTGAAGGAACTATAATTCTGGTCATTTTTCTCAGCTCCTTTCAGGGAGCGGCTTGCATATGCTATCACTCTCTCTTTTCCCTCTTGGATCTGGGCTAACACAGCTCCCAGGCCTCGCTTGCTAGCATCAGTATAGAGATGGAAGGGCTTGCTATAATCTGGATAACCTAACACTGGAGGCTCGGTCAGTTTCTTTTTTAGCAATTGGAACGCTATCTCTCTTTTCTCATTCCACTCAATGGGCACAGGAGTTCTAGGACTCTTTTTGGGTTGCCCCCTCAAGAGCTCCTGGATAGGATCAGCTATTTGAGCAAAATGGGGGATAAAACGTCTATAGTAGCCGGCAAAACCAAGGAAACTCCTCACCTCTTTGACGGTAGTAGGAACCGGCCAATTACAGACAGCTGCCAATTTATCAGGGTCAGGTTGCACTCCCTCTCCGCTTACCACATGCCCCAGGTATCTTACTGCAGGTTTGAGCAGGTGACACTTGGATGGCTTTACCTTCAAGCCATATTTGATAAGGATTTCAAATACTTCTGCCAAATGTTTCAGATGGTCTTCATATGTTTTTGAGTACACAATGACGTCATCTAGATACAGCAGCACTGTTTCGAAGTTTTTGTGACCCAAACACCGTTCCATTAGTCTCTGGAAAGTTCCTGGGGCATTACATAGCCCGAACGGCATACAATTGAATTCGAACAGGCCCATGGGAGTAGTGAAAGCAGTCTTTTCCCTATCTGCAGGGGCCATGGGTACTTGCCAGTAGCCGCTGGTCAAGTCCAATGTGGAGAAATAGGCAGAAGAGCCCAGAGCAGTTAGTGACTCCTCAATGCGGGGCAGTGGGTATGCATCTTTGTGGGTTATTTGATTAATTTTCCTATAATCCACACAGAAACGGATACTACCGTCCTTCTTCTTTACAAGAACCAGGGGTGCAGCCCACGGACTACGGCTGTCCCGGATCACATTAGAGTCTTTCATCTCTTGGATCATTTCCTTTACAGTCTGATATGAAGTAGGTGGTAAGGGTCTGTATCTCTCCTTGATAGGAGGGTGAGAGCCAGTAGGTATGGTGTGTTGTATGGCACTAACCTCTCCATAGTCAGTAGCATGCTTACTGAAGGCCTGGTGGTGCTCCTTGACAAGCTGTAGAATCCCTTCTCGTTGATGTTGGGGGGTAGTCTCGTCCCCTACATGGAGCTCTTCCCACCAGGGCACTTGTGGCTGGGTCACCGGCGAACATTCGCTGACTGCAGCTGGCGGCTTTTCCGTCACTGGAAGACGAATGATGTCTTGGAAGGACACCTGGGACAGCTGGGCAACACTGCAATGCTTAGTAAGCGCAACAGGATGATTACTCAGGTTAATCAGACGGACAGGTACTTTACCTTGGGAGACGTTCACCAGGCACTTGGCAGCTCTCACATAAGGATAATCCTCCATCTGGATTGGTTCCACCAGGGCTGGATAATCTCGGCCTTCGACTCCCAGGACAGCACGACACCATAAAAGAGTTTGAGAATTAGGAGGCAAAGTCACAGGCTTAATATCACGGATCCTGGCAGTACAAATTTCTCCTTTCCCATTAGCAAACCTCTGCTGGGCACTTAACACAGTAATAGTCTTTTGAATCACCCTCCTGGATGCAGAGGAAGCAGTGGGCAAAGTCTGATGTAATACAGCAAGTATTTCTGAATAACAGTTTTTGAAGACATTGGTGCCTAGAATGACAGGATGTCCTCCTCTGTCACCGGCCTGTACTACGATCACTCCCTGTTGAGGCAGGGTTACTTCTCCCACCTGCAGGGTGGGTTCCCAGTATCCATGAACCTTTACCGGTTTGCCATTGCTGGCGATAATTTCCACCCAGGAGTCAGGCGGTTGGGTCAACTGGTTGGTGTCCCAGAACTTTTCAAATGCAGGCAGCTGAATAGTAGTGACCTGAGACCCAGTATCTAATAGGGCTTCAAAGGGGACCCCGTTGATCTCTATATTGATTTTAGGATGGGATCCTACATAACGTGGCATCCAATTTGGATCCTCTGGACCTAGTGTTCTACCTCCCGAGGGGTGGTCCTCAGCCTCAGGGGTTGCCCGTTTTAACTGCCAGCACGTGGATTCTGTGTGTCCCAGCTTTTTGCAGTATGTACACACGGGCTTCTTGCGACCTCTATTACGCCTCCCAGGATCCCTGGGGTGAGTCTCTTGGTATGGAGGTGGGAACGGCCTAGGAGGTGACAGGAATTCTTCTTCTAGCATTATGGGTTTTTCCCATTCCTCTATTTTTCTGCACACTTTCTCTAGACTTTTAGTGAGGTGATTTACTTGCTCTGTCAGCATGGCAATAGTATCAGTAGCTGACACTTGAACAGCTTGGCCGGCCTCAGCTCGGTTAGTGACAAGCGGTTTTGGCTTGCAGGCTGATGACTCAGATAGGGCGCTCAACTCAGGAGATACTGTGGACCCCAGAATTTTTATAGACAGTTCTTTAAAGTCCAGAAAGGCACTGTTAGGGTGCTGGGCGGACAGCATCTTTAACTGGGTCCTTATTTGTTCACTAGACACCCCGTTGATAAATTGTTCCCTCAGGGTCTGGTCCCGGTTATCAGCCTCTTTGGGATCTATCTGGATTACAGCCCCTAAAGCCTCCTGAAGTGATAGGGCATAGTCACGGAGGGACTCACCGGACTTCTGTCTCTTGCTAAAGAAGTGCATCTTTACCTCTGAGGCAGTCCTAGTTTCAAAAGTGGCTCTGAGGCGGGTGAATATCTGTTCTAGAGTACTCCGCTCAGTAGCAGGCCAGGATAACACTTCCCTGCGGGCAGCCCCCTCCAGTTGCGCCAGCATGATTTCCATTTGCTGGTCGGCATTTATAGGGTATAATCGGAATAGTGCCAGCAACTTTTCTTCAAAGTCCCGTAGGGTATGGGTCTCTCCCCTGTAGCGGGGGAACCATGGGGCCCCGAAATAATAAGGCATGGTAAAGGGCATCATGCTGGGGGCTGTCGGTTGATTAGGAGCCGCAAGCTCTCCTGGGGCCGGCTGCTCAGGCACTCCTGGCTCTGACATAGTAGTCTATTGAGAGGTGACCGCTGGCGACTAAAGGGGCCGATACACTCCCCTTCCCTCCGGTTACAAGTTCTTACCGGTATCGCTGGTCTTGCGCAGGCCAAGTCTCGCGAGATTCCGGACGTCCTGAGACCGCGGTGACGCAGGAGAAGCAGGGCCGCGGCTGTGCGATGATGAAGAGGGGCGGGACTCTGTGTCTTTGCAGGGATCCGCCCACGAAAGTCCTCAGCGGCGCGGGAAACTTTACTCCAGGCAGCCGGTGGCCATCTTTAGCAAAACGCTGTCCATTCACTGACAGCAAGCAGGATTGCAAAAAGTCCACAAAACCACATTCCAATGCGGCGGTTTTCTTCCTCTGTGCAGCGCAATACTGCACAGCGCTTTTTAGAGGTTTTTGGGACACTTTGGGTAGGATTTTCAGTCCACAAAGTCCACTTGAATAAAACAGGCAAATTGTCACTTTGGTCACAGGGCAACTGTATAAGGCACAAAGTTCACGCTTCTTGCACTAGAAAGCGTGCGTATCCTGTTCGTGACGCCAAAAGAGAGGTGCAGCGTACTCAAGTTGTGTGTAGTAGGTGTTTCTGGGTGATGTAGTGCAATATACACTAACCTGGTACAGCTGACTCTCTGCAAGGGCAGGTATAGGTAAGGAATAGTTCGTGACGCCAGTGCCAAGTAAACGGTGGCACGCCGTTTGCGGATGCAGGAATAAATGGAGGAAACGTAGTCTTAACACAGAACTCCAACTTTAGTAGTTTTCCAAGCAGAGACAATATAGGAAACGCAGTTCCTTGGCATACAGTCGATTTTGCAATTCGGTCGATGCAGGCAATTCAGTTACAGCAGGGTAATTACAGAGTGTTGAACACAGGACTTGCAGCACAGGAGCTAGCACTCTAATTCTGTCTGATCCTGGAATACAGCAATTCTTCACCAAGGCCCATTAACCTAATTCTGGCTTTATATCCTTGGCTATGGCTTCTATAAGTACCTCCTCTGTTATGCTTAGTACCTCTTGCTTTCCTGATCTTTGCCTCTGTCTCTCTCTCTGCTTCCTGAGGCTCTAGAAACTTCTGAGCTCTCCACAAGACTCACTTTCACTTCCCTGTTTGGGCCTTATATAAACTAGGGCTCTCTAGCTCCCTCTAGCGACTAGAAGCTGGAATGACACCCCTGCAGGCCTGTCCATGCAAGTTTCACAGTAACAGGGAAATACATAACATTACATTACATGACAATTTATAAAACTGACATATACCAACTTCTCCATAATTAAGGAGGGACGACAGCACACCAAGTGACACTTTGGTAGTGACGGGTATTACAGTTCCCGTACACTACATAAGCCCTCTGTTATGCTGGTAACATGTCCGCCATTTTGTGCTTGTACCGGGGTCTAAGTATGTTGCCACCCAGCACAGGTACTTGACCTTTATTGTTTTTTATACAGGAGTCCCTCTTCAAACACTGGAGCATGAAGGCCTCCATTTGCACTTAATTGGAAGCGGTTGGAGCTCCTTGGCTCCTGCTCATCGCCCAGGAGAACGTCGTCTTCGGTCTCCTCCCCCCCAGCCACGGACAACACCAGGAATCACCAAAAAGTTTAAAGCCTGCTCTTCTTGCTCCTCCTCCCTCCAGCCACCATCCTCCTCTGACTCCTCTTCAGACTCCTGCTGACTTGTCTCAGATGGAGTAGCCCCACCTGGGAATTTATTCAGCATTGCGACTTCCTCATCTTCCAGCTCCTGATCCTGGACGGCTTGATCAATGACACAACGCAACGCACGCTCCAGAAATAAGGTGTAAGGTACGATGTCACTGATGGCGCCCTGGCTGTGACTGACCAGTTTGGTGATCTCATCAAATGGCTGCAGAAGTCTGCATGTGTCGCGCATGAGCAGCCACTGGCACGGTGAAAAGAAAACAAGCTCCCCAGAACCTGTCCTGCCGCAGAGTTCGTACAATTAGTCATTAACGGCACGTTTCTACTGGAGCAGCCTATTGCAGTATCCCAGGGGGTCAGTAGTGTAGCCTTAGGTATGCGGGGCTTTGTAGTGCAGGGCGACCCACTAACCTGGGATTCACTGTCGTCTTCAGTCGGGTCAATACTGGAACAGGCAGTTGATAAATGTCGTGACGCCAGTGCCAATTGAACGGTGACACACCGTGTAGCGATAGGTGGAATAATGGAGCAATCCGGATATTTATATAACAGGTCAACTTTACTGAACGAATTTGTAATTGGATGAACAGTCAGTGAATACAGTTCCAGAGTTATTCCACACTTTACCATAGAGTTACAGCAGTGGTTCAGGCTTTTACTCACAGTCACAAAAAAAAACTAACTTCAAGGCAGGCCTCCTAGGATCAGGGATTTCCTCTATGCTAAATGCAGCAATACCCTTCAGGCAACTATTCTCTCTGCAGGGGTATACTTAGTTCTTCTCCTGCTTTAGTTCCTGGCTGTAGGCAATACCCTCAAGGTCCAGACACCCAAATCCTGGTGATAACCCTTGAGCAAAGGTTCTGTAGAGGTTTTCTTCTCTCCTGATGGCAGGCTCTATCTTTGGAGTTCCTCAGGTATAATTAACCTGGAAAACTGGGTGGGAATGATCCTCCACACCAGTAGTGCAATTTCTGCACTCCTTAATGAGTCCTGAATCTCACAGAACTAACTCTAGAAACTTCCAACTCCCTCCCTAGGCTAGGCCCTAGCCTATTTATACTAAACTGGGGGCTCCCTCTGCTGGCTGGAATAAGAATTGCCTGCAGCAGGCCTAACTTTCTTAAAGGGAGATACACATTATAATATAGCAGTGTCGGGTAACCTACCCGTATGCTGCACTATCAAGCATATACAAGGTAGAGTTCCAGCTAGTCGGGCAGTCACAAATCAGATGTCTGGCGGGCAAGTGGTTTCGCCGCTGAATGTCAGCAAGGCGAGCCATGGCAGTGTAAGATCTTCTAAAATGGGCAGAGATTTTCCTGGCCTGCTGCAATACGTCCTGGACCCCGGGGTATTTGGCAACTAATTGCTGCATGACTAAGTTCAGGACATGTGCCATGCACAGCACGTTTGTCATTTGCCCTGTTTCAGTGTGCTCAGCAGATTGGCATCGTTGTCACACACCACTTTACCAACTGTCAAGTTGAGCGGGGTTAGCCACTGATCGTCCTGTGACCGCAGAGCAGAAAGGAGTGCAGGACCAGTGTGGCTATTGGCTTCCAGGCACAACAGCCGCAGCACAGCATGGCAACGTCTCACCTGGCACGTCGAATATGTTCTGGGGAGCTTGAAGGGTGCAGCGCAAGAGGCGGTAGCAGTGAAAAAGGTGGAGTCAGCTGAGGAGGAGATGGCGTATGGAGTAGGAGGAGGAGAAGAAGAGGCAGGCCTGCATGCAATCCATGGCGATAACACCAAATACACACGGGTGCCACGGGTTACATGCTTAACGGCCGTCAGAAGGTTCACACAGTGGGCAGTAAAAGTTATGTACCTTCTCTGCCAGTGTTTGCTAGACCACGTGTCTGTGGTCAGATGTATCTTGGCACTGACACTGTGTGCCAAAGATATATTAACTTGCCGCTTAACGTGGTCATATAGTTCAGGGATGCATTTCTGGGAGAAATATTTTCTTCTGGGGACCTGTGGCTAATGGCCACATTTTCTAAAGGCCTCCTAGTCTACTAGTTTATATGGCAGTAACTGGCGGGCTAGCAGTCCTGACAAGCCGCAGTCAGCCATTGGGCCAGAGGATTATCCGGCGTCATCATTTTTTTACGCTCGAACATTTGGGCCACGGAAGCCTGCCTTGTGCCAGATGAACGCAACGATGGCACGGTGGAAGGTGGCGTGGAAGACAAATGTGAGGAGAAGGAGAAGAGGCAGGACTTGGAGCGCCAGGAGTGTGGCTTTGTGGGTTCTGACGGTGTTGCTCCCACTGGGATTGGTGATGAGAGGCCAGGTGCTGTCACGGATGAGAGCGGGGGAAACCCTCAACCGTGCGATGTTATAGGAATAAGGAAGCTGCTAGGCCAGGACAACAGAATCAGGGAGCAGGTCACCTCCTAAAGAGTCCCTAACTCTGACCCTGACTCCTAACCGTATGAGCCAACCCAGATGGTAGGAGGGCTCATACTCAGGAACCTCGGGTCCCTACTAGTCCTCAGGAAATCCCTGGACTAGGAGCAGGGTAAGACGACCTTTTCCTCCTAGACATGGACGAACAGGAGTCTAAACTGGCCAAGCTGCAAGGAAAGGAAAACATATACAACATATGGATATGGCAGGTGAGTGAAACCACTTCTACACCTACCTGCCACAGACAAACTGACTGGAACCCGTGCTCAAACGCTGATGTCCATACCAAACATAGAGGGAGACAGCACACACACATAAAACACACAGGAACCAGTTCCATAGCTGCAATAAGGTAAAACACCACACAAACATACACTTAACATCAATACACGTTTTATGACCACAAGGGTGGCCCTCACTGGACAGATGGTATAAGACCAGGAGGATGACTCCAGCATAAGGCATGGCTGGAGTACCCCTCAGCTACAGGGATGAAGCAGAGGCTAAATAGCCCAAGTAGCCACACCCACACACACAAACTAGGGAAGGAGTTAACCCTTCCAACACCAGAACAAGGTGTCACTTAAAGGGGAAATGCACACATAGCATAAATCCTGTGCACACCAAACAGGGAAAGTGAACACATACATACATATGTTGCCAGATGCAACCGCATGCCTTGACAGCGAGCCGCCTAGCAACCAGCTCAGGCTGCTACACTGCCAAACCTCATTATGCTGCCAGCGGCAACCACACGTGAGGCAACATACACAGAGCCCTCACCTGTGGTTGACAACAAAGAACAAACCGCTGACAACTGCATGCGACCAAAGAGTCACGACCATAACCATGGTCGTGACAGGTGCCTTCTTAAGGCGGTCGTCCCTAGGTGAGTGTTGGGCTTACTGCGACTTATGCGTTGACAGCACAGGCTGCAGATAGCAACACTGTTGTCAGCAGCTGACACGTTAAATAAAGCCCACACTGCAGACCCATGTGCCGGTGTCCTGGGACCGTGCATGGTGGATGGCTCGCTACAGAATCTTTTGCAGTCTGCTTTTTGCCTCCTGTGCACTGCGAGTTCTGCCTTTGTCTCCTCCTTCTCCTCCCTATCTGCTGCTCCGTCTCTCCCTCTGAACTCCCCTCCTCTTCCTCTCTTGTGGGAACCCACATGACGTCCATCGACAAGTCATCATCGTCACCTTCACCACCACTGACATTAGAGATCTCGGAGTAGGCAGCAACAGTGGAGACCACCCTCCTTGGGCTGTTTTGGGTTCTGTTGTCAGACCGCTGGGTGGCGGCCGTTGCTACCTCCTCTTCCTCATCCGATGCCAAGAATAGCTGCGCATCGGTAAGGTCTGGGAAGGGATGGGAAAATAATTCCTCTGACTCGAGTGGAGGGGCTATGATGGTGGTGGTGTCTTTGGTGGTGCACACAGCAGAGAGTGAGGAGGGTGCAGATACAGAGGATGAGGAGGATGCAGAAGTGGAAGGTTGAGTGAGCCACTTAACCAACTCTGGTGCGCCCTTTGAAGTTATCGCACGCGCCTTCTCCAACTTCCCACTTAGGCTCCGGCCTGGTGCTCCTGCCCGAACCCTGCAGAACGGTCTGCCTTTTCCTCTGCCTGTCATTTTCTAAATTACCCTCTGCCTAAGTTCGTAGAGAAAAGCAGTATTTGTGGAAGAAGGTATATCGCAGCCCTCAATCAGTATTTGGAGGTAAAAGGTATATAGCAAAAGCAACCCTCAATCAGTATTTGGCGGAAACGAGTATATAGCACCCCTCAATCAGTTTTTGGCGGAAACAGGTATATAGCACCCCTCAATCAGTTTTTGGCGGAAACAGGTTTATGGCACCCCTCAATCAGTATTTGGTGGAAGAAGGTATATAGCAATAGCACCTTTCAATCAGTATTTTGTGGAAGAAGGTATATGGCACCTCTCAAACAGTATTTGGCTGAAACTGGTATATAGCACCCCTCAATCAGTTTTTGGCGGAAACAGGTATATAGCACCCCTCAATCAGGATTTGGCAGAAACGGGTATATAGCACCCCTCAATCAGGATTTTGTGGAAGAAGGCATATTGCAGCCCTCAAGCTGTTTTTTTTGGGGCAACAGGTATATCACACCCATTGCAATTAGTTACTCCAATAGCGTTTGTCCCTCTGTATAGCTGCAGTATCGCAGCAGAACCGCACACAATACAAATGCACTACAATATAATTTCTATGTTAGAAAGTATATTATAAGTATATCACACCCTCTATGTCACACCTATCGATAGCACAACTATACCAGTCCTTAAAAGGACTTTTGTGGCCCTATTAGCTAGTGTTTGGTGTTCCTAACTGTCCCTGCTCCAAAATGCAACCTCTCCCTACACTGGCAAAACACATAATGTAAAATGGCTGCCAGATCGGGTTCTGTTATAGGGTTGGGTGTGTGTCCATGTGCTGAAACGTCTCAATTGGCTGTCCTGTCCCATCTGATGGATGTGTCATGGGTCAAAGTTTGGCGCTATGCAAAAAATATGGCGCGTGCGAAAATCGCCGCATGTTCAGCGAATCGCGAATGAGCAAAGTTCGCCGTGAAACGACCACCGGGCGAACCGCAAGGCCATCTCTAGTTATGAATGAATTGCTATTAGCCTTCAGTAAGGCCTCTTTCACACGGGCGTTGCGGAAAAATGTGCGGGTGCGTTGCGGGAACACCCGCGATTTTTCCGCGCGAGTGCAAAACATTGTAATGCGTTTTGCACTCGCGTGAGAAAAATCGCGCGTGTTTGGTACCCAAACCCGAACTTCTTCACAGAAGTTCGGGCTTGGGATCGGTGTTCTGTAAATAGTATTATTTTCCCTTATAACATGGTTATAAGGGAAAATAATAGCATTCTGAATACAGAATGCTAAGTAAAACAGGGCTGGAGGGGGTTAAAAAAAATAAAAAATCATTTAACTCACCTTAATCCACTTGCTCGCGATGCCGGGCATCTCCGTCTGACTCTTTTACTGTATAGGACCTGTGGAGAGCATTAACTATAGTTTAAGGACCTGGGATGACGTCACTCTGGTCATCACATGGTACGTCACATGATCTTTTACCATGGTTTATCACGCGCGTTTTTCACGCGCGTGATAAAAAACTGAAGGTTTACAAACAACATCTTTTAGCAACCATCAGTGAAAAACGCATCGCACCCGCACTTGCTTGCGGATGCAATGCGTTTTTCACGCAGCCCCATTCACTTCTATGGGGCCAGGGCTGCGTGAAAAACGCAGAATATAGAACATGCTGCGATTTTCACGCAACGCAGAACTGATGCGGGAAAAACAACGCTCATGTACACAGACCCATTGAAATGAATTGGTCAGGATTCAGTGCGGGTGCAATGCGTTCACGTCACGCATTGCACCCGCGCGGAAAACTCGCTCGTGTGAAAGGGGCCTAAGGGTACAGAGGGGAGGTAACCAGTTGGGGGTGTCTGAAACATGGCAGCACTGATTAGATAGAGTGAGTCTGTGCAAATACACCCCCCCCATCCCCCAACTGGTTACCTCCCCTCTGTACCTTTTATTAAAGGCTAATATTAATTCAGTTAGAACTGCTGGTATAAATAATAAAGGAATGTCACAACATACAGACCTAAGAATAGATGTTCCAGAATTGTTATTGCATGTGGAATGCGTGAAGCTATTAAAACAGGCATGTCAGGAGTGGTGAAAGGTCCTCTTTTTTTTTTTTTTTATTCGCTTTATTGAATACACAAAGCAAATAGTAATGACAGTCTCAGTTCAAAATCCAGCATTAGTTGTACATTAGTGGCATCCAGAAGAAACGTACATATGACATGTGCATTATAATGCAAAATAAAATAAACAAAATAATAAAAGAAAACAGTTAACAATAAACACCTGTGCTGTATCATCACTTTTGCGTCATTACATCAAGCAGAAAGGTCTACCTAACTGGAACAAATAAAACTACATAGACATTGTATGCTTGTCCCAGCTGGTCCAATTCAATACGCTCTATTTACCCCTATACATCAGAATCACTGCTATTCGGCTTGTTCTGTTCTTAAGGCCTCAGACAATCTATGTGCTGAATAAGCAGTACTCGGAGAAGCACACATTATCCCCCATACCTTTTGAAATTCAGGCATGCAACCCCTATTTTTGAAAACTATATTCTCATATGGTATGATAGCGTTGACTAGTTGTTTCCATTGTGTTAAGGTGGGTGGTCTGTCACCTATCCACCTCATGGCGATCGCCTTCTGCGCCAGGAACAATACTTCCCTCAGGAATATCCTAATATGATGTGAGTACATAGTCTCATCCAATATTCCAAAGAGACAAATCTTCGGGTGTAATGGTACTGCATAAGGCTACTTTCACACTTGCGTTAGGAGCGGATCCGTCTGGTGTCTGCACAGACGGATCCGCTCCTATAATGCAAACGCTTGCATCCGTTCAGAACGGATCCGTTTGCATAACCATGAACATTTTTTGTTTGTTCATGATAATGCAAACGGATCAGTTTTGACTTTACATTGAAAGTCAATGGGGGACGGATCCGTTTGAAAATTGAGCCATACTGTGTCATCTTCAAACGGATCCGTCCCCATTGACTTACATTGTAAGTCTGGACGGATCCGTTTGCCTCCGCACGGCCAGGCGGACACCCGAACGCTGCAAGCTGCGTTCAGGTGTCCGCCTGCTGAGCGGAGGACAAACGGAGCCAGACTGATGCATTCTCAGCGGATCCGCCTCCACTGAGAATGCATTAGGGCTGGACGGATCCGTTCGGCGCCGCTTGTGAGCCCCTTCAAACGGAGCTCACAAGCGGAGCCCCGAACGCTAGTGTGAAAGTAGCCTAACCCAATAGATCAGTGAGTAGTTTGACTACCCCTTCCCAAAACTCATGTACATAGGGGCATTCCCAAATAAGATGCCAAAAGTCAGCATCTACTGACGCACACCTGTGACACTCAAAGTGGGTATGTCTACCCATCCTATTTAGCCTTAGCGGGGTCAGGTAGCTCTGATGTATTATGCAAACTTGGATAAACTTATTATTCACGGCAGAATATCTACCTCATCTTCATTATTTAAGTATGGGATTTTAGCCTTCCATTTACTGAATGCTTGAATTGGGGTACCTTTCAGCTTAACATCTAGTAGGTGGGTATACAATACTGAAATGAAACCTCGTGGTCCTTGGGAACGAATAACTCCAATCATTGGAAAATTGGACAGTAAGATTGGGGTATC
This sequence comes from Bufo bufo, assembly GCF_905171765.1. Classification (NCBI taxonomy): domain Eukaryota; kingdom Metazoa; phylum Chordata; class Amphibia; order Anura; family Bufonidae; genus Bufo; species Bufo bufo. The sequence continues at coordinate 570,753,614 of NC_053391.1, read as the reverse complement.
CCTATAGTGGGTTTGCATGGCGTGTCTCAACTGCAGGAATCTATAGAACGCCTGTCTAGGTAATTCATTTCTACGACTCATGGATTCATAATCATTGAATACATTATTGCTGTATAGATTGCCCAGTGTGACAACCCCATGTTCCTTCCAGAACATCCCTTCTTGCATTGCCAGTAGGTCAGGGAACATGGGGTTATCCCAAATCGGGGTTTCCAACAAATCCACATCTACATTATATAGTCTCTTACTAGCTTTCCAAACCTGGACAGCCACCCTATGAATTGGTAGTAACTTACATGAGAATAGGCCAGGTTGTTCTAACACAGGCCATAAATTGACAATACCCAGGTAATCAGCCAGCTGCTTCTCTTGCCTACAGAGGTCGCCTCCCGGTGACAACCAAGACTTGATATTCCTCAACTGTCCAGCTAAATAATATAGATATACATCGGGCAAGGACATGCCCCCTTCCTTTTTAAAACGGGATAGGTTAATTATCGAAAGCTTGGGTCTATTTGCGCCCCAGATAAAGGGTGACATCAGCGAGGTGAGGCTCTGAAAGAACTTTTTTGGAACTGCGTATGGTGCATGCTGTAAGACATATAAGCACTTCGGCAGGACAATCAGTTTTATCAGATTGATTCTCCCTGGTACAGACAGAGGCAGGTTCTGCCATATCCTGAATTTCTCCTTACAATACGTCAGTAGAGGCTGAATATTCAGTATATGGAAGGACGTGACATTTTTGGTGATATGTACACCCAAATACTTATAGCTGTGCACAATGGGCAGCTCTCCTGAGTCAAACGTGTCCTCCAGCTGGTATAAAGGACAAAGAGTCGATTTGGACCAGTTTATCCGCAATCCCGAGAATTGGCTAAATAATTCAATTGTGGCAATTGCCCTAGGGAGTGTGGACTCTGTTTGTGACATGAAAAGCACCATATCATCGGCATATAACCCTACCCTATCCTCTTGTTCACCTATTTGGATGCCATGATATTGTGGGTCTACCCTAATACGCAAGGGCAGTGGCTCTATGGCTAGGGCAAATAGTAATGGTGACAGGGGACAGCCTTGTCTAGTTCCTCTCCTCAGGCTAAAGCTGTCTGACAGTAACCCATTCACCAAGACACCCGCCTTGGGACTTTTATATAATAATTCTACCCAACGTCTGAATTTGGGGCCAAAACCAAATTTCCTGAGGACCTGGAATAAATATGGCCATTCAACCGAGTCGAATGCCTTTGCTGTGTCTAGTGACGCCAGAGCCCATTTCTCCTGTTTCTGAAGACCAATCTGGGTCACCACCTGCACTCTTCTGATATTGTCAGTGGTGGACCTGCCAGGCATAAATCCAGATTGATCTGGATGCACTAAGGTGGTAGCTACTCTACCTAGACGTACGGCCAACATCTTTGCTATAACCTTATAGTCTATGTTTAATAAGGATATCGGACGATATGACCCGCACTCGTCTGGTTCCTTGCCAGGTTTCAAAAGCACTACTATGGTTGCATCATACATTGTTGGTGGGAAGCATCCATTTCTGAAAGCATCATTATACATTTTAAGCAAAAGTGGAGTAATGTGGGCAGAGTATTTAACGTATACTTCTAAAGGTAGTCCATCGGGACCGGAGGCCTTACCCCTCGCCAGCTGTGAAATAGACTCCTGTATTTCTAAGACAGTTATGGGAGCTTCTAGGCTGTCTACTGCTTCCTGCGATAAAGTAGGAAATTCTATATCCTCAAGATAGATGATATCATGCACTATCTCGTAATTCACCCTGGAATCATAAAGGTCTCTATAATATTCTTGGAACCTACCCGCTATATCCTCTGGGTCTGAAAGTATCTGTCTATCCAATGCTTTAATGCGCAGTATAGCGGGGGATGCTTGACTCTACCTAGCGATGTGAGCTAGCAGTTTACTGGACTGATTGCCCAACTCAAAGTATGTTTGCTTGGAGAAAAACATTTTCCTTTGAGCTTTTTCCTTAAGCAAAGTCAGGTATTGTCTCCCTTTAGATAACCACGCCTCCTTATTTAAATCATTGGGATCGGTGACATATGCTGCCTCCAATCTAGAGCAATCTGCCGCCATGCCTTCCTCCTGCCTAGCCGCCTACTTTTTAATATATGATATGGTAGATCTGAGGCAACCTCTAAGATATGCTTTCATAGTTTCCCATAATAGTGTATTATTCGGTTCCTCCTCATGCCCGTCCATAAACACCTTCAATTGGTCAGGGATACGATCAGACGGTCCAAACAAGGTCAACGAAAAGGGATTAATCCGAGCTGAGCGTCTGGTCATATCCCCACCCAGCCTCAATGTCAATTGCACAGGGGCGTGGTCAGATATGCCCCTCGGTCCATACTCTATATTGTACATTAAAGAGCACATACTTGAGTTGCCCAGAGCGTAATCTATACGTGACAATGCATTATGGCTGGCGGAATAGCATGAGTATTGTCTGATATCAGGGTGTTTCAGTCTCCACATATCCATCCACCCCACCTCTTCCATTAATTCACCTAGCGACGTCTTGTTATTAGAGCGGTTATCAGCAGCTTCTACCGGATGATGCCTATCTAGGTCCTTGTCTAAAATCATATTAAAATCACCCAGGCTAACTACACGGGCTGATGGGTATGAGGCTGCAAAGCTCACTGCTTGCTGAACTACTTGCAGGGAAAAGGGTGGAGGAATGTATATACCAATGACAACGTACAATATACAGTTAATATAAGCAGCTACAAACACAAATTTATAGCATGAGTGTTGTGCCCTTTGAGCCCAGGGCTTTTGTATGCGCCTCCTATTATCCGCTGTCAAATGATTTTCCTGCAGGCAGAGGATATGTGGGTTAAATCTCCTGACTGCAGAAAACACCATGGCTCTTTTCCTAGCGGCACCCAATCCCCTGACATTCCATGATATTATACGTAATTCTGACATGTTGATATGATATAAAGAACCTCAGTTACCTCCCAATCCTCCCACACTTTGCATTATGACGGATACAGCACAGAAAACATAACATTTGTACCGTCAGGCTCATCCTGACATATTGTCACAACCAGACAGTTGAGAAGCTCTGACAGGAGCTTTCCAGATCCTCCTCCTTGAGTTTCTTTGTTTTGGTTAAGTTCCTCATCTCGTTAGTCTATCTCAGCTGTCATGCAGTTGGACTGATTGCTGCCCTTTAAGTTCCTCCCCAGAATGCAGTAGTGTGCGGCTTATACAACTTCCTGGAGTGTGTGTGCATGCTGTTCCTAGTTCTCAGTCCACAGTCCCCAGTCGTCTGCAAGATAAGTTCTGTTTATGTATTTATGATTTTCTGTTTTCTGGATCCAGGTGACCCTGACTCCCTCCGTGTCTGTGTAGGGAGCCGGTGGTCGTGTCCCCTCACTATTGTAGGGTCATCAGGTGTAAGATAGTCGAGGTACGTGGATATGCGCCCATCCACCTTTGGGGTGGTCGCATAGGCTGAGCAATAAGGGAGAGCGGCAGGTCTCTTGCAGGGGTCTCCCTTTTGTTCCTTAGTTGTGGATCCAGTGAGTCATTGTTCATATTGTATTGTCTTGTTTCCTGTACACCATCAGTGACATTATAAGCCGCCAAAACCGTCTCAAGCATGGATCCGGTTTCACTTTTGGCTGAGCGCTTCCAGGGTCTTTCATTGGAGGTAGCTGATCTCCGTAAGACTTTTTCTCAGTTTCAAGTGACCGGTTCAGCTTGCGTTCATGGAGTTTGTTCTGAGCCTAAGATCTCGCTCCCGGATACGTTCTCCGGGGGTAGTGAGTATTTTGTGCGTTTTAGAGAGGCTTGCAAACTCCATTTTCGCCTTCTTCCCCATTCCTCTGGTGATGAAGAACGGAGGGTGGGGATCATTATATCGCTGCTCAGGGGTAACGCTCAATCCTGGGCCTTTTCGCTGCCGGAGGGGCCGTGCCCCCTCCGGTCAGTGGATGAATTCTTTTAGCCCTGGGTCAGATATATGATGATCCGGATCGTATTGCTCTGGCTGAGTCTAGACTACGTCTGTTATGCCAGGGTAAACAATCCGCAAAGATATACAGCTCAGAATTTCGGAGATGGCAGCTGATTCTGGTTGGAATGATGCTGCACTCCGAAGTCAATTTTGCCATGGTCTTTCAGAGAGATTGAAAGATGCATTTGCCTTTCATGAGAGACCTACCTCCTTGGATTCTGCTATGTCTCAGGCCGTTCGTAATGACAGGCGTCTTAGAGAGAGAGGAGAGATCTCTCCTTCCTGTCATACTCAGTCCCGGGACAGTGCAGCGGTCTCTTTCTGTGCGCAGGGGTCTCAGTCGCTGTCAGTCCCTTCTGAGCAGGAGCCCATGCAGCTGGGGTTGATTGCCTCTGACAATAGAAGATTCAGCCCGCATGGGAGGGTTTGTTTTTGTTGTGGAGGTATAAATCATTTGGCAAATGTTTGTCCCTCTAGGAGATTCAGGCAGTTTTCTGGGAGTAATAAAGAAACAAAAAGGAAAAAATCTTTTAAAAATGTTCCGTCTGTTACTATTGGCAGGGTTGAGGCGGAAATTGAAGGTTTTCCGTTTGCTTGTAGTTCCCGTTTTGTCCTGCCTGCTAGGGTGGCGCTAGAGAGCAAAAGCATTTTTTGTGAGATTTTTGTGGATAGTGGAGCAGCTGTCAATCTCATTGATAATCAATTTGCAATAACTCATGGTTTCCAGGTATGCACTTTGGGAAAGGATATTCCTGTTTTTGCTATTGATTCCGCTCCACTTTCTCAGAAATCATTAAAGGGCATAGTTCACAATATCCGTTTAATTGTGAGTGATGCTCATGTTGAGGATGTGTCATGTTTCGTCCTTAGCGGTTTGCCTACTCCTCTAGTGTTGGGGCTACCCTGGCTCACTAAACATAACCCCACCATTGATTGGCAAGCGAGGCAAATAAATGGTTGGAGTGACTTTTGCAGAGAGAATTGCCTCATGACATCTGTTTCTGAGGTTTCTATTAAGACTGTACCACCTTTCCTCTCTGAATTTTCGGATGTCTTCTCTGAGAGTGGAGTTCAGGATTTGCCCCCGCACAGGGAGTACGATTGCCCTATTGATCTCATCCCAGGCGCCAAGCTGCCTAAATCTCGTTTATACAATCTTTCCCAACCTGAGAGGGTCGCTATGCGTGCTTATATCTCTGAGAGTCTGAGAAAAGGACACATACGACCCTCGAAGTCACCTGTTGCCGCTGTTTTTTTCTTTGTTAAGAAAAAAGATGGTTCTTTAAGACCTTGTCTGGATTTCAGGGAGATGAACAGTATCACTATTTGTGACCCTTATCCGCTTCCTCTGATCCCGGACCTGTTTAACCAGGTTGTTGGGGCTAAAGTCTTTTCCAAATTAGACCTAAGAGGGGCATACAACCTGGTCAGGGTCAGAGAAGGAGACGAATGGAAGACGGCTTTCAATACCCCTGAGGGCCATTTTGAGAATTTGGTTATGCCTTTTGGTTTGATGAATGCCCCAGCCGTTTTTCAGCATTTCGTGAACAGCATTTTTTATCATTTAATGGGAAAATTTGTATTAGTGTATTTGGATGACATTTTGATTTTTTCTCCTGATTTCAAGACTCATAGGGAACATTTACGTCAGGTCTTGCTCATTCTGCGGGAGAATAAATTATACGCGAAACTGGAAAAATGTGTGTTTGCGGTTCCAGAAATTCAATTTCTGGGGTTTCTTCTCTCCGCTTCTTGGCTTTCGCATGGACCCCGAGAAGGTCCGCGCTGTGCTTGAGTGGGAGCTTCCTGAGAATCAGAAGGCGCTGATGCGTTTTTTGGGCTTTGCCAATTATTACAGGAAATTTATTTTGAATTATTCCTCTGTTGTTAAACCACTCACTGATATGACCAGAAAGGGGGTAGATTTTTCTTCCTGGTCGGTAGAGGCGCGTAAGGCCTTTTCTAATATCAAGGAGAGTTTTGCTTCCGCTCTCCATCCTGGTACAACCTGATATTTCGTTACCCTTCATAGTTGAGGTTGATGCTTCTGAGGTAGGGGTGGGTGCGGTCTTGTCTCAGGGTTCCTCTCCTGCCAAATGGCAACCGTGTGCCTTTTTCTCAAAGAAACTCTCCTCCGCAGAGAGAAATTATGATGTGGGAGATAGGGAATTGTTGGCTATCAAGTTGGCTTTTGAGGAATGGCGCCATTGGCTAGAGGGAGCCAGACACCCTATACCGTGTTTACTGACCATAAAAATCTGGCCTACTTGGAGTCAGCCAAGCGTCTGAACCCGAGACAGGCCAGATGGTCTTTGTTCTTTTCAAGGTTTAATTTTGTTGTCACGTTCCGCCCTGGGGTTAAGAATGTGAAGGCAGATGCCCTGTAACGTTGTTTTCCGGGAGGTGGGAATTTTGAAGACCCGGGTCCCATTTTGGCTGAAGGTGTGGTGGTCTCTGCTCTTTTCCTGAATTGGAGGCAGAGGTGCAGGCAGCCCAGTCAGAGGCTCCTGATCTTTGTCCTCCTGGGAGGTTGTTTGTGCCTCTCGCTTTGAGACACAAGATTTTTAAGGAACACCACGATACGGTCCTTGCTGGGCACCCGGGGCAAGAGCCACACTGGATCTCATCGCTCGGAGATTCTGGTGGCCTGCGCTTCGTAAGTCGGTTGAGGGTTTTGTGGCAGCTTGCGAGACTTGCGCTCGTGCCAAAGTCCTCATTCACGGCCATCAGGTCCTCTCCTTCCCTTACCCATTCCTTCCCGTCCTTGGACACATCTGTCCATGGACTTCATAACGGACTTGCCTCGTTCCTCGGGGAAGACTGTGATTCTGGTGGTGGTGGACCGTTTTAGCAAAATGGTGCATTTCATCCCTTTTCCTGGTTTGCCCAATGCTAAGACGCTGGCGCAGGCATTATTGACCACATTGTCAAATTGCATGGTATTCCTTCAGACATAGTCTCTGATAGGGGCACGCAGTTTGTTTCCAGATTCTGGAAGGCTTTCTGTTCTCACTTGGGGGTTCGGTTGTCGTTCTCTTCTGCTTTCCACCCGCAGTCGAATGGCCAGACAGAGCGCGTCAATCAGAATCTGGAGACATATCTGCGCTGTTTTGTGGCGGAGAATCAGGAGGATTGGTGTTCTTTTTTGTCCCTTGCTGAGTTTGCTTTAAATAACCGTCGTCAGGAGTCCTCTGATAAGTCACCATTTTTTGGTGCATATGGGTTTCATCCGCAGTTTGGGACTTTCTCGGGAGAGGGGTCTTCTGGTTTACCTGATGAGGACAGATTCTCCTCGTCTTTGTCATCTATTTGGCAAAAGATTCCGGATAATCTAAAGAGCATGAGTGAGAGATATAAGTGTGTGGCAGATAAGAGACGTGTGCCTGGTCCGGACCTGAATGTTGGTGATTTGGTGTGGTTGTCTACCAAGAATATCAAATTGAAGGTTCCCTCCTGGAAGTTGGGTCCTAGGTTTATTGGGCCTTACAAGATCCTGTCTGTCATCAATCCTGTTGCCTACCGTCTTGATCTTCCTCAGACTTGGAAGATCCATAATGTTTTTCATAAGTCCTTATTGAAACCTTATGTTCAACCTATTGTACCCTCGCTTTTGCCTCCTCCTCCGATTATGGTTGATGGAAATCTTGAATTTCAGGTCTCTAGGATTGTGTATTCTCGTCTTGTCCGCGGTTCCCTCCAGTACCTCGTTCATTGGGAGGGTTATGGTCCTGAGGAGAGGATGTGGGTCCCAGTGACGGACATTAAGGCCACTCGTCTCATCAGGGCTTTCCATAGGTCCGATCCTGAGAAGGTGGGCCCTGAGTGTCCGGAGTCCACTCTTAGAGGGAGGGGGTACTGTCACAACCAGACAGTTGAGAAGCTCTGACAGGAGCTTTCCAGATCCTCCTCCTTGAGTTTCTTTGTTTTGGTTAAGTTCCTCATCTCGTTAGTCTATCTCAGCTGTCTATGCAGTTGGACCTGATTGCTGCCCTTTAAGTTCCTCCCCAGAATGCAGTAGTGTGCGGCTTATACAACTTCCTGAGTGTGTGTGCATGCTGTTCCTAGTTCTCAGTCCACAGTCCCCAGTCGTCTGCAAGATAAGTTCTGTTTATGTATTTATGATTTTCTGTTTTCTGGATCCAGGTGACCCTGACTCCCTCCGTGTCTGTGTAGGGAGCCGGTGGTCGTGTCCCCCTCACTATTGTAGGGTCATCAGGTGTAAGATAGTCGAGGTACGTGGATATGCGCCCATCCACCTTTGGGGTGGTCGCATAGGCTGAGCAATAAGGGAGAGCGGCAGGTCTCTTGCAGGGGTCTCCCTTTTGTTCCTTAGTTGTGGATCCAGTGAGTCATTGTTCATATTGTATTGTCTTGTTTCCTGTACACCATCCGTGACACATATACTACGAGTGCCTGCATGGTGTAACCTTGAACCATTCGCATCACTCTTGACACATGAGAACAAAAACAATTTACCTCGTCTGTTAGGTGGCACTTCAAGTTAACGGGGTGTGCTTATGGCAATTAATCAGTAGCACCACAAATCTTGCAACTAGTACAGAAGTGATTCTTAACACACAGCCGAGGACCCAATCCCTAACCTCTGATGGGATCCTGGGTCAGAACATGAACATCTTGGCCAACACGAACACTCTCCAGTGGACTGGGTAGCACATGTGCTGCTCAATACCTCCCGACACGTGTGATGGCCTCCTACCCTGACTATTATCCACCCAGTTCACCGAAGACTCAAAGCTGATGGCATTAAACTAATTACTGAGTGTCCAACAAACATATACTTAGTCAGTCCAGATGTTACCGCTGGTCCCAATGTCCAGTCCCCAGGGTCCCTCTTCCCTCATGCAAACCAATAAAAATAGGGAATATCCACACTTTTATCTTGGGGCTCTTGCGTTTCTTCCCCTTCCATCCAGCCAGTTAGTGGCTTTCTCAGGATTATTGAAGAACCGGCTCACATCACCATCTGCTTACTCTCAGGCGGGCTGGATACACCATGGAATATGGCAAATTCTTCTCGCGTAGCCTCCGTTCAACCACGCTAAACGTGGCTCTGCTTTTTTGCAATTCAGATGAGAAATCCGGAAAAATCATAATGGTGCTGTTTTCAAACTTTAGCTCCTGTTTGGTGCGCGCCATCTGTAACACATGATCTCTGTCCATAGAGTTCAGTAACCTTGCAAGCAAGGGTCTCGGAGGAGCCCCCTGTAGAAGGGGTTTGGCTGGAACGCGGTGCGCTCGCTCAATGATAAATGCCGCTGAGAATGCCGCATCCGGAAAGGAATCTCGGATCCAGGTAGTAACAAACGCACACGGATTATTGCCCTCTGCTTTCTCAGGCATGCCGATTATCCGTAAATTATTGCGTCGTGTACAATTCTCATAGTCGTCACATTTCTGCTGCCAAAAATTTTCTTTTTGCTCCAATTCCTGTACCTTTGCGGGAAGTGGTTGCAGGCGGTCTTCCATGTCAGAGATCCTGTTTTCGGTCTCCTTAACGCGGTCCCGAATGGCCTGCATGTCATGGCGGAGCAGGCCAATATCCACCTTTACTTCCTTCAGTTGCCCACCATGGACGTGCGGCAGATAGATATTGCTTGTAGCAACTGTTCAGTGACTTGTTTGAGAGATGGTTCGACGGGCGAGTGTTCCGCCTCTCCAGACACAGCATCCTCTTTCGTCCTCTCCACTAACGACGAACGAGAGCCCGCGCCATCTTGATCTTCTACGCGGGCAAACTCTCGGAGCCGGTCCACTGCAGACTGCGCTCTATTTCGAGCCATATTCGAGTTGCAGGTTTTTCCCCGACCTCCTACCGGTTCTAGATGTAATGTTTTGCGGCGATGAATTAACAGGATAATGCAGAAGTTAGGGGAATTGGGTCCGGAGCTCCTCTACATGCATCCTCACATATCAACTTCTGGCCACGCCCCCCGAAAGGTCCTCTTTTAGAGACTTTTTATGAACATGGGAACAAGAGTGGTAGATTATTGGCGAAGATGTTGAGGCCAAGACAAGCTACCTTTTTCATCCCCGCCCTTAACCGTAAGGAAGGAGGCCGCATTCACGCCACTGGAGACATTCTGCAGGAATTCCAATCCTACTACGAGGGTCTCTATAGTCTGAAGGGGAAATTTGCGGATTTGTCCAAAGACCTTAAAGGGTTTCTGTCAGCAGGAAAATGGTTATTAACCTGGCTGACATTAGTGATGTACTAATGTCAGCTGAACAAAACTATATTAGTGCCATCTCACTATAATATAATATGCAAATGAGCAATGCCCCCCCTGCTCCTAGAGGCTCCATTCTCCCCCCACTGGCCACGCCCTGCAATATTTGATTTGACAGGGCTAGGCAGCGTTGGTTTCCTCCTACCGGCCCTCTCTGCTGTGGAAATCTTGTGCCTGCCTGCGCCATCCCGTTTAGTATTCGGCGCAGTGAGTAAAGGATGCTCGCCGGCTGACTGCTTCACTCACTGCACCTGCACGAATACTAAGCGTGACGGTGCATGCGCGAGATTTCCATGGCAGACAAGGCCGGCAGGAGGAGACCAACGCTGCCCGGCCCTGTCAATCAAGTGTAGCAGGGCGTGGCCAGAGGTGGGAGAACGGAGCCCCTAGGAGCAGGAGCAATCATCCCCCCCCCCCCCCCGCTCCTAGAGAATCATTTGGGATATTATAAAAGTTATTTTTTCTCAATAACAGCGGCATGCAGTGACATGGCACTAATATAGTACATCACAAATGTCAGCCATGTTAATAACCATCTTCCTGCTGACAAGAAACCCTTTAAGACTCAGGTACTATATATCGAATCTACTAGGCCCAATGCTCTCTATATCAGATAGAGATACCCTGGAAAGGGTATCTCTTTGCAAGGGATAACTTTGCAAGGGGTCATAAGGCAGTTAGAGGTCGGTAAATGTCCAGGCCCTGACTGATTCACACCCGGCTTCTACAAGTTGTTTCTGGATGATATTCTAACCCTTTCACTAGAATGTGTAACTCTCACTGAAGGGTCTTTCTTCCCCCTCAGGCGTTGACAGCACATATATGTGTAATTCCTAAACCGGGCAAGGAACCCCTGGTCTGTAGTAACTGGACGGCTGATATAATTGATCAACATAGATGTGAAGATCAATGCTAAGGTTCTGGCATATAGATTGAAGGTCTATATGCCATCTTTAATACATGGCTACCAGTGGGCTTTGTCCCGGGACAGGAAGCGAGAGACATACTATATGCTCTCTGGCCTTATTGAGCGGGCACATAAGGCCACTCCCCCCCTTTTGTCTTCTCTGGATCGATGCTTAAAAATCATTCGATCAGGTGGATTGTGACTTCTTAGGAAAGCCCTGAGATCCTTTGGTTTGGGACCGTGCATAGCAACCCGTATCTGGCTCTATACAACAACCCTACAGCTCAAGTTCTAGTCAACGGCTCCTTGTCCTCTCCCTTTCTAATACATAATGGTACCAGGTATGGGTGCGCGCTCTCCCCACTGTTATACATCATAGTTGTGGAGTTCCTGGCCAGGGCCCTAAGGGCTAATGAAGCTATCAGAGGAGTCAACTGGGTGAACTAGAGTTCAAGATAGCTACTTATACAGATAGTCTCCTCATCTATTGCTCTAATCAGTTATTGGTTTCCCCAATATTTTGAGGAGTACTCCGACCTATGGAGGACCTCAGCAACTTCAAAGTGAACCTCCACAAATCCGACGATACTTAACTTTCTATAACTCCTAATATTGTATCTATCCTCAGATGCCCCTTTTAGTGCCCCATCACAGTTATGTTACTTAGGTGGGCCCCCCACCCACACAGTTATGCCTGGTTAGGACGCGTCGCCCCCCCCCCCCCCCCCCCACCACCCCCCCCCCCACACAACCACACACACACAGTTAAAGGGTTCTCCAGGAATTAAGAAATGAAATATACTTAGAATATTACTTTAGTATAAATATATTCCCCAATACCTTTCATTAGTTGTAAAGGTTCATTTTGTCTAGGGAGCAATCATTAGGAGAATTAATTGTCCGCAGTCCTATTATCACACACAAAACTTGTCCTAATCACATAGGAGGACGAGTTACTTCACAACACTGGTAAAGAGCAGCCTCATCTCCTCCTCTGCTCTACTTGTCATGGATTATGATCCTGAATACAGATGATAGATTTCAGCTGAATCTCTGTAGGAATAGAGTTCAGGACGTGACAGCTGAAGTACAGAGAGAATGGACAGGACAGACTGTGGTAATGGAGACTGCATACAAGGACTGCTGCCCATTACCTACACCCCACCTCCTCTCTGTACCTCATGTCTCCTCATGAACTCCATTCCACAGAGATTCATCTTCAAGATCATATTAAACTTTATCAGGGTTAATAATCCCTGCCAAGTAAGAGGAAGATGGTGCTGCTCTTTAACATGTCCTCCTGTGTAATTAGGACTGGTTTTGTGTGTACTAGTAGGATGGCGGCCATTTTATTTTTCCTAATGATTGCTCCCGGACAAACGCAGCATTTAACTAATGAAAGGTATTTGGTAATATATTTATAATGAAGTAATATGTAAGTATTTTCAATTTCTTAATTCGCGCGAGAACCCCTTTAAGTGCCCCCCCCCCCCCCCCACAGAGTTATGTCCCCTTAGTGGCCTCCTACAATGTTTGCCACTTAGATGTCCTCCTTCAAAGGATTATGCCACCTTATATGCCCCCCCCCCACACACACACCGTTATTGCCCCCTTTACTTCCCCCCCTCCCCCTCAGGGTTATGTAGCTCCCCCCTCACAAGAGTAGAAGTGCCTCCGGTGGAAAAACTCAGCTATCCTATGTTCCTCTGACCATCAAGGCGCTCCACTCTAGTGCTCTCGCTGTTTTTGGCAGAGCGCAACAGGCGTAGATTAAGTCAGTACATTGGGCCTGCATGCACTGGACTATGAGCAGCACAGGAATGGTGAAGCAGGATGCTGACTGCTCTCTGCTTCACCATTCTATTCAACTGGATCTGTGTCCTCAGGACACATGATAGAGTTGAAATGGGACAAGCAGGCAGTGGCGTGCCTAGGTTGTTTGGCACCCGGGGCAGGTCCTTTCTCTGGCATGCCCCCCCCCCAACCCTTTCCAATACTATAAAAAAAATCATAACTCCTCACAGTAGTATTGCCCTCATTCACCGTAGTTTTGTACAGATATGTGCCCCTTAACAGTAGTTATGCCCACATTGTGCCCCCACGCAGTAGCTTTTGCCATTTCTTTGCCCCTTTCACAGTAGTAGTGCCCTATCTGTGCCCCCTTCAAAGTTGAATTGCCCCTCTTTGTACCCCTTCACAGTAATAATCCCCATTGTGCCTCTTCATAGTAATACTCCCCATTGTGCCTCCTTCACGTAATAATGCCCCTTAATAGTAGTAATGCCCATTGTACCCCCTTCATAGTAAAAATGCCCACTGTGCCCTCTTAAAAGTAATAATGCCCATTCTGCCCCCTTCACAGTAGTAATGCCTATTGTGCCCCCTTCACAGTAATAATGCCCATTGTGCCCCCTTCACAGTAATAATTCCCTGTGTGCCCCCTTCATAGTAGTAATGCCCTCTGTGCACTGTGCCCCTCCATAGTAGAAAGCCATTGTGCCCCCCTCACATTATTAATGCCCTCTGTGCCCCCTCTAGAGTAGAAATACCCATTGTGCCCCCTATTAGTAGTAATGCCCTCTGTGCTAGTAATGCCCATTGTGCCCCTTCACAGTAATAATGCCCTCTGTGCCCCTTCATAGTAGTAATGCCCTCTGTGCTAGTAATGCCCATTAAGCCCCTTCACAGTAATAATGCCTCTGTGTCCCCTTCATAGTAAGTAATGCCCTCTGTGCCCCTCCATAGTAGAAATGCCAACTGTGCCCCCTTCACATTTGCAATGCCCATTGTGCCCCCTCCAGAGTAGTAATGCCCATTGTGCCCCTTCACAGTAATAATGCCCTCTGTGCCCCTTCATAGTAGTAATGCCCTCTGTGCTAGTAATGCCCATTAAGCCCCTTCACAGTAAATAAATGCCTCTGTGCCCCCTTCATAGTAGTAATGCCCTCTGTGCACTGTGCCCCCTCCATAGTAGAAATGCCAACTGTGCCCCCTTCACATTTGCAATTGCCATTGTGCCCCTCCAGAGTAGAAATGCCCAATGTGCCCCCTCTGTGTTAAAAAAAAAAACAACAAAAATACACTGTAACTACTCACCTTGTCCCGTTCCTGAAGCTCGCAGTCCTCTCTCTCTGCAGACTCAGATCGCTCTGCAGCCAGATTTCGGGCTGCAAGGCTCTCCCCACACAGGCTGGCAGCCGATCTGTGCCTTCAGGCTGAATGGTGGAGCATGGGAGAAGTCTTCCTGTTCACCATTCAGAGCGCCGCCTGAAGAAGGGGAGGAGCGCGGGAAGCCGAGAGGTGAGGGACAGGACAGCAGCTCCCCCGCACTTCAGCAGTGAGCGCTTCCATCTGTATATGATGGAGCGCTCATTGCTTCTGGACTCTGGCACCCCCTGAGAGCCAGCACTGCCACATGCCACTGCATGCAGGGGTCCGGACAGCTGACGTAAATTATCATCTGCAAAGAGAAAGAGCAGTATTTTATATAATATACACAATATTATTATTATTCTGATGACTTTAGGGGTACTAAAGACAAGAGATTTTTACTTTTTTTTTCTTTTTTTTTCCTCATTAGTTTTATTTAGATCTAGTTTTAGAAACAGCTATACCTTATACTTTAGTTATATTTAATGTGGAGCAAACTGAAGTTAATAAAGTGGAATTCAATCTGAATTTCAGGAAAAATTAGATTCATCACGAAACCTTCATCGTGAATTTCCTCGCGCTTCGTGTTAACGAATCAAATTTTTCCTGAAATGGCTGTAAAAAAAAAAATTTTTAAATCACAGAGAGGCCATTGCGGCTATATTAATTGTATGAAAACAAGCTAAATCTCCAGGTCATCACGTTGGTCATTCACGCGTGAGATTTGCACGTTTTCTTCAATCAAGATGGGCTAAGTCGGCTCTGCGCGATTAAATGGATTAGGTGAGGTATGTACTTTTAAAAAATTTTTTAAAACTGATTAACCCCTGAAAGGCTCAATGTGACACTCACATGCCGCGTTCAGCATTGAACACGGCATTTGAGGGGTTCAATGACAGAGGAGGCGGCGTGATCACTGTTCCCCTTTATAGCGCCTGCTACATACAATGGAATGTGATTTGTGACAAAGTACGTAATGAATCGAATTTCTTGTCAAAGTTTGGCAAAGCAGCAAAACTTATCACTAGTTATATTGACTTACTAGGATGGAAGAATCTTCCTCGGCTAGCCTTACCAAACCCCTTCCTTTCCAATAACCACACAGAAACCTTCTTGGTTTGGTAAATGACCATTACGGCCACTTTATTAAACACACACAATAATAATAATAATAACAATAATACTAACAAGCATTTTAAAACATCCTTCAACCTTATGAGCCACTGTACCGAATAAGGATCCTGGAGGGCAACCCAAACAAGCGGTATCTTCCTTAAACATCTCTCCTTATACTTCAAGGTTACCCTTGGCCGCACTCACCGACCCAAGGGCACCAAAAATCCTTGAAGTATCCACGTATCTCCTCCTGTAGGCCTTTTAGCCCAAACAGGAGCCCATCCTCGGCAATCACCATCCACAATGAGATACAGGCTCCAAACATATCCTGCATCCTTAAACCATTGTATTGCTCCCCCAGGATCCCATATCAATCAGCCACCATTCACCTTCGTCACTTATACCCCCTTTACCCAAACAAGGGCGGGAGGAGGGCGGGAAACACTCTAGCTTACACTTGCAACTGACTCACAAACTCCACCACAACCTATATACTGCCCGCGAACTTGCTACTCCTCCCATTCACCTGAACCTCACCCCCAACACACTTCTTACCAGTAACCCTTTCCTAGCCTGTGGTCTTCCCCCTAAGTCAAGACGCACTCCACTATGTCTGCGCCTCGTTCCATTGCTATTTTGACTTACTAGGATGGAAGAATCTTCCTCCGGCTAGCCTTACCAAACCCCTTCCTTTCCAATAACCACACAGAAACCTTCTTGGTTTGGTAAAATCACCATTACGGCCAACTTTATTATACACACACAATAATAATAATAATAACAATAATACTAACAAGCATTTTAACACATCCTTCAACCCTATGAGCCACTGTACCGTAACAAGGATCCTGGAGGGCAACCCAAACAAGCGGTATCTTCCTTAAACATCTCTCCTTATACTTCAAGGTTACCCTTGGCCGCACTCACCGACCCAAGGGCACCAAATCCTTGAAGTATCCACGTATCTCCTCCTGTAGGCCTTTTAGCCCAAACAGGGAGCCCCATCTCGGCAATCACCATCCACATGAGATACAGGCTCCAATATGTCCTGCATCCCTTAAACCATTGTATTGCTCCCCCAGGATCCCATATCAATCAGCCACCAGACGACCACCGGTGACACCTCACCTGTGGGCGTCCGCCACACCCTCAGGGCCGTTTCCAGACCCTCCTGAATGCCTAACGCCCACATATCAATCCCCACATCATTAAGGATGCACACCATCGGATCTCAAGAATTGAGGCGATGCAGCCTCCAATTCCGATGTCGAACTACCAGACCACCCTGTCTGCGAAACAAAAACGTCCCACCTCCTGTTCAACTTGCCCGCGCTATATTGACCCGCTCCACCGACCTGGCAAACCGCCAACTGCTCCTCGCAACCACCTCTGACCATACCACCAGCAAATCCGGAAAATCCGACATCAAACGCAAAACGTCTAACTTAATATCCCGCATCACATCACGGGACCGCCGAACCCCCAAATCATTACCCCCCCGCATGAAGAACCAAGATATCAGGCGGACGATCTAACAGTACGTTGGTATGTATCTCGGGCCAAACCGTGCCCCCAGAGAAGCCCCCTCAAACCATCCACCTGACCAACAAATCCTCCATCTGAAAACCCAATTGACGACCGTTCCGCCCCGCACATCAGCTCGTAAGGCCCCCCAGTAGACATACGAATGCCCGAAAATCCATGCAAGCACGGCGCCCGCCCCTGCAAAAACAGAGTCAAAATAGCACTGCAAACTCCAATTCAATAAAGAAACAAACACAAACCAACTCCTCCTGCAACACTATAACAGATGAGGCCTGACATGTGACCGAAAACAATCGGACTCCCAGCGCCCCGATCCGCTTTATAACCTCCTCCCCCAAGCCCCACCTAGAAGCCTCAGTCGCGGCCCCCAATCCTGAATGAGTGAGACGCAAAATCCTTTGCAGGAAGACCCGCAGCAGACAAACATTTTCTGAGACAGCCACAAATTGGAAACGCGACAACCGCGAACCATCCCTATGAACCAGCAACGCACCCGAACCGCCAGGACGCAGCTCCAAAAACTCCTTCACACAATGCACTGGACAAAAAAACTGACCCCAATAGCGGCCTAAGCCACAAAACCACACCCTTACCTTCCTGATCAGTCTTAGACTTACGGAGCATACATCTCAAAGCACCGTCTACAATCCAAACATCCTCCCACAACAAACCACCACCACCCATGCGACTAGCTGCAACCAATTCCGATATACGAAAAGCCCCGAAAAAAGCTAACGCAAAAGCCGCCCTAAACAAACACACTTCATATGCCGACACACAAACAGACTCAGCCACCCTCCATAGCATCTGCAACACACCAAACGAAACCGGGCCTACGACTATCCTTCCGTAACGCCTACGACAGTAACCCTTTAAAGCTTGCCGCACCATAAAACATTTAGACACGTCAGCCAGTCCACGCAAGCGCAACCAGAAGGCAACAGCCGCCACCCTCTTAGATGCAACCGAGAATGACAAACCCGCAGCATAAGACTGACCCACCCAAAAAAAATCCTCTAATGAACTACTACCACCTACCTGCTCGATCAACTCCTCCCACAACGCCCACACTGATGAATAGGCCGACACGTACCTCTACTAAGAGACTGCCTAATCAAGCCTGCCGATACCCCAAGGCCACGCTCCAGAGCCACTGGGGACAAGGCACCCCCTGTAACTCGGCACCCCGGCGCCAAACTGCGGAAACGATCCCACTGAAAACGAGAAAGGGAATCAGCGAGTGAGTTATCCACTCCAGGAACATGAACCGCAACAAAACATGCATTCAACTGCAAACCCCGCAATACAAGATGCCTCAGTAAATTCAACACCGGAGGCGAGTTCGCCGTTTGGCCATAATCGCCTGCACCACACCCATATTGTCACAGTAGAAACGAACACGCCGATTCCTGAGCCAGTTCCCCCCACAACTCAGTAGCCAAAACAATAGAAAAAGCCTCCAACAACGCCAAGTTAGTAAGAAACCCGCCTGCCTCCATTCAACCAGCCCACGCCCCGCACTCCATTGTCCCCTACAAAATACACCATATCCACACGAACCTGATGCATCAGAGAACAATTCCAAATCCACATTACTAATTACTGCCTCCATCCACATAGACCGCCCATTGTACTCCGACAGAAAAGTCTCCCACACCGCTAAATCATCCTTCACTGCTGCTGGTAAACGCAAGTAGTAAAACGGGGCCGTAACCCCCGCAGTCGCAAGCGCCAAACGACGACAAAAAACCCGCCCCATCGGCAGGATGCGACACGCGAAATTCAATTTACCCAAAACCGATTGAACCCGCTTAAGCTGAACCTTCTTCGCCTTCCGCAAGAACACAACCTCCTCCAACAAATCCGACACCTTGGTATCAGGCAAACAACATTCCATAGCCACACTATCAATCTCGATACCCAAAACTTTATAAACGTGGAAGGACCTTCCGTCTTATCAGCCGCTAACGGGATACCGAAGCGCGCCGCCACTCTTTCCATCATATGCAACAACACAGCACACACTCAGGACCCAGCCGGACCAAAAAACAAAAAATCATCCAGGTAGTGCAAAACCGAACTCCATCCCGCCTCCTGTTTTACCACCCATTCCAGAAAAGAACTAAACGATTTCAAACAATGAACACGAAATCGCACAACCCATCGGCAAACAACAATCACGTATAACTGCCATCCCACTGAAAACCAAGTAAATGCACGCTATCGGGAATGAATAGGCAACAAACGAAAAGCGGCCTCAATGTCCGTTTTCGCAAGCAGGGCGCCTTGCCCAAAACGCCGGACCCACCGTACCGCCTCATCAAAAGACGTGTACGAAACAGAACACAACTCGTCCGCTATACCATCATTCACTGACCCACCTAACGGATAGGACAAGTGATGGATAAGCCGAAACTTATTAGGCTCCTTCTTAGGGACTAAGCCCAAAGGGGAAACCCACAAATCCGGCAACGGACACTCAGAAAAGGACCCACCACCCTTCCGGCAGAGACCTCTCCATCAATCTTATTCTCACAACTGCAGGATGGCGCAGCGCAGATGACAAATTCCGGAGTGCCCGTTTTGGCCCAACCATCCGCACGGACATAACAAAACCCTTCGTAAACCCTGCCAACAACAGCTGCGCTACCTCCTTATCTGGATACTTCTTTAAATAAGGCTCCATCTCTTCCCCCTCACCGGCGTCACCCCTCTTCTGCACAACCTCGGGTCCCTTACCCTTGCCGCGCTTGAAACATCGCGACAAACTATGGGAGCCGCCGCAACCGGAGCACTCATGCTTGTACCGGCAATCAGACAAGAACCTGCAATGCCCTTCGTTGTACTGCCAGCAACAACCCCTCCTATTACCCCCATGCGACTCAGAGGCCGCTGGCGCCCCGCGCCGTTCACGAAAGGGCTGAGGGCCCATCCTAGGTGCCGCCATCAAACCGCATCCACAGACCAATGTCTTTATGGTCCCAACGAATGCTAGGCCTGACCGCCTTCCGCTGCCGGAACTGCTCGTCATAACCTAAGCCACGCAACACCCCCATTACGTCCGATGCGCCTCACCAATAGCATCCATATAGCAAAAGAGCGCGGAGCAGTGCTCCGGCGCCTTTTCCCCAACTACGCTAGCCAGAATTGCAAAGGCTTGTAGCCAATTTTGAAGGTACGAGGGATAAGCTGTACCGCTCCTCTCTTCCTCCTCCTTCTTACTCTCGTCCGGCTTTCCCCTATTTAAATAAAATTTCTCCAATGGAAGCAATGAAAAAATTTCCACGTATTCATCCCTCCATATCTTATCCTTCACCTCCTGCTTCAAGTGAGCCCCCAGCGTCCCCTCAAAACACACATAAATCTCCCCTTTTGCTGCGTCCGCCAACCGAACGCCATCACCCATGTCTCCCCTAACACCCGCAACCGCTCCAGATCCCTGGGTACCAACCGCCACACCATCCTCAACTGCCCCCATTAAACCCCGCACCGGCCCCTGTTCCAACTACCCCGCCTGCGCCGGAGCCCAGACTGGCACCGGGACGCCAGCAGAATCCGTACCAGCCGTGACAACAACGACATCATGCCTGACAAACACATCCCGCACCAAAAATCAGAAACCCCCCACATTATGAGAAGCAGCAACCCCACCTCCCCCAACAATGTTCTGAACCGTCGATCTCTCACCTGGCCGTCCCCGGTAGCTTCTCGGCAGCCGCAGAACTCCTCCCAGGTGTCCTCAGTAGCGCGTCCATCCTGCACGGCACGGCGTCGTCCTCCAGAGGAAAGTCCACAGCGGCCATGCCGCCATTTCTTCGTTTGGGCCGACTTCTCCTTCTTCCAATGGTGACATCTCCCCGTCACCCTGCAGCTGCAGTTGACCGTCTTCCGCTAAATTGACTGCAGCACAGGCCTCATCACAAGGCCGCATATTGTCTCCTCTGTCACCCATCATAATTTCGGGCCCCACAGCTAGAGGGCTGTGAGCCGCATCAAGCGACAAGATGCCAGGAGACTGAGCCACACAGCCACAACTTCCCGGCGATGCCGCAATGTCGCCGCCCCACCGCCAGGGGGCGCGACGCACACTCGCTCCTCTCAGGTCCTCTCTGCTCCCTGCTCCCAGCGCTTGCCTGCCGCCGACCGGAAGCCGCCGGCCACGGCGCAGAAGACCTCTCCTCTCTGACTGATGAAAGGCCCCAAGCTACCGGACCCGCCCGACCGCAACTGCTCTCCTCCTCAGACGGTAAGGCACCAGGGTTCGCTCCTCACCACGTCGCACCTGTGAGGAGACACCCGCCTGTCTGCGATCCCTTCCTCTCGCCGCTTGGGAGACAGGGCCGGAAACATCTCGCCCCTCTCCCGCTGACCTGCTTCGCGCCGACACACTCCTCCCGCTGCGTCTGGGTGCCGGACCGGGCACAGGCACCGCAGACTGCAGCGGAGGGGCCATAGGGGGGCTTCTAAGACGACGGCGTACCCGAGGCGTAGGCTCTGGACTCAGGCGCTCTGGGGGAACCGACCTCCTGGTCCCGCGTGGACGCGCCGGCAAGGCCGCCATAGAAGGTGGGATCAAAGCCGCCTGGATGGTCTGCTGAAAGCGCTCAGCTCCATGCACCTGAACCGCAGCCCGGACCGCTTCCATAACTCCTCCAGCGACGACATCTTGGCCCTAAACACTCTAGCTTACACTTGCAACTGACTCACAAACTCCACCACAAACCTATATACTGCCCGCGAACTTGCTACTCCTCCCATTCACCTGAACCTCACCCCCAACACACTTCTTACCAGTAACCCTTTCCTAGCCTGCGGTCTTCCCCCTAAGTCAAGACGCACTCCACTATGTCTGCGCCTCGTTCCATTGCTATTATTTTCAGTGTATATCCTCTAGTAGCCAGTCTATTGAATAGATTTATGGCTTCTTTATGAAAATTAATATCCCTTCTACAACATCTCCTGAGCCTAATAAACTCCTCCACAGGCATATTCTGAAGTACATGTCTGGGTGGCAGCTTGTAGCATGTAGTAGAGAACTGCCTGTAACTGGTTTCCTATAAAGCAGGGATCAGAAACCTTCAGCACTCCAGCTGTTGTGAAACTACAACTCCCAGCATGCTCCTTTCGCTTTTGTGGGAGTTCAGAGAAAAGCCAAGCAAGTGTGCATGATGGGAGATGTGGTTTCACAACAGCTGGAGTGCCGGAGGTTGCTAAACCCTGCTATAAAGGGAACATAGAACCCACTGGGACTGATTCTCAGATGCTGGAGTGGCTTCTTCTTTCCATGCACCGTCCAGTCTCCCAGGATCCCTGGCCATAGACGGCAATGTGGTGAGCTGAGGCTACAATCACTTTGTTTTCTTTTTTTGACACAGTTGTACAGCATAAACCAGGCATGGCCAGAGTATAACTGTCCTGGCCCAGCCCTCTCTGGAACTTATAGTATGGGCTGGCTCTACCACCTGGTCCAGAAGATTACAGTGAGTCTAACTATAGAGAGGGAGGAGGTAGGGAGCAGTCTCCATGTGCTCCTCTCCCCCGACTCCAGCTTTAAGCCCAGGAGCCTTCGGTACCTCCACGAGCTCCAGGGGATGAAAGAGAAGATGTGAAGGAGGATTTGCATGGCTACAGCATGAGAGTTAGGGTACTTTCACACTAGCGTTTTTCTTTTCCGGCGCTGAGTTCCGTCCTAGGGGCTCAAATCCGGAAAAGAACTGATCAGTTTTATCCCCATGCATTCTGAATGGAGAGTCAGTCCTTCAGGATGCATCAGGATGTCTTCAGTTCAGTCTTTTTGACTGATCAGGCTTTTCAGAAAAACGTAGCATGCAGTATTTTTACCTCCGGCCAAAAAGCCTGAACACTTTGACTGAACGCCGGATCAGGCCTTTTTCCCATTGACTTGCATTAACGCCGGATCTGGCGCTGTGTGTTCAGTCAAAACGGATCCGGCTTTTGCATGTTAAACCCGAAAAATGTGAAAAAAAAGTTAAAGTCCATAAATGGCGGATCCGTTTTTTCCAATGCATTTTTTCATTGTGATCAAAATCCTGATCAGGATTCAAATGTAATCCGTTTTCACACGTTTTTCCGGATCCGGCGGGCAGTTCCGGTGTCGGAATTGAACGCCGGATTAAAATAACGCTAGTGTGAAAGTAGCCTAAGCAAGGTAACCCAGCATAAAGCATTTCAGACCCTGCTGCTGGAGAGGGGTAACCTATTAAGGTACTCTCTACAATTCAGCTTAGTGGACACTACAGCAACGGTTGCCAGATTGCACTTGTTAGCCAGAGATCTCGGTCACAGATTTTATTATTATTATAAATAAATATTATTATGGTCTTTTTAAATTTGGAACGTTACAGCTGACGCCATAGGTTATATTTTTTTAAATGCCTTTTTTGTCATTTATGCCCTTTTTATAGTATCTGTAAGCCATGTGGGTTTTAATTTTAGTCGTTTATAACTTGGAACCTACAGGAAATTACCCTACTATTAGTTTTTGCAGTATAATTAGGCTACTTTCACACTAGCGTTTCTATTTTCCGGTATTGAGATCTGTCATAGGTCTCAATACGGGAAAAAAATGCTCCCGTTTTGTCCCCATTTATCGTCAATGGGGACAAAACTGAACAAAACAGAATGCACCAGAATGATTCCGTTCCGTTCTCATACCGAGAGCAAACCGCAGCATGGTGCGTTTTGCTTTTCGTCCTGGGATGCAGACCAAAATGGATCCGTCATGACCCACAATGCGAGTCAATGGGGAGCGATCCGTTTTCTCTGACACAATAGAAAACGGATCCGTCCCCCATTGACTTTCAATGGAGTTCATGATGAATCCGTTTTGGCTATGTTAAAAATAATACAACCGGATACGTTCATAATGGATCTAGATGGTTGTATTATCAGTAACGGAAGCGTTTTTACTGAACCCTGCCGGATCAAGCAAAAACGTTAGTGTGAAAGTAGCCTTATCCAGCATAGATTTAAAGCTCTCCCATTTATCCTTTGGACTATTGTGTGACATTAACTGCTCCCAGTCTATGCCCTGAAGAACTGCCCTCAACCTGAGGAAATTGGCCTTTTAAAAAAAAAAATGTTTGCCCTCCCAAGCAGAGTTTGGTTTTAACAGTTCAGGGGGAATATCATTATATTATCACTGTTACCAAGTGTTTTGTGAACTCCCAACAAGTTCTGCATTGTTAGAAATTATCCAACAGAGCATCACCCTAGTGTGATCTTCTACAAACTGACCCATTAAGTGGTCTTGCAGCAAGTTGAAGAATGTTCTCCACTTTGCAATTGAAGCAGAACCATGACCCCAGTTCTTTTAATTGTTAACATTATTTACCATTTAATTGTGGTAACCTAGTGAATTTCCAAACCAACTGCCTCCATGACAAACTCAACTTTGGGTTTACATGCGAAACTTGGGGTTTATAATGCAGAGTGAACTCTACTACATGGATGGCCATTTATTTGATATAAGGCACCCACAGCAATTTTCCCAGGCCTAATCAGCTGTTTGTATTTCACATCAAAGAGGTGATTTCATGCTCCGATGCTTCCTTTGCCCTGCGCTAAATCGCGCTGGGCAAAGGCATTTTTTTGGCGATCCGGTGACGTACCAGGGGGGCTTCCAGGGGGCTTCCAGGAACCCCGGGGACATCACGGCACTGATAGGTGGGATTTAGCGCTGCCCTAGCCAGTAAAACGGCTAGGGCAGCGCTAAAGCCTGCCCATCAGAGCCGGTGTTGACTTCACCAAACGCACTACGGGCGGAAGTTTCCGCCCAGCAGTGTGTTATTGAAAACAAAAGAACCTTGCCCTGCGCGATCTAGCGCAAGGCAAGGGAGCGCATCGGAGCATGAGATGCTCGATGCTAGCCCTCAGGGGGGCTGACTGGGGTGAAAATAAGGGTATGTCCGGGTTCAGCTCTGAACCCGGACAAACCCCTTTAACTGTTTGAAGGGGCTGTGGTGCCAGGGAGAATACTGCCACCTTGACATTGTTGATAAGGTACGGTTATCTACAGGGTATTAGAAGCATTGTCCATTCACCAAAGTCATCAATAATGTGACCCCAGAAAACCCCCATTAGATATGACAAATTGTTCTAATATGAAAACAATCAGTACTACAAAGTCAGTACTACAATGTCATAGTGGTTATCATTTATAAGCTCCTGAGTCAAAAACTGAAAGCAATTATTTTTAGAAATTCATTTAAATAGTGTATAACGAATGGACATGACAATTTTTATATTTTGCCTAAAAAGGGTTTAAAAGTTTCTTCTTCCTCTAGCCATGTCTGTTTCCATTCTTTTTTAATCAGTTCTGAAATGTACATGAGCAAAGTCACGTCAATTATGCACTGTGTGGAAGGATTTTCAGCAAGGGAATCACAAAGTACTGTCCAGCCTTAACTTTCATACTTTAGTAATTCAGTGCCACACACTAATCCATCTGCATTGTGGTACAAGTGGGTTAGCAAAAAATGGCTACATTTTCTCTCCTTCCTAGTTGTACTAGTTTACACTAGCAAAAGTAGTTGAGAAGATTTTCCTTTGCCTTCCCGCCCAAAATGATGCTCCAAAATCTCGGATGTATGCAGCAGGCTTCCTTACTGCAGTTAATTTGTAAACCTAGTACAATGCACCAAGAATAACAGTAGTTTGTGACATACACAACATGCGTTGCTCTTATTGTTGTTGTTTTGTCCTTTTTTTGCTGAGCGCTAGAAAATATTCACTATTTGTTAATTACATTTTTATATTTGCAGCAAGTTACATTTTCTGTATGCTTGGTGTGAGCAAACCTCTTAACTTGCTGCAGAATACTCATAGGCCCTGAATTATCATACCTTCACTCCAGAATTCTGTCATCAAAAAGTTGCAAAATAGGGCTTTGCAACTTATTTGCACTCACAAGCGAAGAAAGTTTAACCCTCTTTAGACCACGCTCATTTTCACCTTAAGGACCAGGCATTTTTTTGCAAATCTGACCATGTGTGGAAATAACTTTTAAAACACTTTTACTTATCCAGGCCATTCTGATATTGTTTTTTTTGTCACATATTGTACTTCATGACACTGGTAAAATGGAGTCATAAAAATTCATTTTTATTTATAAAAAAAATACCAAATTTACCAAAAATTTGGAAAAATTAGCAAATTTCCTAGTTTCAATTTCTCTACTTCTAAAATACCTAGTAATACCTCCAAAAATAGTTATTAAATAGTTATTAATTTACATTCCCCATATGTCTACTTCATGTTTGGATCATTTTGTGAATGCCATTTTATTTTTTGGGGACGTTACAAACCCCACTTATTCAGGACCAGTTTAGGTCTGAAGTCACTTTGTGAGGCTTAGCATAATAAAACCCACCCAAAAATTTTACACATTTTACAAACTACACCCACTCAAGGGTATACAAAACTGATTTGTAAACTTTGTTAACCCTTTAGGTGTTCCACAAGAATTAATGGAAAATAGAGATAAGATTTCAAAAATTTCACTTTTTTGGCAGATTTTCCATTTTAATAATTTTTTTCACCAGATACAAAGCAAGGGTTAACAGCCAAATAAAAGTCAATATTTATGGGTCTGATTCTGTAGTTTATAGAAACACGTCTAGTGTGTCATAAACTGACTGTAGGGCACATGGCTGGGGGGGGCAGGGCACAGAAGGAAAGGATGCCATATGGTTTTTGGAAGGCAGATTTTGCTGACTGGTTTTTTTGAAACCATGTCCCATTTGAAGGCCCCCGATGCACCCTTAGAGTAGAAACTTCAAAAAGTGACCCATTTTAAAATAACGGATAGGTTGGAAGTTTTGTTGGTACTATTTTAGGGGTACATATGTTTTTTGGTTGCTCTATATTACACTTTTTGTGAGGCAAGGTAACAAGAAATAGCTGTTTTGGCTACGTTTTTTATTTTTTGTTATTTACAACCTTCATCTGACAGGTTAAATCATGTGGTATTTTTATAGAGCAGTTGTCACGGACGCTACAATACCAAATATGACTACTCTTTTGGTTGTTTTGTTTCAGTTTTATACATAACAAAGCATTTTTCTTTATTTTTATGATTCTTTAGTGTCTCCACATTCGAAAGCCATAGTTTTATTTATTTTTTGGGCAACTGTCTTGTGTAGGGCTCATTTTTTTTTCGGGTTGAAGATGACGGTTTGATTGGCATTTTTTTGGGGTGCGTATGTCATTGATCGCTTGCTATTACACTTTTTGTGATGTAAGATGACAAAAAAAGCCTTTTTTACTCTGTTTTTTTATTTAATTTTTTTTACGGTATTCACCTGAGGGGTTGGTCATGTGATATTTTATAGAGCGATGCCTAATATTTATATATATATATTTTTTTATGTAATTATTTCACAATGATTCATTTTGAAACAAAAAAAATCATGTTAGTGTCTCCATAGTCGGAGAGCCTTAGTTTTTTCAGTTTTTGGGTGATTATATTAGGTAGGGTAAGATTTTTGCGGGATGAGATTGCGGTTTGAATTGGCACTATTTTGGGATGCATATGACTTTTGATCGCTTACTATTACACTTTTTGTGATGTAAGGTGACAAAAAATTGCTTTTTTTTACACTTTTTTTTACGGTATTCACCTGAAGGGTTAGGTCATGTGAATTTTTATAGAGCAGTTATTACGGACGCTGCGATACTTAATATGTATACTTTTTTCAAATTTACTTAAGTTTACACAATAAGCTTTTTTAAAACAAAAAAAAGATGTTTTAATGTCTCCAATATTCTGAGCCATAGTTTTTTTTTTATTTTTTGGGCGATTGTCTTAGGTAGGTGCTATTTTTTGCAGGATGAGGTGACGGTTATATTGGTACTATTTTGGTGGGCATATGCCTTTTTTGATCGCTTCCTTACTTTTAGTGATGTAAGGTGACATGATGTAAGGTGACAAAAAAATTGTTTATTTAGCACAGTTTTATTTTTTATTTTTTTACAGTGTTAATCTGAGGGGTTAGGTCTTGTGATATGTTTATAGAGCCGGTCGATACGGATGGGGCAATACCTAATATGTCAACTCCCCCCCCCCCCCCCCCCCTATTTTTTACCAATTTTTTTTTAACTTTATTTGGGGAAAGGTTTTTTTTTTTTTTTACTTAAACTTTTTTTGGGGGGGGGGATTCATTTTTTCAACTTTTTTTAACTTTATTTTTGTACCACTTTGGGGGTCTGATCCCCTTTACAATGCATTCCATACTTCTGTATTGGAATGCATTGGCTGTATGAGTAATACAGTGGGTATTACTCATACAGCTTCCGGCCTGAAGATCCAGGGGGCTGGATCTCACAGGCTCTTCACCGCAAGGCAGCCCCAATGCCTAAGGAAAGGCTTCAGGCTGCCCTTCCATGCACTCGGTCCGCATTACAGCAGCAAGGGGACCCGAAGGCCACTGCCGTCGCCCGAACCACCCAGAAACGCCGCAAAACCGCAGGTCTGAATTGACCTGCGGTTTGCCGTGATCGCTGATACGGGGGGGGGGGGTGTCACAGGACCCCTTGAGGCATTATCGCAGAGTGCCTACTGAATTATTTCAGCAGGCACTCTTTTCCGATCACCCCGCAGCAGTGATCGTAAATACACATGACGTACCAGTACGTAATGTGTCCTTAAGTACCAGGGCATCATGACGTATCAGTACGTCATGTGTCCCCCAACAGGTTAAGCGCTTGTGCAAAAAATGTGCTACTTTTTACACCACTCACTCCAGTTTGTAATATGGGTGGTAAAGTGGGTATGATTAGCTATGTAAATGAGTTTCACTCCCAGATTTATCATTACGACTTTTTTAAAAAGTCACAAATAAGTCGCAATCTCACTCAGGAGGAGGGTGATGTAGGAAAACTGGAGTAGCTTCTCTAGACAGAAGTGCTAGGTTTAAGGAAAAGCCAAATTTATCAAATAACCTGTGACATTTGATAATGTGGCACAAAGTACTCTAACACAGCAAAACTGACTTCAAATATTCTCCTCTTGATAAACTCCCCCCATTACTTTATACGGGCGGTCTGAATTTACTCTACAAATACCTTAAAGGGAACCTGTCACCAAAAAAACGGTTATTAAGCTGTTAACAGTACCTTATAGTGGGGAGTGCAGAATTATTAGGCAAATGAGTATTTTGACCACATCATCCTCTTTATGCATGTTGTCTTACTCAAGCTGTATAGGCTCGAAAGCCTACTACCAATTAAGCATATTAGGTGATGTGCATCTCTGTAATGAGAAGGGGTGTGGTCTAATGACATCAACACCCTATATTAGGTGTGCATAAATTATTAGGCAACTTCCTTTCCTTTGGCAAAATGGGTCAAACGAAGGACTTGACAGGCTCAGAAAAGTCAAAAATAGTGAGATATCTTGCAGAGGGATGCAGCACTCTTAAAATTGCAAAGCTTCTGAAGCGTTGATCATCGAACAATCAAGCGTTTCATTCAAAATAGTCAACAGGGTCACAAGAAGCGTGTGGAAAACCAAGGCGCAAAATAACTGCCCATGAACTGAGAAAAGTCAAGCGTGCAGCTGCCAAGTGCCACTTGCCACCAGTTTGGCCCAATTTCAGAGCTGCAACATCACTGGAGTGCCCAAAAGCACAAGGTGTGCAATACTCAGAGACATGGCCAAGGTAAGAAAGGCTGAAAGACGACCACCACTGAACAAGACACACAAGCTGAAACGTCAAGACTGGGCCAAGAAATATCTCAAGACTGATTTTTCTAAGGTTTTTATGGACTGATGAAATGAGAGTGAGTCTTGATGGGCCAGATGGATGGGCCCGTGGCTGGATTGGTAAAGGGCAGAGAGCTCCAGTCCGACTCAGACGCCAGCAAGGTGGAGATGGGCAGTACTGGTTTGGGCTGGTATCATCAAAGATGAGCTTGTGGGCCTTTTCGGGTTGAGGATGGAGTCAAGCTCAATTCCCAGTCCTACTGCCAGTTTCTGGAAGACACCTTCTTCAAGCAGTGGTACAGGAAGAAGTCTGCATCCTTCAAGAAAAACATGATTTTCATGCAGGGACAATGCTCCATCACACGCGTCCAAGACTCCACAGCGTGGCTGGCAAGGAAAGGGTATAAAGGAATGAAAATCTAATGACATGGCCTACTTGTTCACCTGATCTGAACCCCATGAGACCTGTGGACCATCTCAAATGTGAGATTTACAAGGAGGGAAAACAGTACACCTCTCTGAACAGTGTCTGGGAGGCTGTGGTTTGCTGCTGCACGCAATGTTGATGGTGAACAGATCAAAACACTGACAGAATCCATGGATGGCAGGCTTTTGAGTTGTCCTTGCAAAGAAAGGTGGCTATATTGGTCACTGATTTGTTTTTGTTTTGTTTTTGAATGTCAGAAATGTATATTGTGAATGTTGAGATGTTATATTGGTTTCACTGGTAAAAATAAATAATTGAAATGGGTATATATTTGTTTTTGTTAAGTTGCCTAATAATTATGCACAGTAATAGTCACCTGCACACACAGATATCCCCCTAAAATAGCTAAAAACTAAAAACAAACTAAAAACTACTTCCAAAAAATATTCAGCTTTGATATTAATGAGTTTTTTGGGTTCATTGAGAACATGGTTGTTGTTCAATAATAAATTAATCCTCAAAAATACAACTTGCCTAATAATTCTGCACGTCCCTGTAGTAGTGTCCTATAGCACTTTTTCGTCGGTTCCTGCATTTATCGTCACTGAGAAATCGATCTTTTTATTCAGCCGCTGCCCCGTGTTTCAAGTCAGGCTTGAAGTCAAGGGGCAGCGGCCCTAAGCGTCTCCAATCCTTGTTGACACGCCGCATCTCAGTGCCGGGACCGCGCTCTCCGCCCGCATGCGCAGTAAAGGGCTGCTGTAGCGCGATCCGGCTCCGGCTCGTACACTCAGCCAGCTTCAGTCTCGCTACTGCGCATGCGCCCGCCAGCATTACATACTCGCGCCCGCGCCCGGCATCTTCTCTTCCTGCGCATACAGAGCGCAAGTATGTAAGGCTGGCGGGCGCATGCACAGTAGTGAGACTGAAGCCAGCTGAGTGTACGAGCCGGAGCCCGGATCGCGCTACAGCAGCCCTTTACTGCGCATGCGGGCTGAGAGCGCGGTCCCGGCACTGAGATCCGGCTTGTCAATCAAGGCGGCGAGAGGCCGGAAAAGCAGGATTGGAGACGCCTAGGCCGCTGCCCCCTTGACTTCAAGCCTGACTTGAAACACGGGGCAGCGGCTGAATAAAAGATCGATTTCTCAGTGACGATAAATGCAGGAAAAGGACGAAAAAGTGCTATAGGACACAACTATGTAGCACTATAAGGTACTGTTAACAGCTTAATAGGCGATATTTTGGTGACAGGTTCCCTTTAATGTCCTTGCAGAGATGGAAGATAATGGCATGCTAATTGTGCATCACTGTATACATAGTGCTCAATCAATGCTGTGTATATACAGATCAGGAAACGGCAATGCTGCTTCCTGCTCAGGTCCTGGTGATTGTGTGGTCACAGGAGGCCTAATAACTGCACAAGCTGCTGGGTGATCCAGATCAGCCCTACAGTGTGGCTCAGGAGGCTGTATTCCTCATTTAACTGGGGCTAATATTTCAGCCCATTTACAGGAGAAATAAGTAATAAAAAAAAATTATAATGATAACATTTTAAAATTCTGATAGCCTGATTGGAGTCGGGAAGGAAATTTTCCCCCTAAATTGAGGAAAATTGGCTTCTACCTCACATGAGTTTTTTTTGTGCCTTCCTCTGCATCAATTTGCAGAATAACAGGCTGGACTTTTTTTCAGCCTTATAAACTATGTTAAAATGCCCTTCAAAGGTCTTTTATGACTTTATGGGGATCACAAAGTGTAAAAAAATAAAATAAAATAAATAACAACAAAGCATCTGGTCCAACAAGATCAATGGTCAGGTTTCCAATTGTAACACAATTTATATTAAATGGATTTTCCGACTCTTTTTAACTGATGACCTATCCTCTGGATAGGTTATCAGTATCCAATTGGTGGAGCATTGACACCAGGTACCCCTCGCCGATCAGCTGTGTAAGAAGGCACTGGCGCTCCTGTGAGCGCCATGGCCTTCTCACAGCTTACTTTAGGCCATGTTCATCTGTCCTGTCACATGGCCTAGGCACAGCTCAATCCCATTCAAGTGACTGGGGCTGAGCTGCGATACCAAGCACAGCTGCAATAAATGGATGGCGCTGTGCTTGGTAAGCTTCGAGAAGGCCATGAAAGGTGTCAGACTCCCACCAATCAGATACTGATGAGGATACTGTACTTTTGCATTAAAAAGACAAATGTATTATAGCAGTGATAACTTTATTGGCTAACCAGAAAAATTTGCAAGCTTACAGTGCACAGAGGCTCTAGTGAGAAGCTTATTACTCCCACCCCATGTAGAGAAGTCTGTAGCCACAATTGGTGTTCAACAAAGTGAAACAGTCAAAGCCATAATACTGTGCAGCCAGCCAATCCACAGATAGCCAACTCCTGTGATGCAGCAGCCCTATAAAACCCTCATCCCATGCGGTCTCTGATATTGTCCTGCAAACTAATCATAGGGATAAATGTGGCAAGCACTCATGCGCAAGGGACAGTGTTGCTGAAATGATTAATAGAAGAATATTCGAGAGGGAGACTGCAGGGAGACTTATTCTGTGTCAGTTTTATTTATTTATTCCTAGATCAGCCATAAACTTAATGATGACCATCCTCATCATTTGCTGGCTTTACTTCTTCCAAATCATCCTTCAAAGTCTCCATGTCCTAGAAAAGTCAGCAAGATGCAGAGAGAGGAGGAGCTGGATGTTCCTGATGACATATTCTCATCGATATTAGATAATGTGGAAAAGAAGGAAAAGCAGATAGCAGAAGAAGGGCAGGAGAGCGCTGGGGTTGGAGAATTGGGTATGAATGCCAGACCTAATTTATATTTTTTGTTTAATGTCAAACAACCTGCAGGAGATTGCAGGCCAGAACGACAATAATTTGCATATTGTCCCCCCACCTAACCAGCCAAACCCCATACTAGCAACAACCCTTGTTTAAAGGTGCATTAAAGGTGGGGCACTACCATTAACAATGAAGATAAACTATACAGTGTGGTATTCATTATTAAATGAAAGGCAGCTGCAAGGTAATTGGCTGTGTGGTTCTTAACTGCATGAATAATGTGTACTGCAATACTAAATACAAAAGTGAAAGAAAACATTTAGAAGTTAGTGCAGCGAAGTGCAATGAGTGCCCATCCCTCTCGACACAAACGGGGCTAGATAAGCACAGTATTTATTTCACTGTGTTTTAAATAAAAGTATGCCAGAAAACTAGTACAGACCTACCTTTTTCTGTTATATAAAATGCATGTAATACACACCATGCATTTTTTAAGTTCTGTACATAACCTATAGAGAAAAAAGCCATACATAGAGCATGATATGGATCTACTGTTTATCTTAGGTGGCAAAGGGCTGTTGAAACTTCCTCTGGTTCTACGGTACTCCTGTTACTTCAGCACTACCTAGACCTATACTCCTGTAGAGAGCAGCAGTTATCTACAAATGTATCCTCCCTTAACTCTTCTCTTAACTTGACTTTTACATTTAATGTACACATTATTTTACTTATGGTGCGAGATTGTATTCATTTTGTATTCTAAGAAATTATGGTTCATAAACGGGTTGTCTAGACTACAGATAATAATGACATCCTCAGAAAAGGTTGCCAGTATCAGATTGGTGGGGGTCCAACACCCAGCACCCCAACAAATGAACTGTTTTGGGCAAACACATTACTGGAAACTATACTGTGTAGGTAGCATAACTTCATACATGCTGTAATTCAGCTCCAATTCAATGAATCAATATACTGTATGTTTTTGGTTGGGTTTCAGACCCCCACCTGATATTGATGGCCTATCCTGCAGATAAGTCATTAATATCTATATCTGTAAAGAATAAATCAAGGCAACCGGACTTAATATCTATAGTCCGTTGAATCACTTTAACTCATTTCAAGAAACGATACTGGCTGCTCAGCCAATAACTGGCTGCAGCAGTGACCTGTCTCAGCCAGGTCTTGGCTGATCTGGCAGTTCAGTCCATTTCTTGTGTGTCAAGACTGGGACCTGGGCGACGGTGGGATCCAGGAGCACCATCTGTGGCATTCCAATATCTTGTTCTACCTCTGGCCAGATGTACTACCTAATTCTAAAATTTCAACTGTATTAACAGTATTGTTTAGTTACTATAGTATTCGTTTTTCTGTGTGAACAGGAAAACCGGCAAATATAGAAAATGGAAAGAGCATAAATGAGTGACAGTTATGTCAGCATCTACCAGGAGCAACAGGATGCACCTGAGTGATTCTGCTTCATCCAAGGTACTTATCCACCCACTCGCTCAGCTTTCCATTGGAGTCTCAGGGCCAGGGAGAAGAATAGTGTGGCACTAGATGCTGGAGTTTAATTTAAGCAATTTTTATTCATTTTCCATTTATCTATTAATAAATAAATCTATAATACATACTGATTAGAGTATTAACCAGGTATAGAAATTGGAAAGAGCATAAATGGTTAGTAAGATTAGCAAGATCCACATTCTACATAATATACAATATCATCACACAAGTAACACAAGAGAGGAGATAGATTTAAGTTATCTTTAAAGGCTATAAATTTATTTATTTATTTTGTGGGCTAAAATCATTTTTGCAATTGATTTTTATTAAGGATTTTTAGCAGTTTTTTAGATATAGGGGTTAAATAACTTTCTGTTTTCTCTGAGTCCTAAAAAAAGAGGGCTCATGTATTGCTCTTATCTTTGATCTCCTGACGCCATAAACACTCAATATAGTTAAATTTTTATCAAAAGGTCAGGAGATCAGAGACAAGAGCTCTACATGAGCCCCTTTCTTTTGGGACTCAGAGAAAACAAAGTTATTTAACCCCTGTACTGTATCTCAAAACCTGCAAAAAAATCTTAATAAAAATCAAAAATTATTTTAGCCCAAAATTTGTAGAATATAATAATAATAATAATAATAACTAGATGGTGTAGTTTCTGAAGAAACTGCAGGATGTTGGCTTGAAAACGCTAGAGCCCCAGGAGCACGAAGGGTGGGATTGCTTAACAAAGCACAAGCAACCTTCACGTATATGGGCCGAAGGAGTGTGCAAAGTTTCAAAATTGTACTCCTAAAGCTGCAGAAAGTTGATTGGTTGTTGGTGGCTCCACCCACTTTTTCCAACCTTGAAATGGAAACAGCCAATAACCAAATTTGCGATATTTGATGTCCTTGACATCAATAATGTGAAAATGGCAGCATTTTTAGTTTTTCCTTTTTAAATCAATGAAAAAAATCTGATTGGCTGTTTTTGGCTCTGCCCACTTTTTAAATTTGAATTCCAGTAACCCATTGACCGAATGTACTACGTTTGAAGACCCTCCCATTACCAGTGTAAGAATGTGTCACTACCAGAGCTTTGAGACGTTCTCACAGCTCTGTTTCTCCACCCCTGTGATGATGTCACTACTAGAGCTTGGAGGAGTTCTCTCTGCTCTATTTCTCCGCCCCTGTGATGAGGTCTTTACTTTCTGTTTCCTTCCTCCCAGCTGTTCCTCCTGTGTTTGATTTCTCTGCCTTTAAATCACCCCTCCTCCTTTGTAGGGTGCGGATTATATTTCTCATTTGAGTTGTATCTCTTGCTTGAGTATCTTCACTTGTGTGCTATCATTTCACTGGACCTGTGTTCTGCTGAAGCAAGTACTCCGGATATTGCCAGCTGTCTTTGGATCTGTCTTCACTGCTGCTGCAGCTCCTTCAGTTAAGTGTGCAGACATTGTAGTGTTTCTGTTTGTTTTCTGACTGGATCCGAGGCGGCCCCGGTTCCGTCCATATACTGAGCAGGGAACCGGTGGCCGTGCCCCTTCCACTATTGTAGGGGTTACAGTGGTCATCAGTCTTAGGTACGCGGGCATGCCTCGTTCCACCATTTGGATCCAGGCATGTGCTTAGCAGCATAGGGAGAGCTTTGAGGGTCTGACAGGGGTCACCCTTTATCCTCCCTAGTTTGGGTCCGGTCAGTAGCTCTATTTACTGTGTATGCTCTTGTTGCTCACATACAGCCGTGACAGAATGGCAGCAATTTAAATATTCCCATTGAACAGCACTAGGTAATATTTGATTGGCTATTTTAAGCTCCGCCCAGTTTTCCTAATTTTAAGTCATGGTCTGTGCCAAGTTTAGAGCACTGGCTTTAAAACTGTGAGAATGGCAGTCTTTGAAAGTTTTACATGGAAGTCAATAGATTAAATCTGATTGGCTGTTTTAGGCTCCACCCACTTTTCCTAAATTTTGACCGCAGTCACCCAGTGAGTAATTGTGCTAAGTTTGGGACACTTGGCATATAAACTGTGATAATAGTGCAGTACGCTA
The DNA here is from genome assembly GCF_905171765.1 of Bufo bufo. Taxonomy (NCBI): domain Eukaryota; kingdom Metazoa; phylum Chordata; class Amphibia; order Anura; family Bufonidae; genus Bufo; species Bufo bufo. The sequence goes on along the minus strand of NC_053391.1, from coordinate 570,717,155 downwards.
GTCCTTCAGGGGGAGCGAGTGTGAGGGGACGGGGGTCAGTAGACAGACCGAGGGTTGCTCTTAGTACTCACAGTTTGTAGTATACCCTGGGCAGGCGTACAGTCAGTGATGAAGAGGCTGGCACGTAGATCCACTGGGGCACTCTCTAGATATAGGGACCAGGCCGGGTGATAGGTGAGGAGCCCTGGGTGTTGAAGGTTTAGCGTGCCTGTGGCAAGATCCCTTACAGTTCGTGACGCCAGTGCCGGTAACGGTGGCACACCAATTGTTAGGAGGAATAATGGAGGTACACACAATTGCAGTGAACTAGAATTCTTCTTTACTGAACAGTTCAAACTATGTACAAACTCCAAACAGTTCCATATGAAGAATATTTAGTAGCAGGCAGGCTTTACCCAGGTGGAATTAGTATTAGGTCAGGGGCCTGGACCTTTGAGGGCTCATGGAAATTCTGTTACCCATATCCCGTCCTCGGCCTTTATAGGGAGGGATCGGATAATGTTTTTTTACCAGGGGCAGCCAAAGGTCTGCCACAGGTGCGGCGACCCCACACACTTCAGTGCACAGTGTAAGACCCAGAGGTGCGTGACGTGTAGAGGGAGTGACCATCTTGCCGCAACCTGTCGGAGGATCAGGTGTAACCTGTGTGGGGACCTGGGTCACCCGTTTAGTCGCTGAACTAAGGCAGATACTAGCCGCAAGGCTGGGCCTGAGGTTGGTGAAGGGTCTCCTGCCGGGACTGGGCAGACTGGCGAGAGGACAAGTGCCAGGGAACCCAGCACTGGAGGAAGCAAAAAGGATTCTGATAAGGTAAAAAAAATGACGGCAGCTAGGACCAGGCGGCAGGCAAAACGCCGCAAACAGAGGGAGCAGGAGGCAGCTAATCCCTCAACTGGTACCCTAGTTGAGAATCCGGCCAATAGTGGCCAAGATGACAGTGATGATGATGGGAACCCCAGAGTTCATCCCGAAGAGGCTGACCTCTCTGCTGTCTGTCTCCTCAGGTGGGGATAGTGTGGATGAGGAGGACAGTGAATGGTTGGTGAGGAGGAGGAACAAGCAGGGTAAGAAGAGAAACAGCAAGAGAGAGGGCAGGAAGGCCTCTCTTGAGTGGGATCCGTCCATCCCACTCTCCCTTGACCAGATACCAAGGGAGGTTTCGGCTGGTGCCCCTCTTGTGGAGGTCTCCAACCGGTATGGCATCCTAAGTGATACCTCCGAGGCTGGCTTGGCTGAGGGGGCGAGGGATGCAGTGCCGGTGAGTGAGAAGGCCTCCTCGCGGGTTGCCAGGCCCTGCCCTTCAGAGGGGAAACCTTCTGGAAGCGGGGCCAAGTTAGATCCTGTGGGCAAAGAGAAATGTGATATCGATGTCTCCCAATGCCTGAAAAGGCTGAAAGAAAGTGGGGAGTCAGATGGTTGTTATGGTGAGGGTGGCAGTGGGGTTAAGAAGAAAGCTATCTAGTTCAATCACTTATGATGGCGGAACTCACCCTGTTGACGCTAGCAAGCATTAATGTTGCTAGCATTAAGTCAGACATGGCTCGTTATGTGGCCTTTGATTTTTTCAGCCATCTTGATGCTGATATTTTATTTTTGCAAGAGACCTGGTTGACCTCCACGGAGTTAATGGAGAAAGCAAAGAGAAAGTGGAGGCATGGTCCATCCTTCTGGTCTCTTGCGGCCGAGCCACGTAGCGGGGTAGCGGTACTTTTTAAAACCGCTGGAAGAGTGGAATGCAGGAAAGTAATCGAACTAGTAATGGGAAGGTGCCTGATCCTGGATGTGCTCATGGGAGGACAAGAGCTGAGGCTCATTAACATCTATGGTCCAAAAACCAAGTGGGACCGTAAATGTCTTCTCACAAGGATTAAACCTTTACTTTTTTCCAGCCGTCAGGTGATCTTTAGTGGAGACTTCAACAATGTGACAAGAGTCTGTGATAGGGGAGGCTCCAAAGTCAGGCTGGATACCGATAGCGTCATATTGAGTAAGATAGTTGAGGAAGCTAGTCTGGTGGATGCTCACTTAAAGCATAAGCCAGAGCAGGTGGACTTCACCTTTCATCGAGGTAGCTAAAGGTCTAGGATAGATAGGTTTTATTTGAAGGGGGAATCTGTTTTCTCGGTCTTAAAAACTGAGGAAGTGGTTTTCTCTGATCACTGTTTAATTTGTTTTTCTTGGAATGTTGCAGAGACCCCCTGTATGGGCAGAGGTTTGTGGAAGTTGAATTCATCTCTCCTGGAAGATGCAACAATAAGACAATCCTTCGAGGAGTTCTTTCAGGGCCAGGAACCGTTAGTGGACCTCTGCAACAGTAAGTCAGAGTGGTGGAAGATGTTTAAAACAAGGACGGCGAGGTTTTTCCGAGAGCTTTCATACCTCAGGTGCCAAGAATAATCTGTACCAGGAACTGAGGAAGAAACTTGAAAGTCTGGTCTCGACGGGAGGTAGCCGTGAGGATATGTCTCGTGTGAAGTCCTTGCTTAAGAGGTGTCAGTACGATAGGTACGCATCTTTGGTTGTCGAGAGGGATTTCGGGAAGTACCGCTCACCCAACCCTTACGGCAACTGTAAGATGTCAGTAAAACATAAGCTGGTGACAGGCCTGATTGATAGTACAGGATCCCTGATTAGGTCCAAATCAGGAATCCTGGATGTGGTCAGGTCTTTCTACTCTCACCTCTTGGGTAGGAAAGAACTAGATCGGGACAGGTTTTCAGCTTTCTTGGCTGAATGGACCCCTCTCGTGACGTTTTGTCTGAACCAATCAGGGAAGAGGAAGTGAGACTGGTCATTGAAGGGCATAGGCCCAAGAAATCGCCAGGTCCAGATGGCTTAACATCTGAGTGGTACAGGACTTTCAAGGAACAGTTAGTTCCTCCTTTGACTGAGGTCTTTAATGAGTGTCTTTCCTCGGGCACTTTACCAAAGTCAATGGGTAAGTCAGCCCTGATTATTCTGTCAAAGGGCAAAGACCCATCCCGTATTGAGAATTGGAGACCCATATTGCTTCTCAATGCGGACAGAAAGATCCTGGCAAAAATACTTTTTAATAGATTGGTGAAGTTTGCACCGAGACTTCTTTCAGGGGCTCAGCACTGCACAGTTCCCGGTCGGAGCACTTTTAGCGCCGTTCTCAGTGTCCGAGAGGCCGTGGAGCGAGGCAGGGTGGGCCTTTAGAAGGGGTTTCTTTTAAATTTGGATCAGGCTAAAGCTTTTGACCGGGTGAACCACAAGTACCTGTGGTCCGTCCTTTTGTGGTACGGTCTGCCGTGGAGGTTTGTGAATTGGCTAAAGGCTTTGTACAAAGGGCTGAGTGTTTCCCGTTGGTTAATGGTTGGTCAGGACAGCCCTTCGAGGTGACTTCCGGTGTCCGTCAAAGATGTCCCTTAAGCCCCTTGTTGTATGTGTTTGCGATCGATCCCTTCATTAGAAGGGTAGATCGTGGACCGTTAGCAGGGGTGGGGATGGAACTGGCGGCGGCAAGGGGGCCGTCTTTGAGGGTGGTAGCGTATGCGGATGATGTCACCATTTTCGCCTCTTCTGGTGAGGAGGTGGGGTGGGTGATGTCGGAAGTGGACCGCTATTCAGAGGTTTCTGGGTCTCAGATCAACCGTGATAAATGCGAAACTCTCTGGTTGGGAGAAGGAGATCCTGCTTTTGATCTCCAGGGCGCTCTCCCAGAGCCTCAGAAAACTGTCAAAGTTCTCAGCATCAATTTTGGCCAGGATGAGGACTATCGTCAGAAAATTTGGGAAGGCAGACTGAAAGATGTCGGTCAAAAGGTGGACCGCTGGAAGGGTTGGTCTTTGACCCTCAGGGAAATGGTTCACCTGTGCAAGGCTAATCTGATCCCGGTACTATTGTACTTGGGCACTGTCTGTGTCCTGCCAGGCTCTCTCTGGGCAACGATCTACAGCCTGTTTTTCCAGATGTTATGGGGAAACAGGCTGAACCTAGTCAAGAGAGATGTCACTTACCGACCAATGAGACTAGGTGGGTTGGATATGGTCAACCCAGAGGTATTCCTAACGAATACCTTCTTAAAAGCTAACATTGCAATCCTCTGGATGGAGAGGGCTCCTTGGTGGGTGAATTCCTCTGAGGAATGGTTTCAGCCCTTCTTCCAGGAATGGGAGACAGGAGGGCGTGTGAAAGACCTACGCTCGTCAAGGCAGGGATATCTCCCGGCTTATGTTGCCCCGGTCCTGAGAATTATAAAGCGATGAGGACTCGGGAGGGGAGAGATAGAGACCAAGTTGAGGTTTGACCTTGATTTTAAGGTCCTGTCTACCCTCTTCCAGCCTCTGTTGGCCTTGAGGGATTGCCCAAGTCAGGATCTAGAGGGCGGTTTGACTTTATTCAATTCGGTGAGGATCCCCTTTAAAGTTTGGGATGTGGCTTGGCGCTGCTTCCATGGTAAGCTATATGTAAGGGATATTGTGAAGTGTAGAAACTCTGAAGAAAGGGGTTGTCCCCAGGAGGAGTGCGGTGCTGTGCTGGAAAGTATGGACCATTTCTTGCTTCACTGTCCTTTTAATATAGAGGTCTACAAAAGGGTGGGGACTTCCATCGGCTGGCCTGGGCTGGCTGCCCTATCCTATGCAGAGTGGGCCTATGGTGCGTTCAAAGATCTGGGTGGACGGGACCGTTGCACTTTATTCCTAGTTAGCGCACTGGTCAGGTATAACATTTGGTGCGCAAGGTGTCTAGTGTCGACGGGTTCTAAAGTCCTACCAGTGGAGACGGTATATAGGAGCATCATGGGTGACCTGGATAAAATGCGCTCTCTTGAGAGCGAAAGGATGGGTGGCCCTAAAGTCTCTCATCTGTGGAGGGGCTTTTGTTTCAGGGTACACTAACCGAGTAACTCTCAGCCCTGGTGGTGGGCTGGCATGACACTATTAGATTTTTGTTTTGTTTTATGATGAAGCAGGATGGTTTGGTTTACAGGCACTGAACTATAGCTGAAAAGTTGGATTTTGTGTCATGTATTATATGATAAGTATATTGTATAAGTTGACTATATAGGGACTTAATGTTTTGGGGTTAGTCAGGTTGGGAGGGGGGTTTATGTATATATTTATATGAGTGTGTGTATAATAAATAAAAAAATTAAAAATAAATAAAAATTTCTCATACAAACCGGTCAGCCCCAGTCCGACTGGGGAGAACTATGGAACTGGAGAAGCTCAGGGTTATCCTCTTGAACTTCTGTGGGAGACCGGTTTGGTGTGTTATGTGGGGACGGGTGATGGGTTATAAGTTAGATTTAGGGTTATGGATAGGTCCTGTATATATTGTATATATTGTTTTTTAATTTATTTATTCTTTTAGTTTTGTCTTAGTTATCTAAATATGTTGATATGTAAATAGTGTATGGATGTGCATGAATGGGTACTATGAATGTAGAAGGGGGGTGTGGGGTGGGAGACTGGCCGGGTTAAGTCCTTTATTGGAAATGGTCTTTGTGTTGTATTGTTCTGTTATGATTTAAAATAAAAAGTTCTGGCTTAAATACTGTGAGAATGACAGCAATTAAAATTTTCCCATTGAAGTCAATAGGGAAAATCTGATTGTTTGTGGCTCCGCCCACTTTTTAGAGTCCCCAAAAGCTGTACGAGTGGAAAAAGTTTACAATTTTACAATGAAAGTCTATGACAAAAAGTGGGGTCTTCGGGTGGCCGCCCAACAGGCACGGAGAGTTGCCCAAGCAACCTATTCGGGTATGTGCCAAAAAAGTGTGCAAAGTTTGGTAATTGTACTCCTAAAACTGTGGGAGGAGTAGCGTATAGAAAATAGCTAACTTTTCATTGGCCGTTGCTAGCTCCACCCAGTTTGGGGTGCCCCCCTCAAAATTTACCCTTTTATTCGGGTTGACGCCAACAATATGTGGTCCGAGTTTTGGGAGTGTAGCTTCAAAACTGTGCGAGTGGGAGCAACTTGAAAATTTTCCCTGTCAAAGTCAATGGCAAAAAAGGGGTCTTCCGTGGTCCGCCGCAGGGGCCCGGAGGGTGGAATCGCTTATTAAAGCACAAGCAACTTACACGAAGAAGTGTGGTAAGTTTGGCATATGCACCCCCAAAACTGTAGGAGGAGTAGCGTATAGAAAAAGGGGGGGGGGGGGCGGAGAAGAAGAATAAAACGGAATAATAAGCTGAAACAATCAAAGAACAGGATGTTACAGGCTTTTTCAAGCAACATAATAATTCCCCAGAAGGTATTCATAGGCTTTAATCCACCTCTGCCATTGCACAATAAAATAATACATCCAACGGTACTATAAAGCATATAGAAATGATTGTGCATGTACAACTCATATTACAACACTAAGCAAAGGACCAATATAATGAATAATGGCTATACATGTTATATACAGGTATAATATGTATAATGTAGCACCTTCTGCATTTGATGCCGGGATGTTTTTATCCTCCATTTTTGTATCCTCCATATTCATATCCATGTTGATTTTATACAGGAATAGGTATATATGCACATTTAGAGCAGTTATACAGGCACACACTAACTGCAGATACAGATTTGCACATAATATATATAGGCTAAATACATAAATGCATGCAGAAAAAAAAGTCACTAGATACTCAGGATATGATCATTTCTCAAGGCTTCTACTGCACTTGCACCATTTTGCTTTATTATTTAGACTATCCTGGTGTACCGTGTTCTGATCTCCCATTCATATGAACAGCGCCCAGTTAAAGCGGACCTCTGTATCAGGCCACATGGTATAGAGTAAATTAAACTGAGTAGATTTAAAAAAATCTGTGTTAAATGTTTTCAGTATCCTGAACATGCACCCTATGGTGGGAACAAACAGGGAAAATAATGGATTTGCTGAATTTAACCTGAATAACACATTTTATATCTAGTGTTGATCGTGAATATTCTAATCACAAATTTTTATCGCGAATATCTAGAATATAGTGCTATATGTTCGTAATCATGAATATTCTAGATTTTTTTTCATCAGTACCCATGATCCCTCACTGCTTCCTGCTTGTGGGCCAATGAGAAGGCTGCAATATCTTTGACTTTAGGAGTAGTGTTGATCGCGAATTTTCCGATTGCCGATCAAGAAAATAATGACTGGAGATCACGAATTCTCGAATTCGCGAATATGACAAATATTTGCCCAAATATTTGTGAAATATCCCGAATTCGAATATTGCCCAGGCTCATCACTGTTCATACCTAATCTCCATCTAATATATAAAGCTGAGTGTATGTATGTGTGTGTGTGTGTGTGTGTGTGTGTATGTATGTATGTATGTATGTCCGCTAAAGAAGTCCACACCATCGCATTTACAATCACAAAATTTGGCACACAGGTACATCAGGTATCCAGGAAGGTTTTAGACCGGGTCTCAGCTCTTTAGGACGTATCGTTCCTGAGATATTACCCCAAAAATATGGCACAAAATATGACCTACTGTCACCGGGTAGCGTCACGGATATAAAAATAGACTGGAGGTGCACCCGATGATCTGCCACCCGTTCCCCTGTCCCTCCCTACTTGCACCACCCGCCCTAGGTGATGGGGCGCAACTGGGCAACAGTCCCTGACCTGAGTAAGTGCAAGCAGAGAGATAGAGACAGCAGGGAAGCGGACAGCCAATGAGAGGTAGCACTAGAGCGGACAGAGAGGTTGAACTAGTAAGGTACCACCAAAAACGGAAGGGCGAGGCGGGTCAACTAGCCGGGGTCAGTCCAGGAGGTCACGTCAGTACGAGGGAGGAGACAGAGACAGATCCGAGAGCGGGCCGAGGTAAAAATCCGGGAGGTCACGTCAGTAGAAGAGAAGAGGCAAAGACAAAATCCAAAAGCAAGCCGAGGTCAAAATCCGAGAGGTTCAGGGAGCAGGCAGAAGAGGTGTCAGGAAGCAGATCAAGGGTCAAATCCAAAGGTAAGCTAAATAACAATAATAATACACAGCCTAAGGGACCAAAATCCCAGGCAACCTATAACCAGCAGGTTGCCTGTATTTATAGTGGGGAGTGAGGGTCATGTGACGTGGCCAGCATCACATGACCGACAGACAGGCAAGTCGAGATGGGGCACTGGGGGGGGGGGGGGTCAGTGTTAAGGGGAGGGGTGCTGTAGAGGTCAATGTTATAGTGGATACTGTCGATATCTTATAACGACAAGCACAAACATTAAATGAAATAGATGAAATATACCCGTGTGAAGCCGGGTCCTTCAGCTAGTTATTACTATGACTATTGTGTAACCCAATCAGAACAGAAATTCACACTATGAATATAGATGAGAAAATGTGGCACTGTGTTGTAAGGGTGATTTTAATAATTAAGTACTGATTGGTTCTGTCCCCTTTAATTATTATATCACCTTCTATATTGTAATGATATTCTTTGTAATGTTGTGAGTTAGGGATAGTTAGATAACCTATAAAAAAAAAAACATTGTGCTGAGAAGGCTGCAATCATGAGTGATTATCTCAGAGACATGCGTACTGCACACTGGACATCCTAGGTGGGATGACTGAAAGGTATAAACTTTTATTCACAAAGACAAATAACTGAAACTCTGCTGAGAACATCATCCAGCTAGAATGTTGTAGGTCACTATCTCTTCCTCTCCTACCATAGGGTGTACAAGAGGAGTTCCCCCCATATTTTATTGCGTAGGCCAGGTGATTGATTATTATTTATTCTGTATGTGATTTTTCAGTTTTACCTTATATTTATCACACTTAACAAACATTTTTATCACTCAGCCTGATTATGCCTCTTTATTCTTAAATCCTCAAAGTCATGTTAAGGCTACTTTCACACTAGCTTCGGGGCTCCGCTTGTGAGCTCCGTTTGAAGGGGCTCACAAGCGGCCCCGAACGCATCCGTCCAGCTACCAATGCATTCTGAGTGGACGCGGATCCGCTCAGAATGCATCAGTCTGGAAGCATTCAGCCTCCGCTCAGCAGGCGGACACCTGAACGCTGCTTGCAGCATTCGGGTGTCCGCCTGGCCGTGCGGAGGCAAGCGGATCCGTCCAGACTTACAATGTAAGTCAATGGGGACGGATCCGTTTGAAGTTGACACCATATGGCTCAATTTTCAAACGGATCCGTCCCCCATTGACTTTCAATGTAAAGTCTGGACGGATCCGTCTGAACAACTTTCAGACTTAGAATTTTTTCTAAACTATAATGCAGACTGATCCGTTCTGAACGGATCCAAACGTCTGCATTATAGGAGCGGATCCGTCTGTGCAGATACCAGACGGATCCTCTCTGAACTCTGAACGCTAGTCTGAAAGTAGCCTAAAACAGGCACCAATGAAATATATTACAAATTTTCCAAATACTTCTGGACTGACTACACTGGCTCTTACCGGTCCCCAGCGTGGATTCCCACCTAGCTCCGTCACCTCTATAACTACCTGCTGTTCCTGACTGGGACTACTGACCTGTTGGTAACACGGCTCCTCTTTTCCTAACTTCTTGCAACTCTCTGCTTCACCTGCCCCCCCCCCCCCCCCCCCCCCCCCCCCCCCCCCCCCCCCCCCCCCCCCCCCTCAGTAGTAGGTGGTATCTTTTTGACAGCTTTTTTTTGGACAGGGAACGTAGCATGTTTGCTCTTCTCTGGCTACTACTTTCCCCCAATAGTTTGAGACACTCCCTTGGGGCTGTTTAGTTCCTGGTGATTGTTTCCCTTGACCTTTTGTTCGCACTAGATAGTTATCTCTCCCTTTCTTTCTTCTCTTTGGTTGCTTTGACTTCTTTTTTACTTCTTTTACTTCTTTTATCTCTTCTTTCTTTTCCAGAGCCCAGACCTGAATCCGATTGAAAATCTGTGGGGTGATCTGAAGAGGGCTGTGCACAGGAGATGCTCTCGCAATCTGACAGATTTGGAGTGTTTTTGCGAAGAAGAGTGGGCAAACCTTGCCAAGTCAAAATGTGCCATGCTGATAGACTCATACCCAAAATGAATGAGTGCTGTAATAAAATCAAAAGGTGCTTCAACAAAGTATTAGTTTAAGGGTGTGCACACTTATGCAACCATATTATTTTATTTTTATATTTTTTCTTCCCTCTACCTAAAAGATTTCAGTTTGTTTTTCAATTGAGTTGTACAGTTTATAGGTCACATTAAAGGTGGAAAAAGTTCTGAAATTATTTATCTTTGTCTAATTTTTTTACATCACTGAAACCTGACATTTTAACAGGGGTGTGTACACATTTTATATCCACTGTACATATATATTAGCCCTAAATGGCCAATGGGGATATATGTTACATTATATATACATATATCTCCTGTGTATATATTTGTATGGGCATATATATATATATATATATATATATATATGCCCCAGTATTATGTGTGTGTGTGTGTGTGTGTGTGTATATATGTATATATATATATATATATATATATATATATATATATACCTGTTTTTTAGGTCACATGTGGTCTCGCTCACATACAGCATTTTGCAAGTGCACCATAACACATATATTACACATATATTACCCATGACGAATCACATGTAAGGTAATATTTAATGTTGAATGTTTCTCCCGTGCCCAGATGCGTGAATACTGATCCCTTACACATAAGTTTACAGTTCACGCATCCCAGACATGGGAAACATCCTGTACGCCTCGTCTTCAAGAATGTTAGTCTCAACTGGCCTTTTCAGGCAGTCTTGAATGCACCACTCTGTCCCTAATGTTACCTGCTCTTTTATATGCCATCATAGGAGGCTCTTTAAAAGCCGCTATAGTAGGGTGGCCACTGCTAAGCAGCCCCCAATGGCGCCTCACTATGCGTTCTATATTTAGGCTCAACTCATTATAGGATGACACAAAGGGTATTATTCAACATTAAATATTACCTTACATGTGATTCGTCATGGGTAATATACAGTTGCAAGAAAAAGTATGTGAACCCTTTCGAATTATATGGATTTCTGCACAAATTGGTCATAAAATGTGATCTGATCTTCATCTAAGTCACAACAATAAACAATCACAGTCTGCTTAAACTAATAACACACAAAAAATTAAATGTCACCATGTTTTTATTAAACACACCATGTAAACATTCACAGTGCAGGTGGAAAAAGTATGTGAACCCCTAGACTAATGACATTTCCAAGAGCTAATTGGAGTGAGGTGTCAGCCAACTGGAGTCCAATCAATTAGATGCGATTGGAGGTGTTGGTTACAGCTGCCCTGCCCTATAAAAAACACACACCATGTCTGGGTTTGCTTTTCACAAGAAGCATTGCCTGATGTGAATGATGCCTCGCACAAAAGAACTCTCAGAAGACCTACGATTAAGAATTGTTGACTTGCATAAAGCTGGAAGGGGTTATAAAAGTATCTCCAAAAGCCTTGCTGTTCAGCAGTCCACTGTAAGACAAATTGACTATAAATGGAGAAAGTTCAGCACTGCTGCTACTCTCCCTAGGAGTGGCCATCCTGTAAAGATGACTGCAAGAGCACAGCGCAGACTGCTCAATGAGGTGAAGAAGAATCCTAGAGTGTCAGCTAAAGACTTACAAAAGTCTCTGGAATATGCTAACATCCCTGTTAGCGAATCTACAATACGTAAAACACTAAACAAGAATGGATTTCATGGGAGGATACCACAGAGGAAGCCACTGCTGTCCAAAAAAGACATTGCTGAACGTTTACAGTTTGCAGAAGAGTACCTGGATGTACCACAGCAGTACTGGCAAAATATTCTGTGGACAGATGAAACAAAGTTGAGTTGTTTGGAAGAAACGCACAACATTATGTATGGAGAAAAAGAGGCATAGCACACCAACATCAAAATCTCATCCCAACTGTGAAGTATGGTGGTGGGGGCATCATGTATTGGGGCTGCTTTGCTGCATCAGGGCCTGGACGGATTGCTATCATCGAAGGAAAAATGAATTCCCAAGTTTATCAAGACATTTTGCAGGAGAACTTAAGGCCATCTGTCCACCAGCTGAAGCTCAACAGAAGATGGGTGTTGCAACAGGACAACAACCCAAAGCATAGAAGTAAATCAATAACAGAATGGCTTAAACATAAGAAAATACGCCTTCATGAGTGGCCCAGTCAGAGTCCTGACCTCAACCCGATTGAGATGCTGTGACATAACCACAAGAAAGCGATTCACACCAGACATCCCAAGAATATTGCTGAACTGAAACAGTTCTGTAAAGAGGAATGGTCAAGAATTACTCCTGACCGTTGTACACGTCTGATCTGCAACTACAGGAAACGTTTGGTTGAAGTTATTGCTGCCAAAGGAGCTGCAACCAGTTATTAAATACAAGGGTTCACATACTTTTTCCACCTGCAATGTGAATGTTTACATGGTGTGTTCAATAAAAACATGGTAACATTTAATTCTTTGTGTGTTATTAGTTTAAGCAGACTGTGATTGTCTATTGTTGTGACTTAGATGAAGATCAGATCACATTTTATGACCAATTTGTGCAGAAATCCATATCATTCCAAAGGGTCCACATACTTTTTCTTGCAACTGTATGTGTTATGGTGCCCTTGCAAAATGCTGTATGTGGGCGAGACCACATGTGACCTAAAAACCAGGTTAAATAACCATAGGCAATCCATCAGAAGTAAAAGACAAGATCTGCCGTTGTCAAAAGATTTTGCGTAAAAAAAATCATAAAGAAAATTAATTGAGATTTTGGATCATGTAAAACCGCTAGAAATAGGAGGTGACAGGTTAACTGTACTAAAGAAAAATGAGCTCAGATGGATTTTCTGTTTAGATACCTTGAAACCTAAGGGACTAAATGTTGAGTTTAGGGTAACAGGGGGGACGGTGGGCTAGCGCCCTCTCCTCTATTGCCTGGGTTCTCATGTATCCCGAACGCTGTATTGGGTGGATCCAGTTGAAGTTACGCGGATCAATTATGCCACAATGTGATTTTTTTATATCTGCATGACTTGAATGTATAATCAGGAATTCGACCTGTTGGGTTGATGATTTGGTCTGTGAAAAGTAACGGGAATAAGGAGGATGGCAGATAGATCTATTGCCCAAAAGATTGCCATGTTGTAAAATGGCGGAAAAGGCAGGCTTTGCAGCGCTGGGGTCTGTGACGTCAGGTTCGCGGGCACGTGATGCACGCGGTGCGTGCCGACGCAGCATACCAGACGTTGCGGCCTCTGGTCTCCGCCTACTGGTGACGTACAGTTGTTATGTACCGCCCAACAGGAGGGGTAAGAGTAGACACATGCGCATTGGCGGGGAAGAGACCCGGAGAATCAGCGTGACTCCACACTAGCTAAGACGTCATCCCCTGGGTTCTTTTCACAAACTCCCAGCAAGGTATAGATGTACGTTAAGTGTTTTTAATTGCACCATGCACTTTAACTTATGCACTTTATTATATGCACAATGATTATGAAATATTGGAATAGATATCACAGCTATAACACTACAGGATATGTATGGGACGTTGGGCGGTCTCAGTTCTCATTTGAGATGTGGTGTAAATGAATGAATTGTAACATGTCCTCAAAGGGGAGTGCACTTTTTTTGTATTGGTTGATGAATTAATTGGAAACAACCTTATCATGTATTTATACTGGCACTATTGCACTTTATGTTTCACCTGACTTGAGAAAGGTTCTGTGAGAGAACCGAAACGTTGTCACTTGATATGTGTGAATAAAGAACACATTTTATCTTTCAAGGAGTGCTGCGGACTTTCTTTGCTATATATACAGTACAGACCAAAAGTTTGGACACACCTTCTCATTCAAAGAGTTTTCTTTATTTTCATGACTATAAAGGCATCAAAACTATGAATTAACACATGTGGAATTATATACAAAACAAACAAGTGTGAAAAAACGGAAAATATGTCATATTCTAGGTTCTTCAAAGTAGCCACCTTTTGCTTTGATTACTGCTTTGCACACTCTTGGCATTCTCTTGATGAGCTTCAAGAGGTAGTCCCCTGAAATGGTCTTCCAACAGTCTTAAATGAGTTCCCAGAGATGCTTAGCACTTGTTGGCCCTTTTGCCTTCACTCTACGGTCCAGCTCACACCAAACCATCTCGATTGGGTTCAGGTCCAGTGACTGTGGAGGCCAGGTCATCTGGCGCAGCACCCCATCACTCTCCTTCATGGTCAAATAGCCCTTACTTTCAAATTTTTCCCAATTGTTCGGCTGACTGACTGACCTTTATTTCTTAAAGTAATGATGGCCACTCGTTTTTCTTTACTTAGCTGCTATTTTCTTGCCATAATACAAATTCTAACAGTCTATTCAGTAGGACTATCAGCTGTGTATCCACCTGACTTCTCCTCAACGCAACTGATGGTCCCAACCCCATTTATAAGGCAAGAAATCCCACTTATTAAACCTGACAGGGCACACCTGTGAAGTGAAACCATTTCAGGGGACTACCTCTTGAAGCTCATCAAGAGAATGCCAAGAGTGTGCAAAGCAGTAATCAAAGCAAAAGGTGGCTACTTTGAAGAACCTAGAATATGACATATTTTCAGTTGTTTCACACTTGTTTGTTATGTATATAATTCCACGTGTGTTAATTCATAGTTTTGATGCCTTCAGTGTGAATCTACAATTTTCATAGTCATGAAAATAAAGAAAACTCTTTGAATGAGAAGGTGTGTCCAAACTTTTGGTCTGTACTGTATATATATATATATATATATGTATGCATGCCCCAGTTAATGCATACATCTATATACTGTGTGTATATATATATATATATATTTATATACCTATAGTCTGGTGGCCAAAATAATGTCCCCCAAGCACGGGTGCCCCCCCAGCTGTTGCTGCCTAGATGACTGGACAATTATGTCCAGTGGCGGTCACTTAAATAGACAGAGGATTAATAGAGATCCTCTGCCTTTTGATAACATCTCCAGGAGGTCCGGAGATGTTTAGCATTACAAAGATAGGGGAACAAAGGGCTCCCCTGCCTTTGTAATCTGCGGACCTCCGGCGCTGTAATTACAGCGCCGGAGATTCGCATTCACTTCACAGGCCCCCACCTGGAAGCGCGCACCAGGACGCGTGAGCTGGTGCGGTGACGTCATATCAACGCAACAGCCCATGTCGACTTGCCTGCAGGCGTGCGGCTCTGCGCTCTGCAGTTGAGCAGAGCAGTCCCAATTCAGAATCAACCGCTGCAAGACAAGCATCTAAAAGCGAGGATCATCCCCTACAATGAGCAATTAACCCCTGGAGAACCCCTGGACTGGCTGAGTAACCCTTTACCCTCTAGACCAACGAGCATTAACCCCTACATTTCCCTTATAACCCCTAAACCACCAATCCATACCCTATACCACAACCCCTTCATTGCTTCCATACCCAGCCCACTGCCACACATTAACCCCTACAATTCCCAACATTGCATTAACCGCATCAATATTAATGCATTGCCCTGATCATTAACCACCAATGCATTTGCCACTAACCCTGCATTAACCCTTGCAGGACCACTCCTGCAACCCCATATTGCATTTAACCCTTTGTTTTCCATAGGGACAGTGTGTAGCCAGGTGGGTGGGAGTGTGTGTGTGTGTGTGTAAGTATTATTTAGATAGTTTGTAGCGTGGAATTGTAGTTGGGAGTGTGTTGTGTTAGCGTAGTTTAGGTGTATTGTAGTGTTGTTACTGTATAGCGGTGTATGTCCATATGTATAGATATATTTAAAAACCATTGATATAAATACAGTCCTGATCAAAAGTTTAAGACCACTTGAAAAATTGCAAAAAAATCATATTTAGGATGGCTGGATCTTAACAAGGTTCCAAGTAGAGCTTCAACATGCAACAAAAAGAAATGGGAGTGAGACAAAACATTTTTTGAGCATTCAATTTAATGAAAACAACGAATAAACTGAAACAGGCTGTTTTTCAGCTGATCAAAAGTTTAGGACCACACCTCCAAAAAAAACACTAAACTCCCCCAAAACAGAAATCCAACTTCCAAACATGAACTCAGTAATGAGTAGCTCCGACTTTATTGTTTATCACTTCAAAAATTTGTTTCAGCATCCTTGATGCAAGCGTTTCCATGAGGTGAGTGGGAACATTTCTCCAAGTGGTGAAGGCGGCCGCAGGAAAGCCATCTACTGTCTGGAATTTTTGTAAACTTCCCTTGCCATCCATCCCCAAAGGTTCTCAATTGGATTTAGATCAGGGGAACACACAGGATGGGCCAAAAGAGTGATGTTATTCTCCTGGAAGAAGTCCCTTGTCCTGCGGGCATTGTGTACTGTAGCGTTGTCCTGTTGAAAAACCCAGTCGTTAACACACAGACGAGGGCCCTCAGTCATGAGGAATGCTCTATGCAACATCTGGACATAGCCAGCGGCCGTTTGACGCCCCTGCACTTCCTGAAGCTCCATTGTTCCACTGAAGGAAAAAGCACCCCAGACAATTATGGCGCCCCCTCCACTGTGGCGCGTAGAAAACATCTCAGGTGGGATCTGCTTGTCATGCCAGTAACGTTGGAAACCATCAGGACCATCAAGGTAAATTTTTTTCTCATCAGAGAATAAAACTTTCTTCCACCTTTGAATGTCCCATGTTTGGACTTTGCAAGAGAGCACCAAACGAGCAGTTCTGTGGCGTTCAAGGAGATGAGGTCTTTGAAGATGTTTTTTGTTTTTGAAGCCTTTCAGTCTCAGATGAGGTCTGATGGTTATGGGGCTACAGTCAGCACCAGTAAGGGCCTTAATTTGGGTCGAGGATCGTCCAGTGTCTTGACAGACAGTCAATTGGATCCTCCGTCTCAGTGCTGGTGAAATTTTTTTGGGTCTTCCACTTGACTTTTTTGTTCCATAACCCTCAGGATCATTTAAGAAATTCCAAATGACGTCTTACTGCTTATGCAGTTCAACAACCCGACCACGTTCAAAAAGGGAGAGTTTTTTTGCCTTTTGTCATCACAACGTGTGACTACCTGACAGAAAAATTACAATGAATCCACATCTTTGCACAGATTTGGCATTTTAAAGGCATGTGGTCCTAAAATTTGGATCAGCTGAAAAAGAGCCTGTTTCAGTTTAATCGTTATTTTCAATTAATTGAATGCTCAAAAAATGTTTTGTCTCACTCTCATTTCTTCTTGTTGCATGTTGAAGCTCTACTTGAAACTTTGTTAAGATCCAACAATGTAAAATATGATTTTTTGCCATTTTTCAAGTGGTCTTAAACTTTTGATCAGGACTGTATATATAGATATAGTAGAATTTATAGACTGTAGACATGTATTTGTTAAATAAATTCCTTTATTGTTTAAAATACAGTTTTGTAGTCGCCGCCATAACATAGCACACGTAGTTTAGAAAGGTAGAGCAACAAGGAAGATGGTTATTAGTATTTATTGTATAAATAGGCAGAGTTATCAATAGACAATTTACTCCTATTTATGAATATGACTTGTTAATATTAACACAAAATATTAATAATTAATATTTCCTTTCACTCACGCCTAGACGCTAAATGCCTCCTGGAGTTGTCTTAAAAGCGTATGATCTAACTATGCCGTAGTAAATTTTATGACTACAGCAACAGGAGTGGGCATTTGTTGCCAAGGGCCCTCAGGGGAAAACTGGCTACCTCCCACATCCCCGCTATCAAAAATTTGGCGGATCACATGGTCTGTGCCTCCACAGATATTGCCTCTTCCTTTCACTTCCTCTACTCTGAACTTTACAACCTACCCTGGCCTGTCTCAGGGCAACTAGAACGTGGACCTGAACCCCTTTCTCAGTCCCCCAGATTATCTGAATTGCAGTCCGCTAGTTTAGAATCCCCATTCAAGGAGGTAAAACTCAAAACAGTTCTTAAATCCTTACCGGGGGCAAAAGTCCAGGTCCTGACGGGTTTACGGCTAGGTTCTATAAATCTCTCTTGACTTCTATCTCCCCCTTGTTGCTTTGGGTCTTCAATGCGGTGTCTCCTAAACCTGGTCAGAACCTGCACTCATGTGCCAGTTATCGTCCTCCTAAACGTAGATCTCAAAATATTTGGCAAATTACTAGCTAAATTTTACCCTCGATTATCCACACTGACCAGGTGGGGTTTGTGCCGGGATGGGGGGCCCGTGACAACACCCTGAAGACAATAGATATTATCCATCATGTAAAAATAAATAACTCCCCCTCATGATTCTGTCCCTAGACACTGAAAAATACTTCGACAGCATCTCCTAGCACTAAATCCATACGGTCCTCTCCCACATAGGCATAGGTCCGGGATTTTTATCGAAGATTCTTAGCTTATATCAACAACCTTCAGCCCGAGTCAAAGTCAATGGCACCCTTTCCCACCCCTCTTCCCTATTCATAATGGTACGCGACAAGGCTGCCCATTGTCTCCCCTACTATATGTCTTGATCATGGAGCATCTTATGTCCTCCATCCATAACAACCCTGACATCTCAGAGTAAGAATTGGAGGCCATGAATACAAATGCACGGCTTTGGCGGATGTCCTCCTGCTCTATATAACTAACCCCCACATTTCTCTACCATCTTTGCTTCATGAAATCTCCCGCTTTGGTGACTGGACCAATTTCAAGATCAATATGCCCAAGTCTAAAGCTTTAAATGTTTCCCTACCCGGTTCCTTGGTCTCGTATTTTCCCTTTGCCGGGCCATCAAATGGGATAACATACCTAGGTATAAAAATTACCGCTGACCTATCGCAACTCTTTAGATTAAACTTCTCCCCTCTCCTCCAATGATTCCAGAAAGATCTGGAGTCTTGGCATCGACGGGATTTTTCCTGGTTTGGCAGAATAAGCACTTTTAAAAATTAACCTGCTACCAAAACTACTCTATCTCCTACAAATCATCCCCCTCTGCATACCGTCAATATTCTGGTCCCAAATATTCTGGTCCCAAAAAATTTGTATGGTCACCTGGTAAACCGCGGCTCAAATGGGAAATAATGACCAATCCTAAGGAGGTGGGAGGGGTTGGTCTCCCGGATTGTCGCCTATATTACCACTCTGCCGCCTATGCTAAGCTTTTAGACATGATGCGCACTGATACCTCCAAGTTATGGGTGCACATAGCACGAGACTCTTCCTCTTGTTCTCTGACAGTACTCCCATGGCTAATAGGTACTCCACGCTCTATCTCCCCTAAGCAGTCCTTCACAACCCACCATACTTTGGCTACACTAGCATCCATTAGCCGTCACACCTCTCTTATTGACCCTAAAGGCCCCCTTGTTCCGATTACTGATCATCTGCGCTTCCCTCCACGGCATTCCCCCCATTCATTTCTCCAAGGCACAAAAACTCGCCCACTCAGGTTCTGTCATGTCCTCTCGGGATATTCCCTGAAGACTTTATCCCTACTGTTAGAGACCCACAACCCATCGGCACAAAATTCTTTTGAACATCTGCAACTCCAGCACTTCTACTCCTCCATTCCCAAGACCCACACATTAACCCGAAAACTCTCAGCATTCGAACAGATATGCATGGCCCCGTCAGCGATATTGAGAAATATATCAACATTATACAAGTTGCTAATACATCAACGCTCTTCTCTAGAGATGACCTTGCGGTACGCCCGGCGGTCGTTTCGCGGCAAACTTTGCTTGTACGCTGTTCGCCGAACGGGCGAACATATTGCGATATTTGCGCCCGCCATATTCAATTACATTGTGAAGAACTTTGACCCATGACACATCCATCAGGTGGTACAGGACAGCCAATTGAGACGTATCAGCACATGGACAAACCCCCTACCTTATAAATAAACCTGATCTGGGCGCCATTTTACATTCAGTCTTTTGCCAGTGCAGGGAGAGGTTGTGGAGGAGCAGGGACAGACTGTTAGGGACACAAAACGCTAGCTAATAGGGCCACAAAAGTCCTTTTAAGGACTGGTATAGATGTGCTATTGATAGGTGTGACTTACTGAGGGGTGTGATATACTTATAATATAATTTCTAACATAGAAAGTATTTTATAGTGCAATTGTATTGTGCAGAAGTTGTGTGCGGTTCTGCTGCAATACTGCAGCTGCAAAGAGTGCCAAACGCTATTGGAACAAATAATTTCTACTGGTGTGATTTACCAGTTGCCACCCCAATAAACTGATTGAAGCGGGGGTGCTATATACCAATAATATAGTGCATTTAGGTAGTGCAGCATTAGTCTGTGGTTTTGCTGCGTTACCGCATCTACACAAAGTGAAAAACACTATTTGAAGAAATAATTTCTCTCCTGGTGTGATTAACCAGTTGCCCCCCCTAAAAAACTGATTGAAGCAGGGGTGTTATATACCAATAATATACTTTCTATATAGTGCATTTAGGTAGTGCAGCATTTGTCTGCGGTTTTGCTGCGTTACCGCATCTAGACAGAGTGAAAAACACTATTTGAAGAAATAATTTCTACTGGTGTGATTACAAAAAACAAAATGGCTGCACACCGTTATATATACAAACAATAGAGCTAAGAAATGGGGGTCATTCTAGATAAAAATAGTACAATACCAACTATAAATGAGTAATGGAAGCTCTTAGCGCACATACGTGTCGGGCCCATCTACCAGGCGTCAAGGTGGCTTCCGCAGATGGGTCCCTAACACTAAATATACTGCCTCACTTTGGACTTACTTAAGACTACAATATTCAGGGCAGTGTTGGAACCAGATACAAATGTACTCTGCTCAGAAGTCCTAGGTAGATGGGTGTGTTCAGTCTAAAAGAGGTGCTACCCTCAATATATTGCAAATAACCCCCATTTCTTAGCTCTATTGTTTGTATATATAACGGTGTGCAGCTATTTTGTTTTTTGTAATTATGTTTGCTTCATGGATATGCACCTGTGATTCTGAAGGTTCTAGTCAAAATTTTCTTGCAATATATTGAGGGTAGCACCTCTTTTAGACTGAACACGCCCATCTACCTGGGACTTCTGAGCAGAGTACGTTTGTAGCTGGTTAATATACTTTATAGTGCATTTAGTTAGTGCAGCATTTATCTGCAGTTTTGCTGCGTTACCGCATCTACACAGAGTGAAAAACACTATTTGAAGAAATAATTTCTACTGGTGTGATTTACCAGTTGCCCCCCCAAAAAAACTGATTGAGGCGTGTGATATATCTTCTTCCACAAATACTGCTCTTCTATAGGGACTTTTGTCACAGGGTCATTTTGAAAATGACAGGCAAAGGAAAAGGCAGGCCATTCCGCAGGGGTGGTAGGGGTCGGGCAGGTGCACCAGGCCGTAGCCTAAGTGGGAAGTTGCAGAAGGTGCGTGCGATTACGTCAAAGGACGCACCTCATCCTCTCTATCTGTACCCTCTTCACTCTCTGCTGTGTGCAGCCCCAAAGACACCACCACCGCAACCATATCCCATCCGCTCGAGTCAGAGGAATTATTTTTCCATCCATTACAAGACCTTACCGATGCGCAGCCATTCTTGGCATCGGATCAGGAAGAGGAGGTATCAATGGTCTTCACCGTGCAGTCTGACGACAGTACCCGGATCAGTCCAAGGAGGCTGTTTCCTGCTGTTGTTGCCTACTCTGAGATCTCTAACGTCAGTGGTGTTGAAGGTGACGAATCCGATGATGATGTGTCGATGGACGTCACGTGGGTGCCGACAAGAGAGCAAGAGGAGGGGAGTTCAGAGGGAGAGACAGAGCAGCAGATAGGGAGGAGAAGCAGGCAGAACTTACAGTGCACAGGACGCAAAAAGCAGACTGCTAATGTATCTGGAACAAGCCATCTACCATGCACGGTCACATATGGCGCTACCAGGACACCGACACATGGCTCCGCAGTGTGGGCTTTTTTTAACGTGTCCGCTGCTGACAATAGTGTTGCCATCTGCAGCCTGTGCTGTCAACGCATAAGTCGCAGTAAGCCCAACACTCACCTAGGGATGACCGCCTTAAGAAGGCACCTGTCCTCCCATCACCGGGCCCAGTGGGAGCAACAACATCAGAACCCACAAAGCCACACTCCCGGTCCTGCCTCTTCTCCTTCTCCTCTCTCCTCCCAGTTTTCCTCCACTCCACCTTCCACCGTGCCGTCGTCACATTTATGTGGCAAAAGGCAGGCCTCCTTGCCCCAAATGTTAGAGCGAAAAAAGATGATGACGCCAGATAACCCTCGTGCCCAACGGCTGACCGCTGACCGGAACTGCTAGCCCGCCAACTACTTCCATATAAATTGGTGGACTCGGAGGCCTTTAGAAAATGTGTGGCCATTGGAACACCACAATGGAATGTCCCCGGAAGGAAATATTTCTCCCAGAAGGACATCCCAGAGCTATATGGCCACGTTCAGCGGCAAGTGAATGTATCTCTGGCACACAGTGTCGTTGCCAAGATACATCTGACCACAGACACGTGGTCTAGCAAACACGGGCAGGGAGGGTACATAACTTTTACTGCCCATTGGGTGAACCTTCTGACGGCCGTCAAGCATGTAACCCATGGCACCCATGTGGATTTGGTGTTACCGCCAGGGATTGCATGCAGGCCTGCCTCTTCTTCTCCTCCTCCTACTCCATCCTCCGTCTCCTCCTCGGCTGACTCCTTCTTTTCCACTGCTACCGTCACTTCTGCTGCGCTCCCAAGCTCCCCAGAACCTATTTGACGTGCCTTGTGAGACGTTGCCATGCTGTGCTGCGGCTGTTGTGCCTCGAAGCCAAGAGCCACACCGATCCTGCACTGCTTTCAGCTCTGTGGTCACAGGCCAAGCAGTGGCTAACCCCACTCAATTTGACAGTTGGTAAAGTAGTGTGCGACAACGGTACCAAACTGCTGAGCGCGCTGAAACAGGGCAAAATGACACGTCCTGAACTTAGTCATGCAGCGATTCGTTGCCAAATACCCCGGGTCCAGGACGTCTTGTTGCAGGTAAGGAAAATCTCTGGCCATTTTAGAAGATCTTACACGGCCATGGCTCGCCTTGTTGACATTCAGCGTCAACACCACCTGCCCGTCAGATGTCTGATTTGTGACTGCCCGACGTATATGCTTGATAGGCTGCTCCAGCAGAAATGTGCAGTTAATGACTACCTGTACAAACTCTGCGGCAGGACAGGTTCTGGGGAGATTGTTTTTTTTTTCACCGCGCCACTGGCTGCTAATGCGCGACGCAGGCAGACTTCTGCGGCCATTTGATGAGATCACCAAACTGGTCAGTCGCAGCCAGGGCGCCATCAGTGACATCGTACCTTACGCCTTCTTTCTGGAACGTGCATTGCGTTGTGTCATTCATCAAGCCTTCGAGGAGCAGGAAGATGAGGAAGTCGCAATGCTGGATGAATTCCCAGGGGGGCTACTCCATCTGAGACAAGTCAACAGGAGTCTGAAGAGGAGTCAGAGGAGGATGGTGCTGGGGCGGAGGAGGAGCAAGAAGAGCATGCTTTAAATGTTTCTGGGATCCCTGGTGTTGTCTGTGGCTGGGGGGAAGAGAACGAGGACAACATTATCCTGTATGATAAGCAGGAGCCAGGCCACTCAACCGCTTCCAGTTTAGTGCAAATGGGGGCCTTCATGCTCCATTTTTTTAAGAGGGACCCCCATATAAAAAGCATAAAGGGCAAGGACCATTACTGGGTGGCAACGTAGTTAGACCCCCGGTATAAACACAAAATGGCGTAAATGTTACCACCATCACAGAGGGCTGACAGAATGCAGCACTTCCAGGCATTGCTTCAAGAAATGTTGCATTCTGCTTTTGAGGGCACTGGCAGAGGAATTTCCACTCACAGAGAAACCGTTGCGGATACCAATCCAACAGCGCATGCAAGAAGAGGGCGTTTTGAAGATGTGTTGGTGACTTCGGATATGAGATCATTCTTGCAGCTAACCCATCGACAGCCATCCTCCGGATCCAGCCTCAGGGAATGCCTAGACCGACAGGTGTACAACTACATCGGGTTAACGGCTGATGTGGACGCTCTGAGAAGCGATGAACCTGGACTACTGGGTGTGCAGGCTTGACCTGTGGCCAGAGCTGGCACAATTTGCCATGGAACTGTAGGCTTGCCCCTCGTCCAGTGTCCTGTCCGAAAGGACGTTCAGTGCAGCAGGGGGATTGTGACCAATTAGCGCACTCACCTAGCTCACGACAGTGTGGACTACCTCACATTTCTAAAAATGAATGAGGCATGGATCTTGGAGGAATTCAACATATGTGACGAGTCGACCACGTTTGATTGAATTTCCTCATGACAGCCCACAAATATCCGCCACCACCCAGAACAAATCATGGTCCCTGTCTTAGGTAAATACAGTGGCATAAAAGGCCTTTTATGTCAGTTGAATGCATAATTTTTGTGGCCTGTACTGGCATATTTATCCTGTGACCGCCTAATATACCTCCAGCCACAGAATCCAAAGTTCTTTGCTGTCAGGTGAATGCCTATTGGCTCATTTTTGGGGCCTGTACTGGCCGTCAGTTACATATTTATCCTGTGACCGCCTAATAATGTACCTCCAGCCACAGAATCCAAAGTTCTTTGCTGTCAGGTGAATGCCTATTGGCTAATTTTTGGGGCCTGTACTGGCTGACAGTTACATTTTTTATCTCTAGCCACATAATCACACCCTTGTCTCACTGCTCTGCTTCTCATTATAGTGGCGTATGAACCGCATTCACCATAAGGACCTTCTAATATCACAGGGTCATGTGACTGTGCCCCTCACCCCGTACTGTGCCCCCATATACCCTGCATTTTGCCCTCTTACCACACCCTGTGCAGTGCCCCTAGTTATTCCATGTACTGTGCCCTCTTATACTCTTTTATCCCGTCACGGTATGGCGGTGGTTTCCGGTCACTGTGCAGAGGTGTTTTCCAGTCAATGTGTGGTATCCAATAACTGGATGTCCATAACTGTATCCCTTTCCCTGCCCACGCCATCCTTTTTTAGACCTGGCATGAGCGGGAAAAATATGAAGATTGTGGTGCTAATGACCTGTGCGCCACAATCTGTATCAGAAATCCGCCTAACGTAGACGTATTTCTATATAATAAATGACCACCTAATTGTATTATTAATCGGGGGTAGGGATAATATCTTTATATTATATAGATTCTAGTGTATTATACTGTGCCCTGTATTTCCCAGTAGAAAATGATCATTGGGAAACACAGTCCTCATCCCTGACCACCAGGACCAGTTAGCGCTCTGTCAGTAAATGGCGGCCTCAACTCTCCGCCACGCTGCTTCGCTGTGTACTGGTGCTTATTCTGACACTAGGGCTGGGTTCACATGCTATTTTTGCCATCCATTTAATGCATAGCAAAAATGTATGCGTTAACAGATGAATCAGACTGATGCCGTACAGTGGCGTCCGTTCACCATACAGTTCCACGTTAGAAATAAAATTAATGTTAACGTATGCATTTTTTTAAATATACTCTGCAGGATACAAAAACATGGAGTGCTGCACATTTGTATACATCAAACTGATAGTAAATAAAAATTTTCTAGGATCCAGCAGGGCACATTTTTAAGAATTTCGCTTTAAGATGCATAAAAATGGCCCCTTATTAAAATACAAATTGTTTGTGGGAATTTTTGCCAATGATCCACCTCTGGTATATCACTGTCCATGTTGTGGGACTATTTGTGCACTTCTACTAAGTATTTGGTGACTGCAAATATGAGCTGAAGGTTTTTCAGTTTCGCCTGCCATTAAAATGAATGGGGTCCACCGCAAACTTGCGGTTAGCTATTATTTGATCGCGTTCGCGAACCATCCCGGCCGATGTTCGTCCATCACTATTCTTCACACCTCCCCCCCTTCTGCCAGTTCTGAGAGCGTGACTTTGGTATATACCTCATCCCCTCTCAATGGAATGGGAGCTTCCTTTTATCCCATAAAGTGCTGATCTCCACTAAGGCCCAGTAAACCAGATATAAAATTGTATCCAGATGGTATAGGGTGCCTGTGCTCCTCTATAAGTGGTTTCCCACAGTGTCAGATCGCTGTTGGAGATGTCACACGGAGGAAGGTATGATGATCCATATCTGGTGGCATTGTGCGGCCCTACGCCCCTTTTGGAACTGTACACAAGACACAAGACAATCCGAGAGGTGACATGCATCCCTATGCCAAACTCCCCTGAATCTCTCTTATTATTTGTGCTTGACCCTAACATCCCTGCCTATAAGAACTCGCTTCTAAAGTACATGATTCAGGCAGCAAAAGCAGTCATTCCACGGCACTGGAAATCCCCCTCCCCACCCTCACTAGAGGAATGGTTTGAGGAGATCACTCTATATCAACAAATGAAGGACCTAATTATCGTGACTCCATCAGACTCCTCAAGATTCCTGAAAACCTGGGGCTCATGTGAGACGTTCCGCTCTTCAGAGATGTTTAGGAACCTGCAGCTGTGAGCCAAACACAGTTATCTCCGTAGCCATCCCTACCCTCCCTTTTTTCCCTCCCCTCCTTCTTGTTTCTTTTCCATTATTTTCTTTCTTCTTTTTTATCACTTATTCAGTTGTTATGTTATATACTTGATTATTTGTTCTTACTAGGGTTGAGCGAAACCGAATTGCAAAGTTCGGGTTCGTACCGAACTTTGCGAGTTCAGGTACCCGGACCTGAACCCGGACTTTTTCACTGAAGGTGATTTTATTATTTTTCCATTATACAATGGTTAGAAAGGAAATTATCAGCATTCTTAAGACAGAATGCTAAATAAAATGGCCACTGAGGGGTTAAAAATAACATGTACGGTATAACTTTCTGTGCTCAATAATATTAAATCATGCAGCAGCATGCGTAAGGACTAGGAATGAGCGAACCCGTCGAAGTTTGGGTTCTCCGGGTTCCACCAAACTTCAGGTCAAAGTTCGGGTTCGGGACCCGAACTTGAACCCGAACCAGGACCCTATTAAAGTCAATGAGAACCCGAACTTAACTTTATTATTTTCCGTTATAACATGGTTATAACATGAAATAATAGCATTCTTAAGACAGAATGCTAAATAAAATGGCCATTGAGGGGTTAAAAATAAAAAATAAACTCACCTTATCCACTTGATCGCGCAGCCGGTATCCTCTTCTTTCTTCAGATGACGTCATCGCAGGTACTTTTGCAGGTCCTGCAGAAAGAAGAGGATACCGGCTGCATTTGATAAAAAATAAAAATAAAACTTTGTTGTTTTCATTGTGTTTGTCTTTTGCTTAAACTGTTCAATACAGTAGACTGTTGGCTTCCTAGCCAGTAGTTCTGTGGTAATGACATGTATGTTGCCTTTCTTTCCTTCAAGGAATGTATAAAATACATTTGCATATTAAATACAGAGGAGTCGGAGTCGGAAGTACCAAAAACTGAGGAGTCGGAGCATTTATCTACCGACTCCACAGCCCTGGTTTTTACGTCTACACATTAATATTTATGTCAACATATCTGACAAATACTTTGGCATCTCACTTATATGAGTATTAATTTTGCTTTTAAAAACAAAATTCATTATTAACCTTAATAGATCTGTTTTACTCTTTACTCATAATTTATTGTGAGTACTGAGATAACTAATATTTATAGGGGTTTTTATTGTTAATCAAGCTATTGAGTTGATTTATTTAGTAAAAACTATTAACAAAAAAAAAGATTCATGAAAACTGTCTAAAATTAAAACTGGCTTTGTTACCCATAGCAACCAATAACACAGCAATTATTTTTCAAGAGCTAAATACAAAATAAAAGTTGTGTTGTATTTGGTTTTATCAATCTCCCCAGTAGTGCTTACTATATCTTTTTTGACTTGTAGTGTTATATAATATCATTTTTTGATCCTTTAATTTATTTCATCATTTTTAACATTGATTATTATTTAACATTATTTATTTAACATTATTATTATTTTTATTACATTTTCTACTGGGCATCTCGGTAACTTGCATTGGCATATGTTAAGGCATACTGTATTTAAATCATAACAGGCAATTAAGGACCATAGTCTGTCTTCACAGGACTAGTGCTCATAATTTTAGGTAAACTTTTAAGTGTAATTTTACCAAATTTATAATACACTTCAGTAGCCATGATATTAAAGGTGACAATGAATTGTCTTTTGGCTTATTGCGATAATGTATTTTTGATTAACTTATATGTTCTTGTTATGTGATAAGCCGTTCTAATAAACACTGGTTAATAAATCGCATTGGCTCCTTTTTTTTATTCAGCCTTTCTTCTTTGCTATGTACTCTGCATTTGGAAGTTTCCTTACTTCCCCCCCCCCCCCTAATGCTGTTTCAACTTTGCTTAAAATGAAGAGACAGATCTCAAGACGAAAGGACTGTACATGAATTATGGACCTTGATGAGTAATATCAGAAGGAAAAAAAGGGGCTGCATGAGGTTGTGGTAAAGGAGGAAGTTAGACTGTGATTATCAAGATTCTAGTCATAGGTTTTTAAAAGGGAAATATGAAAATAAGTTTATTCTTGGTCTAATTTTTTTCAATAAGTAAAAAATAAAATGACACATTAAATGAAAAAAACAATATGTTTGTACAATACCATTGACTTACAGTAAAGGGAATGTGGAAATGGACCTATTTAAATCATGTTTATATTAAACACATTTTTAGAATGTTTTTTTTCTTTTACAATTTTATTTATTTTTTATTGCTAAAATCCTGTAGTATTTGCATTGACAACTTAGCCTAAAATATGTCAAGATTTCCGGTTCTGTACAGGAAACTTTTCAATAGTCATCACAATATCATCCCAGGCAGGATTACAATGACAGATATCACATCTGTATAGATAATACATGGTCCACCATTTTCAATAGGTGATATCACAGCTTATCTACTCACTTCTTACCTCTGTACAAGTCACTGAGCATGCCTAGAAAAATCTGCCTTTGAAGTCAATATAAAAACTTCCAGTCATGCACCCTCTTGTGTGGACATTAAGCATGAAATGCTCTGATGCTCAACTCAGAGGGGCTGCCTGGGTGAAGAAGGGTTTATGTCCAGGTTCAGCTCTGAGCCCGAACAACCCCTTTAAAGCATTTATTTTTTATAATCTGTGACATTGAGAGCTTAATACTGGGCGCCCTTTAAAAACAAAGAAAAGGTAGCTGGTAAAGGATTACTGTTCTGATAACATCAGGACCTTCTTTCGAGTCCCACTATGAATATGTGAAGAGATTCTGGATTTTGTATTTCACATGATTTGACTTTGCAGCTTGGTGTTGTATTGGCTATAGAAGTGTATACAGGGGAACAATACTCAAGAAGGGAATCTGCTAAATTTGCGCTAAAATCACCTGTACTGAAATCTTCCTGCCCTCTAGACATTTCTGCTTTGGCTAAGGGTGATGGCACACAGTGCAGTTCTGACATGCGTTCAGGATGCAGTTTTCAAATAGCCAGTTTAGCAGCCTCATTAAACCCTGGTGTTCTGCATTGTGGGAATGAGTTAATTTTAGCTAACTACAATAAAAAAATGCATCCTGAACACATGTCAGAACTGCACTGTGTGCCAGCACCCTTAGGCTGTGGCAAAATAGTCTTCTTTAACGGAAATAGTAGACAATTTATTGCAAGATAAGATCAAACAGGCCCTTAAAGAAAATAAGATAAGCTAGAGGAATTTGAGCATAAGCTATCACTAATGGAAGAGGAATTGAAATCATTACATGTAAAGCTAAAGGAAGTCAATAAAACAAATGAGGAGTTGAAAGGGAAAGTAGATGACCTGGAAAATCGGGCAAGGAGAAACAACAAAAGAATAATAGGTATTCCAGAATCGTATAACACCAATGTTCTGAAGGAGTTAGTAGATGTTCAGATCCCTAAGAAACTGTACCTGTAAAGACTTCTTAAAATAGAGTGAATTCATAGACTGGGTCCACTAGAACAGTGTTCCTCAACTTCAGTCCTCAGGGCCCACCTGCTGGTCATGATTTGAGAATATCCCACAGAATGAATCACCAGCTCAATACTAAGAAAATCCTGAAAAAAAGACCAGCAGGTGGGCCCTGAGGACTGGAGCTGAGGAACACTGCACTAGTAGATAGT
This sequence comes from Bufo bufo, assembly GCF_905171765.1. Classification (NCBI taxonomy): domain Eukaryota; kingdom Metazoa; phylum Chordata; class Amphibia; order Anura; family Bufonidae; genus Bufo; species Bufo bufo. The sequence goes on along the minus strand of NC_053391.1, from coordinate 570,687,112 downwards.
CAAGAGAGGAAGCACCCAAGAACTGCGATAGCTAGATTTCCAGATTATAGTGAGAAAGAGACACTGTTGAAAATTTATAGACAATCAAGACAGATTAATGGGAGGGGCTGGAGAAGATCCAGTGGTCATGGTCCATATCCGAACCAATGACAAAGTTAGAGGAAGGTGGAGAGTCCTTAAAAATGATTTTAGGGATTTAGGTCAAAAGCTTAGGGCAAAAACCACAAAGGTATTGTTTTCCAAAATACTGCCTGTACCACGAGCCACACAAGAAAGGCAGTGGGAGATTAGGGAGGTTAACAAGTGGCTCAAGAACTGGTGTAGGAAGGAGGGGTTTGGGTTCCTGGAGAACTGGGCCGACTTCTCTCTTGGCTACAGGCTCTATTGTAGGGATGGGCTGCACCTCAATGGGGAAGGGGCAGCTGTGTTGGGGGAAAAGATGGCTAGAAGGTTGGAGGAGTGTTTAAACTAGGGACTGGAGGAGGGTAATTACATTATAGGATGGGAAGATAGTGCAGATAGAGACCGGGGGCAAGGTAGTAGGACTGGGGGAGGAATGGAAGGAGGGACTAGAACAGTTCCGAAGAAAAGGTGTAGGGTAAAAAATATACATAAACCACTTAATTATATGTATACTAATGCCAGAAGCCTGACTAATAAAACTGGGCAACTGGAATTAGTGATGTGTGAGGAGGACTATGACATAGTGGGTATTACTGAGACATGGCTAGTTAATACCTATGACTGGGCAGTCAATGTACAAGGTTACAGTCTGTTTAGAAAGGATCGTCAAAACCGGAGAGGGGGAGGGGTCTGCCTTTATGTTAAGTCCTGTCTAAAGCACACAGTCCGAGAAGATATAAGTAAGGGACATGAACATGTGGAGTCACTGTGGGTTGAAATACATGGAGGCAAAAATAATAATAAATTACTAATAGGAGTTTATTATAAACCACCTAATATACCGGAGTCCACAGAAAATCTACTACTAAAGTAGATAGACGAGGCAGCAAATCATAATAAGGTGGTTATTATGGGGGACTTCAACTACCCAGATATAGACTGGGAAACTGAAAGCTGTACATCTCATAAAGGAAACAGGTTCTTGGCAATAACCAAAGACAATTTCCTTACCCAACTGGTTCAGGACTCGACTAGAGGGATGGCCATACTGGACTTAGAATTAACCAATAGACCTGACAGAACAACAGATGTGCAGGTCGGGGGACACCTGGGAAATAGTGACCATAAAGTAATAACCTTCCAATTATCCTTTAAACAAGCATTTCTACAGGGAGGAACAAAAATACCAAACTTCAAAAAAGCCAAATTTAGCCAACTAAGAGAGGCCATAGGCCTAACTAACTGGGACAAAGTCCTCAAAAATAAAGATACCGCCACAAAATTGGATATTTTTAAAAGCATCATGAAATCTAATTGTGAGAGGTACATACCTTATAGGAATAAAGGGTTAAGGAACAAGAAGAAACCAATGTGGATAAATAGAACTGTAAAGAAAGCAATAAATGACTAAAAGAAAGCATTTAAATCACTAAAACAGGAGGGTAGCGAGGAAGCACTGAAAAACTATAAGGAAAAAAATATAATATGTAAAAAAACAAATAAAAGCCGCCAAAACTAACCCTAAAATGTTTTTCAATTATATACAGTAGGTGTTTGTGATATTGTGCTTTTAGCACGACAGCGTCGCGCTGATACTCGGCGACATGGTGCCGAGATCTCGCACTCACTGGAATAGTGACAGCACATCCCAGCAAGCGCGTCATAGAAGCGACGGGAGATCCGACTTGGATTCCCGCCAATTCTACACGTGTGCGGCGTTTGTTATGAATCCTGAGGGGGAAGTCCCCGCCGGATTTTAAATAAAAATCCGGCATGGGTCCCCCCCTCAGGAGCATACCGGGCCCTTAGGTCTGTTATGGGTTGTAAGGAGAGCACCCCCTACGCCGAAAAAAACGGCGTAGGGGGTCCCCCTACAATCCATACCAGACCCGTATCCAAAGCACGCTACCCGGCCAGCCAGGAAGGGAGTGGGGACAAGCGAGCGCCCCCCCCCCCCCTCCTGAGCCGTACCAGGCTGCATGCCCTCAACATGGGGGGGTTGGGTGCTCTGGGGCAGGGGGCGCACTGCGGCCCCCCCACCTCAGAGCACCCTGTCCCCATGTTGATGAGGACAGGGCCCCTTCCCGACAACCCTGGCCGTTGGTTGTCGGGGTATGCGGGCGGGAGGCTTATCGGAATCTGGGAGCCCCCTTTAATAAGGGGGCCCCCAGATACCGGCCCCCCACCCTAAGTGAATGAGTATGGGGTACATCGTACCCCTACCCATTCACCTGCAAGAAAAGTGGTAAAAACACAAATAAACCACACAGTGTATTAAAATATTTTATTTTTCTGCTCCGGAGGCCGCCCCCTGTCTTCTTTATTAGCTCTTTTACCAGGGGGGGCTCTTCTTCTTCCGCTATCCCGACGGGTCTTCTCCGCTATCCGGGGGGTCTTCTCAACTCTCCGGGGTTCTCCTTCTGTCTTCGCCGCTCTCCGTTGTTGACTCGGCGCACCCCGGTTCTTCGTCTCGCGAGATCTCGGATTTTAAATAAAAATTTAGCGAGACGAAGAACCGGGGTGCGCCGAGTCAACAACGGAGAGCGGCAAAGACAGAAGGAGAATGTTAAAAAGTATAAATCTGAAGGTGTCGGCCCTTTAAAGAGTAATGAGGGGGGAGTCGCAGAGAGCGACGAGGAGAAAGCAAAGCTGTTAAATATTTTTCTCTCCAATGTATTCACTGAGGAAAATAAACTGTCAGATGACATGCAGAATGTAAAAATAAATTCCCCATTAAAAGTGACCTGTCTGACCCAGGAAGAAGTACAACAGCGACTTAAAAAGATTAAAATAGACAAATCGCCAGGACCAGATGGCATACACCCCCGTGTCCTAAGAGAATTTTGTAATGTCAAGGCCAGAACCTTATTTTTTTTTTTATTTTTTTTTTATATTCTTAACCATATTTCTTTTTATTGAAAAGGAATCAGAGCTGTGAGCTCACACATAACAGCATATATATGTCAGAGAGTCAGAAGTGACAGTCAACGTCATGTACGAGCATTACATAAAATCAGAGGCGTCAATCAGATACACTTATACATAGGGGAAGAGGGAAAAGGGGAGGAAAGGAGAGGAAGGAAAGGAGGGGGAAACAAGGGAGGGAGGGAATGCTGCTCTAGCACGTAAAGTTTCTATGTGTCTTCCATGGGGACCACAGTTTTAAGAAGCGAGAGCGTGAGTTATTTTCCCAATGCACAAGTTCCTCGAAACGGTAGATCTGGTCTACCTTATCCGTCCACATTTGGAGAGACGGCGGGGAATTAGTTTTCCACAAAAAGGGGACAAGCAGCTTCGCTGCAGTGAGTAGCATTGTCGGGAGATTATTCTTAGCAGGAGTAAGAGTGTCATTAGGACACCATAATAGAATAAGTTTGGCGTCTAGGGTGATCTTGGTCTTACATATAGCATTAATCAGGGACTCTATCAGCTTCCAGAACGGCTGAATCTTATGACAGAGCCACCAAATATGAGACAGGGATCCAGTTTCTATGCCGCATCTCCAGCATGTTTCGGGGATATCTGGGTTTAGTTTATGCAAGAATTCAGGCGTTTTATACCATCTACTAAGGAGCTTAAAAGAATTCTCCTGAATCCTAACACATCGGTTAAAACCGTGCGAGTGAGCTAGGACAAAGGCCTTCTCAGGCTCTTTCAGGGTCAGAGAGAGCTCCTTTTCCCAGGAGGTCATGTATCGGAGCTCCGGTGGAAAGGAGGAAAGCATTTCCTTATACATCAGAGATAGTGGCCTAAGGGGAGGTTTAATAGCCAAAACTTTCTTCTCTAGCCAGGAAGGAGAACCGCTCCCAGCAAAGGATCCAGTACACTGAGTTATATCTCTTTTAAAATCTGCCAGGTGAAAGAAGGGTGCAGTTTTAACTTCAGGGCGGTCCATTATCAAATTCCAGTGCAAACTACCATCTGGGAGAAGGACATCCCGCAGAGACAGGTCAGCGAGCCTGGACCAAATCCCAGAGGGGTTTTGCACTGAAGGATGGATACGGGATTGCAGAAATTTGAGTGGCATACAAGGGTTAGGAAAGCTGAACAGGTGGGATTTGACCATTTTGGACCATTCTACCAGCATCCCCTTCCAGAATGGGGAAGAAGAGCAGTGATTGGCTGAGAAGGGCCTGACACCCCACAGAGTAAGCCGCTCCTGATTTGTGAGCAGTACAGACTCAAGACGTGAACAGAGTGAACTAGATGACCGGGATAGTACTGTTACACATCTACACAATTGGACAGCAGTATAATATAATTTTACATCTGGCATCCCAAAACCCCCGAACCTCCTATCCCTTGTCAGGGTAGAGTAGGCAATACGCGGTGATCTGCCATTCCATAGGAAGCGTGTGAACACTCGGCGGACTTCTGTGAAATATGAGTTTGGGAGCCAAATAGGGAGGGATTGTAGCATATATAAAAATTTGGGAAGAATAAACGTCTTAAGGTAGTTCTTTCTTCCAACCCAGGATACAAATGGGAGTTTCAGGTTTTGTAGATGGTTGCGTACATTTTGCAAAAGTGGAGCATAATTGAGGGAGGCCAGTTCATGGACGTTAGCCGAAATTCGCATCCCCAAGAACGTAATGTCTCTGGAGGCCCAGGTAAACGGGGTATTGCGCTTAAGATTATTAATCAAAGCTTGGGGGCAGGAAATATTGAGAGCCATGGATTTCCCATAGTTTATTTTAAAATTGGATATGAATCCAAATTCCTCAAATATATTCAACAGCTTGGGCAAAGACTCCGAAGGATTGGAGGTCATGACTAAAAGGTCGTCCGCGAATGCTGCAGTAACATGATTGCAGGAGCCAACCTGGAGGCCTTTAATATCTGGATCTGCTCTAATTTTACACAGGAGGGTCTCCATCACTAAAATGAATAGTGCAGGGGAAAGAGGACATCCCTGCCTTGTCCCGTTAGTGATGCGAAATGGTGGGGACAGTGCTCCGTTAACTTTGACCATGGCAGAGGGAGCCGAATATAAGGTATTGATAGCAGTAACAAACTGATCCGGGATGCCGAACCTCGACAGGGTCCGAGACATAAAGTGCCAGCTGACCCTGTCGAAGGCCTTCTCCGCATCTGTACTCACCAAGACCAAAGGCTTAGAAGATCTTTTGGCCCAATTTACAAGATGTAGAAGCCGTACCGTGTTTTCTGACCCCTGTCTGCCATGGACAAAGCCCACCTGTTCCTCATGGACAATATCAGGTAGAACATCCTGAAGCCTAGAAGCCAGAATCTTCGCCCACCACTTCACATCATTGTTGAGCAGAGATATCGGCCTATAGTTACTGCAGCAAGTCGGATCCTTATTTTCCTTATGGAGGACAGTAATGTGCGCCAATAAGGAGTGAGGTGCAAGAGAGCCACCAGTCAGAAGGTGATTGCACAAGTTCTTGAAACGGGGGATTAAAACGTCCTGAAATGATTTATAATACACGATGGAGAAGCCATCAGGGCCGGGACTTTTGCCTGAGGGAATGGACATGAGAATCTTACGGATCTCCGACTCTGAGATGGGTCTAGTTAGTTGGGAGGCCTTAGATGATGAAATAGAAGGAAGGTTAAGAGTCTGCAGGAATTTATCTGTGGCGTCTGATAAGTCACTAGGTGTAGCCCCTGATGGGGGGGGTAAGTTGTACAAAGCTTCATAGAAGGAGCAAAATGCCTTGGCAACGTCTGGGGTGGACTTATGTACTGTATCTTTTCTTTGGAATCTTTAATAGAGGAAACAAAGGAGTCAGAAAACTGCTTTTTGGCAATAGCCGACATCAGTCTGTTTCCTCTATTCCCATGGGCATAGGCCTTAAATCTTGATCGTAACACTAATTTTGCAGAAGTGATATTTAATAAGTTTTTAAGACGCGTTCTAGCTTCAGACAATTCTGTTAAGGTGCGTACAGCCTGTGATTCCTTGTGAGAGGATTCCAGACGAGCAATGGAAGCTAACAAGGCATCCAAGGCCTTCGTCCTTTGCTTTTTTACATAAGCCCCCAAGGCAATAAGTTCCCCTCTAAGAACTACTTTATGTGATTCCCACAGTATGGCAGGAGACGGGGGGGATTCTGGGGTATCGTTGAGCCTAAAGAATTCCGAGATCGAGGCCTTAATTTTGCTGGCGTGTGTGGGGTCCAAGACCAAAGTGTCATTGAGGCGCCACAAACGCTCTTTCCTTTGTGGACCTGACAGGGAGAAGGTAATAATAACCGGGGCATGATCGGATAATGTTATATTGCCTATCCGGGCTCCAGAGACATTACGTATATGCGAATCAGACAAGAACAGATAATCCAATCTATGGAAGGACATCTTAGCGTGTGAATAAAATGTGTAGTCTCGGCCATTTGGGTTCATGGTCCGCCAAACGTCCAAAACCTTAAGTTTCCTCAGTGAAGTTTTTAGCCTTTTCAATAACCTATAAGACACAGAAGGTCTGCCCACCGAGGTGTCCACCGCTGGTTCTATGGCAACATTAAAGTCGCCCCCAAGAATTAATAACCCTTCTGAGAAGGCGGATAATGCAGTTAGGGTCTGAACGAGCCATGGTACTTGGCCTTTATTAGGGGCATATAGGTTGGCGAACGTCACAGGATTGTCGCCTAAAGCACCTTTTACAAAAAGGAACCTGCCATCAGGGTCTGCAGAAGTTGCTTTGGGTTTAAAGGGTAGACATTTATGCACGGCTATACTGACCCCCCTACTGGCCGAGTCATGTGTACTGTGGAACCATTGTACAAATTTCCTAGGGGGAAATTTGGGGATTTTGCCTGTTCTAAAATGAGTCTCCTGTAGGAAAACCACTGAGACCCTATCTTTCAGGAGGAGAGAGAGTGTCTGAGACCTTTTGCATGGCTCGTTCAGCCCATGCGCATTAAGTGAGGCTACTACTATGGAAGACATATTTGCATACATACAACTGCATATAAGCATATGATACCCCAGACTGTAAAGAAACGCATTAAGATAAAATGAGCAGAGGAGAGGGGAGGGAGGAGGGGGAATAAAAGACAAAAAATAAGGGGGATAACATTAAACATATTAAACTGGCAAATGACCAGCTCAGACACGATACCCATCCGAGAAGTGAAGAGCGCTTTACTTATCACCAGCCAGGATAGAAATGGACTGGCGAGGGGGCAAGCAAAGCACTTATGGTCTATAACAAAAAGACCAACAAAAACAAAAAATGAAAATACACCCAGCACCGGAATCTATCCTGTCATTACCCTGCACATGGGGAGAGAAAGAACACCTCCTTGGAGGCAGAGTCCTACAACATCAGGAAAGTGTCCCAACTAAGGCATAACTTCTTATGGGAACATTAGGCTATAAGCATGGTATTAGCCAAATACAGGGCCATTAGGAAAGGCCGAGCTCGCCCAAACAGAACACTCTGCCAGGAGGGCAAGAGATAAAAACCTCTCTATATTAGAGAAATGAGACAAAGCATGGTATTAGCAGTTCATGCTTACAAACACAGCCGATGTCACCGTGGTTCAGGCTCAAGTGAGGGCCCTGTCCATCTTGTTGCGTCCCGGGCGATCTGGCCTGCCTGCGGATGCCGTCTGCCAAGCAGATACCCGCGGTGGGACAGGCAGGGGGCCATCTTGGTCGGCTGGTAACCACGAGGGAATCTCCACTGGAGGGACATCTAGGGACCTCCAGACTGACTCCAGGTCCGCTGGTGAACGCACTGTGAGCAGTTTTCCATTCCTGGAAACCGCCAGCCCAAAAGGATATAGCCACCGGAACGGAGTCGACGTCTTCCTGAGAACATCGAGGAGAGGCTTGAATAAGCGGCGCTTAGCCAAGGTGGATGGCGCAAGATCCTGGAACATCTGTATGGGCACATTTTCATACTCCAGCACCTCCATCTCTCGTTGCCTTTTCAGGAGGGCTGCGGTGTCTATGTAGCTCAGTAGGCCGCAGATTACGTTGCGTGGTGGCTCTTGTGGTTTAGGCCTAGGGCGCAGCGCCCTGTGTATGCGCTCCACCACGATCCCCTCCGCTCTGTCTGGCCCAAGCATTGTGGAGAACAGCTCACGCGCCACTGTCGGTAAGGCCTCCGCCGCAATTGATTCAGGTAGGCCGCGGATGCGTATGTTGCGCCGGCGACTCCGGTTCTCTTGATCCTCCAGTTTCAGGAAGGCCTCATTCAATAGGGCCTTGTGAGATGCTAGCACCTCTGACGCTTTGCCTTCATAGGTCATGATGGCTTCTTGCGTGCCCTCCAGCGTGACCACTCTCTGGCCTAGATGTTTCATATCATCTTTGATGTCCGCCAAATCTTGTTTAAGAGGCGTCAGGGCCGATTCAAGAACCCGGCGAAGGGTCCGCTCTGATAGAGGCGGATCTCTGGGCCTCCTGTCTGAAATATCAGAGCCGCTGCCCGCATCGGATAGTTCTCCTGCGTCAGAGTCATGGGCAATAGACGCCGCCATATTGGCGCCTTTCTGTGCGGCAGCTCTCGGCGTTTTCCGGAGAAACTTCTCCATCTCTGGTTGTTTAGGGTGCCGTGGGGTTGACTCTGAACTTCCTCTGATCTTATCCTTGCCAGATTTCCCCATAATGGGGCAAATTATAAGCTTATATAGGGCAAATGAGCCGGAATGCTGGAGGAGCTCAAGCTCGTGCGGCCATTCAGCAGCGTGGCTAGGCTCCGCCCCCCAGAACCTTATTTCTGATATTTACAGACTGTATACTGACAGGGAGTTTTCCACAGGATTGGCGTATAGCAAATGTGGTGCCAATATTCAAAAAGGGTGCAAAAACAGACCCCGGAAATGATAGGCAGGAAAGTATCACATCGGTTGTGGGTAAACTGTTTGAAGGTTTTCTAAGAGATGCTATCTTGGAGGATCTCAATGACAAAAAGCAAATAGCATCATATCAGCATGGCTTCATGAGGGATCGGTCATGTCAAACTAATTTAATCAGTTTCTATGAGGAGGTAAGTTCTAGACTTGACAGTGGTGAATCAATGGATGTCGTATATCTGGACTTCTCCAAAGCATTTGACACTGTACCACATAAAAGGTTAAGAAGAAAATAAATTGGTTGGTCCAGCTTGTATTCGTGGTAATCCAAAGGCTTTATTCAATATTCAGTATAAAATCCAGGTACAGGAATGCAGGTCTACATGTTTCAGGCACAATACAATCTTAGCCCTTACTCATGACAATTTCCAGTACACTGAAAGAGGTTTTTATAGAGAGGAGGGAGGGACTGACTTCCTCACCTGAGGTAATCAGGTTGAGGTTCAGCCACTCCCATCCACAAATCAACACTTGATTAAAAACATACCATAAATTTATGTGGTTCATAAAAACATATATTCAGAGAGATAACAATGACATATTCAGAGAAATAGTAATAAAGGAGCGGGATAAGGAAAATAAGAAAGGGAGGAATAATGTATGATCGATAAATTGAGGATCAATATTGTAGGATGAGGTCAAGTTTTTTGTTGAGACCATGGGGTTGGCGACTTTCTAACTGGAAAATCCAGTAAGATTCTCTATTTAAAAGTTTGCATTTTCTGTCGCCACCTCTTAAAGGTTTTTTGACTTTTTCAATACCTTGTGCTGACAAATATGAGACATCCCCACCATGCACTGTGGCAAAGTGGAGACTTGCCGCAGATACATTGCGATTTGCATGGTGCGGTATGTCTGATATATGTTTTCTAATGCGCGTTTTTATGGCATTTGTTGTGCATCCTATATATTGTAGCTTGCATTTGGTGCATGTTATGCAGTAAATGGCAAAGGTGGTATTACAATTGAGAAAAGAATGTATCTTGAAAACCTGACCGTTAACAGTGGATTCAAAATTCTGGCTAATTTTCATGTATTTGCAACAAATACAGATGGAATGACCACATTTGTAGTTCCCTTTTGTAGATAACCATGTACTTTGAGTAGAGCGGAGTTTATCATTTTTAAAGAGGGAGGGGCTTACTGAGCTGGCAATGGTAGGTGCTTTTTTGGCTGCACATTTTACGCCTTTTTGTGCCATTGCTGCCCATGCTTTGTCGCATGCCAGAACTGGAAAGTGTTTTTTTACAATATTACAGATTTGAGTGTATTCTTTACTGTATTGTGTTACAAAGATATTTTTTCTTTCCTGGTTCAATGTCTCTCTAGTGTTGTGATTGTAATTTTTTGCATTTGTACTAAGTAATGAATTCCTATCAATGTTTGATACTTCTCTGTTGCATTTATCCAGCAATTTTTGTGAATAAGCCCTATGTGTCAGTCTTTTGGTAATGTTTTCTGCCTCTGTTTTGTAAGCTGACTCGTCACTGCAGTTTCTCTTGGCTCTAATTAGTTCTCCCTTGGGTATATTTCTGATGGTGTGTATGGGGTGGCATGATTTTGCATGCAATAATGTGTTACCCGCTGTTTGCTTTCTGTGTGTGCTGGTATATATGGAGGCTGTGGCGGAGTCCCCCCTGAGTCTGAGATCTAAAAATTCAATGTTGTTAGTACTGTGTTGGACGGTAAACTGGATACCATTTACACACGAATTCAGATAATCCGTGAATGGCGGTATGGCCGCCACATCACCCGACCAGATAAAGATCAGGTCGTCGATGTAACGGCCATACCACCTCACATGATCCGAGAAAGGGTTGGTGTCGATGAGGAGAAAGCTCCTCTCCCACCATGCCATAAAGATATTAGCTATGGAGGTGTGTTACAAACCTTGGAAGATCTAAGAAAGGAGATTAAAACTACACAAGATTCATTGCTGGAACACATTAATAACCCAGCATTCTTGAAATTTGATGATAAACTAAAGGAGGACCTTGCAGCAACTGAGGAAGCCCTCATGCAAATGAAGCAATCCAAATTCAACAGAGATCTACTTGACTACAATCGCAAAGAAGTATATACCTGGCCAGGAATGCGGTCACATACACCGAGATCCATTCTGAGAGGCTTACGATCCAAAAAAGCCCAACGTCGCAAAGTTTCATTCAGTTCAACCGAGGCTGACTCTGCTGAATCAGAAAGTGATACTAATCAACTTCAGATGGAGACACCAAGCATCCGCTCCACACTAGGTTCTGGTTCACACAGACAAATGTCAAAAAACGCAGAGGCGGACGGAGACATCGAAGGCCGTCGCTATCCTGCAAGATCCAGACGGGGGAAAACGAACTACAGATAATTAATCTGTCGGCGTGCATTTTATCGGAACATGAACTTAAAGTTCTAGGCAAAGGTCTTACCTTTTCGCCATCCTGTCATTTTGATCTATATAGAACCATATTGGACGTGAACAGACTGGCCCGCAGCTTAACCCTGCAGCAGCATTTTCAATCAATTGACTCACAGTTGTGTAGTCCATGCGATGCTGCGGTCAGTGTGCTCGCCTCCAATGTTAAACCAGACCTTGATGAAACTATTGCTTTGTCTATACCAGACCAGATATCCAATGTTACCAGTATGTCTTTCAATGAAATGTTACACATCTATGATTTAATTGAATTGGAAAACACTTGTCTCCCTCTTGATACTATGCACTGTTCATCAGACTTTAACCCCTCCAACCGTGATTTCTATCCGGTGCAATCTAGATCTCATGCACTGGATAGATTTCAGGAACTGGTTGAAAGGGATCTTGTCTCATTGAGCATCCTTGTAGCTTCACAGCATAATGACCTCTACACTGACAATTTGTCTAGGAAAGAATCATTAGCATTGCGCAATCTCCAAAATAGAGATGATATTGTTGTGAAACAGGCTGACAAGGGGGGAGCTGTGGTCATTCTTGATAGTGAACTCTATAGATGCCAAATTAATCGGATGTTACAAGATGACAAGACGTATATGAGTCTATCAAGTGACCCGCTCCCCTCTTTTCAATCAGAACTGAAAACTCTGTTGTTGCATGGTTTCAGCCTAGGCATTCTCAGTCAAAAAGAACAGGACTATATTTTTGTTGCCTTTCCTGTCACCCCCATCCTACATGCCCTACCAAAAGTTCACAAATTAATCTTTCCACCCCCCCTGAGACCAATTGTCTCGGGTATAGGGTCTTATTCTGAACGCCTCTGCCAGTGGGTTGACTCGTTACTGCAGCCTTTGATCCCCAACATTCCTGGTTTTTTAAGGGATACCAAATCAGTTTTACAAGCAATGCAGAAGCTTGAATGGTCCCAGAAATGTTCCTGGGTCACTGCGGATGTAATTGCACTTTATCCCAGTATCCCCCACAACATGATTCATACCTCCCTGATTTGGTTTTTGGAAAACTTTGGGAATTTCTCTGTGGTGCTATCAGAGTATGTGGTGGCTGTGGTGGACTTCCTCCTGAGACAAAATTATTTTATGTTTGATGGAAAGTTTTTCCTGCAGACATCGGGGGTGTCGATGGGGGCCAAGTTCTCCCCCTCCATAGCTAATATCTTTATGGCATGGTGGGAGAGGAGCTTTCTCCTCATCGACACCAACCCTTTCTCGGATCATGTGAGGTGGTATGGCCGTTACATCGACGACCTGATCTTTATCTGGTCGGGTGATGTGGCGGCCATACCGCCATTCACGGATTATCTGAATTCGTGTGTAAATGGTATCCAGTTTACCGTCCAACACAGTACTAACAACATTGAATTTTTAGATCTCAGACTCAGGGGGGACTCCGCCACAGCCTCCATATATACCAGCACACACAGAAAGCAAACAGCGGGTAACACATTATTGCATGCAAAATCATGCCACCCCATACACACCATCAGAAATATACCCAAGGGAGAACTAATTAGAGCCAAGAGAAACTGCAGTGACGAGTCAGCTTACAAAACAGAGGCAGAAAACATTACCAAAAGACTGACACATAGGGCTTATTCACAAAAATTGCTGGATAAATGCAACAGAGAAGTATCAAACATTGATAGGAATTCATTACTTAGATGCAAATTACAAATGCAAAAAATTACAATCACAACACTAGAGAGACATTGAACCAGGAAAGAAAAAATATCTTTGTAACACAATACAGTAAAGAATACACTCAAATCTGTAATATTGTAAAAAAACACTTTCCAGTTCTGGCATGCGACAAAGCATGGGCAGCAATGGCACAAAAAGGCGTAAAATGTGCAGCCAAAAAAGCACCTACCATTGCCAGCTCAGTAAGCCCCTCCCTCTTTAAAAATGATAAACTCCGCTCTACTCAAAGTACATGGTTATCTACAAAAGGGAACTACAAATGTGGTCATTCCATCTGTATTTGTTGCAAATACATGAAAATTAGCCAGAATTTTGAATCCACTGTTAACGGTCAGGTTTTCAAGATACATTCTTTTCTCAATTGTAATACCACCTTTGCCATTTACTGCATAACATGCACCAAATGCAAGCTACAATATATAGGATGCACAACAAATGCCATAAAAACGCGCATTAGAAAACATATATCAGACATACCGCACCATGCAAATCGCAATGTATCTGCGGCAAGTCTCCACTTTGCCACAGTGCATGGTGGGGATGTCTCATATTTGTCAGCACAAGGTATTGAAAAAGTCAAAAAACCTTTAAGAGGTGGCGACAGAAAATGCAAACTTTTAAATAGAGAATCTTACTGGATTTTCCAGTTAGAAAGTCGCCAACCCCATGGTCTCAACAAAAAACTTGACCTCATCCTACAATATTGATCCTCAATTTATCGATCATACATTATTCCTCCCTTTCTTATTTTCCTTATCCCGCTCCTTTATTACTATTTCTCTGAATATGTCATTGTTATCTCTCTGAATATATGTTTTTATGAACCACATAAATTTATGGTATGTTTTTAATCAAGTGTTGATTTGTGGATGGGAGTGGCTGAACCTCAACCTGATTACCTCAGGTGAGGAAGTCAGTCCCTCCCTCCTCTCTATAAAAACCTCTTTCAGTGTACTGGAAATTGTCATGAGTAAGGGCTAAGATTGTATTGTGCCTGAAACATGTAGACCTGCATTCCTGTACCTGGATTTTATACTGAATATTGAATAAAGCCTTTGGATTACCACGAATACAAGCTGGACCAACCAATTTATTTTCTTCATACTTATATTTCTCCTATTTCGGGTGAAGGAGCCGGTCCGTGCTATACCAGTGGAATCCCTGGCAGGTGAGAGCTGCTCAAACCTCTGATTTTTACACATAAAAGGTTAGTATATAAAATGAGAATGCTCGGACTGGGAGAAAACGTCTGTAAGTGGGTAAGTAACTGGCTCAATGATAGAAAACAGAGGGTGGTTATTAACGGTACACACTCAGATTGGGTCACTGTCACTAGCGGAGTACCTCAGGGGTCAGTATTGGGCTCTATTCTCTTCAATATATTTATTAATGATCTTGTAGAAGGCTTGCACAGTAAAATATAAATTTTTGCGGATGACACTAAACTGTGTAAAGTAATTAACACTGAAGAGGACAATATACTGCTACAGGTGGATCTGGATAGATTAGAGGCTTGGGCAGAGAAGTGGCAGATGAGATTTAACACTGACAAATGTAAGGTTATGCACATGGGAAGGAATAATGAAAATCACCAGTACATACTAAATGATAAAACACTCGGTAACACTGACATGGAAAATGACCTAGGAATTTTAATAAACAGCAAACTAAGCAGTAGAAACCAGTGTCAGACAGCTGCTTCCAAGGCCAATAAGATAACGGGTTGCATCAAAAGGGGCATAGATGCCCGTGATGAGTACATAGTCCTACCACTTTACAAATCACTAGTCAGACCACACATGGGGTACAGTTCTGGGCTCCTGTGAACAGGGCAGATATAACAGAGCTGAAGAGGGTACTCCTGAGGAGGTGGTGATGGTGAGTACAATAAAAGAATTCAAGAGGGGCTTGGATGAATTTCTGGAGTGTAATAATATTACAGGTTATAGCTACTAGAGATGGGTCGTTGATCCAGGCAGTTATTCTGATTGCCTGATTGGAGTCGGGTAGGAATTTTTTCTCCCTTAAGTGGGGAAAATTGTCTGGTACCTCACAGTTTTTTTTTTGCCTTCCTCTGGATCAACTTGCAGGATAACAGTCCGAACTGGATGGACAAATGTCTTTTTTCGGCCTTATATCCTATGTTTCTAAGAGATCTGATGACTAAATATAAAAGTTTATTTTTTATTTTTTTGGATTACACAACTCTGGCTTCATCAACGAGAAGAGAATTTTCTGATTTAGGTTCATTGTTGGTTGAGAAAAATGTGAAGTTTGCTAAAGGTTTTTAAGCAAGATGGTTCTACTGTCTATCTTTCTGTTAGAGAGGACGCTAGAAATTTTTTATAAGAAAACTATGATTATGGCTTTTAACCCCTTCAGGACTGGGCTCATTTTCACCTTAAGGACCAGGCCATTTTTTGGAAATCTGACCAGTGTCACTTTAAGTGCTAATAACTTTAAAACGCTTTGACTTATCCAGGCCATTCTGAGATTGTTTTTTCGTCACATATTGTACTTCATGACACTGGTAAAATTAAGTCAAAAAAATTATTTTTTTTGCACAAAAAAATACCTAATTTACCAAAAATTTGGAAAAATTTGCAAATTTTAAAGTTTCAGTTTCTCTACTTCTGTAATTGTCACGGCTGTATGTGAGCAACAATAGTATACACAGTAAAAGAGCTACTGACCGGACCCAAACTAAGGAGGATAAAGGGTGACCCCTGTCCGACCCTCAAAGCTCTCCCTATGCTGCTAAAGCACATGCCCGGATCCAAATGGCGGAACGAGGCATGCCCACGTGCCTAAGACTGATGACCACTGTAACCCCTACAATAGTGGAAGGGGCACGGCCGCCGGTGCCCTACTCAGTATATGGAGGGAACCGTGGCCACCTCAGATCCAGTCAGAAAATAATCAGGTACACAACAATGTCTGTACACTTAGCTGAAGGTGTTGCAGCCGCAGAGAAGACGGATCCAAGGACAGCTGGCAATATCCGGAGTGCTTGCTGCAGCAGAACACAGGTCCTGTGAAGATACTAAAGCAAGAGCTACAACTGAAATGAGAACTATGATCCACTGTCACTACCAGAGCTTTGGGACGTTCTCACAGCTCTGTTTCTCCACCCCTGTGATGATGTCACTACTAGAGCTGGGAGGAGTTCTCACTACTCTGTTTACTTTTGGTTTCTTTCACCACAGCTGTCCTTCATGTGTTTGATTTTCCTCTCTTTATATCACCCCTCCTCCTATGATAGGATGTGGATTATAGTTCTCACTTCAGTTGTAGCTCTGGCTTTAGTTTCTTCACTTGTAGCTATCAGTTCACTGGACCTGTGTTCTGCTGCAGCTAGCACTCCGGATATTGCCAGCCTGTCCTTGGATCCGTCTTCTCTGCGGCTGCAACACCGTCAGCTAAGTGTGCAGACATTGTTGTGTTCCTGTTTATTTTCTGACTGGATCTGAGGTGGCCACGGTTCCCTCCATATACTGAGTAGGGCACTGGTGGCCGTGCCCCTTCCACTATTGTAGGGGTTACAGTGGTCATTAGTCTTAGGCACGTGGGCATGCCTCTTTCCGCCATTTGGATCCGGGCATGTGCTTTAGCAGAATAGGGAGAGCGTTGAGGGTCGGACAGGGGTCACCCGTTATCCTCCCTAGTTCTGGGTCCAGTCAGTAGCTCTGTACTGTGTATTACTATTGTTGCCCACATACAGCCGTGACATTATAATCCACCAAAACCGTCCTTTTTTGACATGGATCCGCTTTCTGGCCTGGTTGACCGCATGCAGGGTCTTTCTTTGGAAGTAGCGGATCTCCGTCAATCTATGACTCAGCTTCAAGCATTGGGCCCTGCTCCGGCTCATGGAGTCTGTTGCGAGCCAAAGGTCTCACTTCCGGAGACGTTCTCCGGGGGCAGTGAGAATTTTGTTCGTTTCAGAGAGGCATGCAAACTCCATTTTTGCTTGTGTCCTCACTCTTCTGGTAATCAAGAGCAGAGGGTGAGGATTGTCATCTCCCTGCTCAGAGGTAATGCTCAGACTTGGGCTTTTTCGCTGCCATCAGGGGATCCCTCCCTTCGATCCGTGGAGGGATTTTTTGTGGCCCTGGGGCAGATTTATGATGACCCGGATCGTGTTGCTCTGGCCGAATCTAACCTACGTGTTTTATGCCAGAACAAACAGTCTGCGGAGCTTTATTGTTCTGAATTTCGGAGATGGGCAGCTGATTCGGGTTGGAATGATGCTGCACTCCGGAGTCAGTTCTGTCATGGTCTCTCGGAGAGATTAAAAGATGCGTTTGCTTTCCATGAGAGACCAACGTCCTTAGAGTCTGCCATGTCATTGGCCGTACGCCTTGACAGGCGTCTAAGAGAAAGAAACGAGACCTCTCTGTCCAGCCATTGTCAGTCTAGGGGAAGTGGTGCGGACTCATTCAGTGTGCAGGGGCCTCATCCTGTCTCGCTCCCCTCTGAGGAGGAGCCCATGCAGCTAGCTCGACTTGCCCCTGATAAAAGAGGATTTAGTCCTCAGAGTATGGTCTGTTTTTGTTGTGGGGGCATAGGTCATTTGGCAAATGTTTGTCCATCTAGGAGATTCTTGAACCGTACTAAGAGCGATAATAAGAGAAAAATCTCAAAAGGTAAATCATCAAGTTCTGCTTCATCTGCTACTTTGGGCAAAGTTGATGTAGGATTTGATGCTTTTCCTCTGACCTGCAGTTCCCGTTTTCTCCTGTCTGCCAGGGTGGCGCTAGAGAGCAAAGTCATTTCTTGTGAGATTTTTGTCGATAGTGGAGCGGCCGTCAATCTTATTGACACTCAATTTGTAGCCATGCATGGTTTTCAGGTTTGCACATTAGATAAAGATATACCTGTTTTTGCTATTGACTCTGCTCCACTCTCACAGAGATCTCTGAAAGGCATTGTTCACAATATCCGGCTAGCTGTAGGTGACACTCATGTGGAGGATATATCTTGTTTTGTCCTTAACGGATTGCCGTCTCCTCTAGTTTTGGGGTTACCCTGGCTCACTAGACATAACCCCACTATTGATTGGCAAGGAAGGCAAATAAATGAGTGGAGTGACTTTTGTAGAGAGAATTGTCTCACAGCGACTTTTGCAGAGGTGTCTACTAAAACGGTGCCATCATTTCTCTCTGATTTCTCGGACGTGTTTTCCGAGAGCGGTGTTCAGGAGCTACCTCCTCACCGGGAGTTTGACTGTCCCATTAACCTCATTCCCGGCGCCAAGCTGCCAAAAGCACGCCTCTACAATCTCTCACAACCGGAAAGAATCGCTATGCGAACTTACATCTCTGAGAGTCTCGAAAAGGGGCATATTCGTTCCTCAAAGTCACCTGTGGCCGCGGGGTCTTTTTTCAGAGAGCCATCTTTTTTTTTAACAAAAAAAAAACCCGCGGCCACAGGTGACTTTGAGGGACGAATATGCCCCTTCTCGAGACTCTCGGAGATATAAGTTCGCATTGCGATTCTTTCCGGTTGTGAGAGATTGTAGAGGCGTGCTTTTGGCAGCTTGGCGCCGGGAATGAGGTTAATGGGACAGTCAAACTCCCTGTGAGGAGGTAGCTCCTGAACACCGCTCTCGGAAAACACGTCCGAGAAATCAGAGACAAATGATGGCACAGTTTTAGTAGACACCTCTGCAAAAGTCGCTGTGAGACAATTCTCTCTACAAAAGTCACTCCACTCATTTATTTGCCTTCCTTGCCAATCTATAGTGGGGTTATGTCTATTGAGCCAGGGTAACCCCAAAACTAGAGGAGAAGGCAATCCGTTAAGGACAAAACAAGATATATCCTCCACATGAGTGTCACCTACAGCTAGCCGGATATTGTGAACAATGCCCTTCAGAGATCTCTGTGAGAGTGGAGCAGAGTCAATAGCAAAAACAGGTATATCCTTTTCTAATGTGCAAACCTGAAAACCATGCATGGCTACAAATTGAGTGTCAATAAGATTGACGGCCGCTCCACTATCGACAAAAATCTCACAAGAAATGACTTTGCTCTCTAGCGCCACCCTGGCAGACAGGAGAAAACGGGAACTGCAGGTCAGAGGAAAAGCATCAATTCCTACATCAACTTTGCCCAAAGTAGCAGATGAAGCAGAATTTGATGATTTATCTTTTGAGGTTTTTCTCTTATTATCGCTCTTAGTACAGTTCAAGAATCTCCTAGACGGACAAACATTTGCCAAATGACCTATGCCCCCACAACAAAAACACACCATACTCTGAGGACTAAATCCTCTTTTATCAGGGGCAAGTCGACCTAGCTGCATGGGCTCCTCCTCAGAGGGGAGCGAGACAGGATGAGGCCCCTGCACACGGAATGAGTCCGCACCACTGCCCCTAGACTGACAATGGCTGGACAGAGAGGTCTCGTTTCTTTCTCTTAGACGCCTGTCAAGGCGTACCGCCAATGACATGGCAGACTAAGGACGTTGGTCTCTCATGGAAAGCAAACGCATCTTTCAATCTCTCTGAGAGACCATGACAGAACTGACTCCGGAGTGCAGCATCATTCCAACCCGAATCAGCTGCCCATCTCCGAAATTCAGAACAATAAAGCTCCGCAGACAGTTTGTTCTGGCATAAAACACGTAAGTTAGATTCGGCCAGAGCAACACGATCCGGGTCATCATAAATCTGCCCCAGGGCCACAAAAAATCTTTCCACGGATCGAAGGGAGGATCCCCTGATGGCAGCGAAAAAGCCCAAGTCTGAGCATTACCCCTGAGCAGGGAGATGACAATCCTCACCCTCTGCTCCTGATTACCAGAGGAGTGGGGACACAAGCAAAAATGGAGTTTGCATGCCTCTCTGAAGCGAACAAAATTCTCACTGCCCCCGGAGAACGTTTCCGGAAGTGAGACCTTTGGCTCGCAACAGACTCCATGAGCCGGAGCAGAGCCCAATGCTTGAAGCTGAGTCATAGATTGACGGAGATCCGCTACTTCCAAAGAAAGACCCTGCATGCGGTCAACCAGGCCAGAAAGCGGATCCATGTCAAAAAAGGACGGTTTTGGTGGATTATAATGTCACGGCTGTATGTGAGCAACAATAGTATACACAGTAAAAGAGCTACTGACCGCACCCAAACTAGGGAGGATAAATGGTGACCCCTGTCCGACCATCAAAGCTCTCCCTATGCTGCTAAAGCACATGCCCGGATCCAAATGGCGGAACGAGGCATGCCCACGTGCCTAAGACTGATGACCACTGTAACCCCTACAATAGTGGAAGGGGCACGGCCACCGGTGCCCTACTCAGTATATGGAGGGAACCGTGGCCACCTCAGATCCAGTCAGAAAATAATCAGGTACACAACAATGTCTGTACACTTAGCTGAAGGTGTTGCAGCCGCAGAGAAGACGGATCCAAGGACAGCTGGCAATATCCGGAGTGCTTGCTGCAGCAGAACACAGGTCCAGTGAACTGATAGCTACAAGTGAAGATACTAAAGCAAGAGCTACAACTGAAATGAGAACTATAATCCACGCCCTACAATAGGAGGAGGGGTGATATAAAGAGAGGGAAATCAAACGCATGAGGAACAGCTGGGAGGAAGGAAACCAAAAGTAAACAGAGCAGTGAGAACTCCTCCCAGCTCTAGTAGTGACATCATCACAGGGGTGGAGAAACAGAGCTGTGAGAACGTCCCAAAGCTCTGGTAGTGACAGTAATACATAGTAATACCCCAAAAAATTGTGATGACTTTACATTCCCCATATGTCTACTTCATGCTTGAATTATTTTGGGAATGATATTTTATTTTTTGGGGATGTTATAAGGCTTAGAAGTTTAGAAGCAAATCTTGAAATTTTTCCGAAATTTACAAAAACTCAATTTTTAGGGACCAGTTCAGGTCTGAAGTCACTTTGCTAGGCTTACATAATAGAAACCACCCAAAAATGACCCCATCTAAGAAACTACACCCCTCAAGGTATTCAAAACTGATTTTGCATACATTGTTAACCCTTTAGGTGTTGCACAAGAGTTATTGGCAAACGGGAAGGAAATTTGAGAATTTCATTTTTTTTGTCTAATTTTTCCTTTTAACCCATTTTTTCCACTAACAAAGCAAGGGTTAACAGCCAGACAAGACTGTATCTTTATTGCCCTGACTCTGCCGTTTACAGAAACACCCAATATGTGGCCGTAAACTACTGTACGGCCACACAGCGGGGCATAGAGTGAAAGGTGCGCCGTTTGGTTTTTGGAAGGCTGATTTTTATGGACTGGTTTATTTACACCATGTCCCATTTGAAGCCCCCCTGATGCACCCCTAGAGTAGAAACTCCATAAAAGTGACCCCATCTAAGAAACTACACCCCTCAAGGTATTCAAAACTGATTTTACAAAAGTTGTTAACCCTTTAGGTGTTCCACAAGAGTTAATGGAAAATAGAGATTCAATTTAAAAATTTCACTTTTTCGGCAGATTTTCGATTTTAATATTTTTTTTCCAGTAACAAAGCAAGGGTTAACAGCCAAAAAAACCTCTTTATTTATGGCCCTGATTCTGTAGTTTACAGAAACACCCCATATGTGGTCGTAAACTGCTGTACGGACACACGGCAGGGCACAGAAGGAAAGGAACACCATATGGTTTCTGGAAGGCAGATTTTGCTGGATTGTTTTTAGACACCATGTCCCATTTGAAGCCCCCCTGATGCACCCCTAGGTTAGAAACTCCAAAAAAGTGACCCCATTTTGGAAACTACGGGATAAGGTGGCAGTTTTGTTGGAACTATTTTAGGGTACATATGATTTTTGGTTGCTCTATATTACACTTTTTGTGAGGCAATGTAACAAAAAATAGAATTTCAGAAATTTCATCTCCATTTGCCATTAACTCTTGTGGAACACTTAAAGGGTTAACAAAGTTTGTAAAATCAGTTTTGAATACCTTGATGGGTGTAGTTTCCAAAATGGGGTCATTTTTTGGAGTTTATACTCTAGGGGTGCATCAGGGGGGCTTCAAATGGGACATGGTGTCAAAAAACCAGTCCAGCAAAAACTGCCTTACAAAAACCATATGGCATTCCTTTCCTTCTGCGCCCTGCCGTGTGGCCATACAGCAGTTTACGACCACATATGGGGCATTTCTATAAACTAAAGAATCAGGGCAATAAATATTGAGTTTTGTTTGGCTGTTAACCCTTGCTTTGTTATGGGAAAAAATTAATTAAAATGGAAAATTTGCCAAAAAATAGCTGTTTTGGCACTGTTTTTATTTTTTATTATTTACAACGTTCATCTCACAGGTTAGATCATGTGCTATTTTTATAGAGCAGGTTCTTACGGACGTGACAATACCAAATATGTATACTTTTTTATTTATTTAGGTTTTACACAATAATATCATTTTTGACACAAAAAAAACACATGTTTTAGTGTCTCCATTGTCTGAGAGCCATAGTTTTTTCAGTTTTTTGGCAATTGTCTCAGGTTGGGTATCATTTTTGCGGGATGAGATGACGGTTTGATTGGCACTATTTTGGGGTCCATATGACTTTTTGATCGCTTGCTATTACACTTTTTGTGATGTAAGGTAACAAAAAATAGCTTTTTTATTTAATTTTTTTTACAGTGTTCACCTGAGGGGTTAGGTCATGTGGTATTTTTATAGATCAGGTTCTTACGGACATGGAAATACCTAATATGTCTACCTTTTTATAATTTATCAGGGTTTTACACAATAATATAATTTTTGAAACAAAAAAAAATCATGTTTTAGTATCTCCATAGTCTGAGACCCATAGTTTTTTTTATTTTTTGGGCCATTGTCTCATGTAAGGGCTCATTTTTTGCGGGATGAGGTGACGGTTTGATTGGTACTTTTTTGGCATACATGCGACTTTTTTGATCACTTTTATTCCCTTTTTTGGGAAGTAAGGTGGGCAAAATTTCAATTTCCTCATAGTTTTTATTTTTTTATTTTTATGGCGTTCACCGTGTGGGGAAAGTAACATGACCGTTTTATAGATCAGGTCGTTACGGACACGGCGATACCTAATATGTGTAGTGTATTTTTATTTATTTTTTTTATTCAGTGATAAATGTGTTTTTTTGAAACTTTACTTTTTTAACTTTTTTAAATTATTTTTTTTGACCCAGACCCACTTGGTTCTTGAAGATCCAGTGGGTCTGATGTCTGTATAATACAGTACAGAACAATATATATTGTATTGTACTGTATCTTACACTATGCCTTTTAGCATAGATCTGTTCAGCACCATGGACAGCAGGATGCCTGAGAGGCGTCCTGTTGCCATGGGAACCTTCCCCGTCTGCTCAGTACTGGTCAGAACTGCGCAGACGGGGAAGGGTAAGCACAGGGCTGAGGGGGGCTCTCTGGGGGCTCTCTCCCTCTCCCATCGGGGGGCTGCAAAGGCACAGCAGCCCCCCGATGGGAGAGGGAGGGAGCTCCCTGCGCTGTTAACCTTTTCCATACAGCGGTCCGTACGGACCGCTGTATGGAAAGGGTTAAACGGCTGACATCGCATCGCAGATGTCAGCCGTTTATACCAGGGTGCAAGCAATGTGCTGGCACCCTGGTATACCCACTAAACACCAACGATCATTGAAAGGGAGGCGGGCGGGGGATCGCGATCCCGCCTGCCGCACCTCATAGTTTTTATTTTTTTATTTTTATGGCGTTCACCGTGTGGGGAAAGTAACATGACCGTTTTATAGATCAGGTCGTTACGGACGCGGCGATACCTAATATGTGTAGTGTATTTTTTTTTTTTTTTTTTATTCAGTGATAAATGTGTTTTTTTGAAACTTTACTTTTTTAACTTTTTTTTATTTATTTTTTGACCCAGACCCACTTGGTTCTTGAAGATCCAGTGGGTCTGATGTCTGTATAATACAGTACAGAACAATATATATTGTATTGTACTGTATTTTACACTATGCCTTTTAGCATAGATCTGTTCAGCACCATAGACAGCAGGATGCCTGAGAGGCGTCCTGTTGCCATAGGAACCTTCCCCGTCTGCTCAGTACTGGTCAGAACTGCGCAGACAGGGAAGGGTAAGCACAGGGCTGAGGGGGGCTCTCTCCCTCTCCCATCGGGGGGCTGCAAAGGCACAGCAGCCCCCCGATGGGAGAGGGAGGGAGCTCCCTGCGCTGTTAACCTTTTCCATACAGCGGTCCGTACGGACCGCTGTATGGAAAGGGTTAAACGGCTGACATCGCATCGCAGATGTCAGCCCTTTATACCAGGGTGCCAGCAATGTGCTGGCACCCTGGTATACCCACTAGACACCAACGATCATTGAAAGGGAGGCGGGCGGGGGATCGCGATCCCGCCTGCCGCACCTCATAGTTTTTATTTTTTTATTTTTATGGCGTTCACCGTGTGGGGAAAGTAACATGACCGTTTTATAGATCAGGTCGTTATGGACGCGGCGATACCTAATATGTGTAGTGTATTTTATTTTTTTTATTTTTATTCAGTGATAAATGTGTTTTTTTGAAACTTTACATTTTTAACTTTTTTTAATTTTTTTTTTAACCCAGACCCACTTGGTTCTTGAAGATCCAGTGGGTCTGATGTCTGTATAATACAGTACAGAACAATATATATTGTATTGTACTGTATTTTACACTATGCCTTTTAGCATAGATCTGTTCAGCACCATGGACAGCAGGATGCCTGAGAGGCGTCCTGTTGCCATGGGAACCTTCCCCGTCTGCTCAGTACTGGTCAGAACTGCGCAGACGGGGAAGGGTAAGCACAGGGCTGAGGGGGGCTCTCTGGGGGCTCTCTCCCTCTCCCATCGGGGGGCGGCAAAGGCACAGCAGCCCCCCGATGGGAGAGGGAGGGAGCTCCCTGCGCTGTTAACCTTTTCCATACAGCGGTCCGTACGGACCGCTGTATGGAAAGGGTTAAACGGCTGACATCGCATCGCAGATGTCAGCCGTTTATACCAGGGTGCCAGCAATGTGCTGGCACCCTGGTATACCCACTAGACACCAACGATCATTAAAAGGGAGGCGGGCGGGGGATCGCGATCCCGCCTGCCGCACCTCATAGTTTTAATTTTTTTATTTTTATGGCGTTCACCGTGTGGGGAAAGTAACATGACCGTTTTATAGATCAGGTCGTTACGGACGTGGCGATACCTAATATGTGTAGTGTATTTTTTATTTTATTTTTTTATTCAGTGATAAATGTGTTTTTTTGAAACTTTACTTTTTTAACTTTTTTTTTTTTTTTTTTTAACCCAGACCCACTTGGTTCTTGAAGATCCAGTGGGTCTGATGTCTGTATAATACAGTACAGAACAATATATATTGTATTGTACTGTATTTTACACTATGCCTTTTAGCATAGATCTGTTCAGCACCATGGACAGCAGGATGCCTGAGAGGCGTCCTGTTGCCATGGGAACCTTCCCCGTCTGCTCAGTACTGGTCAGAACTGCGCAGACGGGGAAGGGTAAGCACAGGGCTGAGGGGGGCTCTCTGGGGGCTCTCTCCCTCTCCCATCGGGGGGCTGCAAAGGCACAGCAGCCCCCCGATGGGAGAGGGAGGGAGCTCCCTGCGCTGTTAACCTTTTCCATACAGCGGTCCGTACGGACCGCTGTATGGAAAGGGTTAAACGGCTGACATCGCATCGCAGATGTCAGCCGTTTATACCAGGGTGCCAGCAATGTGCTGGCACCCTGGTATACCCACTAGACACCAACGATCATTGAAAGGGAGGCGGGCGGGGGATCGCGATCCCGCCTGCCGCACCGCCCGCCTCCCGCACCTTACCGCACCTCCGCACCGCCTGCGACACCCCCCCTGCACCACCCGCCCACATATCATCATGCAGGGGTGCAGGGGGGGTGAAACATCTTTATTTTGGACATACTAAAGTTTCTGATCCCCGCGGTCAGGGACCGCGGGGATCAGAAACCGCAGAAAGCGCTACAAACCGCAGGTCTGAATTGACCTGCGGTTTGCAGCGATTGCCGATAGGGGGGGGTCACAGGACCCCCCTCGGCATTGACCCAAGGTGCCCGGCTGTGTGTAACAGCCGGGATTTCAGCGCTGTCACCATGTCTGCAGACATGGTGACAGTTTACAGCCATGACGTGTATACTCATCATGGCGCGCTAAGTAGCAGTGCGCCATGACGAGTATACTCGTCATAGGTCGGGAATATTTTTACACTTTCTCCTCCTCTGATCGCTTCCCTGACAGGAATTGGGGCGATCAAAGAAGGAGAAGCACATAGTCCCTCCCTAACCCCCCTTACCTGCCCCGATGCGCTGCGATTGGTCCCTCTGCAGTAATGGACCAATCACAGCGATCGTGGGCGGGTCAGAGCTCCAATACAGCTCCTGCCGGCTTCTCTGGTTGCCTAGCAACCCCAGCACGCCGGCTTCACTGGAGCTTCAGCGCTTCGCTCCCTGCGCTGACAGTGAAAGCCGATCACGTACATGCACGTGGGGATGCGGTGAGGCACCACATTCCCCCACGTACATGTACGTGATGTTGCGTGAAGGGGTTAATATTACATATATGGGGGGAAATGTATCAAACTGGTGTAAAGTCAGATTCCACCTTTCATTTTCTAAATGAGCTGTTAAAAAAGGAAAGGTGGAATCTACTTTACACCAGTTTGATAAATGATCCCCATGACCTCTAACTAAAGCAGTAAAGGGGATGTCAGAGGTAGGGAGAAGGGAATGGAGGAGGATTTTTTTTAAATAGAATTATACATACAGTATTGGATGGGTTTGTAATAAGGGGCAATATATACTAAGATTGGATATTGATAGGGGTAGGTGAAACTCAGTGTTTTTTTTTTGTTACCCGTTAGCTGGAGTTGTAATAAGGAAGTAATATTATGCCCGCATAACGCAATAGTACCTGCCGCTATGATGTACTATTACGTCATTGGTCGGGAAGGGGTTAATCCAAAGGGGAGAAATTACACTTTCTTCTCTGCTTCACATGCGGCCTTCTTAAGAATTTATAATACACTGCTCAAAAAAATAAAGGGAACACAAAAATAACACATCCTAGATCTGAATTAATAAAATATTCTTCTGAAATACTTTGTTCTTTACATAGTTGAATGTGCTGACAACAAAATCACACAAAAATTAAAAAATGGAAATCAAATTTTTCAACCCATGGAGGTCTGGATTTGGAGTCACACTCAAAATTAAAGTGGAAAAACACACTACAGGCTGATCCAACTTTGATGTAATGTCCTTAAAACAAGTCAAAATGAGGCTCAGTAGTGTGTGTGGCTTCCACGTGCCTGTATGACCTCCCTACAACGCCTGTGCATGCTCCTGATGAGATGGCGGACGGTCTCCTGAGGGATCTCCTCCCAGACCTGGACTAAAGCATCTGCCAACTCCTGGACAGTCTGTGGTGAAACGTGACGTTGGTGGATAGAGCGAGACATGATGTCCCAGATGTGCTCAATTGGATTCAGGTCTGGGGAACGGGCGGGCCAGTCCATAGCATCAATGCCTTCGTCTTGCAGGAACTGCTGACACACTCCAGCCACATGAGCTCTAGCATTGTCTTGCATTAGGAGGAACCCAGGGCCAACCACACCAGCATATGGTCTCACAAGGGGTCTGAGGATCTCATCTCGGTACCTAATGGCAGTCAGGCTACCTCTGGCGTGCACATGGAGGGCTGTGCGGCCCTCCAAAGAAATGCCACCCCACATCATTACTGACCCAATGCCAAACCGGTCATGCTGGAGGATGTTGCAGGCAGCAGAACGTTCTCCACGGCATCTCCAGACTCTGTCACGTCTGTCACATGTGCTCAGTGTGAACCTGCTTTCATCTGTGAAGAGCACAGGGCGCCAGTGGCGAATTTGCCAATCTTGGTGTTCTCTGGCAAATGCCAAACGTCCAGCACGGTGTTGGGCTGTAAGCCCAACCCCCACCTGTGGACGTCGGGCCCTCATATCACCCTCATGGAGTCTGTTTCTGACCGTTTGAGCAGACACATGCACATTTGTGGCCTGCTGGAGGTCATTTTGCAGGGCTCTGGCAGTGCTCCTCCTGTTCCTCCTTGCACAAAGGCGGAGGTAGTGGTCCTGCTGCTGGGTTGTTGCCCTCCTACGGCCTCCTCCACGTCTCCTGATGTACTGGCCTGTCTCCTGGTAGCGCCTCGATGCTCTGGACACTACGCTGACAGACACAGCAAACCTTCTTGCCACAGCTCGCATTGATGTGCCATCCTGGATAAGCTGCACTACCTGAGCCACTTGTGTGGGTTGTAGACTCCGTCTCATGCTACCACTAGAGTGAAAGCACCGCCAGCATTCAAAAGTGACCAAAACATCAGCCATGAAGCATAGGAACTGAGAAGTGGTCTGTCGTCACCACCTGCAGAACCACTCCTTTATTGGGGGTGTCTTGCTAATTGCCTATAATTTCCACCTGTTGTCTATCCCATTTGCACAACAGCATGTGAAATTGATTGTCACTCAGTGTTGCTTCCTAAGTGGACAGTTTGATTTCACAGAAGTGTGATTGACTTGGAGTTACATTGTGTTGTTTAAGTGTTCGCTTTATTTTTTTGAGCAGTGTATATTTGTATCCAGAGAACTGTTTGGAAAAGTTTCTAATTTAAAGATATGTGATTCCATTATATCTGACCACACACCCGCAAGTGTTAATATTGAAGCAATTACCAACTAATGCCCCCATTTGGAGATTCCTGGGCCTTCTTTATGAGGATAAGTCATTTGTTCTTTATTTAAAGGAGGAATATGAAAGCTTATTTATGATAACTGTCAACATCTTCAAGATGGCATTCTGCTATGGGAGACAAATGGGAGACAAATAAAGTGATGCAGGTGGTAATATTTTATATGTAAGGAAAAAAAATACATCTGAGCTTATCGAAATAAATGATACTTATAATAGACATCTGAATAAATACAAGGGGGCCCACCTGCAGCGACAGTATGACAAGATGAACAAGCAAGTGGATTATTTCATTTTTTTATTGCAATGTTGAAAGTGGTTCCTGTTCAGATGTCTGCATCTTTGGGCACGTCGGACAATGTTGGCTGATACGGCTTGTGATGCAGTGGATAGTGTTTGTGGTGTTTTCCTTGAGTTCATCCAGGGGATATGGATTGTTAGCGGACACTTTCTGTTTTAAATTTCCCCACAGATAAAAAATTGCATGTGGACAAATCTGGGGAATGTGGTGGCCATAACCTCTTGCTCACAGTTCGCTCCTCTGCAAACAGTTCATGAACTGTTCAAAGAAGTACAGGTAAATTGCCGTATTCACAGTAGATTTGAAGAAAATTTGGCCCATTATTAGTGTTCCTGACACTGCTCAACAAACACCAATTTTCTGGTGGTGAAGTGGTAATTCATGAGTCTAATAGGGATTTCCAGCGGACAAGTACCTCATATTCTGGGAATTTACGTGACCTGATAAATTAAACCAACCTTCATCCATCATGAAGTGCAGCAATAGGTCCAAATGTCTGTAGCAATCATAGTGAGCAACCACGTCCAGTAATTTCCGCGTTTAGCTTTGTCAGACTCTTTCAGTTCCTGCACACACATTATTCAATATGGTTTCAGATTCAGAGATTTTGGCACTCGCTGACATGTCGTTTGTGATACGACAACTTCCTGAGACAGTCTTGAAATAGAGTTTTGATGGCTACTTGCAATCCGCTGCTGAATTTCATGCACAACTTAGCTGTCCTGATCGATGGAGGCCTCAGTTTCATGTTTGCAGCAGAGCCAGTTTGATGCCATTTATGAACCAGACTCTGAAGACAATGTTTAGCTGGTGGTTTTGTTTCTGTGTATTTGTTGGCAAAGGTTAATCGACCTGCTTCGCACAAAACCTTCCACAATCACTATTACAATCAGAGTGCAGCTTTCAGTTCCTACAGGGCTCTGAAAAAATGAAAACTGAGCTCTGATTGGTTGCTGTGGACAACTAAGACAGATTTATTATTAGGCAGTTTGATTTGGAGATATTGGAGGTGAGCTACTTTTTCATATAAAGCTAAACCAACAGTAGAAAATTAAGTTAAACGGCAAGACGCTAAACAGATTTAAGATAACTTATTGGAGAAGACTGAGCAACAATATATTTTAAAGAAAGACTTACGGTCCATTCACACGTCAGTAATTTTCCTTTCTAGATTCACGTTCCGTTTTTTGCGGCTCCATGTTTCTGCAAAAACCTTTTGTTTTTTCCAAATATGCATCTGTTCCGTGTTTCCGCAAAAAAATGGAAGGATAAATACATGTTGCAAGAGTACAAAAAAGAAAAAAAAAAAGATGTTTAAAACAGAGGACATGTGATAGTACAGGCTCCATTTTATTGTGCTTTTGGGGTCGTTAAGAGCTGTGTGAGTAACCTCTGCTTGGCTGGCATTGTTTTCTTCCTATTTCTTAGCCATCATCATGGCAGAAGACCCTATTTCACAGGATTCTTTCTCGCCGATTCGGACAGCAGTCAGCGATGCTGGATGAAGAACTGGGAAGGAAGAGGAGACGGCAGTGGGTCCAACCTATTGTCGCTCAGCTCCTTCACAAAGGACAATTTCATACCTTGTATAACGATCTGCGACATGACCGCATCAAGTTCAAGAACTGTTGCCGGATGTCCATGGGTGCATTTGATCACCTGCTGGTCTGTCTTCATCCTGACCTGACTTTCATGGACACCAGTATGAGGTGCGGCATCGCAGCAAAGCAAAGGTTGATAGCCACCTTGAGGTAAGTGAATTTTATATTTTTAATTAATACTATATATTGAATATTAACTTATGTAAATGAATGTTAAAACTTTATTTTCTCTTTTTTTTTTTATTCCTTGTAATCGGAAACTCATTCGCATCTTTGCATTTCAAATTTCTCCTTGGGATCTCAACAATCTCTGGAATCGTCTGTCATACCTACAAAGTCATCTGGCAGCGACTCAGAGAAGAGGTGATGCCCACCCCCAAGGTGGAAGATTGGCTTTGTATCGCCGAGGGATTTTACCAAACTGCACAGTTTCCTAACTGCATTGGGGCACTGGATGGAAAACATTTGTGTAAAGAAGCCGCCACACTCAGGGTCCCGGTACTTCAATTACAAACAATATTTTTCTGTAGTGCTGATGGCCTTGGCTGACAGTAATTACAAGTTTGTAATTGTTAATATCGGGGCCTATAGGAGCACTTCTGACGCCCGCATCTTTAGTGCTTCCAGAATGGGTGAACGGCTTCAGACAAACCAGCTTGCTCTCCAAGAGCCAGAAGACTACCCGGATAAGCTGTCACGTTCGGGTGTGGGAGTGAAACACCACACCGAACATAGGAAGAAAAGGGGTGAGGGAATAAAGCCTGGAAACTAGGGAAAGGAGATGGACACCTCCTAGTAAAACCCTAATCAGAGTCCTGACTAACTACCAGTATGACCAGACCCCAGAGGTAGGTGAATACCCAGTGTCCTAACTTACTCTATAGGACCCTGGTACTTATGTCAGGACTGAGACAACCTGTTCCTCCAAAAGGAAGGACGAACAGGAGACTCTCTCAGGCCTTAATACAAATGACAGGGAAATGTCCCAAACAAAATACAAAAGGGAAAGAAAACACTTAACTTCAAGTAGCTATGGCAGCACCAGGAACTCAGCCGAGATCCACACACCAGCTGTCCACAACTCCAACAGCTATAAACCACATAGCATAGTGGTAGAAACAACAATAAATAGAAAAGGTTAAATGACCCTTATAGCCACACATGGGGAAAGAAGGTGTGGCAAGCACCAGAAACAACACAGACGTCATTTGATCCAAACGGAAAACATGTCAGACAAACCACATGTTGCCAGTCTCACCGATCTCCTGCCACCTGTCACGTGACATCAGCAGGTCCGCTGGCTCCATTTGTGATCTCGGCAGATGAAGGATTCACATTGTCAACCTACCTGATGCGACCTTTCCCTAGATGCAATCTGAATGACCGGAAGCGCATCTTCAACTATCGATTGACTCGCGCCCATCGTTATGTGGAGTGCACTTTTGGAATATTGTCCACAAAGTGGAGAGTGTTTATGACATCCATACAGATGAATCCGGACAATTCCACCTTGGTGATACAGGCCAGTGCACTCCTACACAACTTCACCAGGATTCACGATGCACAGATGCAGAATTGGGCCTAAATATGACATCTTCTGTCAATTTTAGACCTGAGACAGCCTGGGCGCCCTGGAACGGCTGGACTAGTTGTTTGGGAACTCTACGCTGACTACTTCTGCAGCCTTAAGGAGGATTGTCGTGGCAGCTGTACGCCATCGTGGAAGTCGTTGAATTCAGCTGGAATCTGTTTTAAAATTTTAATTAAAATGTATTTTTATTAGTTTAGTTAGATCCCCTGTTGTTAGTTTAGATTAGGGACTCGCAAGAGAATGAGGACCCTTGACATGGGCTTGCAGACTGAGGTATTTAGTAAAATCAAAATTTTTATAATTATTTGGTGTAAATACCTTCTAATAGCTGATTTCTAATTACGTCTTTAAAAATAATTTAATCATTTTAATGTTATTTAAAATTTGTGTCTGGGTTCTCAGCTTTTTAATAAAAAATGGGATATCTCTGGGTTCAGCTTTGAACAACGACAACACGAGACGTAATCAGGCCCGCAATCCACAACGAATAAACTTCTTCATAGACAAGGTAAGTATATAATATCAGCATTTAGCCTCATGCACACGGCCGTTGTGCGGCCGTTCTCTGCATTGAGGACCCCAATGCACGGGCAACATCTGTGCGGCAGCCAGGACAGATCGAGAACTATGCAACTTGAATAGGTCCGTGATCCGTCCACACCATGATGCACAGACACGGACAGAAACACCACAGAAGCACTCCGTAGTGTTTCCGTGGGGTTCTGTGCCTCCGTTCTGCACCGCAGCTCAAGATTGCGGATCCATTTAAGTGAATAGGTCCGCAACCGTGATGCGGGGAGCACGCGGCCGGTGCCCACATATTGCCGGCCATGTGCATTAGGCCTTTTAAGGGGACGGCACATGATTACTTCTACTGTTTGCTCAAGCTCAATGCTGCTCAAGCATTGGTGAGATGGAAAAAATATACAATATACAGTCATTATATACAGTATCATCAAAAAGCTGATTAATATACTTTTATAATTTTTTTTTTCAAATATGATTTGGTATTGATGACCGATAACAGATAATAGGTCATCAATATTAAAAACAAACACATTTTATTTTAAAAAATTTATTAAAATTTAAAATACATCCATAATTTTGAACATATAATAACTTTTAATAGTAATAATAAAAAAATTATAATTCAAATAATTCCCTTGAAAAAGGCCCAGGAATATGAATTATAGGGGGATCGGGTATATGTAGCCGTGATCGAGGGGTCTCTATATTTAACATTTTGTCATGGTCATGCTCCATTAAATGAATAACATTGTGTGGCTCTTGAGGGCCAGCAAAGAGATCAATCATGAGGGCCAACGTAAAAATGCACCGCATTTTCCGATCATCTGTCACACGATGAAAGGAAGAAACTAGTGTTTTCAAAGCCACTTTCTCCTTGCTGTCAGATCGATTCCGATTTAGATATTAGAGAACCAGAGTATCAATCTGGCCTCGAACATCTAAATCGGAATCAATCTGAGGACGTTGCCTTCGTTTGCCAGATGAACTGGAAACCGGTGCTGCACCAGCTGAGGTGCTTTCTGCTTTGCCTCTATGATTTCTTCCTCCATAGCCTGTGTAGAAGGCATATCTTGATTTAGCTGTGAAGGCTCCTGTGGCTCACTAGTAGAAGCC
Organism: Bufo bufo; assembly: GCF_905171765.1. NCBI lineage: Eukaryota > Metazoa > Chordata > Amphibia > Anura > Bufonidae > Bufo > Bufo bufo. The sequence continues at coordinate 570,653,168 of NC_053391.1, read as the reverse complement.
TCTGCAGTTCTCTCCTCTTGTGGTTCTGCCTCCACATCATTTGTTTGCTGTCTGGAGCCCGATTCTTGATACAGATTGTCCACACTGCTGTAGAAAAAAAATCATATTATTATATAAAAATGTATATAAAGTATAAAAAAAAATGATATTTAAATTATTTACATCCTTAAATCCATGACAGGTTTTAAGAATTGAAGATGCCTTGTATACACATATATCTTTTTTTAAACCGTCATCTCCACTGTGCTTTTTAGCGTTAGTTTGGCGTCGACACTGATTTCGCATAAATAAAGTTAGAGAAAGGCACATAGCTAAAAAAATACATGATGTCATGAGACCGTGCCATAGCGGGGCCGTTCCGTTCACCAGAGACCACAATATCCGGTCAATAATAAAAGGACATACGCACGGATGTCGTGATAGACCCAGATCCATTCAGCTTGAATGGGTCATTGATCCATCTGCTCTGAAAAAAAAATAGAATAGTTCCCTTGGGTTACGTGCATCTGTTCTGCTCTGCATCCTTCTGGATTGCGGACCCATTCAAGTGAATGGGTCAACATCCGTGATGCGGAGAGAATATGGCTGATGCCTGCATATTGATTCGCAATATGGCCCAGCCAAGGACGCAAACAGCCGTGTGCAGAACAAAAGATCACAAACATCCTTCTAGTTAAATAATCATATTTGTGAAAGAGGCCAATAAAAACTCAATTCATATAACTTACATTTTAAAATGTGGTTATTAAACAAAATTTTTTTTTTTTTACATATTAAAGACATCGGTTGCTATGCAATAAGTTAAGCATTGCAGAAAGGGAATTTTAAATGTATGTAATGCTAGACATTCTCAGACTAGGCCTCTTGCACAAAAATTCTATATAATTTACAATTCGGGATGAGCAAACTTCATATTTTGAAGTTCGTGTTCGGGTTATATGCTGAATTGTGTTATGGATTCCATTAACATGGACCATAACACAATTCCATGACGGAATTGCATAACGGAATGCCTTTAGAGGCATTCCGTTATTCATTCCGTCATAATAGAAATCTATGGCCTGACTAACGGATCCGTCCAGTTTTCGTTATGCTGGAGTCCTCCTCCAATGACCGGTCCTTTAGGACACAGTCATGGTAATCTTCTGACCTGGTGTCCCATAAGAATGGGCGCTCCTGGATCCTGATTATAAATTTTTCGACCTCAAAGTAGGACATGTTTAACTTCTGTCTAGTACTCTGCTTTCCTAGGTTCTGAAGCATGTCACAGGGGGCAGGCCTTATTTTTTTCTATTTCCTGGACATGGATCCGTAATTGCGGATGACATATTGCAGCTTTCCGCATGTCATCCGCATTTTTGTGGACCCATTGACTACAATGGTACCACGGACCGCAATTTGCAGACTATAGTAGGGCAGGCTCAATTTTTTTTGCGGATTCACATAACGGAACGGAACTACGGATGCGGACAGCACACTGAATGCTGTCCATATTTTTTGCGGGGCCATTGAAATGAATGGATCCACATTTAGTTCCGCAATTTTGCGGAACAGATGCAGATTACAATGTAAGGATGTGTGAATGAACCCTTAAAATTATATACTGTATTTCCTGCACCACAGGACACAGGAATAAGAAAAAAATATTTTATAAGATCAGACCCCATCAGACCTCAGATCAAACCCTCATTAGACCTCAGATAAGACCCCTATTCCTCATTAGATCTAAAATCAGACCCCTGAAGATGGGATTTTTTTATGCCTTATAGTTTTACTTTTTTTTGTAAATATCAGAAAACAATATTTGGAATCCCTGTAATCATAATAACCTGTACAATATAGTGAACATATTATTAATGGTGATTGGTATATAGTGTGAATAAAAATGGGGGCTGGGGGCACACAGTTTGCTTGTATGGAGTGGAGCCCTGAAATTTCTGATGGCAGTCCTGGATCCAAATCTGCTTGAAGCCCTGCTGGAAAAATCCCACCCTAAGACATATCAACATTGCTGACATCACATCTACAGGGCAGGGTCCAGGAGAATGAGCAGAACATGGGCCTGAGAGACAAGGTCACCAATGATGCTGTGTAGGGATCGACCGATTATCGGTTTTACCAATATTATCGGCCGATATTCAAGATTTTGACCGTTATCGGTATCGGCATCTATTTTGCCGATATTCCGATAACGTATGGGGAACACAGATCGCGCTGCTCTCAGCGCTCTCCGTGTTCTCTCAGCAGCACAGGGGAGAAGGAAGCAGTGTCTCCCTCCCCCTGTGAAGCTGCTGCCGCCAATGAAGAGACAGATGGGAAGAGGAGGGGAGGGGCTGTGGCCACTGCGCCACCAATGATGTTAACTTATTCATTCAAATTGAACAGGAGGCGGGAGCTGGCTGCAGAATCACATAGCCGGCTCCCGACCTCTATGAGCGGTAGCTGTGATCCGCGGTAGTTAACCCCTCAGGTGCCGCGGATCGCAGCTACCACTCATAGAGGTCGGGAGCTGGCTATGTGATTCTGCAGCCAGCTCCCGCCTCCTGTATATGAATAAATGAGAGATTTATGTTCATTGGTGGTGCAGTGTGCCCCCCCAAGCCCCCCAGTATTAATCATTGGTGGCGCAGTACGCCCCCCACCCCCGTATTAAAAACATTGGTGGTGCAGTGCGCCCCCCCCACCCAAGCCCCCCCCATTTTTTAATCATTGGTGGCAGTGGCCACAGGGTCCCCTCTCCCCTCCTACTCCGATCGGAGCCCCAGCAGTGTAAGCCTGGGGCTCCGATCAGTTACCATGGCAGCCAGAACGCAATTGAAGCCCTGGCTGCCATGCTAAGCTCCATGCTGCTGTGTGCACAAAGCACAGAGCAGCAAGGACAGTGTGAGATCCTATTCACCCAGATCTATCAGGGTGAATAGGACAAGGGTTCTAGTCCCTAAGGGGGTTAAAGTTAGTAAAAAAAAAAAACACCAAAATATTAAGTATAAATGAAAAATAAAGATTTACAAAAAAAAATACACATTAACAATAAAAATATTCATTTTCAGCAGATTTGTGTAGGAATAAAAAAAAAAATATGAAATTTCACAGAATATCATTATAAATTATCGGCTATCGGCCTGAAAGTTCACAAATGATCGGTATCGGCCCTAAAAAATCAATATCGGTCGATCCCTAATGCTGTGTCCACAGCTCAGAGCTAGAGATGAGTGAATTTCATATTGAAATTCATTCAAGATTCGTTTGGTGGTAAAAGGTGAATTGCGTTATGGATTCCAATACCACGGACCATAAAGCAATTCTATGACGGAATGCATAACGGAATGCCTTTAGAGTCATTCTGTTATTCATTCCATCATAATAGAAGTCTATGGGCCGCAAAACGGATCCTTCCCGTTTCCATTATGCAGGGGAGACCTCTCCTGCATAATGGAAACGGGACGGATGTCATCAGGTTAGGGAACAAACACAGTAGAAAAGATCATGTGACCACAATGGAGTGCAGGAAAATGTGGCATTACAGATAAATGTTCACTGTTAGTAAGTGATAGTATGTGTTGTTTCCTGTCAATTGATGCTGACAATTGCAAAACGGAATACCCCTTTAATGAATGAAAATAGTAACAATTTTGGTATTAAGGACACGTTTTATTTTGAATATAACATTTTATTTCTGGTTGCAAAGGATTTATTTAAATAAAGGGATTAAGGATTATTGATGGAGGTAGTTGTAAGGATTTCATAGATGTAACAAAGAATGAATGTAAAATGTCATAAATACAGTATATAAATGCAGCAAAGGGGTGAATGTGCTCTGAGGAACTCAATAGGCTAAAAAATGGAGAAAAGTATTGGATGTACAGGAAGAGGAAGATGAACATACAAAATAAAGGAAGTGATGAGGTCTGAGAAATGGAGAGGATAATACCTCAAACCTTATACTGTATGACTTTAATGTACCATCACACACAAATTGTCCCAAATGTGGAGAGGAAAAAATTTATACATTACATGGTTTGTGGTCATGCTCGAAGTTGAAGAGATTTTAGGGCTCACTGACTGGTTTTGTATATTATATTTGGATCCTATGTATGATTATAGAGGAGATAGTTGGTATTATAAAGCCTATATCCATTTTATATTATTCGCTGCTAAACGAGTTGGTTTTGGTATTATCAATTAAAACACGCTTTTGAAGCAACAGAAAATAGGGAATATTTTATCACAACAAAACATGAATTTATAGATTTTTCTTATCAAAGCACTACAATCAGGGTCACTATTTCTCAAGTGTATAGGATAATAAGTAAGGGACTGGGTAAAATAGTAAAGTTTAAGGCTACATTCACACGTCAGTATTTTTCTATAATCCGATTTTCTGTCCGTTTTTTGCGGATCCGTTGTTCCTGAAAATGTTTCCGTATGTCATCCGTATGTCATCCGTTTTTTGCGGATCCGCAAAAAACGGAAACATGTAAAAAATTTCAATAAGCAAATAAAGTTGTTTGGATTTCTTTAAAAAAAAATAATAAATTAACATGTAATTTCCAGGAACGGATTCCGTATAAAACGGATGACATACGGAATGACATCCGTATGTCATCCGTTTTTTGCGGATCCATTGACTTTGTATTGTACCAGGATCCGATTTTTCAGGAAAAGAATAGGACATGTTTTATATTTAAACGGACATGCGGAACGGAACAACGGAAATGGACAGCACACATTGTGCTGTCCGTTTTTTTCCAGGACCTATTGAAAATGAATGGGTCCAGATCTGGTCCAGATCTGTTCCAGAAAAAACGGAACAGATCAGGAAAGAAAAAACGGACGTGTGAATGTAGCCTTACAGTGAGGAAAAATGGGGAAAGGATATAGGATTAAACACAATAGAATGGGGGAATATATATATAAAAATATAAAAAGGGGAACGATTTCTAGTAATTTTAGGATAATCTATTTTAATTTTGTCCACAGAATCTATATGACTCCACTATTGTTAAGTAAGATTTATAAAGAACGAAAATCAAACTGTTGGAAATGCAGAGAAGAGGCTGCCGATTATATGCATATGATTTGGACTTGCTCAAAAATGCAATCCTTTTGGAGAGAGGTTTTCGGTTTTCTAAGCGTAGAGTCCCTAGTATCCCTCCCACTGAAACCGGAAGTGGATGTTTTGGGAAGTATCCCATCGTCAATCAGGGAAAAAAGGAACAAAAGGATTTGGATAAGAGATCCTCTGGCGGCAAGAGTGATTATCGCAAGAGAGTGGGGTTCCAAAAGAGCGCCCAATATTATTGAGTGGAAAAACCTATTGGTAAAGATCGAAAGGTTTGAGGAATATGCAAGAAGTAGTGTAATCAGTTGCTGATGTGCGGTTCCGTCGTCCGGCTGGGGGGGGGGGGGGTTGGGGTAGGGGAGAGAGAGATTAAAAATAATGGAAAATAAGCTATTCCCCTTACGGGGATCGTTTTATGGTGCCCACCGAGACAACCATCATGGGGTGGGGGGGTTGGGAGGGGCGGTGGCTGATTTAAGCTGGGGGAGAATTTGGATAGACAATGAGAGGTCTGAGCACAACTAATGTGGTGTTTAGAGGGGAGTCTGGTAATCCCCCAAAATGGAACAGACAGATTGTTTAATATCTTTTGTACCATTTTTGTTTATAGTGATTCGTAATTTATTGTAATGGCTGTTCTTGTAGATGGTATATAGAGGCACTCAGACTTTGTATTGTCAAATTGTATTTTAATTTTGTTTTATGAAAGCAATAAAAAAAATATCCAAAAATATATATATATATTTGCTGCTAAAAAAAAAAAAGCTATTTTGTATTTTTGGTTATATCTTGCTATTAGGGTTGAGCGAACCGAACTTTAGGATTTTTGGACCCCGGACCCGAACTTTTCAGTAAAAGTTCAGGTTCGGGTTCGGTGTTCAGTGAGTTAATGGCGCTTTTTGAAAGGCTGCAGAGCAGCCAATCAACAAGCGTTTAACTCTGTGCCCTTAGAAGCCATCACAGCCATGCCTACTAATGGCATGGCTGTGATTGGCCAGTGCAGCATGTGACCCAGCCTCTATATAAGCTGGAGTCACGTAGCGCTGCACGTCATTCTGCTGTGCTTAGTGTAGGGAGAGGATGCTGCTGGTGATTTCAGGGAGAGAATAGGACATAATCTGTGATCAGAAGTGCTTGTTAACTCAGCGATCTACAGCGATTTAATTTTGTGGGTGCAGTGCACAATTTAATTTTTTTACCCTGCCCTGAGCCCAGTGACACAGATAAATAACTTTTATCCGTCTGTTAGTTAGGTGGGGGTCAGCGGCCATTTTATGCAAGTTCAGTGCACCAGCACATCATATGTGCATTTGTGACAGTCAAGTACTAGCTTGAAATACTGCAATTATATTCTGGGTTTAAAAAATATTATTGCAGTATTTCAAGCTTGTATTTTACAGTGACAAATTCAGCAAAGGCCCCAAATTCAAGACTTTGCTGCATTTGTCACAGTGAAATACGAGCTTTAAATACCGTATTTATCGGCGTATAACACGCACTGGCGTATAACACGCACCCTTCATTTTAAGGGAAATTTCAGGAAAAAAAATTAAATTTCAAATTGTACTGCTATGGGGTGGGGGGATCTGTGGATGGAACTGTTATGGGGGGAATCTGTGGATGACACTGCTATATGTCATCCACAGATCCCCCTCATAACAGTGTCCATTTCAAATTGTACTGCTATGGGGTGGGGGGATCTGTGGATGGAACTGTTATGGGGGGGATCTGTGGATGACACTGCTATATGTCATCCACAGATCCCCCTCATAACAGTGTCCCCCAATACACCGGGCCTCTGCTCACCGAAGTATTTATAAACGTGAATCCTTATCCTGTTATTAAGCTGCCCTCTCCCATTTTCCCATGTTCCCCTGTATCCCCACAGCACTTACGATTCACACGCTTCCATAGCAGGCAGAGCGGATGGCACCAGTAACGTCACTCACTGACGTCGCGCGTCTGCTCCGCCTGCTTCATTCATAAAGGGGGCGGAGCAGGCGCTCAACGTCAGTGAGTGACGTTACTGCTGCCGTCCGCTCTGCCTGCTATTGAAGCTTAAGTAAGTGCTATGGGGATACAGGGGGGACATGGGAACATGGGAGAGGGCAGCTTAATAACAGGATAAGGATTCACGTTTATAAATACTTTGGTGAGCGGCGGGGCCCGGTGTAAGAGTACAGTGACTGCACCGGGCCCCGCCCCTAGTTACGGACTCCAGCCCCTCCTCTCTCCCGGCTCATACAGCGCAATGAATATCGGCGTATAACACGCATACATGATTTGCCCCCTATTTTCAGGGGGAAAAAGTGCGTGTTATACGCCGATAAATACGGTACTGCAATAATATTCTGGGTTAAAAAAAACACCCATTTTTGGCAATACCCTACATCTGGTGCCTTTGCTGCATTTGTCATAGTGAAATACAAATTTGAAATACTGCAATTATATTCTGGGTTTAAAAAAAACACCCATTTTTTGCAATACCCTTCATCTGGTGCCTTTGCTGCATTTGTCAAAGTGAAATACAAGCATTAGATAGTGCTGTTATATTCTGGTATTAAAAAAACACCCATTTTGGGCAAGATAATAAATTTGCAGCCTTTGCTGCATTTCTGACGGTCTAATTCAAGTGTTAGATATTGCTGTTATAATCTAATTTTTTTAAAAACACCCATTTTGGGCAAGATAATAAATTTGCGGCCTTTGCTGCATTTCTGACAGTATAATACAATTGTTAAATACTGCTGTTGTATTCTTGTTTTAAAAAAACACCCATTTTGGGCAAGATAATACATTTGCAGCCTTTGTTGCATTTGTGACAGTCAAATACAAACTTTAAATACTGCTGTTATATTCTGGGTTTAAAAAAAAACACCAATTATTTCCAAGACCCTGCATCTGGGGCCTTTGCTGCATTTGCCACAGTCAAATACAACCAGTCAATACTGCAGTTACATTGTTGGTTGACAAATGAAAAATTTTTGGAACGGTGAAGTAATTGTATAAAATTCGCCTGTCACACTGTGTGACCTCAAGAAATTTTTCATCTTTATGACATCGACACTGCCTTACTCTCAGTGAACTTAATTGCTGACTATTGGCTGTTACATTGTCGCCTGACAAAAACCATCTGTTAGTTTGGTGGGTGAACGCAAAGAATGAGGAGAGCGTCAAATAAGGGACGTGGCCCCGGTCGTGGGGCTGCTGGTGGAGCTCCTGTTGCAGGGAGAGGACGTGGTCGATCTATGCCAGCTACACGCAAAAGTGAAACACCTTCCTCAGGTGCGAGTAGGCGAGAAAACCTTCAGCGTTATTTGGTAGGGCCGAATGCGGCTCTACGAATGGTGAGGCCAGAACAAGTACAAGCGATAGTAGATAGGTTGGCTGACAGTGCCTCCAGTTCCTTCACATTGTCTCCCACCCAGTCTCCTGCTGAAAGATTAGAGTTGGCACCTGCAGCCCATGTCCATCAGTCCTTCACCTCACCCCCTTGCAAATCAGCCAAGCAGTCTGAGCCCCAAGTCATGGAGCAGTCTCTTCTGCTTTTTGATGACTCTGCTAGCAGGGTTTCCCAGGGCCATCACCATAGCCCTGCCCCAGAAGTGGAAAAGATTGAGTGCACCGATGCCCAACCACTTATGTTTCAGGATGAGTACATGGGAGGACCACCGCAGCACTTTTCGGATGATGACGAAACACAGGTGCCAACTGCTGTTGCTTTCTGCAGTGTGCAGACCAACAAAGAGGGCAGAGGTGAATACTGGGTGGAAGATGATGTGGAGGACGATGAGGTCCTCGAACCCACATGGAATCAAGGTCATGCGAGTGACCTGTGTAGTTCGGAGGAAGAGGCGGTGGTCGCACAGAGCCACCAGCACAGCAGAAGAGGGAGCAGGGTGCAAAAGAGGAGTGGCCATCCCCTAGACAGTACGCCTGCTACTGCCCAACGCAGCAAGGGACCGAGCACACCAAAGCCAGCTCCAAGGACTTCCTTGGCGTGGCAGTTCTTAAGACAATGTGCTGACGACAAGACACAAGTGGTTTTCACGCTGTGCAATCAGAGCCTGAAGCGAGGCATAAACGTTCTCAACCTGAGCACAACCTGCATTGCATCTAAGTGCAAAGCACGAGCAGCAGTGGAGTAGACATCTCAAAAACAAAGAAAGGTCTCTGGCTCCTGATTCCTCTTCTTCTGCAGTCTCAGCCTCTTCATCCACCTCTGGAGTGACAGTGGCACCTGCCACCCCGCAAACAGAGGATCTGCCAGCAACGCCACCACCTGGGTCACCAAGGATCTCCACAATGTCCCATAAAGCGTTCAACTATCTCCCATACACTGGAGCGAAAGAGGAAGTAGCCCCCTACCCACCTGCGATCCCTGGCCCTGAATGCCAGCATTTCAAAATTACTGGCCTTTGAAATGCTATCATTCCATCTGGTGGAGACGGAGAGTTTTCTCCCACAGTACATCGTGCCCAGCCGCCACTACTTTTCCAGGCCAGCCATCCCTTCCCTGCATAACCAAGTGGGGGACAAAATCAGGTGTGCACTGCGCAACGCCATCTGTGGCAAGGTCCACCTAACTACAGATACATGGACCAGTAAGCACGGTCAGGGACGTTATATCTCCCTAACAGTACACTGGGTAAATGCAGTGGCGGCTGGCCCTGAGGCGGATAGCAGTTTGGCGCATGTCTTTCCACCACCAAGGATTGCAGGGCACTTCAGTTTACCTCCTGTTCCTTCCTTCTCCTACTCCACTTCCTCATCCTCTACCGCCTCCTCATCCGGTCAGCGTAACACCTTCACCACCAACTTCAGCACAGCCAGGGGTAAATGACAGCAGGCAGTTTTAAAACTTATCTATTTGGGGGACAAACCCCACACCGCACAGGAGCTGTGGACAGGCATGGAACAACAGACCAATGAGTGGTTGGTGCCAGTGAGCCTCAAGCCCGGCCTGGTGGTGTGCGATAATGAGCGAAATCTCGTAGCAGCTCTGGGACCAGCCGGTTTGACGCACATCCCTTGCCTGGCGCATGTGCTGAATTTGGTCATGCAGAGGTTCCTTAAAAATTACCCCGATATGTCAGAGCTGCTGCAGAAAGTGCGGGCCGTCTGTGAGCGCTTTCAGCTTTCTCACCCTGCTGCTGCTCGCCTGCCAGCGCTGCAGCGTAACTTCGGCCTTCCCGCTCACCGCCTCATATGCAATGTGCCCACAAGGTGGAACTCCACCTTCCACATGCTGGCCACGGGTGAATCGCTCTGCGGAACAGCACCACTTCACTACCAATGACTGGGCCTCCATGAGAGACCTGTGTGCCTTGTTGCACTGTTTCAAGTACTCCACCAACATGGCCAGTGGCGATGACACCGTTCTCAGCATTATTATCCCACTTCTATGCCTCCTTGAAAAAACGCTTCGGGCAATGTTGGAAGAGGATGTGGCACAGGAGGAGGAGGAGGAGGTGGAAGAGGGATAATTTCATAGGGTTTCAGGCCAGTCATTCACAAGTGGCTTCAAGGGTGGGTTCATGCACCCACAAATGCCAGGTAGACAATTGTCCAGCCAGGGCACAGTTCTGGAGGATGACGAGGTGGAGGATGTGGAGGAGGAGATGAGTTGGAAGCAGGGGGAGGTCGTCGCAAGGAGCTAGTGGCACAGTCAGACAGCATGTATCGGCACCCGGGGTCAGCCAGACAGCACGCCAATCAACGCATGCTGTTGCCACCACCAGAATGCCGTCATTGCAAAGCTCAGCAGTGTGGCATTTTTTTGTGTGTCTGCCTCTGATAACAGCAATGCCATATGCAACCTGTGCCAAAAGAAACTGAGTTGTGGGAAGTCCAACACCCACCTAGGTACAACTGCTTTGCGAAGGCACATGATCTCACATCACAAACGCCTATGGGATCAACACATGAGTACAAGCAGCACACAAACTCAAAGCCACCATCCTCCTCCTGGTCCAGCATCTTCAGCCACGTCAACCACTGCTGTCCTCCTTGCCCCCTCTCAACCACCAGCCACTCCGCCTCTCACCCTCAGCAGTTCCTACTCATCTGCCCACAGTCAGGTGTCTGTCAAGGAAATGTTTGAGCGTAAGAAGCCAATGCCACAGAGTCACCCCCTTGCCCGGCGTCTGACAGCTGGCTTGTCGGAACTCTTAGCCCGCCAGCTTTTACCATACAAGCTGGTGGAGTCTGAGGCCTTCAAAAAATTTGTAGCTATTGGGACACCGCAGTGGAAGGTACCCGGCCAAAATGTTTTTTCACAAAAGGCAATCCCCAACTAGTACTCTATTGTGGAAAAGGAAGTCATGGCATGTCTGGCACACAGTGTTGGGGCAAGGGTCCATCTGACCACTGATACCTGGTCTGCAAAGCACGGTCAGGGCAGGTATATCACGTACACTGCGCATTGGGTAAACCTGCTGACGACTGCCAAGCATGTAATGCGTGGCTCTGCAGCGGAGTTGGTGATACCGCCACGACTTGCAGGCAGGCCTGCTGCCACCTCCTCTACTCCTCCTACTCCATCCTCTTCGCTAACCTCCTCAGCTGAGTCCTCTTCTGCTGCTGCATCTTTCTCCACATCAACTGCACCCCTCAGCTCCCCAGGGGCTATTCCACATCCCAGATACGACAGTGTCACGCCGTCTTGGGGTTGACTTGCCTGAAAGAAGAGAGTCACACCAGACCAGCACTCCTGTCCGCCCTGAATGCACAGGTGGATTAGTGGCTGACCCCGCACCAACTGGAGATCGGCAAAGTGGTGTGTGACAACGGAAGAAATCTGTTGGCGGCATTGAATTTGGGCAAGTTGACACATGTGCACATGTGTTGAATCTGATCGTACAACGCTTTGTGCATAAGTACCCAGGCTTACAGGACGTCCTCAAGCAGGCCAGGAAGGTGTGTGGCCATTTCAGGCGTTCCTACACGGCCATGGTGCACTTTTCCGATATTCCGAGATTTGCGACAGCCTGACACGTTGGAATTCAACACTCCTAATGTTCGAACGCCTGCTCCAACAAGAAAAAGCCGTCAACGAGTATTTTTATGACCGGGGTGCTAGGACAGCCTCTGCGGAGCTGGGTATTTTTTTGCTACGTTACTGGACGCTCATGCGCAATGCCTGTAGGCTCATGCGTTCTTTTGAGGAGGTGACAGACCTAGTCAGTCGCACCGAAGGCACCATCAGCGACCTCATCCCATTTGTTTTCTTCCTGAAGCGTGCCCTGCGAAGAGTGCTGGATCAGGCCGTAGATGAGCGTGAAAAGGAAGAGTTGTGGTCACCATCACCTCCAGAAACAGCCTTATCATAATCGCTTGCTGGACCTGCAGCAACGCTGGAAGAGGAGTCTGAGGAAGAGGAGTCAGAGGAGGAATGTGGCTTTGAGGAGGAGGAAGACCAACCACAGCAGGCTTGTGCGTGGCTGGGGGGAAGAACAGACCTTCAATGAGATCAGTGAGGACGAGGAACGGAACATGAGTAGCTCGGTATCCAACCTTGTGCAAATGGGGTCTTTCATGCTGTCATGCCTGTTGAGGGACCCTCGTATAAAAATGCTGAAAGAGAACAACCTGTACTGGGTGGCCACGCTACTAGACCCCCGGTATAAGCAGAAAGTGGCTGAAATGTTACCGAATTACCGGAAGTCGGAAAGGATGCAGCAGTTCCAAAACAAGTTAAAAAGTATGCTTTACACAGTGTATAAGGGTGATGAAGGGATACATGTGACTCCATTTGTATATAAACAAACACCATGTCTGAACATCCTGTCTGTTTTGATAAGTATCTGTTTCCTGTATATACTCACAGTTTGTGGGAAACGAAACTTAAGGTGAGGGGGCTGGGGAAATTCTACTATGAGCTATCTATTGTGTTACTGCAAAACTTATGTGTACTCACGCTATAGGTTGAGGTTAATGCTAACATATGATTGGATGTCAAGGAAGCTCAACCTCCTCTATGTCTATCACTTGCATGTTGCTAATAAACTAGAGTGAATTTGAACAGACCTGTGTTCTGTTGTATCTGACAAGTTCATTCTCCTGGCGCCAGATAAGACTTAATCCAAGCTGACCACCGAAGTCAGGTATCAGGGATACCTAGTGAGGAGACGAATTTCCTTACAGCTTTGGGGGCTCGTGTCCGGGATCGAGAGGGTCATCCTCGGGTCCGGTGAGAAAGACATCGATTTTGTCCTCCATCTGATCCGAGGGCACTGGCCACGTCTCGACCCAAGTAAATTAAACCATCTACTTAAGACTTCGGGAGGTCGCTGTGTCAGGGACACAGGAGACAAGGCTCAGGGAGCCTAAGGTGATTATAAGGGACTCCGGGAGTCCACATCACCACAGATAGATATAAGTGCACTTAAAAGATATACTGTTCAGGGAACAGAAGGTTACAAGCTTGGATTAACTCTTACATATGTATATATATTATAAGTGTCTTAGAAGTGATAAGATTATCTGTCTGTGTGAGATATTGTCCGGGTGGTAAGTGTACGGACTGAAGTTTACTATTTGCATAGCGTTTTAAGGACATTGCATTGTTGTTTTACTGTGTTGCGGAGGTCTGCAAGACGCCCCACCCCCCTGGCTAGGAGCAATCCGTTGACCCAGGGATAGGTGAACGCAAGTGGCGGACCAAAACAACAAATTACAGTTGCAAGAAAAAGTATGTGAACACTTTGTAATTATATAGATTTCTGCACAAATTGGTCATAAAATGTAATCTGATCAATTGGTCATAAAATGTAATCTGAAAAGTCACAACAATAGACAATCACAGTCTCCTTAAACTAATAACACACAAATAATTAAATGTTACCATGTTTTCATTGAACACACCATGTAAACATTCACAATGCAGGTGGAAAAAGTATGTGAACCCTTGGATTTAATAACTGGTTGGACCTCCTTTGGCAGCAATAACTTCAACCAAACGTTTCCTGTAGTTGCAGATCAGACGTGCACAACGGTCAGGAGTAATTCTTGACCATTCCTCTTTACAGAACTTTTTCAGTTCAGCAATATTCTTGGGATGTCTGGTGTGAATCACTTTCTTGAGGTCATGCCACAGCATCTCAATCGGGTTGAGGTCAGGACTCTGACTGGGCCACTCCAGAAGGCGTATTTTCTTCTGCATAAGCCATTCTGTTGTTGATTTTACTTTTATGCTTTGGGTCGTTGTCCTATTGCAACACCCATCTTCTGTTGAGCTTCAGCTGGTGGACAGATGGCCTTAAGTTCTCCTGCAAAATGTCTTGATAAACTTGGGAATTCATTTTTCCCTCGATGATAGCAATCCGTCCAGGCCCTGACGCAGCAAAGCAGCCCCAAACCATGATGCCCCCATCACCATACTTCACAAGTTGGGATGAGGTTTTGATGGTGGTGTGCTGTGCCTCTTTTTCTCCACACATAGTGTTGTTTGTTTCTTCCAAACAACTCAACTTTGGTTTCATCTGTCCACAGAATATTTTGCCAGTACTGCTGTGGAACATCCAGGTGCTCTTGTGCAAACTGTTAACGTGCAGCAATGTTTTTTTGGGACAGCAGTGGCTTCCTCTGTGGTATCCTCCCATGAAATCCATTCTTGTTTAGTGTTTTACGTATCGTAGATTCACTATCAGGGATGTTGGCATATGCCAGAGACTTTTGTAAGTCTTTAGCTGACACTCTAGGATTCTTCTTCACCTCATTGAGCAGTCTGTGCTGTGCTCTTGCAGTCATCTTTACAGGACGGACAATCCTAGGGAGAGTAGCAGCAGTGCTGAACTTTCTCCATTTATAGACAATTTGTCTTACCGTAGACTGATGAACAGCAAGGCTTTTGGAGATACTTTTATAACCCTTTCCAGCTTTATCAAGTCAACAATTCTTAATCGTAGGTCTTCTGAGGGCTCTTTTGTGCAAGGCATCATTCACATCAGGCAATGCTTCTTGTGAAAAGCAAACCCAGAACTAGTGTGTGTTTTTTATAGGGCAGGACAGCTGTAACCAACACCTCCAATCTTATCTCATTGATTAGACTTCAGTTGGCTGAACCTCACTCCAATTAGCTCTTGGAGATGTCATTAGTCTATGGGGTTCACATACTTTTTCCACCTGCACTGTGAATGTTTACATGGTGTGTTCAATAAAAACATGGTAACATTTAATTCTTTGTGTTATTAGTTTAAGCAGATTGTCTATTGTTGTGACTTAGATGAAGATCAGATCACATTTTATAACCAATTTGTGCAGAAATCGATATCGTTCCAAAGGGTTCACATACTTTTTCTTGCAACTGTATATGTTTGATGAAACTCTGATATTTTGTGATCCGACCTGAGTCCTTCGTCTAAGTTGACGGGATTTTTCGGAGCCTTCACGGTTCAGTACAGCCAGTCCTAGAGAAGTGGCATCATTAAAATATCAGACCGAATGGGGGCACAAGGGTTAAAAACAGATTACCCCAAACCTGAGACGGGAGAAACATGTAAAGTTTATGTTGCACGGTGTAGTCCCACAAATTACTTCCTAGTTAACCCATGGGTAGACAATTTTGCAGGATGTGATATTAATGGAGAATTGAAAGTTAAAATGTGAAAAAGAATGTTACTGAGAAAGTGTGGCCCCGGACAGCAGGTCGCCCGGCTGGCAACAGGGATGAAAATCTGTAAGAATCTGTTAAGTTAGAGTTTACAGACTGTGGACATCAGAACTCCTGTGATGTTGAGGGGGGGGGTTTCTAATGAGTAAGAAAACAGAGAAGTGTCAGGAAGTTAATTGATGGCACTAGCAAGAAAGAAAGTGCCCTAGTGTCTGCAATCAGAAAGGCGCTTGTGTTAAATGTTCAGAAATGAACTGGTTAAGTTTTTGACTGATTCACTTCCCCTGCATTAACAGAGAAACATTCCTGAGATAAGAGAAGCAGGCAAAAAAAGGGGGAAGGGAATCATGCAGAGTAAGTGATGTTATATGTGTGATATCATTATAGAAGACAAAGAATGGACGTATTGGGGGAACCAGTGTACATATTGGGGATCAGTAGGGTGGAATACAGGGAAAGCCTGGGGGCGGGTATACATATTTACCCAGGCAACTACACCTGTTATAAGGGAGGAAATGAAGGTGTGAATCAATTTTTTTTTTTACAGGGGGGTATTGTGCTAATTATAATTCTGTAAATATGTCACTCACTCAAAACCAGGTATTTTCAATAGGGGGCATCTACTGGATCTGCGGCAATGGTAAAATAAGGTCCAGATTGGAGGGAAAATGGAAAGGAGAATGCGCTTTGGCAAAAGCTATTATGAACATCCACATATTCACTGAAGTGGAGGAACACGTAGACTTTGCTACAAATAGGTTAAAGAGATCAATAACTAAAGGTAGTTTGTATCCACATGTGTACATAGATGCAATAGGGGTCCCAAGAGGGGTCCCTGATGAGTTCAAGGCCAGAGATCAAGTAGCTGCAGGTTTTGAATCTATCATTCCTATAATCACCGTAAATAAAAATGTAGACTGGATTAATTACATCTACTACAACCAACAAAGGTTTGTAAATTACACAAGGGATGCGATGCAAGGGATTGCAGAGCAGCTTCCAGCTGACTCCATAATGACATTCCAGAACAGAATGGTTCTAGATATGATCTTGGCAGAAAAAGGTGGGGTATGCAAGGTGCTCGCGGATCCCACATCATACTGCACCTTCATACCTAATAACACAGGTCCCAATGGTAAGGTAACCATAGCTATACAGAAACTGGAGGATTTGTCTGTTGAATTGAAAAAGAACTCAGGTATTACAAATCCCTGGGATCAATATTTTGGTTGGTTTACTAATTGGAAGCAGGCGTTAGCACAACTAGGCATTATTATCCTTGTAATCATTATTGTCATTGCTGCATTTTCATTATGTGTAGTACCATGTATTAGGAAATTGTTAGAAAAAGGAGTAACTAACGCCACAGCCTCTTTCTACCAGGCCATCCCCCCACCAACCCCCAATAATAAGGATAACACACCCAGTGGATACGTGAAATATCTGAAGATATATAGACAGAAGAAAGAAAGAAGAAAGAACCATATAATATTAAATATATAAGGTTTTAAGAGGGGATTGAAGGGATATATGTGACTCCATTTGTATATGAACAAACACCATGTCTGAACATCCTGTCTGTTTTGATAAGTATCTGTTTCCTCTATATACTCACAGTTTGTGGGAAACGAAACTTAAGGTGAGGGGGCTGGGGAAATTCTACTATGAGCTATCTATTGTGTTACTGCAAAACTTATGTGTACTCACGCTATAGGTTGAGGTTAATGCTAACATATGATTGGATGTCAAGGATGCTCAACCTCCTCTATATCTATCACTTGCATGTTGCTAATAAACTAGAGTAAATTTGAACAGACCTGTGTTCTGTTGTATCTGACAAGTTCATTCTCCTGGCACCAGATAAGACTTAATCCAAGCTGACCACCGAAGTCAGGTATCAGGGATAGCTAGTGAAGAGACGAATTTCCTTACAGGTGATGTCACAGCACAACGGGAATCTAACAGGGGAAGAGGTGAAAGTAATCCTCCTCCTACCACGACCACGCCGGCAAGGACAGGTCGCTTTACAGACGTGTTGTTGATGGAGGACATGCAGAGCTTTTTAAGTCCTACGCAACGCCACAGCCCTTCAAGGTCCACCCTCCGAGAACAACTCGACCTATAGGAAGAAGACTACCTCGCCTTAACTGCAGATATCGACACTCTGAGGAGCGATGAACCCCTTGACTACTGGGTGTGCAGGCTTGACCTGTGGCCTGAGCTATCCCAATTTGCGATAGAACTTCTGGCCTGCCCTGCTTCAAGTGTCCTGTCAGAAAGGACCTTCAGCGCAGCAGGAGTTATTGTCACTGAGAAGAGAAGTCGCCTAGGTCCAAAAAGTCTAGATTACCTCACCTTTATTAAGATGAATGAGGCATGGATCCCGAAGGGACTGACAGTGGGGGATGCATTTGACTAAAAAAGGCCTGATGAGATGCCTTGGGCTAAAAATGGTCCCCACGCTGCTGTATTTAATCTCTGCATGCCGGATGACTTGCGTGACTTCTCCGCCACCAACTAGGGTTCAAGCCGCAATGTTTTAGTACACTTTCTGCCTGGAAAACATCAATTTTACAGCAGCGGCTGCAACAATACCTAATTTTTCAGGCATGTGTACATGCCTAATTTTTCTGGCCTCTGGTGCTGCACTGTGGCTGCAAAAAATAAATAAAAGGCACACATACATGTGTCAATTGCCCTTCGTGATCGTTACCTTGTTGTGGTGAAGGGGCTTGCATATCACAATGAAGTGATCACCTCTATGAGTGTGTTGGCAATGTTGGCACTCCCCAGATGATAAGGTCGTTGCTTCATTGTGAACAGACCAAAAGCGATCGGCTGGATAATTTTTCATAGAAAAAACATAAATTTTCTTTGTGATCATCTAAGGTGATCATTAAAGCCTATTAGGCCAACAATGGGCCCACACTGCAGAATCATTGTTTTCTGGGTCACTTAACTGTCACTGAACTACCTCAGCATGACCATAGGCTTTGAAAAACCCCCATCTCCCAAACGTGCGCACGAGCACAGTCATAACTACACCAAGATTGACGCATAGAGGTATAAAATTTATGTCATGAGTGTGTCAACTATTGACTACAACTCTTTGCGGTTGTTTGCGGTGCGTTAAACGGGGAGTTTGGTCTGTCACTGTGAAGCGGGCGTAACCCTTACACTACCTGATCGATACAACATCATACCTGATCATATACACACACTGGATGTTTTAAAGCACGTTATTCCAAACAATTTAGGAATGTTAGGTGATTTATGCTCTTTTTGGATTAAAACCCGACTCTGCGTCAACTACGTAATTTTCCATGGGAGTTTTGCCATGGATCCCCCTCCGGCATGCCACAGTCCAGGTGTTAGTCCCCTTGAAACAACTTTTCCATCACTATTGTGGCCAGAAAGAGTCCCTGTAGGTTTTAAAATTCGCCTGCCTATTGAAGTCTATGGCGGTTCGCCCGTTCACAAACATTTGCGTAAATTCACGTTCGCAAACGGAAGATTTTATGTTCACGACATCTCTATACATACCCTTTAATGTTACTGTATGTTTTCTGTACATTCCACAGATTGTCATAATTTTGATTGATGGAACTGAAGCTGTTAGAAAAAATATAGACAAATATATACAGTATAAGTTTCAGTTCCAGAAAATATTATATGTCATAAAATGTACTTTACAAAATATATTTAAGGGTGCCCTGGGCTCAAACCCTTCATATGCTATAGGCAAGTAGTAAATTATTACTATATATCATAACCGTCTTGTCTCAAAACCAGATGTGTGACTAATGCAATAATACAATTTACACCAGGGAAATGATAGGGAAACCAGCATAGATTATGACTGGTCTCCATATTGTTTTGTTACTTTGGGCTTAAATACAATCGACACTGACATGTATTTAAAAATGTATATACTGTATGCCTGCCAATTGGTGTGATAATTTTAGCTTGCAAATCTTCAGTCAACCTATTCTCGTTTTACAGGAATTACAGAATAAATTCCAGGGATTGTCACACAAAGAAATTGATTTGAAATTGAAGCCGGTGTGGTAATAACACCGCATGTAACATCATGGCTGGGGATATGGGCAATGTCCTAACGTGTGGCGCAAGAGAGTCACAGGTTAGAAAATGGCACTAACATAGTTTGGCACAAAAACAATGTTACTGTTAGGCCTCTTTCACACGGGCGAGATTTCCGCACGGGTGCAATGCGGGAGGTGAACTCATTGCACCCGCACTGAATCCAGGACCCATTAATTTCTATGGGGCTGTGCACATGAGCAGTGATTTTCACGCATCACTTTTGCGTTCTGTGAAAATCGCAGCATGTTCTATATTGTGAGTTTTCCCGCAACGCAGGCCCCATAGAAGTGAATGGGGCTGCGTGAAAATCGCAAGCATCTGCAAGCAAGTGAAAATGAGGGACCCCCAAAGCAAAACCCAGACCAGACTCTAAAATTAATACAGACCTCCTGACAGACCCTAAAATTAATACAGAACCCAGATTAGCCCCACATTAGCCCCACATTCATATAAACCCCAGATAAAAGCCCACATTTATACAGACCACTAATTCATACAGACCCTAGGATCATGTGAACCCCCTATAACCTCCATCCCTTAATCTCTTGGGGACAATTCAGACTTGCGGTTTGCAGCGCTTTTGGAAGTTTCTGATCCACGGAGATCAGAAACTTCAAAATGACACATCTTTTAATATTTAATTCCCTCTTGCAGCCCTCATTGTTATGTGGTGGCAGGCTGTGCGGGGGGTGCCGGCGGTGTGAGCGGGTGCGCGATCATCTCGCCCACCCCCTCTCATTTCCAGTATGGCCGAGCGGTTAGCATATCAGAGTATCAGCACATTGCTGACACTCTGCATGAAACGGCTGACATCTGTGCTGTGATGCCAGCCGTTTAACCCCTTCCATGCCGCTGTCCGTAGGGACCGCTGTATGGAAGAGGTTAACAGGGAGGGAGCTCCCTCGCCCATCGGGTGCTGCTGTGCCATTTCAGCGCCCGATTCTTGATGGGATCACAGAGGGAGCTCTGTTGTGACAGCGGGTGATGGTTACCGTGGCAACTGGACGCCTTCACAGGCTTCCGGCTTGCCATGGTAATGCTAAGTCTGATCAGACTTCTGCTAAAATAAAATGCACTACACATGTTTTATATCACCGTGTCCGTAATGATCTGATCTATGAAATGGTCATGTTACTTTCCCCGCACGGTGAACGCCATAAAAAATAAAAATAAAAAACTATGATGAAATTGAAATTTTGCCCACCTTACTTCCCAAAAAAAGGTAATAAAAGTGATCAAAAAAGTTGTATGTACGCCAAAATGGTACCAATCAAATTGGCACCTCATCCTGCAAAAAATGAGCCCCAATCGCCCAAAAAGTAAAAAAAATATGGCTCTCAGACTATGCTGTTATTGTGTTAAAGTAAAATAAATAAAAAAAATATATACATATTAGGTATCGCCGCGTCCGTAAGGACCTGCTCTATAAAAAATATCACATGACCTAACCCCTCAGGTAAATACCGTAATTTAAAAAAAAATAGAAACAGTGTCAAAAAAGCTATTTTTGTCACTTCACATCACAAAAAGTGTGATAGCAAGCGATCAAAAAGTTATATGCCTCCCAAAATAGTACCAATCAAGCCGCCATCTCATCCCGCAAAAAATTAGCCCCTACATAGAATAATCGCCCAAAAAAAAAAAAAAAAATGGCTCTTAGACTATGGATACATTACAACATGATTTTTTTTTTGTTTCAAAAATTATATTATTGTGTAAAACTTAAATAAATAAAAAAAGTATACATATTAGGTATCTCCGCGTCTGTAAAAACCTGCTCTATAAAAATAACACATGACCTAACCCCTTAGGTGAACACAGCAAAAAAAAAATATATAAATACAGTGTCAAAAGCCATTTTTGTCACCTTACATCAAAAAAAGTGTGATAGCAAGCGACCAAAATGTCATATGCACCGCAAACCAACATCTCATCCCGCAAAAAATGAATCCCTACATAAGACAGTCGCCCAAAAAATAAAAAATAAAATCTGGCTTTCAGAATGTGGAGACACAAAAAAAAAAAAAATTTTTCAAAAATGCTTTATTATGTAAAACTGAAACAACAAACCCCCAAAAAGTAGTCATATTTGGTATTTTCACGTCCGTAACAACCTGCTCTATAGAACCTGTCAGATCAACGATGTAAATAAAAAATAAAAACGGTCCCAAAATTTTTGGGCCAAATTTTCCATTTTAATCCATTTTTCCAGTAATAAAGCAAGGGTTTACTCAATATTTATTACCCCGATTCTGAAGTTTGCAGAAACACCCTATATGTGGTCGTAAACTGCTGTATGGCCAAACAGCAGGGCACAGAAGGAAGGGAACGCCATATGGTTTTTGGAAGGCAGATTTTGCTGGACTTTTTTTTTTTACACCATGTCCCATTTGAAGCCCCCTGATGTACCCCTAGAGTAGAAACTCCAAAAAAGGGACTCCATCTAAGAAACTACACCCCTCAAGGTATTCAAACTGATTTTACAAACTTTGTTAACCCTTGTTCGACAAGATTTATTGGCAAATGTAGATAAAATTTCAAAATTTCAATTTTTTGTTACCTTGACTAAAAAAAGCGTAATATAGAGCAAACAAAAATCATATTTACCCTAAAATAGTACCAACAAAACTGCCACCTTATCCCGTAGTTTCCAAAATGGGGTCACTTTTTTACAGTTTCTACTGTAGGGGTGCATCAGGGGGGCTTCAAATAGGACATGATGTAAATAAACCAGTCCAGCAAAACCTGCCTTCCAAAAACCATATGGCATTCCCTTCCTTCTGTGCCCTGCCATGTTTACGACCACATATGGGGTGTTTCTGAAAACTACAGAATCAGGGCCATAAATATTGAGTTTTGTTTGGCTGTTAACCCTTGCTTTGTTACTGGAAAAAATGGATTAAAATGGACAATTTGCAAAAAATTGAAATTCAGAAATGTTATCTCTATATGCCATTAACTCTTGTGGAACACCTAAAGGGTTAACAAAGTTTGTAAAATCAGTTTTGAATATCTTGAGGAGTGTAGTTTCTAGAATAGGGTAATTTTTGGGTGGTTTCTATTATGTAAGCCTCACAAAGTGACTTCAGACCTGAACTGGTCCTTAAAAAGTGGGTTTTGAAAAATTTCTGAAAATTTTCAAGATTTGCTTCTAAACTTCTAAGCCTTGTAACGTCCCTAAAAAATAAAATGTCATCCACAAAATGATCCTAACATGAAGTAGACATATGGGGAATGTATATTAATAACTATTTTTGGAGGTATTACTGTGTATTATAGAAGTAGAGAAATTGAAACTTGGAAATTTGCTAATTTTTCCAAATTTTGGGTAAATTTAGTATTTTTTTATAAATAAAAATTATTTTTTTTTACTCCATTTTACCAGTGTCATGAAGTACAATATGTGACGAAAAAAGTATCTCAGAATGGCCTGGATAAGTAAAAGAGTTTTAGTTATTCACACATAAAGTGAGACTGGTCAGATTTGCAAAAAATGGCCTGGTCCTTAAGATGAAAATGAGCCCGGTCCTTAAGAGGTTAAATGCAAACCTCAGATCAGACCACAAATTAATATGGCTCACTATACCTGCCACCCCACCATACCTTAAACCAGATCTCAGATCAGACCATAAATTCATGTACCCCCCTCTCACAGATCCCTGCAGATCTCAGATCAGACCCCAAATTTGTGTGGCCCCCTAAATCATTAGATCCCTGCAGACCTCAGATCAGACCCTAAAATTCAAATGCCCCCCTAAACCCCCTTCTCTCAGATCCCTGCAGATGTCAAAGACCCCAATATTCATGTGCCCCTTCTCACTCACATCTGACCCAAAATTAATTTGCCCCTCATCACTCAGTTCCCTGCAAACCACAGATCAGACCCCAATATTCATGCTTTAAACTCAGATCAGACCCCAATATCACATGCCATTCACACTCAGATCAAACCCCAAAATTCATGTGCCATCCCTCCTACAGATACCTTTAGACCTCAGATCAGACTCCCCCGGTCCCTGTAGATCTCAGATAGGACTAACCGCTCTCTCTGCAGATCCCTGCAGACCTCATATCAGACCCTCCCTAGATCCCTGCAGATCTCAGATCAGACCCCCCCCCCAGATCACTACAAAACTCAGATCAGATTTACACCCCCCCACCCCGCCAAACAGATCACTGCAGATATCATATCAGACCCCCCCAGGTCCCTGCAGACTTCAGATCAGACAAAAAATATATAAAACAACTTACCTCTCCAGCTCCAGACAGCTCCCCCACTCTACCGCTTCTTGCTACTCTGCACAACATCAGATCAGAGGGAACCTCTACGTCTGATCTGACTCTGAATGCAGTCAGGACACAGCGCAGCTGCCGGAAGAATTGCAGGGAGAAGTGAGTGATAGCATACACTCACGGCTCCCTGGCTCACAGATGCTGTGCACTAATGAGCGCATGCTCATTAGTAATAATTACAAAGTTATTTTATTTTTTATAGAGAAAAGTGCGCCCTCCCTTGTGGGTAGCAAGATGGCACCCTAGCCAAGTGCCTACCTTGGCCTACTCGTCGTGCTAGCCCCGAGTACAGTCATCTGTTTCAGAGAGGCACAGTTTTTGAACGTTACAACCATCAGTCCACTCACAAGACAGCAGTGGTAGTTCTTACATGGTTCAGATGCATTTCTTTAAATTTTTCCTTGATTCAGGGGTATGTGGCTGTATGGTGACTTTATACTGCAATGTTCCCTACTACTTTAATCACTATGTGACTCGTGTTACCACATGGACCACCATGGACACCGGCCAAACTGTGCACCCATAGCAACACCAGTCAGCAGCCCTATACATCACCCCTCAAGGCTTGGCTTGTTGCATAGGCGGTGTAATTACAACATGAGCACATTCGCAAGACTCTTATAACAAATTTACCTGTCCGGGCTCCAGCGGCATGATCCTCAGCCTAGATACGGCTGTGCTGGGAAAGACGTGCTGCTGAGCCATCCCCCTGCTGACACGACTGCATCCTTAACAATAGGATGCAATGCTCGGTTTCTCCCCACAGCGAGCGTACTGCAAAGTCCATCTGGTTCTAATCTCGGGTTGTCTATTAACCACCCCTTGTCTCTCGTTTTGGTACTGCGTAGCCCGACTGGTTTTGAGCAATTTACATACTACTCTGTACTGTGATTGTCTGCCGGATCTCAAAACCGGAATAAGAAGCGCAGATTTGAAAGTAGTCTAAACTGACTTTTTCTACAGTTCACTTCCCTTTCTCCTCACTCATTTTCTTCTTGTTAGCCCTCAGCTACTGTACATTACCAAGAATTTTTAATCGCCAGACTATGTATTGTTTTCCTCATGTTCTCCAAAGACATTGCTAGTGGTTCCTTTCTCCAGTCAGGATGAAGACCACTAAGTTTAGTTCAACCTGCTTCTTTACTCACTTCCCTTCACTTGGCTTCTACCTCTTGAGGGTTTTTTGCCTTCCTTTGGATCAACTTGCAGGATAACAAGCTGAACTGGATGGACAGATTTTTTTTCCAGCCTTATAAACTATGTATTAATATTACAGTACAAATAAGAATACCATACCAATGGGCCTCAATTAGATCATTTATGAAAAACTATATGAAAACAATGACTACATATTATACCTTCCATATAATGTCATGTTATTAAGCACTACATATCTAGGAATACTACATAAGAAATGAGGCCAAATATACTGTAGGTTCTTAAGTGTTATCACTTCATTAACGCTGTATTATTCCGTAGATTTTATATTAGGTGCTGTGCTTACAACTCTGTTATCCTCATAAAGCAATGAATGATTGAGACCTTTATAAAATAAGCTTGAGGTTTGGCTCCACTATGCAGATACAGCGCACCTGAGGGTGAATGGTTCCTATAGTGAAGACAATATCAGCAGGCGTTGGTTTGAATGCCTGAAATTAGAGTCTCTTCCTCCTGGTACCACTAAGTGTAAGCAATGCTCTGGCAATCACAGATGCTGCCCTGCTATTATTCTCTACCCTGGATACTCCTAGTTTCCATTCTTAAAGTAGCTAAGCCACTTCTGAAAAATAGAAAGAAATGGCTAAGACGGACATGAGCTGCTAGGATTAAACAAGAAGTCAAGGATGTATTCACAATGCTTCTTGTCCTGCTGCACCCACCCAGTATTAAGCATTGCGGCGCGATGACATGAATCGTCAACTCATCTTTACAACAGCCTTTGATGTTCTTGTCTTTCTACACCGTGACTCCCTATTGATCTTGTCAGTAACCATTTTATAGTTATCATTTCAACTGACAGAATACATTTAATCAAAATTGGTCCTAGAAGGTTCTTATCTCTGAAAATGTCTAAGGCAACGTAGTATTATTATTCTTCTTGTGTATGAAATGAGAGCAACAAAATACTCCAAACTTTGTTCCGATTCCACACAAGATCTATTGTAATAGAATTTGCTGAAACCTTACTGCTGACTATGATAAAAACGTATGAGAACAGGGCAGCGCAGCTTGCTGCATACCTGCAGACTGGTCAGAGTGCCGATGCTAACACCTGTTCGCCACTGAAACCATCTCCAGTAGGCATGTGAACATCAGAACTGGTCCATGGACTAATGGAAGAAGTTGTCCTGATGAATCACATTTTCTTTTACATCAAATGTATGGTGGGGTGCATGTGCAGAAGAGAGGGTAGAAGGATGCATTATGGGAAGAAGGCAAGCTGCTGGAGGCAAAGTGATGCTCTGGGTAATGTTCTGCATTCCTGACATTTATGTGTATGGTACTCTGTCATGTGCTTCCCTTAATGGCAGTAGTATTCACTGATGGCTGTGACCTTTTTCAGCAGGATGATCACACTGCATACTGCAAAACAAAGTGTTCAGAAATGGTTTGAAAAATATGAAAGAGTTCAAGGTGTTTACTTGGTCTCCAATTTCTTGAGATCTCAATAAGATGCTGGAAGAACATGTCCAATCCATACACCCTCACCTTGTAATTTACAAGACATAAAGGGTTAGCTAATTAGAGATGAGCAAAGTTTGGAAAAAATTGATTTGGCAACTTTGCCAAAGTTAGCCAAGAAATTCAATTTGTTCTGAATTGATTCATAGTAACATAGTACATAAGGCCGAAAAAAGACATTTGTCCATTCAGTTCGGCCTGTGATCCTGCAAGTTGATTCATCATGGATCACTAAAAATCAGGTATACTCAAGCCACTCAGCCTTAGGGTACAGCGACACAGAGCAACCGTGCTGCGGTGAAGAACCACGTGGCCAATTAGCCTGCAGCCACCTTTCATTTAATAATGAAGACCACACTGTATAGTTTATCTTCATTGTTAATGGCTGCGCTGCACGTTTAATGCACCTTTAAACCGGGCGCTGTTGCTGGTATGGTGTTTGGCTGGTTAGGTGGAGGGCACAATATTCATATTATTGCTGTTCTGGCCTGAAATCTCCTGCAGGTTATATGACAGTGAACACAGAAT
Source organism: Bufo bufo (assembly GCF_905171765.1). Classification (NCBI taxonomy): domain Eukaryota; kingdom Metazoa; phylum Chordata; class Amphibia; order Anura; family Bufonidae; genus Bufo; species Bufo bufo. The sequence goes on along the minus strand of NC_053391.1, from coordinate 570,625,887 downwards.
ATTAATCAGCTTTGGCATACCCACTTCTCCAACCCCAGCGCTTTCCTGCCCTACCGGTGGAAGACCTTCTTCTGCCATCTGCTATTCCTTCTTTTCCACATCATCTAATATCAATGAGAATATGCCATCAGGAACATCCAGCTCCTCCTCTCTCTGCATCTAGCTGACTTTTCTAGGACATGGAGACCAAGAAGGATGATTTAGAGGAAGTAAAGCCAGCAAAAGTTGAGGATGGTCATCATTAAGACCTGCCCCCCCCCCCTAAGGAGTGCAGACTGTATGGTATTGGTTGGCATGCTGGGCACTGGAATAATAAAGGCTTTCATCTTATTGGTATTGAATTACATTTACAGCTGATGTGGGAATAAGTAAATGTAGAAACAAATAAATTAAACTGACGCAGCATAAGTCTCCCTGCACTGTCCCTGCACTCTTCCTCTCCAATATTCTTCTATTAATCATTTTCAGCAACACTGTCCTTAGCACATGAGCGCTTTCCATGTCTCTCCCGATGCTCAGCTCACAGGAAAATGGCGGAAACAGCACAGGATGAGGGTTTTATAGGGCTGTGACACCACAGGGGATGGCTATCTGTGGATTGGCTGGCTGCACGGCATTATGGGTGATCCTGTGTTCCCGGGCTTCATACTTTCACTTTGTAACATGTGCAGCCGCCATTTTAGTTACAAGGTAATTAGTTGCAGCGAAGTGCAAGGAAATTCGGATTAGTTGCAAATCAAAGTTTTCCTAAACTTCAGACCGAATTCCTCTTCGAATACTTCGCTCAACACTTCTACTAATCTCTTGGTGTCAGATACCACAGGACACCTCCATATGTCTTGTGGCATTGATGCCTCCATATGTCAGAGCTGTTCTGACGCCAAGAGGGAGGACTATACATTATTATCAAGTTGTGATGAATGTTGATATTAATGCTGTCTCCGTACAGCATCAAAATGTATGGGTTGTGCATAGGCAGGAATCCGAAGTTGGGTTTGGTAACGGCTGGTAAACCCAACATTGAATTCCTAATTTAAAATGTTTTTAAAGACGCAGATAGGAATATCAAATTAATTCACTGAAGTCTCGCGAGACTTCAGCAGATACAAATTTTGCCTAGACGCAACCCATACACTTAAATGCTGTACGGAGACAGCATTAAAATCAAAGTTTTTGAGAATATTGACTTTGGATGTATGATCCAAAGCTTGATTCGCTCTAGACTAGAAGGAATAGTAAACTGTACAACACAGAGTCATAAGAATAGATGCTAGATGCAAAAAAATTACATGGGCAATGCAAGCAGTTACTAAAACAGACATGTCAGGAGAGGAGACAGCTCCTTTTACGGGGTTGTCCGGGTTTAGAGTTGAACCCAGACATATCCCCTTCACGCAGGGCAAGGGCTTTTCTACCGGTGAGGTACTGGGTCTCTGCTAGATGGAGGCTTCCATCACCGGCACTAATTTAAACAAAAGTCCTTGCCCTGAGTGATACAGCATGAAATGCCAGTGGAGCTGAGTGGGGAAAGAAGGGGATATGTCTGAGTTCAAGTTCAGCTCTGAACCCGGACAACCCCTATAGGAACAAGATCCGTGTGGTTTCCGCAGGGTTGAATGGGTCCCTGATCCATCTGCACGGAAGCACTCCATAGTACTTCCATAGGGGTTCCATGCCTCCGTTCCTCCCCGCACTTTCCGGATTGCAGACCCATTCAAGTGAATGGGCCTGCATCCGTGATGCGGCGCACAAACGGCAGGGGCCTGTAAATTGCGGACCCGCTGTTTGCGGGTTGCAATACGGGCCCGGCCAGGGAACGAACCCTCTGCATGAACCCTAAGTCTGCATAGGTTTTTAGGTTGCAAACAAAAATTTTCTCATTCACTGAAAAGAAAAAGATCTTTAAAACCCCTTAGGCTACATGCACACGACGGACATTTTTAACAGACTTTTTTTTCACTGATGCCCTTCTGAGAAACAGATGTTAAAAATTGACTTACTCAATTGTATGGGGGTAGTCTGTCAGTGAAAAACGGACAAGATAGAGCATGTTCTATTTTTTGCCATCCATTTTTCACTGACAGTCAAAAAAACTGCCATGTGAATAACCCCATAGACTACCATTGCTCTTAAAATGGACGTGTGATGGCCGTAAAAAAATGTACATGATGTGACGTAAATAAAGGGGGTTTTAGCTAAATAGCTGGTTTTAATCAATCATTACATGTACCCAAAATGGTGCATTAAAACGTTATCTTATCCTGCAAAAAATAAGACCTCATACAGGTACATTGATGAAAAAACTAAAAAGTGATAGCTCTTGCGTGGTCACTAAGGGGTTAAAATGGTAAGTAGGCTAGAACTGCGCATAACTTTTTATTATGCAGTAACAATGCTTTGTATACTTAAAACTGGAAAACCCATTACATTTTTATAGAGTCTGATTTAGTCAAGTCCTATTCACATATACTTATACCATACGGATGCGTTAAAGGCGACTCCTTTGCTCAGAACCCCCTTTTAACCAGAGCAGGAAGGTTTTATATATTTCTCATAGTTTTGATTACAGTATGAGGCAGAATAGGATCAATAGGATAACCGAAGATTAGAGAGGCATTGCTGGGATTTTATACTTAGTGTACCTTTTATACAGATGTGAGCAGTGTTTTATTCTGGCAGTTATCCTAAAATGATCAGAAGTTTCGTTTTGGTGCAGAAATAAATTTGAATAAGAATGAATGCAGAATGTTCAGAATCTGCAGGATAGTGCATTAGAGAGAGATTCATAGAAATTGAATGCTTGACTTGGCAAATGATGTTTCATTTAGATAAAGGTAACAAATACAATCATCACAACTAATACCTAATGCCCAGCCACATGCCACACCTGCATGTTACATCTGATTCTTCTCCTCCTCTGCTATCAGTCCTGCAAACCTCAAAGGTGTTTCCTAGATTTTTTTTTAAAAAGGTATGAAATGAAAAATTACATTTTATTTCATTTATATGTTGTTTTAGCTTCAAAAATTTCACAAATGGTAATAGGAGAAAAAGCAGCCCAAATTTTGTTACGTCACACACGATGCTAGGGTGGCTTGTCCCCATCCCCGCCTGACATTGGCTGCTCCCCCCTGACACCGGATGTTATCATCCGCGCACGGGGAGAAGCTGCACCTCACAGAATTTTACCAAGGAGTGTAGAGAGCATTTTGACTCCACGGGCGTTTTGCAAAATTTAAAGCACAGGAGTAGAGTACTTGTCTATCTCCGGAACTCCCATAGAAATTCATGGAGCGGCGGTGCACATGCGCGACTGGCTGCCCAGTCATTTCAGAGGAGCAGCTGGGCGTCTGCAGGAGGTACGGGGCCACTGTTCTCATGATCTGATTGTTATTCCCTATGCTGTGTATAAGGAATAACTTTTACCTACCGGAATACCCCTTCAGCCGGACAAAAACGGCACAATAGACTTTAGACTGAAAAAATCCATAGGTATTCCATTCAACAAAACTAATGGTGTGAATTTTGTAAATTTATTGCAAATTTAAAAAAATGCAACCGATGACAGACAATGCAAAAAATGAGATCAAAAAGTCACATTGTAATACATTATCCTCTTAGTGTGGTTTGCTCCATGCCTGGCAGCTTATATTTACTAAGGGTCGGACAGATATTTTGTAGACAGAGCTATCATGGAACTTTTTACAAACAGACTTTAGACTAGAAATTCCATAAGTATTACGTGCAACATATTTAACTAATTATCAAACACATAGTGCAACAGCAATCTACAAACCAAATAAAGTACAAAGGTATATTGTATTGCCAATGCTATGCTAATAAATTAGAGATGCTTAGCAAATACATTTTGTACAAAATTATTTGAGCCCGTCTGCCGCACGCCAAGGCGATCTCTATAAGACGGGTCCTAACACTAAACCTCACCTGTTGGGTGCCATAACAGCGACCATGAAATTCAGGAAGTGTAGGTCCCACATGCATGCTGGGCCCCTTTTGGTTTATATCTAAATGGTGCCAAAATGGCCTCCAATGAATCCAGGGACTACAAATACCAGCATGCATGCTGAGCAAACTATGTACTCATGCTAATTAAAATCAGCCCATGACGCAACACAGGCCACAGGAGTGCACGACCAAATAGGAGTCAGCCACAACTCCCATACAAACTACAAAACAAAAGAGGGGGGGGGGGGTCAGCACAACCCAATGCGCAGGTGCAGTTGCTGTGGCTGAAAATACATATCAAACACAGCACTCTACAAACCAAATAAAGTACAAAGGTAACTAATTACTCTCTTATTACGACGTTTTGTAAATTTGTTGCAAAAAAATGGTTCTAAACAAAACACTCCAAAAAAGGACAGAAAGTCGCACCTTGATACATTACCCCATTAGAGCAGACAGTCTGTAGTTACACCAGATTTATCATCCAGCAGACATTGTGATACATACCGGACGGTCTAAGGGGGTAATGTATTAACAGGCAACTTTTTGTTGTAATTTTCTTGGGGTGTTTGTTATTGAGGATGTGAAAATTTCACTGGATTAAATTGGTACACGGTATACGTTCCACCTATTAAATTATATTATATCACTGTCGTTAGGAACGCTATTTTGCTGCTAAAACTAATACTTTATTAATTCAAAGAAGGGGGGAAGGGGAAACTACCTATATTAAAATTCTAGGACACCATCTACCAGTATGAAATCGATGAAATGGACCATATGAGACCGCAAATACGGTACATATAACTGTGGATGGGGTCACTGGAAATGCCGCAACTAGTGCTATACTAAAGTGCTGAATCATAAGGCCATGGGGCCGTACTAGATCCACTCCACCAGAAGTATGCACTGTGGCGCGGTCAATGTGCTCTGAACCATTGCCAGCTAGTGTGGCCCTAGGCTAAAGTTTAATCAGTATGGACTAATCCGTTGATAAACATCTACCTGCAGAGGCCGACCTCACTTAAACCATCCGTTCAGGTTGATTCAGATGTCTGAGTGTCAGCCCTGCAGGCACGAATCAAGGGACCTAAACTAAGCTGGATAGAGCAGAAGGGCCTGATTGCATGTACTCATCAGCTGCAGAGGGCTGGGATCCACAGACCTCAACTGCAATGTGAGCGCGTAACAGGCACTGCAAACATTAGTTCATCCCCACAACACACTCAACGCGTTTCGCCATACTCGGCTCGTCAGGAGCATAGTTCTGTGGGTATTTGGACAAACAATCCAAGCTGCTAAGCCTCCATGACAGAGGCTGCAGCTGTCAGTACGAGGTGGCCGAACGCGGCCGCTCGAGTGCACGATATATAAGGAGAGTCCTCCTCCCCTGTGCTGAGTCACGCCTTCAGGACGGCCAATGAGAAGGTAGGAGGCGCGGCACCGCCGCGTCATCCATCCCGCCCCCATTGATCCGCCCCCTCTGTAAGGCGGGCCCAGATGAATGTCACAACATTCATACACTAAAGACAAAGTTGATACATACGGCGACTTGGTAATCCGACAGCATGGTATAGCAGCCGTAAGAACAAGGATTATAAAGCGATCTCAGGTATGTTATATAATGTAAGAGACGTCATTCAGTTGTGGTCAGAGTATCGCTGCAGGGTCATGGAACAGGCCCTGCAGCATGTCTTATCCAGGGCGATATCACAGCGTATTATTGAGGATGTGCAATCCAGTTTCATTCTTATAATTTGATATTCTGGTATCAGCACTCCTCCCCTTTCGGCCCAGGTGTTTTTAATTAGCAGGAGTCTGCATAAGGCCTAGTTCACACGAACCTGTGTGATCCGTGGCCGTATTGCGGGCCGCAATACACGGCCACAGTTCCGTGTGCATTCCGCATCACGGATGCGGACCCATTCACTTCAATGGGTCCGCAAATCCGGAATTGCGGAACGGCCGCACGGAACGGGACCCCCCGGAAGCACTACGGAGTGCTTCCGTGGGGTTGCGTCCCGTACTTCCGTTCTGCAAAAAGATAGAACATGTCCTATCTTTTTGCGGAACGGGCGGATGGCGGACCCATTAAAGTGAATGGGTCCGCGATCCTATGCGGCTGACCTACAGCCGGCGATCGTGCATTGCGGCCCGCAATTTGCGGGCCGCAGCATGGGCACGGGTCACACACATTCGTGTGAATTCGGCCTAAGGGTATACATTCCTACCTCCTCTCAGTTGGAGTTCCTGAGAGTATGTGATAAGGTGAGTTTCACACCTGTTCATATGGTGCAGTGCTGTGTGGAGGCCATTGTTGCTTTGGTGCTATGCTTGTGGGTTCGTGGGGCCCAGTGCCAGAGTGGCTTTGCCAGACAGTGGGGGGTGCTGTTTGACTGCTGGGCCTCGCTGCCTGCTGGTGCGATGCTTAAGTGCTGGTGGTCACCACGCAGCGCTGCGCCAAATTTAGAGTTGGGTCCCATTCAAAGAGGCAACCATGTCGTGGTGAGTGGGCCTATGCTTTTTGATCAAATCGTATACCAATGCCTCATGTGCAGCATGCAACACAGGGGTAGGTGTACTATATATTGCGCTGAGAAGCGATGTTAATTATACTGACAAGCAGTTATTAGATTAAAGCATAGTATTGAGGATGTGCGATCCAGTTTCATTCTTATATTTTACATGTCTGTTATTGGCTGAACTTGTTTTTGAGAAGAAAGAAATTAGACATATTACAAATTTCTGTATTAGACTTATTGAGATAAGTAAATTATCTAGGTCAGAGATGCTCAAACCTGTGGCTCTCCAGTTATTGCAAAACTACAACTCGCAGCATGCCCTAATAACTGTAGGCTGTCAAGGCATGCTGGGAGCTGCAGGTTGGGCATCCCTGATCTAGGTCAAGAAGGATTTTACAAGAGACCAACTAGTTTACAGTGACTTTTTTGTTTTTGCCTTCCTCTGAATCAACTGTATGTCATTTTGCAGTTATAGACAAACAGTTTTAAATTGCACATAACCCACCTAGTGGGGCACATTTCTAATGCTGTCTAAAAGTAAGACAGTGTAAACTTGTGGAGCTAATGTTTTAAAGGCTGCACAAAAAAAAAAGTGGAGAGATTTGTCTGTTCTGTCAGTGGAGTAGGAAGTGCAATAAATGTAGAACGTGTTAGTGGCATTTTGTGTGGTTTGCTCCATGCATGGCATTTTTTATTTACTATGAAGCTCACAAAAACTGATAGAAATAACTGGCCAAATAACCGACGTGTGAACACACCCTAAGGCGTCATGCACATGACCGTAGTTATGGTCCGCATCCGAGCCGCAGTTCTTGTGGCTCGGATGCAGACCCATTCACTTCAATGGGGCCGCAAAAGATGCGGACAGTGTGCTGCCCGCATCTGTTGCTCCATTTCGAGGCCCCGCAAAAAAAATATAGCATGCCCTATTCTTGTCCGTTTTGTGGACAAGAATAGGCATTTCTACAATGGGCTGCCCGTTCCGCAAATTGCGGAAGGCACGCAGGCGACTTCCGTTTTTTTTGTGGACCGCATGTGCATGAGGCCTAAATTTGTAAAAAATAAAAATGGTTTAAAAAAACTGACATGCCAAAAATTTGACTTCAAATATAAGTCTCATAATACATTACCACCTTAGATTTCACAGTTTTAAAGGCGTGGGATACATGATTAATGTACGAATTGAAAATCAGACATCATGTAATAGACAATCATTTTCTAACAAAGCTAGAACCAGCCCTGTACCTCATATAAATCCAGAGATCTCCTCATTCATTGCTTTGAAATAAATCTAGAAGAGCAATTAAGATTCTTTCTCAGGGGGTGTGTCCTTTTTTGCTGCAGCTGGAGACAGTTGAAGGATGGAACAGAGTGAGGTGGACAGATAAATGAGGAAAAGAACAAACAGCAGGTGGCGCTATACAGCTATACAAAATTTTTGATTGCATTCAATTAAATAACTTTTGAGACACAGGTGCTATTTTGAAAAATGTAGAATAGGTTTCATGGGATAACCCTTGACACTGTCTAGTCTATACTACCTTTTTGTTGGTTTAGATTACTGCAAAAAATGTGTAAAATTTTTGTAGCATTTTTTGGCCCACAATGTCAATTTAAGTTACGTGTCCTTTCAGACAACAATGCTTCTCGTCGCGCTAGGTGGAAAAAGTGTCTAGAAGTGTCTAAAATGGCTAATAAATGAGGTGCAAGGCAGTTTTATGCCAAAATTTTCGTGCCAAAATTTGGGCGCATTTTCAATAGTAAATCTAAAATTACTTTAGTTGCAGTAACCTCATTTGGGACTAAATACTAGAGATGAGCGAATCGAATCCCACGAAGTGGAATTTAATCTGAATTTCAGGAATTATTCGGTTCGCCTAGAAGCCGAATTTCCTTGTGCTTCGTGCCAGCAAATCGATTAATCCTGAAATTCAAACTTACCGTCTCCATTTGCGTGCGAAGGGCCACCAGCCTCCATCTTGCTTGAGATCTCGGCCGAAATCCCGTGCGGCGCGAGATTATATCATCACGATCAGAACTTCAAGCAAGATGGCGGCGGCCAGCCTGTAGTGCGCAAATGGATGAGTTAAGTTTGATGTAATTTTTTTTTTATGTTAATTTCACACTGTTTGTACACTCAGATGTACATGATCGCGGCATCTGAGGGGTACGATGACGGGTGCGGCGCTATCACAACTCCCTGTCATTGTACCCGCTACTTACAAAAAAAATGCGGTTCGTGGCAAAGTAATTCATCACAAAGCAAATTTTTTTGTGAAATTTATGATTTCTTTCTATGTGAATTCATTGTCAATTACATAATATAAAAAATGCTATTCAAATGCAATGAAGTGTTGATGTGTGTGTGGGAGTTGCAAAGAAAGGGGAGCCTGTAGGAGTAATGGCAACGCCCCAATTGCTCCTAGAGGCTCATTTGCATATAGTAAAACATCATTTTTCTCAGTAATGCCAGCACATATGAACATGGGACCAACACAGATGTTTTCAGCTGCCAAGTGCACATGTAACAGCTCAGCCAGATTCTTTTACTCATAGCCATATGTGGCATTACTGTATATATACTCGCATAATATGGAAAATGATTTTAGAATTTCCGTAGTATAAGCTGTGGATCTGATATGGAGTAAATGGCATTTCAGATGTTCAAATGTTTATCATTAAAAATATAAAACTTTAATAGTAATTTGTGTGTGAAAACAAGTCTAAAATATCATGAGCCAAACAAGAGGAGCATATTTCTATCAATTGCCATTAATTCCAGAGAGCACCTTACTTTATTATTCAGTCCCACACAATCTATTCCACGATTGTTGGCATGATGTGAAGTGAGAAATATACTAATCAGTTTTATCCTGTAAAGTGTGGGATGAGCAACAGAAATGTAGACCGAATACAGATATGAAGTACGTGATGCTTTCACTGATCTAAGGCTGACCTTAGGTTATGCAGCTATATTCATGGTTTCCCAACAAACCCAAAATCTATGAATTCTATAGAAAGGTAGTATGAGTAACATGTCTAATGATATGTCCGAAGACGTTTAGGCAGAATTACAGAATACCCAATGGCATTTTATATCCATGTTCAAACTGTGACCCGATGGGGCATGATTTTCTAAAAACATTTTACACGGTAATGAGCAAGTCATTCATGCACTGCAGATCCATGCATTAGTCAAGGGAGTTTTCCCCTCAAACAACCATTATCAGCGATCCACAAGACAGGTAATAAATATTAATTAGTCTAGGCCCCCCCTAACAGTGTTGGACTGGGGTACCTAGGGCCCACCAGTAAAACATTTTTTTGGGGGTCCACTGTACGGATACATTCAAATATTACCTGCTCACAAAGCAGCAAGATGCTACCAGATGATTGAATATGGGGGTCTCTGCAGCAACTCTGAGAAGGTAGGTCCTGTGGAGAAGAGGACACTTACAGCTTTCCTCTATACCTAGAAGTCATCTCAGCTCTGATCGTATCTATAATAATAACCTTGGGAGTTTCTTTAATAGTCTATCAAGTTTTTTATATGAACATAGACTGGTTGAGGTGCTGTACATTGAATATATATGTACGTAGGGCAGTAAGTCTACTGTGTTATGTGCGACTTGTGCAGGTGGTGGGAGACTAGGGGTCCACCTTGCTCAGAGGCCCACTGGGGATTAACCTGTGCCCCTGTGGGCCAGTCCGAGCCTGCCCCCTTATAACTACTACAGGGGGTCCTGAATCCCCCATTCCTCATAATTAGCACATCCGCTGTGATGAGGAATTTGTTTTTCAATACCCATGTGACAGGGCCATATTCTCGCTATATAATTCAGCTGTAAAGTCATAGGGAGAAAATTTATTACAATTGATGTAAAGTAGAACTGGCTTAGTTGCCCATAACAACCAATCAGATTTCACCTTAATTTTTTTACAGTTCCTCTGGAAAATGAAACTATCAATCTGATTGGTTGCTATGGACAACTAAGCCAGTTTTCCTTTACACTAGTTTTATTCTGCAATAAAGTGTGTAAATTAAAGTAAATGCTCAATTAAATATCACCATACAGTAGCCGTGATTTCATGTAGCTATCATAAATGTTTATCAGAGATAACTAACACTAAAGTTTGCAAATCTACAAATCAGTGTCTATTGCAGAATGTATTTTACCAGGTTAAGAAAATGGAGGTTAATTGCAGATCTGTATTTTCATTTTTATTTATATTTTTTATTTATTTATTTATTTTTTTTGGGGGGGGGAGAGATATGGTTCTGTAAGTAGAGGTGTCAGGTGGGTGAAAGCACCAGAATAGTGGCAGCAGCACGTGGTCAGAAGTAATGGGCCATTTGTCACAATGTTCCGGTGTGGCAGCACACTACAGTCAGATCATTACTACCAGATTGATCTAGTCTGTTGTATCAGGCACTGGTGCCTGGTTAGTCTTCCAACATTTTGTGTTAAAAGGGGAGTGCTCTTTGGGGTAACTATTAGTGATGAGCGGCATAGGCAATATTCAAATTTGCGATATTTTGCGAAGTTTTGGCCGAATATTCAGCATAAATTCTCAAATTCGAGAATTTCTGATCTCCAGTCATTATTTTCTTGATTGTGAAAATCGACAATGTAATATATTCGCTATAAAAATTCACGATTAGAATATTCGCGATCAACACTAAAGGGTAGGCAACTTTCCTATTGATTTCTAGAGATGTTGCTAAGTGACAATATTCGCGATAAACTTGAAAATAAATTCAAGACAAATTCGCGATTAGAATATTCGCTATCAACACTATTCACGAATACAAATATATAGCGCTATATTATAAATATTCGTGAATTTGTGACGATATTTGCGACTAAAATTTGTAATTCAAATATTCACGCTCAAAACTAGTAGCTATGCCACTCGCCGCACTAAACACTCACTTTGACACCACAATACTGTCTGGGCAGGAAAGATTGACCAGGGCAAACTTGGCCAGTTGCGACCACAATTCAAGTTTGGCTGCCAGTAGTCCAGGGGATCTTGGATCTGGGGTGACGGGGTACAGTCCAAGTAGGCACCCACCTGCTAGTTCAGGTTATGCTTCATGTCCTGCTGCTGGGTGGTTTCTTTAATTTAAGTTGCTGCCAATGGAGCTGGTGCTGCTCGTGTCCCTCCACCAGCAGTCATGGCAGTGGAGCATGATGTCACTACCAGAGCTTTGGGAAGTTCTCACAGCTCTGTTTCTCCACCCCTGTGATGATGTCACTACTAGAGCTGGGAGGCGTTCACTACTCTGTTTACTTCTGGTTTCTTTCACCACAGCTGTCCTTCATGTGTTTGATTTTCTTCTCTTTATATCACCCCTCCTCCTATGATAGGATGTGGATTATAGTTCTCACTTCAGTTGTGGCTCTTGCTTTGGTTTCTTCACTTGTAGCTATCAGTCCACTGGACCAGTGTTCTGCTGCAGCTAGCACTCCGGATTTTGCCAGCCTGTCCTTGGATCCGTCTTCTCTGCGGCTACAACACCTTCAGCTAAGTCTGCAGACATTGTTGTATTCCTGTTTGTTTTCTGACTGGATCTGAGGTGGCCACGGTTCCCTCCATATACTGAGTAGGGCACTGGTGGCCGTGCCCCTTCCACTATTGTAGGGGTTACAGTGGTCATTAGTCTTAGGCACGTGGGCATGCCTCGTTCCGCCTTTTGGATCCGGGCATGTGCTTTAGCAGAATAGGGAAAGCGTTGAGGGTCGGACAGGGGTCACCCTTTATCCTCCCTAGTTCTGGGTCCAGTCAGTTGCTCTGTACTGTGAATTACTATCGTTGCTCACATACACCCGTGACATTATAATCCACCAAAACCGTCCTTTTTTGACATGGATCCGCTTTCTGACCTGGTTGACCGCATGCAGGGTCTTTCTTTGGAAGTAGCGGATCTCCGTCAATCTATGACCCAGCTTCAAGCATTGGGCCCTGCTCCGGCTCATGGAGTCTGTTGCGAGCCAAAAGTCTCACTTCCGGAGACGTTCTCCGGGGGCAGTGAGAATTTTGTTCGTTTCAGAGAGGCATGCAAACTCCATTTTTGCTTGTGTCCTCACTCTTCTGGTAATCAAGAGCAGAGGGTGAGGATTGTCATCTCCCTGCTCAGGGGTAATGCTCAGACTTGGGCTTTTTCGCTGCCATCAGGGGATCCCTCCCTTCGATCCGTGGAGGGATTTTTTGTGGCCCTGGGGCAGATTTATGATGACCCGGATCGTGTTGCTCTGGCCGAATCTAACCTACGTGTTTTATGCCAGAACAAACGGTCTGCGGAGCTTTATTGTTCTGAATTTCGGAGATGGGCAGCTGATTCGGGTTGGAATGATGCTGCACTCCGGAGTCAGTTCTGTCATGGTCTCTCGGAGAGATTAAAAGATGCGTTTGCTTTCCATGAGAGACCAACGTCCTTAGAGTCTGCCATGTCATTGGCGGTACGCCTTGACAGGCGTCTAAGAGAAAGAAACGAGACCTCTCTGTCCAGCCATTGTCAGTCTAGGGGCAGTGGTGCGGACTCATTCAGTGTGCAGGGGCCTCATCCTGTCTCGCTCCCCTCTGAGGAGGAGCCCATGCAGCTAGCTCGACTTGCCCCTGATAAAAGAGGATTTAGTCCTCAGAGTATGGTGTGTTTTTGTTGTGGGGGCATAGGTCATTTGGCAAATGTTTGTCCGTCTAGGAGATTCTTGAACCGTACTAAGAGCGATAATAAGAGAAAAATCTCAAAAGGTAAATCATCAAGTTCTGCTTCATCTGCTACTTTGGGCAAAGTTGATGTAGGATTTGATGCTTTTCCTCTGACCTGCAGTTCCCGTTTTCTCCTGTCTGCCAGGGTGGCGCTAGAGAGCAAAGTAATTTCTTGCGAGATTTTTGTCGATAGTGGAGCGGCCGTCAATCTTATTGACACTCAATTTGTAGCCATGCATGGTTTTCAGGTTTGCACATTAGATAAAGATATACCTGTTTTTGCTATTGACTCTGCTCCACTCTCACAGAGATCTCTGAAGGGCATTGTTCACAATATCCGGCTAGCTGTAGGTGACACTCATGTGGAGGATATATCTTGTTTTGTCCTTAACGGATTGCCGTCTCCTCTAGTTTTGGGGTTACCCTGGCTCACTAGACATAACCCCACTATTGATTGGCAAGGAAGGCAAATAAATGAGTGGAGTGATTTTTGTAGAGAGAATTGTCTCACAGCGACTTTTGCAGAGGTGTCTACTAAAACGGTGCCATCATTTCTCTCTGATTTCTCGGACGTGTTTTCCGAGAGCGGTGTTCAGGAGCTACCTCCTCACCGGGAGTTTGACTGTCCCATTAACCTCATTCCCGGCGCCAAGCTGCCAAAAGCACGCCTCTACAATCTCTCACAACCGGAAAGAATCGCAATGCGAACTTACATCTCCGAGAGTCTCGAAAAGGGGCATATTCGTCCCTCAAAGTCACCTGTGGCCGCGGGTTTTTTTTTTGTTAAAAAGAAAGATGGCTCTCTGAGACCTTGCCTAGATTTTAGGGAGCTGAACCGTATCACGATTCGCGATCCCTATCCCCTTCCTCTGATCCCGGACCTCTTCAATCAAATTGTTGGGGCCAAGGTGTTTTCCAAATTGGATTTGAGAGGCGCGTACAACCTGGTCAGGGTCAGAGAGGGGGATGAATGGAAAACGGCCTTTAATACCCCTGACGGGCATTTCGAGAATCTCGTTATGCCTTTCGGCCTGATGAATGCTCCGGCCGTCTTTCAGCATTTTGTTAATAGTATTTTCTATCATTTAATGGGGAAATTCGTATTGGTATATCTTGATGATATTTTGATTTTTTCCCCTGATGTTCAGACCCATCAGGATCATCTTTTTCAGGTTCTGCAGATTCTGCGGGAAAATAAATTGTACGCCAAGCTGGAGAAATGTCTTTTTATGGTATCGGAGATTCAATTTCTGGGTTTTCTCCTCTCTGCTTCTGGTTTTCGCATGGATCCCGAGAAGGTCCGTGCTGTACTTGAGTGGGAGCTTCCTGAGAATCAGAAGGCATTGATGCGCTTTCTGGGTTTTGCGAACTATTACAGAAAGTTCATTTTGAATTATTCCTCTGTTGTCAAACCCCTCACTGACATGACAAAAAAGGGGGCGGATTTTTCCTCTTGGTCGGAGGAGGCGCTTGCAGCCTTTTCTAAGATTAAAGAGAATTTTGCGTCTGCTCCCGTCTTGGTGCATCCCGATGTTTCCTTACCTTTTATTGTTGAGGTGGATGCTTCCGAGGTGGGTGTGGGTGCGGTTTTGTCCCAGGGCCCTTCCCCTGCCAAGTGGCGACCCTGTGCCTTTTTCTCTAAAAAACTCTCCCCGGCAGAGAGAAACTATGATGTGGGAGATAGGGAGTTGTTGGCCATCAAGTTGGCTTTCGAGGAATGGCGCCATTGGTTGGAGGGGGCCAGGCACCCTATCACCGTTTTTACCGACCATAAGAATCTGGCATACTTGGAGTCGGCCAGGCGTATGAATCCGAGACAGGCCAGATGGTCTCTGTTCTTCTCCAGATTCAATTTTGTTGTTACATTCCGACCTGGGATAAAAAATGTGAAGGCTGATGCTCTCTCTCGCTGTTTTCCGGGAGGAGGAAACTCCGAGGACCCGGGTCCCATTTTGGCGGAGGGGGTAGTTGTTTCTGCTCTATATTCCGATTTGGAGGCCGAGGTCCAGGCTGCCCAGACTGAGACACCTGCCCGTTGTCCTTCTGGGAAGTTGTTCGTGCCTCCTGAGCTACGTCACAAACTCTTTAAGGAGCATCATGATACGGTTCTTGCTGGTCACCCCGGGAGTAGAGCCACGGTGGATCTCATTGCTCGGAGATTTTGGTGGCCGGCTCTTCGTAAGTCGGTGGAGGGTTTTGTGGCTGCTTGTGAGACGTGCTCTCGCGCTAAGGTCCCTCGTTCACGGCCTTCAGGTTCCCTTCTCCCGTTACCCATTCCTTCCCGTCCTTGGACGCACCTGTCCATGGACTTTATCACGGATCTTCCTCGTTCCTCGGGGAAGTCGGTGATCCTGGTGGTGGTGGACCGTTTTAGCAAGATGGCTCATTTCGTACCTTTCCCTGGTTTACCCAATGCTAAAACGTTGGCGCAAGCTTTTGTCGACCATATTGTTAAATTGCACGGCATTCCCTCTGATATTGTTTCCGATAGAGGCACGCAGTTTGTGTCCAGGTTCTGGAAGGCTTTCTGTTCTCGCCTGGGGGTTCGGCTGTCCTTCTCTTCTGCTTTTCATCCGCAGTCGAATGGTCAGACTGAGCGCCTTAATCAGAATCTGGAGACATATTTGCGCTGTTTTGTTTCAGAGAACCAGGAGGATTGGTGTTCATTTCTCCCTCTTGCTGAGTTTGCTCTGAACAACCGTCGTCAGGAATCTTCCGGTGAGTCACCATTCTTTGGTGCATATGGGTTTCATCCGCAGTTTGGTACATTCTCGGGAGGGGCTCTTTCTGGTTTACCTGAGGAGGAGAGATTTTCCTCGTCTTTGTCTACCATTTGGCAAAAGATTCAGAGTAATCTTAAAAAGATGAGTGAGAGGTATAAGCGTGTGGCTGATAAGAGACGTGTGCCTGGTCCGGACCTGAATGTGGGTGATCTGGTGTGGTTGTCTACTAGAAACATTAAGTTGAAGGTTCCCTCCTGGAAATTGGGTCCCAAGTTTATTGGGCCTTATAAAATCTTGTCAGTCATCAATCCTGTTGCCTTCCGTCTTGATCTTCCACGGGTTTGGAAGATACATAATGTATTTCACAGATCTCTCTTAAAACCATATGTCCAGCCCACGGTACCCTCCTCTTTGCCTCCTCCTCCGATTTTGGTTGATGGCAATCTGGAGTTTGAGGTTTCCAGAATTGTGGACTCTCGCATGGTCCGCGGTTCTCTTCAGTACCTCGTTCATTGGAAGGGTTATGGTCCTGAGGAGAGGATGTGGGTTCCGGTGTCGGACATTAAAGCCACTCGCCTCATCAGGGCATTTCATAGGGCTCATCCTGAGAAGGTGGGTCCTGGGTGTCCGGAGTCCACCCGTAGAGGGGGGGGTACTGTCACTACCAGAGCTTTGGGAAGTTCTCACAGCTCTGTTTCTCCACCCCTGTGATGATGTCACTACTAGAGCTGGGAGGCGTTCACTACTCTGTTTACTTCTGGTTTCTTTCACCACAGCTGTCCTTCATGTGTTTGATTTTCTTCTCTTTATATCACCCCTCCTCCTATGATAGGATGTGGATTATAGTTCTCACTTCAGTTGTGGCTCTTGCTTTGGTTTCTTCACTTGTAGCTATCAGTCCACTGGACCAGTGTTCTGCTGCAGCTAGCACTCCGGATTTTGCCAGCCTGTCCTTGGATCCGTCTTCTCTGCGGCTACAACACCTTCAGCTAAGTCTGCAGACATTGTTGTATTCCTGTTTGTTTTCTGACTGGATCTGAGGTGGCCACGGTTCCCTCCATATACTGAGTAGGGCACTGGTGGCCGTGCCCCTTCCACTATTGTAGGGGTTACAGTGGTCATTAGTCTTAGGCACGTGGGCATGCCTCGTTCCGCCTTTTGGATCCGGGCATGTGCTTTAGCAGAATAGGGAAAGCGTTGAGGGTCGGACAGGGGTCACCCTTTATCCTCCCTAGTTCTGGGTCCAGTCAGTTGCTCTGTACTGTGAATTACTATCGTTGCTCACATACACCCGTGACACATGAGCTCAGAGGGTCCCCCCAGTTAGGCCCTTGTGAGGATGGGCGATGGCGCACATAGGCAGCAGCCAACTGACTACAAAGAATGTCTCGATAGTAGTTGAGTTTTTCATCCCTCTCAAAAGGTGGAAAAAAGGCCCCCATTTTGGAATGGTAGCAAGGGTCTAACATTGTGAAGAGCCAGTAGTCATCCCTGTACCGAATGGTGATAATGCAGATGTCACTACTCAAGCAACTCAACATGCATCTGGCCATTTGCGCAAGTGACTTGGAGGGACTCCCTGCCTCCATCTCCACTGCATACTGCCACAGTCTGTCTGGGTCATCTGTGTTGTTTCCCTCTTGCTCCTAATGATCCTCTCCTGTCACTTGGGCAGATAAACTACCTAGTTCTGTATAGAATTCCTTAGCATTTTTGTCCTCCTCCTTGACCTCATCTTCCTCCTCCACCAGTTCATCCCGCATAGGGCTAAAGTGGCCGTGAGATGTAGGCGTCACGTCGTCTGTCTCCTCGCCAGATTTATCAACATCCCTTCCAGGACGTGAAGAAGTTGAATGACATAATTCATTTAGAAGTCCTGGCGACTGACAAATAAAGTAAATGGCAAGTGTCACACATGAGCTGCCACTGTCTAATGTCAAATTTACATTGGGAAGTATCATCAAGTAATCAGTCACAGGTTTCCTCTGCTCATAAAGTCGGTCCAACATGTGGAGGCTGGAGTTCCAACATGTGAAAATGTTGCATATTAGGCAATGTAGGGCGACATCATTCTGCCTTTGCAGCTCAAGGAGGGCTGGTTTTGCACGGTGAGAGTGGTTGAAGTGCATGCACACTTTCCTTGACATTTTCTTCAAGACATCTTACATTTGGGTGGAAGACTTCAGGAACCGAGAGACAACCAGTTTGAATACTTGCGCCATGCAGGGCGCATTGGGTTAGTCCTCCCAGATGCAGTGCAGACAGAATGTTCTTCTCATCGGTGACCATGGTTCCTATCTCCATTTGGCGAGGAGACAGAGAGGATTTGATTTCTTGGTTGATGACGAAGAGCAGTTACTCCCAGGCTGTCCAGGTGCAGAACCACGTGACAAGTCGTGCTTGGCATAGGTGGTATGCTGGAGGACCACTTTGAACTGTGCCTACAGTGGAGGCTGAGGACAAGATGGAGGATGAGGAGGCAGAAGAGGACATTGGCGCAGAAATCCAACAATAACAATGTCATCACCTGGCCAAGTTGCTGATGTGCCTGGGCTGGAACCACATTTAACCAGTGGGCTGTAAAGGACATATATTGTCCTTGACCATAGTTACAGCTCCATATGTCAGCGCTGGCATTAACTATACCAGACACCGACAGGCTCAAGTACTTCTGCTCAATATACGTGTGCAGGGCTAGTACATCTTTTTTAGAGAAGTAATGATGGTTTGAGACTCTCTACTTTGGCTTGGCACAACATATCAGTTCTCTGAAATGTTTAGAGTCCATGAAATGGAAAGGGATGGACCAGGGGCGTAGCTAGAAATGCACGGGCCCCATAGCAAAAAAAAATTATGGGCCCCCCCCCCCCTCTGTGCCATCCACAGATCCCCCTCCCCTAAATAGTGCCATCCACAGATCCCCCTCCCCTAAATAGTGCCATCAACAGATCCCCCTCCCCTAAATAGTGCCATCCACAGATCCCCCCTCCCCTAAATAGTGCCATCCACAGATCCCCCTCCCCTAAATAGTGCCATCAACAGATCCCCCTCCCCTAAATAGTGCCATCCACAGATCCCCCCTCCCCTAAATAGTGCCATCCACAGATCCCCCCTCCCCTAAATAGTGCCATCCACAGATCCCCCCTCCCCTAAATAGTGCCATCAACAGATCCCCCCTCCCCTAAATAGTGCCATCCACAGATCCCCCCTCCCCTAAATAGTGCCATCAACAGATCCCCCCTCCCCTAAATAGTGCCATCCACAGATCCCTCTCCCCTAAATAGTGCCATACACAGATCCCCCTCCCCTGAACAGTGCCATCCACAGTATCAGGTGCCTCTCTCTCCCCCCCCCCCCATGTGCCAGTATCAGGTGCCAAACCCCCCCCCCCCAGGTGCCAGTATCAGGTCAGGTGCCAACCCCCCCCCCCCCATGTGCCAGTATCAAGTGCCCCCCCCCCCCCCCCCGCTCCCCCCATGGCAGTAACAGTCGGGTATTAAAAAAAAATAAAAAATAAACACTTCTATGTCAGCGATGCGATGCAGCCTCTTCCTGTGTCCCTCCCTGTATTGTGTCCCGCCCTGTATGTCCATATATGGAGTCACTGCTTGTATTTCAGAAAAGGTTTCTGCTGGGATTCGAACCCACGACCTTCTGTATCAGAGGCAGAGCACCTACCCTCAAGACCATAACAGCTGCCTTGCTGCTGACTGAAAAATTATGAGACTTCTACTGTTATAGCTGGCTAAGTGTACATCTATACACATAGCTGCTCATATATAGAGATATAGCAGAGCTGAGTGTGCTGGGATAGCTGTCATATAGAGATATAGCAGTGCTGGGTGTGTTGGGGCAGCTGTCATGTGTATAGATGTACACTTAGCCAGCTATAACAGTAGAAGTGTCAAATTTTTTCAGTCAGTTGAAATGCCCTCTTTATGGCTGTGAGGGTTAATGCTTTGCCTCTGATACACTGATACATTGGAGGTTGTGGGTTCGAATCCCAGACACATCAGGAGACTTTAGTATATACAGTAAGATTAGAGCACATTAGCGAGGGAACATTAAGACTGCTGCTGTGAAGGGGCCCTGAACAGTAAGACATCGATATTTAACTAACTTGAAAATAAACTGTCGGGCCCCGAAGCAGCTGCTTCCCCGGTAGTTACGCCACCTCCTGGCTGCCTGTGTGTAGTGTCTGTGTGTGTTAATAAAAAAAAAAAAAAAAAAAATTTGAATGCGGTCGGACGGGCCCCCTAGTGGCGTAGGGCCCCATAGCCACTGCTATGGTTGCTATGGCGATCCCTACGCCACTGGGATGGACTGTAGTACCAGCAACTTGTCCAGGAGCAAGTTCAGCTTCTGCGCCGTTGGATGAGTGCACGCATGCTGCTGTGTCTTTGCAATCACCTTGGAAATCGATTCCTGGTTAAAAACGCATCACGAGCAATAGACAAATGGAAGGAATTACAGCTTCTGCTGAGGTTGAGGAGCCATGATTATGGCAGGCGCAGCACTATGAAGTGCTTTTTGCGCTGTGGCATTAGAAGAATTTTGGTATCTCTGACTTTTAGTCTAACCAGACTGTCTATTACTCTTCATTGTAATTTTTGTTCTTGTTTTCTTTTTTGTTCTGTAGGGTAGGGATGGGTGCTGACTGCCAAGGCAAGGTCAGATGTACGTAATACTATACCATCCGACCTTGCTTCGACAGAAAGCACCCCTCCTGATTGTTTCTAAAGGAGCCCAAATAATTCAATTTCCGCATTCAAACCCTGCGGAATGAGGGTATTCAGTTTAAAAATTCATCTGGATTCTATCCTAGACATTTTTCCAATATGATCTCCTCCTTTCATAGAAACATAGAATGTGTCGGCAGATAAGAACCATTTGGCCCATCCAGTCTGCCCAATATACTAAATACTATGGATAGCCCTTGGCCCTATCTTATATGAAGGATGGCCTTATGCCTATCCCATGCATGCTTAAACTCCTCCACTGTATTTGCAGCTACCACTTCTGCAGGAAGGCTATTCCATGCATCCACTACTCTCTCAGTAAAGTAATACTTCCTGATATTACTTTTAAACCTTTGCCCCTCTAATTTAAAACTATGTCCTCTTGTAGCAGTTTTTCTTCTTTTAAATATTCTCTCCTCTTTTACCTTGTTGATTCCCTTTTATGTATTTAAAAGTTTCTATCATATCCCCTCTGTCTCGTCTTTCTTCCAAGCTATACATGTTAAGGTCCTTTAATCTTTCCTGGTAAGTTTTATCCTGCAATCCATGTACCAGTTTAGTAGCTCTTCTCTGAACTCTCTCCAAAGTATCAATATCCTTCTGGAGATATGGTCTCCAGTACTGAGCACAATACTCCAAATGAGGTCTCACTAGTGCTCTGTAGAGCGGCATGAGCACCTCCCTCTTTCTACTGGTAATTCCTCTCCCTATACACCCAAGCATTCTGCTAGCATTTCCTGCTGCTCTATGACATTGTCTGTCTACCTTTAAGTCTTCTGAAATAATGACCCCTAAATCCCTTTCCTCAGATACTGAGGTTAGGACTGTATCATTCATTTTATATTCTGCTCTTGGGTTTTTACGTCCCAGGTGCATTATCTTGCACTTATCAACATTAAATTTTAGTTGCCATATTTTTGACCATTCCTCTAGTTTTCCTAAGTCCTTTTCCATTTGGTGTATCCCTCCAGGAACATCAACCCTGTTACAAATCTTTGTGTCATCAGCAAAAAGACACACCTTACCATCGAGGCCTTCTGCAATTTCGCTGATAAAGATATTAAACAATATGGGTCCCAGAACAGATCCCTGAGGTACCCCACTGGTAACAAGACCTTGGTCTGAATATACTCCATTGACTACAACCCTCTGTTGCCTGTCCCTCAGCCACTGCCTAATCCATTCAACAATATGGGAGTCCAAGCCCAAAGACTGCACTTTATTGATAAGCTTTCTATGTGGGACAGTATCAAAAGCCTTACTAAAGTCTAGATAAGCGATGTCTACTGCACCTCCTCCATCTATTATTTTAGTCACCCAATCGAAAAAATCAATAAGATTAGTTTGACATGATCTCCCTGAAGTAAACCCATGCTGTTTTTCATCTTTCAATCCATGGGATTTTAGATGTTCCACAATCCTCTCCTTAAGTATGGTTTCCATTAATTTCCCCACTATTGATGTCAGGCTTACTGGCCTATAGTTGCCCGATTCCTCCCTACTACCTTTCATGTGAATGGGCACAACATTCGCTAATTTCCAATCTTCTGGGACGACTCCTGTTGCCAGCGATTGGTTAAATAAATCTGTTAATGGTTTTGCTAGTTCAACGCTGAGCTCTTTTAATAGCTTTGGGTGTATCCCATCAGGCCCCTGTGACTTATTTGTATTAATTTTAGACAGCTGACTTAGAACCTCTTCCTCTGTAAAGACACATGCATCAAAAGATTCATTAGTCTTCTTTCCTAACTGAGGTCCTTCTCCTTCATTTTCCTTTGTAAAAACTGAACAGAAATATTCATTGAGGCAGTCAGCTAGTTCTTTATCTTCTTCTATATACCTTCCTTCTTTTGTTTTTAATTTGGTAATTCCTTGTTTTAGTTTCCTTTTTTCATTTATGTATCTGAAGAATGCCTTCTCGCCTTTTTTCCCTGACTGAGCTAATTTCTCTTCTGCCTGTGCTTTGGAAGCTCTTATAACTTGTTTGGCCTCTCTCTGCCTAATCTTATAAATTTGTCTGTCATCCTCATTTTGTTTTTTTTTATAATTCCTAAATGCTATCTTTTTTGTTTTTAATGATTTTGGCCACTTCTGCTGAGTACCACAGTGGTCTCTTCCTTTTTTTGCTTTTACTGACAAGCCTAATGCAATTTTCTGTTGCCTTCAATAGTGCCACTTTTAAGTAGTCCCATTTCTCCTGGACTCCAATGAAACTGTTCCAGTCTGATAGGGACTTGTATACCACTAATCTAATTTTAGAAAAGTCTGTTTTTCTAAAATCTAAAACTTTTGTTTTTGTGTAGTGTGACTCAGTCACTGTACTTATAGTAAACCACACTGACTGGTGATCACTAGATCCCAAGATTTCCCCTACAGTAATATCAGATACCAAATTCCGATTTGTGAATACTAAATCTAAAATGGCCTCCTTCCGGGTTGGCTCCTCCACTACTTGCTGTAGAGATAATCCCAGTAGGGAATTTAGAATATCTGTACTCCTGGCAGAACTAGCTATTTTGGTTTTCCAGTTTACATCTGGAAGATTGAAGTCTCCCATAATGATAACTTCCCCCTTCAATGTCATTTTAGCTATTTCCTCAACTAGTAGATCACCCTTTCACCCATTCTATAGCTTTTTTAGATCTAAATATTATAGTAGAGGGAGAAAACTTAATATGCAATACCTTCCAAAAAGAAGTAGCAAAAAAGGGATTTATATTTTACATTCCATATGGCCAATTTAGACGAATTAAACGTAATTGCACTAAGAATGAAAAATTTGAGGAGGAGGCATTAAAAATGCAAGAACAGTTTTTAAAGAAAAACTACCCTGGTAAATACAGCACTGGATAAAGTACGTAAACTAGAAAGACATTCCTATTTTGAGAAACACACAGATGAACAATCTATAAAAGAAGAAGTCCTTAGAATAATCTTACCCTTTAATGTCCAATATCGTAAAATACAACAAATAATTTAAAAAATTGACACTATTTGCAAAAGGACTAACTAATAGGCCCTATGATTCCCACAACCCCACTAATTAGTTATAAAAAAAGCAGCCAAACTGGGATTGAAGATAGCTCCTTCAATTAAAAAGAGACAATCAACCAAAACATCTGTACATAAGATGTTAGGTATCAGTGGATTTTATAGATGTGGAACTTGCATGGGTTGTAGGTCGACCTCCTTTGTGAGGTAACGTCCCCTGCAAGTTCCTACACACATCAAGTAAAGGATTATCTTACTTGCAACACTATGAGTGTGATCTATGTTATAAGATGTCCATGTGGGAAGATATATGTGGGGAGGACCAAAAGAATGTTTAAGAAGAGAATCGCAGAACATCTGAACAATACTAAAAAGGGATATGTTAA
Source organism: Bufo bufo (assembly GCF_905171765.1). Lineage (NCBI taxonomy): Eukaryota > Metazoa > Chordata > Amphibia > Anura > Bufonidae > Bufo > Bufo bufo. The sequence continues at coordinate 570,601,846 of NC_053391.1, read as the reverse complement.
CCACTCATTGTCTAAGCACTTTAAGGAACATCATAACCAACAAACAAAGGGTCTGAGCTTTGCAGCAATAGAAAGGGTGAAGAAAGATTGGAGAGGAGATCATATTGGAAAAATGACTAGGATGGAATCCAGACGAATTTTTGAATTGAATACCCTCATTCCGCAGGGATTGAATGCGGAAATATAATTATTGAATGCGGAAATATAATTATACTATGGTATAGTATTACGTACATCTGACCTTGCCTTGGCAGTCAGCACCCATCCCTACTCTACAGAACAAAAATGAAAATAACAAAAATGACAATGAAGATCAAATCCCTAAATCGATCATTAAAAAAATCTTGATATATCAATGTATGAATAGATAATTGCACTCCTATTTCGACCCCACTGTTATTATTGTATACACCATTTTACAAACATACTAGTTTATAAACAGACCAGAGAAAATTCCTTCATCTAGACTATACAACAGAGGATTTTAGCTTTTTTTAAAAATATAAAACGCAACTTACAAAAAATACCGCATTGGAACCGCATGAAATCTAGTATGGTGATTTTATTGTTTATTATATTGTTTATTTTAGTATGATTCATTAGTTATAAATGAGAGGAAGATGTAATGTAAATCAAGAGGGTAAGATATGGAATAAATGCACTCAACAAAAAGAAATCCTGGAAAAACTCCAATGCCGTGTTTTCTGACCATTAGTAGGAAAAAGGAAGTGAGGTATAAAAGGATGCCTTATTTAGAAGCCAAGTTACCACTGAAGAAGAAGTCAGATAATTAACAAGACTTAGAAACGCGTCTGGGAGGAACCTTGGCTTCATGACACCTGTACTTAGTGTGCGCTGGAGAGAACAAACGACACAAAACTATCACAAAATCAGCTGATTCAGTAGATAGAACGGACAATTTAGTATTTGAAATCCCCACTTAGCTGGCAAGCAAGGAAAAAGAGCCTCTCAATTGACTGATCTCTATCACGTGATCGACTGGAGGAGGATTCAGCAACACGAGGGACGCCGAATTCCGACAGAAAATACAATCGCTCACACAAGAATGATACTCAACAAAATAAGGTTGGAAGCTGAGGTAAGAGAGAAACATCCATACTGCAGATTAGTGTAGTAACGTTTTTTGTACACATACCTCGCAGAGACCGACCGAACAGTGAGTACCTCTGAAATATAATCGTGTGATATCGACTATATATATGCCGTTAGATCAATACGATCCTCTAACCGTCTAAGATATAATGATATAATTTCGAAAGAAAAAATAAAAAGGTCTATTAATCAAAACTATATATAATAAAGGAGAACTGTTTCAATGAACTATTTTTCAAACTACCTCATCGATTATATAGTGGATGGACTACACAATGAAAAGCACTGAATAGTGAGAGGATTGTTTTTTATCAATGAACTAAGCAATTATCTATACCAGGGTGGAGCAATTCTTATATGCATCGTATTTATACAGTAATTTATTTTATTATTTATTTCATATCTTACTTATCGTTTTTAACTGTTTTTAAAGATTGTTGTTTTATTATTGTGATTAATATTATGTGTGATGCATGTACTCTAGATGTCCAAATGCCTATCTAAGAAATATTGTTTATTTAGTTACTAGTGACTGAGAGGGCAAATAGTCACGATCCGAGCACCGGTACTATTCACTTGGAGGTAGAGCCACCGTACAATTACATTTATTACACAATAGTGGAATTTCAGCTGCAGCTCGCGCGGGTGAGTCGCTCTGCGGAACAGCACCACTTCACCACCAATGACTGGGCCTCCATCCGAGACCTGTGTTCCGTGTTGTTTCGAGTACTCCACCAACATGGCCAGTCAGTGCCGATAATGCCGTTCTCAGCCTTACTACCCCACTTCTATGCCTCCTAGAAAAAACGCTGCTGGCAATGATGGAAGAGGATGTGGCACAGGAGGAGGAGGAAGAGGGATCATGTCATAAAGTTTCCAGACAGTCATACCCAAGTGGCTCTGAGGGTGGGTTCCTGCACCCACAAACGCCAGGTACACAATTGTCCAGCCAGGGCACAGTTCTGGAGGATGACGAGGTGGAGGATGAGGAGATGGAGGAGGAGGAACCATGTTCACAGCAGGGTGGCACCCAAACCAGCTCATTGCTATCACTGGTGCGTGGTTGGGGGGATATAGAGGACACAGACGATACACCTCCCACAGAGGACAGCTTTTCGTTGTCTCTGGGCAGCCTGGCACACATGCAGTACGCAGCCCTGCAGGGTGTAGCGATGTGAGGTCACGGTTACTTAGGCAAACGAGGGTTGCTATGGGTTACTCACAGTTTGTAGGAAGACCCTGGGCAGGCGTACAGCAGTGATGGAGAGGCTGGCACAGAAGTCCTCTGGGGCACTCTCAGTATATAGGGACCAGGCCTGATGGTGGGTGAGGTGCCCTGGATGTTGCAGATGTTTAATGTGCCTAGGGCAAGGTCCCTTTAAGGTTCGTGACGCCAGTGCCTGTAACTGTGGCACACCGGTTGATAGTGGTAGGAGTAATAAGTGAGGAACACGTTGTTGTGGTGAACCAAACTTTCTTTACTGGAAAACGGTTAACTTTATACAGTCTTTTGTAAGTTCAGTTCCATATAGCAGGATCACATCACAAGCAGGCTTTTACATAAATGGCAGGCAACAATGTTCTTTGCAAGATACTCAGAGGGTTAAACACACTCACAGATCAGGCTGTACCTTCTCCTCAGAAATACTGTACACTGTTCCTCAGAACTCCTGTCTGTCTTTATCCCAAGGCCCGGATGCCCTAATGCTGGCTTTATCCTTGGTAGAAAACTTCCTCTCGTATATAGCCTTGCTTTAAGTATATCTCTTTCTGCCCTTCAGCTTACTTGTCTAGCTGGTATACTGGCTCTGCTCTGGGAACTTGGCTTCTCAAGAGGCAACTCTTCCCCTGGTGACAAATCTTCTGAGCTAACTCTGGCTCAATATCCACAGGCAGGCTGATCCACACTTTCTAGCCTCCTGGTATCAACTAGAAACCTGGGCTGTCTAGTTGCATGTCAGAGCCTGCACTTCAGCCCCACTCTGGCTAAAGTGTCTTCTGGCCTCTGACTCTACACTCCACAGACTCTAGACTCTAGACTGCTCCTCCCTGTCTGGGTCTAGCTATATATACTAGGGGTTCCCTACCTCCCTCTAGTGCCTAGGATGCTGAACTACACCCTAATAGGCCTGCTACACATGTCACAGGAAAATACACATAAATACATATTAAAATGCATTAAAATGTACTGTGAAATACACTGCCACTGTCCCACAGGAGGTGGAGAACAACGTGGCCCAATTGACCCTTGTGTAGTGCCCACATTTACCTAGTGGGACACTACATACATGAGCAACGACCGCCGAGTCTCCGCAACGACCGCCGAGCTGCCCACATTCTAACTTGATTACTGGGTGGCCACGCTGCTGGATCCCGTTGCAAGAACAACATACCGTCCTTAATTCCGTCACTGGAGCGTGATCAGAAGATGCGCGAGTACAAGCGCACGCTGGTAGACGTGCTGCTGGTGGCATTCCCACCTGACAGCGGGGGCACAGTGGAAGCACAAGGCGAAGGCAGAGGAGGAGGAAGAGGTCGCCAACGCAGCTGGGGCACCACCAGCACCTCAGAAGGCAGGGTTAGCATGGCCAAAATGTGGAAAAGCTTTGTCAGCATGCCACAACAACCAGCACCACCAGCTGATATGGAACGTCTTAGCAGGAGGCAGCATTTCAGCAACATGGTGGAGCAGTATGTGTGCACACGCCTACACGTACTGAATGACGGGTCTGCCCCCTTCAACTTCTGGGTCTCCAAATAGGGCACATGGCCTGAGCTTGCCCTTTACGCCTTGGAGGTGCTGGCCTGCCCTGCAGCCAGTGTATTATCTGAACATGTGTTTAGCACGGCAGGGGGCGTTATCACAGACAAGCGCAGCCGCCTGTCCACAGCCAATGTGGACAAGCTCACGTTCATTAAAATGAACCAGGCATGGATCCCTCAGGACTTGTCCGTACCTTGTGCAGAATAGACATGTATACCGGCCTTAACCAGCCATTGTTATACTACAGAGCAATTGCTCATTCTTGTATTTTGGATATTTCACACTCTTTTGGAGTGTACCCTAACTAAAAAAAAATAAAACCAAAAACCAGTGTTGGCTACCTCGTCCTCCTCCACCACTGCTTCCACCTACAACGCTACGTCCACCGCCTCCTCAAACTCCTACTCCATATGGACCTCCACCTCATAAATCAAGTTTTGTTTTATTTGTACGTCATTTCACTAATTTGTCTGTTACATTTTCTGGTGAAATTCACAAATTTTTGGGTGTGATATACCACTGCTATACCTAGTAGACAGGTAAAAAAAAAAATCACCAATTTGTCTGTTACATTTTTGGGTGAAATATACCCCTACTCTACCTAGTTGACAGCTTAATAAATTTCACAAATTTTTCTTTTACATTTTCGGGTGACATTAAACAATTTTTGGCTGTGATAGACCCCTGCTCTACCTAGTAGACAGGTTACTAAATTTCACTAATTTTTCTGTTACATTCTTGGGTTGACATTTTAGAATTTTTGATGTGAATAAACCCCTGCTCTGTATAGGTGACAGGGACCGAAATTTTTTAAAAATAATCTGTTCCATTGGTGGGTGACATTAACCCATTTCTGGCGTTAAAAAAACCCTACTCTGCATAGGTGACAGGGACTTAAATGTCTAAAATTTGTTTTTAATTGGCCCTTTCCTTCCACATTTTTATACCATTTGCAGCCCTCTAGCCCTTTCCATGACATTTTTAGAGACATTTTAGTGCTCAAAAGTTCGGGTCCCCATTGAATTCGGGGTCAAGTTCGGGTCCCGATTTCAAACTTTTTTGTGAAGTTCGGCCGAACCCGTCGAAGCCGAACACCCAGGTGTCCGCTTAACTCTATTTAGTACATAAAGATGGTGGCGTGTTTCTTCTCCTCACTGCTCATCTCCCTTATTCACATCTCCTTCCCACGCCAGAATCGTTTCCATATCTCTTAACCCACAGGCAGAAAAAGGGTCCTCTTTATTAGACCGTTAAAGATAACATAGACGTAGCGCAGACCAACGAGTAGAGTTAAAATAAAACACTTTATTCTACTTTACAGGATCATGCACATGGTATCGTGTGAAAAACAAACTCCTACCTGACCTAGGTTTCGCTCCGCTTCATCAGGGGTGTCTACTTCCTTTATTAAAATGGGCAGTATTTATGTTAGAATACATCACTTCCGCCTTCCACATTTGCATATGGCTTGTGGTATAAAAACATTGTGTCACTACCAGAGCTTTGGGACGTTCTCACAGCTCTGTTTCTCCACCCCTGTGATGATGTCACTACTAGAGCTGGGAGGAGTTCTCACTGCTCTGTTTACTTTTGGTTTCCTTCCTCCCAGCTGTTCCTCATGCGTTTGATTTCCCTCTCTTTATATAACCCCTCCTCCTATTGTAGGGCGTGGATTATAGTTCTCATTTCAGTTGTAGCTCTTGCTTTAGTATCTTCACTTGTAGCTATCAGTTCACTGGACCTGTGTTCTGCTGCAGCAAGCACTCCGGATATTGCCAGCTGTCCTTGGATCCGTCTTCTCTGCGGCTGCAACACCTTCAGCTAAGTGTACAGACATTGTTGTGTACCTGATTATTTTTTGACTGGATCTGAGGTGGCCACGGTTCCCTCCATATACTGAGTAGGGCACCGGAGGCCGTGCCCCTTCCACTATTGTAGGGGTTACAGTGGTCATCAGTCTTAGGCACGTGGGCATGCCTCGTTCCGCCATTTGGATCCGGGCATGTGCTTTAGCAGAATAGGGAGAGCTTTGAGGGTCTGACAGGGGTCACCCTTTATCCTCCCTAGTTTGGGTCCGGTCAGTAGCTCTTTTACTGTGTATACTATTGTTGCTCACATACAGCCGTGACATTATAATCCACCAAAACCGTCCTTTTTTGACATGGATCCGCTTTCTGGCCTGGTTGACCGCATGCAGGGTCTTTCTTTGGAAGTAGCGGATCTCCGTCAATCTATGACTCAGCTTCAAGCATTGGGCTCTGCTCCGGCTCATGGAGTCTGTTGCGAGCCAAAGGTCTCACTTCCGGAAACGTTCTCCGGGGGCAGTGAGAATTTTGTTCGCTTCAGAGAGGCATGCAAACTCCATTTTTGCTTGTGTCCCTACTCCTCTGGTAAGGAGGAGCAGAGGGTGAGGATTGTCATCTCCCTGCTCAGGGGTAATGCTCAGACTTGGGCTTCTTCGCTGCCATCAGGGGATCCCTCCCTTCGATCCGTGGAAAGATTTTTTGTGGCCCTGGGGCAGATTTATGATGACCCGGATCGTGTTGCTCTGGCCGAATCTAACTTACATGTTTTATGCCAGAACAAACTGTCTGCGGAGCTTTATTGTTCTGAATTTCGGAGATGGGCAGCTGATTCGGGTTGGAATGATGCTGCACTCCGGAGTCAGTTCTGTCATGGTCTCTCAGAGAGATTGAAAGATGCGTTTGCTTTCCATGAGAGACCAACGTCCTTAGAGTCTGCCATGTCATTGGCGGTACGCCTTGACAGGCGTCTAAGAGAAAGAAAGGAGACCTCTCTGTCCAGCCATTGTCAGTCTAGGGGCAGTGGTGCGGACTCATTCAGTGTGCAGGGGCCTCATCCTGTCTCGCTCCCCTCTGAGGAGGAGCCCATGCAGCTAGCTCGACTTGCCCCTGATAAAAGAGGATTTAGTCCTTAGAGTATGGTGTGTTTTTGTTGTGGGGGCATAGGTCATTTGGCAAATGTTTGTCCCTCTAGGAGATTCTTGAACTGTACTAAGAGCGATAATAAGAGAAAAACCTCAAAAGGTAAATCATCAAATTCTGCTTCATCTGCTACTTTGGGCAAAGTTGATGTAGGAATTGATGCTTTTCCTCTGACCTGCAGTTCCCGTTTTCTCCTGTCTGCCAGGGTGGCGCTAGAGAGCAAAGTCATTTCTTGTGAGATTTTTGTCGATAGTGGAGCGGCCGTCAATCTTATTGACACTCAATTTGTAGCCATGCATGGTTTTCAGGTTTGCACATTAGAAAAGGATATACCTGTTTTTGCTATTGACTCTGCTCTACTCTCACAGAGATCTCTGAAGGGCATTGTTCACAATATCCGGCTAGCTGTAGGTGACACTCATGTGAAGGATATATCTTGTTTTGTCCTTAACGGATTGCCTTCTCCTCTAGTTTTGGGGTTACCCTGGCTCACTAGACATAACCCCACTATTGATTGGCAAGGAAGGCAAATAAATGAGTGGAGTGACTTTTGTAGAGAGAATTGTCTCACAGCGACTTTTACAGAGGTGTCTACTAAAACTGTGCCATCATTTCTCTCTGATTTCTCGGACGTGTTTTCCGAGAGCGGTGTTCAGGAGCTACCTCCTCACCGGGAGTTTGACTGTCCCATTAACCTCATTCCCGACTCCAAGCTGCCAAAAGCTCGCCTCTACAATCTCTCACAACCGGAAAGAATCGCAATGCGAACTTATATCTCCGAGAGTCTTGAGAAGGGGCATATTCGTCCCTCAAAGTCACCTGTGGCCGCAGGTTTTTTTTTTGTTAAAAAAAAAGATGGCTCTCTGAGACCTTGCCTAGATTTTAGGGAGCTGAACCGTATCACGATTCGCGATCCCTATCCCCTTCCTCTGATCCCGGACCTCTTCAACCAAATTGTTCGGGCCAAGGTGTTTTCCAAATTGGATTTGAGAGGCGCGTACAACCTGGTCAGGGTCAGAGAGGGGGATGAATGGAAAACGGCCTTTAATACCCCTAACGGGCATTTCGAGAGTCTCGTTATGCCTTTCGGCCTGATGAATGCTCCGGCCGTCTTTCAGCATTTTGTTAATAGTATTTTCTACCATTTAATGGGGAAATTTGTATTGGTGTATCTTGATGATATTTTGATTTTTTTCCCCTGATGTTCAGACCCATCAGGATCATCTTTTTCAGGTTCTGCAGATTCTGCGGGAAAATAAATTGTACGCCAAGCTGGAGAAATGTCTTTTTATGGTATCGGAGATTCAATTTCTGGGTTTTCTCCTCTCTGCTTCTGGTTTTCGCATGGATCCCGAGAAGGTCCGTGCTGTACTTGAGTGGGAGCTTCCTGAGAATCAGAAGGCATTGATGCGCTTTCTGGGTTTTGCGAACTATTACAGAAAGTTCATTTTGAATTATTCCTCTGTTGTCAAACCCCTTACTGACATGACAAAAAAGGGGGCGGATTTTTCCTCTTGGTCGGAGGAGGCGCTTGCAGCCTTTTCTAAGATTAAAGAGAGTTTTGCGTCTGCTCCCGTCTTGGTGCATCCCGATGTTTCCTTACCTTTTATTGTTGAGGTGGATGCTTCCGAGGTGGGTGTGGGTGCGGTTTTGTCCCAGGGCCCTTCTCCTGCCAAATGGCGACCCTGTGCCTTTTTCTCTAAAAAACTCTCCCCGGCAGAGAGAAACTATGATGTGGGAGATAGGGAGTTGTTGGCCATCAAGTTGGCTTTCGAGGAATGGCGCCATTGGTTGGAGGGGGCCAGGCACCCTATCACCGTTTTTACCGACCATAAGAATCTGGCATACTTGGAGTAGGCCAGGCGTATGAATCCGAGACAGGCCAGATGGTCTCTGTTCTTCTCCAGATTCAATTTTGTTGTTACATTCCGACCTGGGATAAAAAATGTGAAGGCTGATGCTCTCTCTCGCTGTTTTCCGGGAGGAGGAAACTCCGAGGACCCGGGTCCCATTTTGGCGGAGGGGGTAGTTGTTTCTGCTCTATATTCCGATTTGGAGGCCGAGGTCCAGGCTGCCCAGACTGAGGCACCTGCCCGTTGTCCTTCTGGGAAGTTGTTCGTGCCTCCTGAGCTACGTCACAAACTCTTTAAGGAGCATCATGATACGGTTCTTGCTGGTCACCCCGGGAGTAGAGCCACGGTAGATCTCATTGCTCGGAGATTTTGGTGGCCGGCTCTTCGTAAGTCGGTGGAGGGTTTTGTGGCTGCTTGTGAGACGTGCGCTCGCGCTAAGGTCCCTCGTTCACGGCCTTCAGGTTCCCTTCTCCCGTTACCCATACCTTCCCGTCCTTGGACACACCTGTCCATGGACTTTATCACGGATCTTCCTCGTTCCTCGGGGAAGTCGGTGATCCTGGTGGTGGTGGACCGTTTTAGCAAGATGGCTCATTTCGTACCTTTCCCTGGTTTACCCAATGCTAAAACGTTGGCGCAAGCTTTTGTCGACCATATTGTTAAATTGCACGGCATTCCCTCTGATATTGTTTCCGATAGAGGCACGCAGTTTGTGTCCAGGTTCTGGAAGGCTTTCTGTTCTCGCCTGGGGGTTCGGCTGTCCTTCTCTTCTGCTTTTCACCCGCAGTCGAATGGTCAGACTGAGCGCCTCAATCAGAATCCGGAGACATATTTGCGCTGTTTTGTGGCAGAGAACCAGGAGGATTGGTGTTCATTTCTCCCTCTTGCTGAGTTTGCTCTGAACAACCGTCGTCAGGAATCTTCTGATAAGTCACCATTCTTTGGTGCATATGGGTTCCATCCGCAGTTTGGGACATTCTCGGGAGGGGCTCTTTCTGGTTTACCTGAGGAGGAGAGATTTTCCTCGTCTTTGTCTACCATTTGGCAAAAGATTCAGAGTAATCTTAAAAAGATGAGTGAGAGGTATAGGCGTGTGGCTGATAAGAGACGTGTGCCCGGTCCGGACCTGAATGTGGGTGATCTGGTGTGGTTGTCTACAAGAAATATTAAACTGAAGGTTCCCTCCTGGAAATTGGGTCCCAAGTTTATTGGGCCTTATAAAATCTTGTCAGTCATCAATCCTGTTGCCTTCCGTCTTGATCTTCCACGGGTTTGGAAGATACATAATGTATTTCACAGATCTCTCTTAAAACCATATGTCCAGCCCACGGTACCCTCCTCTTTGCCTCCTCCTCCGATTTTGGTTGATGGCAATCTGGAGTTTGAGGTTTCCAGAATTGTGGACTCTCGCATTGTCCGCGGTTCTCCTCAGTACCTCGTTCATTGGAAGGGTTATGGTCCTGAGGAGAGGATGTGGGTTCCGGTGTCGGACATTAAAGCCACTCGCCTCATCAGGGCATTTCATAGGGCTCATCCTGAGAAGGTGGGTCCTGGGTGTCCGGAGTCCACCCGTAGAGGGGGGGGGGGTACTGTCACTACCAGAGCTTTGGGACGTTCTCACAGCTCTGTTTCTCCACCCCTGTGATGATGTCACTACTAGAGCTGGGAGGAGTTCTCACTGCTCTGTTTACTTTTGGTTTCCTTCCTCCCAGCTGTTCCTCATGCGTTTGATTTCCCTCTCTTTATATCACCCCTCCTCCTATTGTAGGGCGTGGATTATAGTTCTCATTTCAGTTGTAGCTCTTGCTTTAGTATCTTCACTTGTAGCTATCAGTTCACTGGACCTGTGTTCTGCTGCAGCAAGCACTCCGGATATTGCCAGCTGTCCTTGGATCCGTCTTCTCTGCGGCTGCAACACCTTCAGCTAAGTGTACAGACATTGTTGTGTACCTGATTATTTTCTGACTGGATCTGAGGTGGCCACGGTTCCCTCCATATACTGAGTAGGGCATCGGTGCCCGTGCACCTTCCACTATTGTAGGGGTTACAGTGGTCATCAGTCTTAGGCACGTGGGCATGCCTCGTTCCGCTATTTGGATCCGGGCATGTGCTTTAGCAGAATAGGAAGAGCTTTGAGGGTCTGACAGGGGTCACCCTTTATCCTCCCTAGTTTGGGTCCGGTCAGTAGCTCTTTTACTGTGTATACTATTGTTGCTCACATACAGCCGTGACACATTGTCATCGATTTTATAAAAGAACACATCATCCATAAAAAGCTGTAATTATTTCTCAAATAGTGTCAGCGGTATTCACTTCTATATTAAAATACATTGCGACTTCCTTCTACATTAGCATAAGAGAGACAGATAAAATCTATATAACATTTATCCTCATTGCTATGTATCATATCACCAATCCACTCTTTACTCCCGGGGCCGGGAGTGGATGCTTCACAGAGATAGGGTATCATGAGAGGATCTGCACCTGTGGGAAAGAGATGTGAATAAGGGAGACGAGCAGTGAGGAGAAGAAACACGCCACCATCTTTATGTACTAACTGTTCACTGTGCGCGGATCAAAACAGTTTGTGGACTTTGCTTAGAAAATGAGGATCTGACCCTTCTCCTCTACAGATCCTGCTGCTATATTTCTACACGATCCCACAGATATAACACATTTACGTGTTATATGTATAACAGAACAGAATAAGTTTAAATGTAGCAGCAGATGAACCAGATAAACATGACTATATACTGTATTAGGCTAGTTTCACACTAGCAGCAGGGGAGTCCGGCAGGCTGTTCCGGCGGGTGAACAGCTTGTTGGATCCGTCCTGCCGCTAGTTCACGTGTGCCCCAGGACTGCCGCTCCGTCCCCATTGACTATAATGGGTGTGGGGGCGGAGTTCCGGCGGCATCATGACAGCGCACGGCGAGAGGCAGCCGGACTAAAAGTACTGCATGTCGTAGTTTTAGTCCGGCTGCCTCTCGCCATGCGCTGCTGTGCTGCTGCCTGAACTCCACCCCGCCCCCCCCCCCCACGGAGAGGCAGTCCGAAAACACACGTGAACTAGCAGCAGGACGGATCTGACAGGCTGTTCACTCGCCGTAACAGCCTGCCGGACTCCCCTGCCGCTAGTGTGAAACTAGCCTTAGAACGCCTGTTGACAATGAGTCTGATGCACACTAAATCTATGTATAACAGAACAGTTAATGGTGCAGCAGATGAACTAGGTAAACGCGCCTATATATTAGACTGCCTGATGCACAGTAGCAGATGAACAAGATGCACAGGGCGATTACACAGAGTCTGCACTGTCTGCTCCTGCAGTCTCCCTATGCTCTCCCTACAGTGTGGAAAAACTCTCCCTACGATCTCCATACACTGTTCCTGCACTGTCCCCATCAAATATTCTGCAATTCAAGCCTTGTTAACCCCTGTCCCTAGTGCTTGGCATGTCTGTCCCTATGCTGAGCTCACAGTACAATGGCAGAGACTGGGAAGGAAGAGGCTTTTATAGGGCTGTGACATCACAGGGGATGGCTATCTGCTGAATGGCATTGTGGTTCATATCACATTCACTGGCTTCTTACTTTCACTTTGTAACGCATGTAGCTGCCGTTTTAGGAACAAAAACGATTTGCTACTACGAAGAGCGAGGAGATTCAAATTTTTTCTGAAATTCAGATCAAATTCAATTTGTTTCACTTCGATTCGTTCAACACTAATAATTATCCATATTGCTTCCTTTACTGGCTTCATTCATTTTTACATCACATTATACACTACACGTTTCCATGGTTACGGCCACACTGCAATCCATCAGTGGTGGTCGTGCTTGCACACTATAGGAAAAAGGACCTTGTGAGCTCGCATAGGCTGGTGCTCAGGGGCGTAGCTAGAACTGACTGGGCCCTACAGCAAATTTTTGTACAGGGCCCCTCCCCAACTTAATGGACGCACGCATACACACACTCACCACATACATAGACACACTCATACATACGCTGAATGGCGTAACTAGTGTTATGGGCCCCAGTGCAAACTTTGGATCGCCCCCCCCCCCCATTTTAACAAAGAGGTGGCAGATTTTCTGTACACTATGGGCTCTGTGATTTTGTAGTAAAAAGGTCACAGAGAGGCAAAGAGCATTATCAATCATGTTAATGCTCCGTGTCTCTGCTGTCCGGGACGGGGCTTGGCTCTATTTCACGCAGAGGATTACCCGCACAGGATGCGCTCGTGTTAAAGAGCCCTAAGCCCATGGCTACACTCACCCAGTCCTAATAAAATCTGGTCCTACCTCATCCAGAGTGTCGCGGGCGTTGGTGTGATGTCCACTGGATCCAGAACAAGGTCCCTGTGGTGATAGAGAAAAATAATAATAATCACATAAGGAAGGGATGGTGAATGCCCCTGTGAAATCACCAGCCGGGGGCGCTGTGCTGGTCCTGTAAGACTGAGCCATGCCAATGTATAGTCGCGGCGGCGTCCCGCCAAATTTGAATAACTGCAAAGCATATGACTGTTGTCTCAATATGAAAGTAAAAAACGAATAGACTTATTGCAAACAAGTCTTTGGATGTTCACAATCATTGGATCCAAGATTTACAATATTGGACTATTGAATATTTGCTGATTAATCGAATAATAGCCTTTGCTCTGTCGAATATTCATTATATTTATTTGTTAATAACCTATTTATTCTACTGCATTCTTGATTGTTTTATGCATCAAATATATTTATATTATCAATAAAGCTCATCTTTGCCTTAAATACACGGTCGCAGCTATCCTTGAGTGCCCTGTTCACCTATATACGTATATGCTTTTCTAAATTGAGTGAGTGGCCTCAATTTACAGGAGCACCTGGTGTCGTTTGAGTGTTCTTAGTGCGACATCTTACTCAATTTTACATTCCCAGATATGTGCCTCCCTCACAGTCGTTATGCCAGATTATGTGCCCCTCACAGTAGTTATGCCAAGATATGTGCCCCTCACAGTAGTTATGCCCAGATATGTGCCCCTCACAGGATCTGAGAACCTGCTGCTGGAGATTTCTGAAGTCGCTATCTTCCAAGAGCAGGCCTCCAAGGCTGAAGTGAGCCGGGCAAGCTCTATTATGGCATAACAGATATTTAATAAACTGGAAGATGGTAACAATCTTACTAGGTGGAGGATAGAAAGAACTTTTAGTACAATGATACCAGGAACATCCATTTTGTGCAATTCTTCAGATGCTAAGCACAGAATCCGGGGCCAGGATGTACTGGACATCACTATGGCATACAAGTTACCAGACGTTGGGGATACTCTCCATAGGCTGCAACTAAAATAAAACTAGGAAAATTCATCCTGAAAGGGACCTGTCACCAGGATTTTGCGCATAGAGCTGGGGACATGGGTTGCTAGATGGCCGCTAGCACATCTGCAATACCCAGTCCCTATAGCTCTGTGTGCTTTTATTGTGTAAAAAAACCGTTTTGATCCATATGCAAATGACCTGATATGAGTACTGTATCCGGAGATGAGTCAAGCGGAAAGGAGCCCAGCACCGCCCCGCGTCCTCCGAATCTCCTCCTTGCTGGCTGACGTCCCTGTGCTGGCATCAGCACAGGGAACGAACTACGCATGCGCTAGCTCGCGCATCGCGAGATTTCGGCGCTCCAGCTCTGTGACGTCAGCCAGCAAGGAGGAGATTCAGAGGACGCGGGGCGGTGCTGGGCTCCTTTCCGCTTGACTCATCTCCGGATACAGTACTCCTATCAGGTCATTTGCATATGGATCAAAACGGTTTTTTAACACAATAAAAGCACACAGAGCTATGGGGACTGGGTATTGTGGATGTGCTAGCGGCCATCTAGCAGCCCATGTCCTCAGCTCTATGCACAAAATCCTGGTGACAGGTTCCCTTGAAGCTAGCATGGTGCTTAATGGGGTTCTCCAGGAATAAAATAAAAAATAAAAAAAAATTACATGCACATACTGCACATCACACATGTTATTACATACAGGCACATAGTACACATCACACATGTTATTACATACAGACACATACTGCACATCACACATGTTATTACATACAGGCACATACTGCACATCACACATGTTATTACATACAGGCACATACTGCACATCACACATGTTATTACATACAGACACATACTGCACATTACACATGTTATTACATACAGGCACATAGTACACATCACACATGTTATTACATACAGGCACATACTGCACATCACACATGTTATTACATACAGACACATACTGCACATTACACATGTTATTACATACAGGCACATAGTACACATCACACATGTTATTACATACAGGCACATAATACACATCACACATATTATTACATACAAACACATACTGCACATCACACATGTTATTACAGGCACATAGTACACATCACACATGTTATTACATACAGGCACATACTGCACATCACACATGTTATTACATACAGGCACATACTGCACATCACACATGTTATTACATACAGACACATACTGCACATCACACATGTTATTACATACAGACACATACTGCACATTACACATGTTATTACATATATGCACATAGTACACATCACACATGTTATTACATACAGGCGCATAGTACACATCACACATGTTATTACATACAGGCGCATAGTACACATTACACATGTTATTACATACAGACACATACTGCACATCACACATGTTATTACATACAGACACATACTGCACACCACACATGTTATTACATACAGGCACATAGTACACATCACACATGTTATTGCATACAGGCACATAGTACACATCACACATGCACACATGTTATTACATACAGGCGCATAGTACACATCACACATGTTATTACATACAGACACATACTGCACATCACACATGTTATTACATACAGGCACATACTGCACATCACACATGTTATTACATACAGGCACATAGTACACATCACACATGTTATTGCATACAGGCACATAGTACACATCACACATGCACACATGTTATTACATACAGGCGCATAGTACACATCACACATGTTATTACATACAGGCACATACTGCACATCACACATGTTATTACATACAGACACATACTGCACATCACACATGTTATTACATACAGACACATACTGCACATTACACATGTTATTACATACAGGCACATAGTACACATCACACATGTTATTACATACAGGCACATAGTACACATCACACATGTTATTACATACAGACACATACTGCACATCACACATGTTATTACATACAGACACATACTGCACATCACACATGTTATTACATACAGACACATACTGCACATTACACATGTTATTACATACAGGCACATAGTACACATCACACATGTTATTACATACAGGCACATAATACACATCACACATATTATTACATACAAACACATACTGCACATCACACATGTTATTACAGGCACATAGTACACATCACACATGTTATTACATACAGGCACATACTGCACATCACACATGTTATTACATACAGGCACATACTGCACATCACACATGTTATTACATACAGACACATACTGCACATCACACATGTTATTACATACAGACACATACTGCACATTACACATGTTATTACATATATGCACATAGTACACATCACACATGTTATTACATACAGGCGCATAGTACACATCACACATGTTATTACATACAGGCGCATAGTACACATTACACATGTTATTACATACAGACACATACTGCACATCACACATGTTATTACATACAGACACATACTGCACACCACACATGTTATTACATACAGGCACATAGTACACATCACACATGTTATTGCATACAGGCACATAGTACACATCACACATGCACACATGTTATTACATACAGGCGCATAGTACACATCACACATGTTATTACATACAGACACATACTGCACATCACACATGTTATTACATACAGACACATACTGCACATCACACATGTTATTACATACAGACACATACTGCACATTACACATGTTATTACATACAGGCACATAGTACACATCACACATGTTATTACATACAGGCACATAATACACATCACACATATTATTACATACAAACACATACTGCACATCACACATGTTATTACAGGCACATAGTACACATCACACATGTTATTACATACAGACACATACTGCACATCACACATGTTATTACATACAGGCACATACTGCACATCACACATGTTATTACATACAGGCACATACTGCACATCACACATGTTATTACATACAGACACATACTGCACATCACACATGTTATTACATACAGACACATACTGCACATTACACATGTTATTACATACAGACACATACTGCACATCACACATGTTATTACATACAGACACATACTGCACATTACACATGTTATTACATACAGGCACATAGTACACATCACACATGTTATTACATACAGGCGCATAGTACACATCACACATGTTATTACATACAGGCGCATAGTACACATCACACATGTTATTACATACAGACACATACTGCACATCACACATGTTATTACATACAGACACATACTGCACACCACACATGTTATTACATACAGGCACATAGTACACATCACACATGTTATTGCATACAGGCACATAGTACACATCACACATGCACACATGTTATTACATACAGGCGCATAGTACACATCACACATGTTATTGCATACAGGCACATAGTACACATCACACATGTTATTACATACAGGCGCATAGTACACATCACACATGTTATTGCATACAGGAACATAGTACACATCACACATGTTATTACATACAGACACATACTGCACATCACACATGTTATTACATACAGACACATACTGCACATCACACATGTTATTACATACAGGCACATAATACACATCACACATATTATTACATACAAACACATAGTAAACATCACACATGTTATTACATACAGACACATACTGCACATCACACATGTTATTACATACATGCACATACTGCACATCACACATGTTATTACATACAGGCACATAGTACACATCACACATGTTATTGCATACAGGCACATAGTACACATCACACATGTTATTACAGGCACATAGTACACATCACACATGTTATTGCATACAGGCACATAGTACAGATCACACATGTTATTACATACAGGCACATAGTACACATCACACATGTTATTACAGGCACATAGTACACATCACACATGTTATTGCATACAGGCACATAGTACAGATCACACATGTTATTACATACAGGCACATAGTACACATCACACATGTTATTACATACAGGCACATAGTACACATCACACATGTTATTACAGGCACATAGTACACATCACACATGTTATTACAGGCACATAGTACACATCACACATGTTATTACAGGCACATAGTACACATCACACATGTTATTGCATACAGGCACATAGTACACATCACACATGTTATTACAGGCACATAGTACACATCACACATGTTATTACATACAGGCGCATAGTACACATCACACATGTTATTGCATACAGGCACATAGTACACATCACACATGTTATTACATACAGGCACATAGTACACATCACACATGTTATTACATACAGGCACATAGTACACATCACATATGCGCTCCCTTTTTTGCAGGATTCCTGGGGCTCCATCATGCAGTGGAAGGGCAGTCCGGCAGCTAGTAACACTGCTTCACCTGACAACCCTCCCCCTCCGACCTCTGTCCAGACTACATAGCTGCATCATTTACACCAGCTTGGCTGTTTAAACACCAGCAGCTTTGTAAATAAGAGGGTAAGGGTTAACAGGGCACCAGCTAGCCAAGGGGAAGGGGGGGGGGGGCAGCAGTTCTTACTGCAATGTCGGCTCCTCTGATCAGGAGCAGGCTGGGAGGAGGAGTCTTCTTATGATGTCTTCAGGCTGCTGATTAGACGTCACCACCAGCTCTGCTGCTCATTGGCTACCTGCTACAGAAGTCGGGAGAGTAAAGGAAACTTTGCAGACGGAACGGAGGATGCAGCTGGAGGAGCGATTTCACAGCAGGGGCTGGTAGTGAGTGCCACGGGCCCGGTTACAGTACTGCTCTGGGGCCCCTTCTGAGCTCAGGCCCCGAAGCAGTCACTTCCCCTGCTTCCCTGATAGTTACGCCAATGCTGGTGCTTTTATTTATTTTTTTATAATGTGCAATCATGGTCACTTCTAATGGACTACAGGGTGTCATAACCATGGAAACAAGCAGTATATTATGTGATGGAAAAATTAATCCAGGCAGCAAAGGAAGCAATATGGATAAATACAGTACATTAGTAAGTGGCTTATATTAAGTTTCTCGACATAATAAATGCTATTAGCTGAAGTCCTACAACCCTTTTAAATATACAGCGGTATCCCCAGGGGCACATATCTGGCCATAGCTACTGTAAAAGGAGCATATTTGGCCATAATTATTGTGAAGAGGGCACATTTCTGGCCATAACTACTGTGAAGGGGGCAAATATCTGGCATAGCTACTGTAAGAAGGCACATATATAGCATTACTACTGTGAGGGGCACATATCTGACCATAAATACTGGGAGGGGGCACATATCTGGCCATAGCTACTGTGAAGGGGACATATCTGGGCATAACTACTATGAAGGGGGCACATCTCGGCATGACTACTGTGAAGGTGGCACAATGTGAGCATAACTACTTTGAGGGGCACACTGTGGGCATAACTACTGTGAGGGAGGGCAATGTGGGCATGAAACTGAAGGGGGCACAATGTGGGCATTACTACTGTGTGCTGGCACAAAGGGGGAATAATTACTATGTGGGGGCATTAAGGGGACTAGGTGTGCTTAATTATGTTCTGGGCGGAGTTAGAGGCGTGGCCTAGCATGGAAAAATGTGCTATGCACATCGCAAATATTGTCTCTTCTTGTGTTTTTCAAAAGTTGGGAGGTATGTGAATGCTATATAGGAAAACTGACATGAGAACCTCTCATTTTCTACTTAATTTTTTGATGTAGAGTTTAGGATACATTTCATACCTGTTATGAGTTCAGCACTTGACATAAATAGTGATGCTACATTCAGCATCTCACCAAATTATGTTTCATTTGGTATGGCATGGCAAATAAGCTGGTTCTATATAAGAAGTTTTATGCTTGTGTTTTACTTGACTTGACTGGCCTGAGGCGAAATTATTCCAACCATGCTTTCATTTATTCAAACAGCTCCATAGCGATCTTGAAAAGAATTCAATACTTATGCCAACAAAATGAGAAGAGGCTGAAACGTCTGTCTCCTGCTTCTCACCCTCCATGCGTAAGTACTAAAATAATGTTTGTAAATGAGAACAATTAAATTTAATGGAGAATGAAACTTGCCTGGAAATGAAGTAGGCAATATTTACAGCCAGCAATTACTTAACACTAACTGCTTTGATTAACCAAAAGGCTTATGAGAGATGGAGGAAAGTGTGAGTTTATACACTGAACTTTTCTCTTAACATTTCCCTTATATAGAATCAGTTATTCCTCACTTTGACAGACTAGTGACATTTGTTCTTTAGTCAATTATGCACAATCAAATATATTATAAAAATTACCTTTGTATTTACCGGTAGTTTAGACTCCACACTGGCATTATCACTTTATATTGAGGTTTACATTACAGTGCAAGGATTTATTGCTATAAATTTAAACATGTTCCCTATAAATTTAAACTCATCATAGCTCCATTATAAATAGAAAGACATAATGTTAGTAGTAACAGAACTTTAGGTTCTACTAATATCTTGTTTTGGGCTACATAGGACATATACTTTTGGAGAAAATGAAAATATGATATGCAACTCCTCTCTTTCAATGACCTTTGGACATGTTGGAGGTAGCGATGAGCAATCAGTTCGTAACAAACCAAGTTTATTATGAACTTCCCAAAATTTCATCCAGCAGATAAACCCAAAGCTTTTCAGGTTTGTTTTAGACGAATCCTGTAAAACGGCGCACAGCTCCAATTTAACACATATGTTGATGGGAAAATGCACAAAGGAGGATAATCACATGACCCTGAGAGGAAGTGTGTGTTGGGGAGGTTGCCTTTATTCATTCATTCACAGGCCGACAGACAGCCTGGATTAACCAATCTGTGCTACAGCAGGCAGGAAGGTGCCCTTGCAGAACAACTAGAATGTCATTCTGTGTTGGGCTGTGATTGAGGGTAGATGGGTCTTGCAGTGTCTGACATAAAACGATCTTAGGCACAGTGAACAGCCACAATCAATCTCTCATTCTAATGTCAGGGAAAGTGAAAAGAAAGGGTAGAAAGAAGAAGAATGGTCTAGAATAGGGAAAGGCAGGGGAAGCTTTCAGCCAGTGAGTGAGAAATGAGGAGCTGAGGCTGGGTGTGCCTGGCAGTGCCTTCTAGCTGCAGTTACTGTCTTATAACACAGCTGCAGCTGCTGCAGAAGCTTAAAAGCAGCTACCTGCTAAAACATTTTTTTTTTTCACCAATTAAATTTTTTTTGTGTGTTGTTGTGCATTTTCATACGTATACAATATTATCTAATGACATTATAATCAAAATGAATGCTCATCTCATCGCCTTTAAGAATAAGATCAGCCTGAACCAAAGTTATATTATATGGCTGAGGAAGCCAAGATGAGTTCATGGCAAGTTCAGTATATACAGTATATAAAAAAATAATAATTGTGAACATAAACTGACATTGTATTAAAAGTTAGTGCTAAAGATATGAGACCATCTGAAGGAGTAAGTCAACTCCCTAAAACATGTCTGTCTGGAGGGGACAAGGTTACTTGATAAGGAACTCATATCCTTGAGGCACACCTGCTGTATGAGGTTCAATTTATATATTCATAATTATTTTATATATATCTCTGCATGGTATATTTAGTTTACAACATATGTTAATCAATAATTCATATAATGTGTTATCTATGTGTAACAATGTATCGATTTATATATATGTTATACCATGTATTTACCATTTACAAGGTACAGAAACAAATAAGTTTATGTTAATTGGATTTCTAAATAATAGTTATTCATAGATGTAGATAAATGAAATGTACAAGTTCCGATGCCTAGCATCAAAGCCGCTCTATAAAATTTTTATCAAGTCAATCTATATTTCAAAAAGATAGGAGAAGACAGTCAACTCCAACAAGTCCAGGATATAGGTAATTTAAAGCGTCAGGAAAAGACCTTCCTCAATGATTTATATAAAAAGGTCAACAAAGTCATGAGAATATATTATTAGATATTTCATTTTAATGCTTAAAAGTTGGGATGTTCACCTACAATACCGCAGTGCCATCTGGAGGCAGATGGGTAACATTATATTATTTAATTATTTGTTCTATACCATATTAGGAGTTGAGATAACGTCATGATGTTATTAGCATATGAATACACCCACCCTACCTGATTGGGAATCCCTAATCTAAAGGGGATGATTCTTAGATAAGGGGGGGAATAATTACTCGTGTGCGGAGGAGCATGGGAAAAAAAGTTAGCAAGAGGAAAAAAAGAGCTAGAGAAAAAGATCCATATATCCATTGATCCATCCATTCATTCAATCAAAAAGAAAAACTTTACCAGAAGAAACTTGGATTATTCCTTTTGGATTACTAGGAAAGTTCTTCAGAACTGGTCCCATCTGAACTCTGTCTACCTTTGACCCGGTAACGTATATTTTGTTTACTACTCGTGATATTAATAAGATATTTCTCTCGGTATATAGCCAAGAGTTCCCATATTGTGGGAATATATAGTGTTAGGTGCCTCCATAATGCTGATTATTCTCTTAGCAAAGATGCATATTGTTAATGGAAGATCTGACATTATTTAAAAAGAGGACTAAACCCTTGGAAAGTTATTTTCCCTAGTCTGATTGCCGAGTTGAATATTTTATCATATTGATATCATATATTTTTGATTGGTCATAGGAAAACAGAGTCAAGGGATAACAGTTATTTTCCTGTAAATCCGTGTTTTATTGTTATAGCCACTGATGAAGGTGCAAGAGTGCACCGAAACGCGTTTGGTATAAAGAAGGAATAGTACATGGACTCTGGACCCAATAAAGATCGCCCATACAGATAGGAATTACAGGCGATTATTCATCACATAATCTGCTGACGCAACTAGTCAGCTGACCGGAGGAACAGATCGTCACTTCCGATCTCAGAATCTGTAACTTCCTGTATTGTGGACAGCATACCGGTAACAGAGGAACACGCCGAGGACGCCGAGGAACACGTGCGCACCAACGACACACAGGACCGGAGCGCTCCCTGAGAAAGACATCCCCCTACAATAGCCTCCTGGAATTCGGCTATACGGGGTAAGACTATTTGTTTTCTCCCCCTCCTCTTAAGGTGACCGCTCCTTGGGACAAAAACCGACTGCACACCAGTGCAAATTTTTATCTTTTTAACTCATTTTTTCTTACAGTGTACACTAATGCAGCACCTACATGCAGACTGATCACCTGCAATAGTAGGTCCTTATTTTATAATTTCTATGCAAGTTTGAATTTCCTCCCAACTACAGGAGGACATATAATTGTGATTAATTAGCACGTTTGTTTTATTCAGTGATCCGCTGAATGGTGTGAATTGATATAATAAATTTATGGTTATATACCACATTTTACTCCTATATATATACCCATTCATTTGAGTGCCCTCCATCTCTTGACTATATTGTTATAGCCTGTTTGATAACAGAAGATCCTAAGTTTCTCTTGGTATATGAGTCAGTTTGTTAAAAGTATGACACTGGTTGTCATGAATCAATAAATCATACTGTGCTGATCAGATAGGGGTGTGTGAACACCACCGTGTGGTACATTTTGGATGTTACGTTGTAACTTCATCATTTGTTTTGCAGTTGTATTGTTTTTATATTCTTTGTTTTTATAATAAACGATTATATATTTTTGCATATACAATTGTTCCTTTGTTTCACTGCTTGCACAAATCAAATTAAGATACTTGATAAAAAGAACTTAGAGGCTTTTTTTATGTCCGCCTGAAGGATAATATATTTTTATATTTTTTTTATCCTCTCTTTTATATGAAGATTCTTTTTCATATAGAAGATATTTG
The DNA here is from genome assembly GCF_905171765.1 of Bufo bufo. Classification (NCBI taxonomy): domain Eukaryota; kingdom Metazoa; phylum Chordata; class Amphibia; order Anura; family Bufonidae; genus Bufo; species Bufo bufo. Next base: position 570,577,998 of record NC_053391.1, on the reverse strand, counting down.
ACAGTGTGGGGGGAATAAGCTCAACATTGTACAACACGCGCTTTACCATCCAGATGATGGATATCAGTTAAAATCTCAGTATGTTTTTCTTGTTTTGCGAAATATAGCAACACAGAATACTAATATGCCACATGTGTCTTATAAAACAGAGGGTAGTGTTTTGAAATCTGAGTGATAATGTGAAATACTTGGCCGAAATCTGTGTCAGGGCACCTCCAGGCAGTTCAATTGTTTTTTGTTTTGTGAAATATAGCAATACAGAATACAAATGTGCAATGTGTGTCTTACAATACAGAGGGTATTGTTTGAAATCTCTAAGTGATAACACAAAATACTAGGTCAAAATCCATGTCAGGGCATCTCCAGACAGATAGTTTTTTCTTTTTGTTTTGTAAAATATAGCAATACAGAATATAAGTGTGTAACGTGTGTCTTATGACACAGAGGGTAGCATTTGAAATCTCTCGATAAAGTGAAATAGTAGGCAGAAAATCCAGAGGGTATCGCTTTAAATCTCTAAGTGAAGACAGGTAAAATACTTGCCAGAAATCTGTGTCAGGGCATCTCCAGACTGTTCAAGTGTTGGTGTCAGTTTCTTTCTGAATTTGCATATTTGAATGCACAGAAGAAATTAGGTCCAAATCTGTTAGTGTCGCCAATACTGCATTATTTCTAAAGTCAATTGGCAGTAGCAGTGTTCTCGGTGTGTTTGTGGAAAGGGAAGGGCATTTTATTGTGCCTCTCTGTCTTTAAGTTCTAGAAAACAGACTTGCAAACTGCTCCATACTTTGTCTGACTGTGTACATTAGTCCCAAATCTGATCTGATCGGTCTGGGTGAGAGTAGCCACACAGACAAGCAGTTGCCAAAGTTTAAGCCATTCCTATGTGGATAGGAATGCTCTTGTGGACTTGCAGTGACAGAATGATCTGCCCTACACCTCTTAATCCGCGACATTCCAACTTGCTGGAATTCAACATTGCACATGCTAGAGTGTCTGTACGAGCAGCGTAAAGCCGTAACCAATTTTGCTCCGCAAAGAGCATGTGTTGCTTTGAGGTCAGGCAGTGGCAGCTCATCGGAGATACGTGTCGGTTGCTGAAGCCCTTTGAAGAGGCCACAAATTTTGTCAGCAGGGGCAACTGCGGCATGAACGAGTTCATCCCCCTCATAGTTATCTTAGAACAGATGTTGATGCTCATGCAGCAGGGGACAACAGCGGAAGAAGGACAACTGGTGGAGGAGAAAAAGGAGCAAGAAAATGATGAAGATGGTACCAGCCAACACACCCAATTGTCTCAGTAGGAGGAGGAGCCGGAAACAACTGGCTCCTCTGGCACAGTGGCCAGAATGGCGACCTGTATGCTCACTTGCTTATGCACTGACAGGTATATCATTATTACTAGATATCCAAGCTTTTAGACCCTCCCTATCAAAGCAAACTGGGGGAATGTTGTTTTGCTCCCTCCAAAAGGGAGGCCAAATTACATTAGTATCAGGAAACACTGTGTACGCAACTTGCTGCAGCTTTTGGCAAGCATACTCCTGCTGCCAATGTGTCTAAAAGAGAGGCCCCTCTCTGCCTCCAGCAGAGTCACCCACCTCCTGCTGCCACAAGCAGTAGAAGTAGCAACAGTAGTAGCAGCAGCAAGATCCAGTTCAGTCTCCTCAACATGATGGAGCAGATTTTTCACATGCCGTGCCAGGCTGAGGCAAATCAGCATGTCAAGACCTCCTGCCTCAACAGTCAGGTTCAGGCCTTCCTACCCTCTGGCCTATCTGGTGGTGCGTACCATGTTCCCTAACCCCATGGATTTCTGGGCAGGCAAACTGGAACAGTAAACTCTGTGTATCAGTGTATATCTATATAAGACAATAATATATCTTTATTATAAAAAAAACTATGCAAGTTAACACACAAAAAAGCCCTTAATAAATTAAACACTTAAAGGGCCTAAGTGTAGGGAGTCAGACCCCCCCCGCCAATCAGATGTTTAAGGAAGCGGCGGCACTCAGTGGAGCTCTGGTTAGTGTCACGGCCTCCTCACACCTTACTAAGCACAGCATCGTCCATTGGATAACGACTGTGCTTGGTTTTACAGCTCAGCCCCATTCACTTAATTAGGAATGAGCTGTGCCAAGGACATGTGACTGATAAAAGTGACATTGTATAGTCTAGGAAGAGGCAGTCTAAGCAGTCATGAGGCACTATGGCATCTTTATACAGCTGATCAGTGAGGGTGCCGGATGTCGGACCCCAAACTGAGGATAGGCTCAATATCAAAATCTTGGAGAAGCCCTTTAAAGATGTAATCTAGGACTAGCATAAAGGTCTACTTATACCCCCAGAAATAGCATCACTCTTGTACATAGGTTATTTCTGGTTTTAAAGCTCATCTACATTTCCCCAAATAGGACTGAGCTGCAATACTGAAAACAATCCCTGGACAAGAGCAATGTTCTTCCTTTAAAAAACATAACAGGTAAATATATAAGGTAAACCCATACATCACGGAATATACACAATGTGTAAAGAATAAGTGTGTTTTATTGTAACGGTAGGCCTGAGGGGCTAAATATCTCGCATAAGAAAAAATGACTTTTGCAACGGTTTTGCGATATACGGATGTAATTGACAGTGGGTAGAAATACGGAACTGAGGATGCCTTAATGTATTTAGGTTAATATATAACTTTTATTTTGTCATATAAAATAAGTGAGACAATTAGGTGTATTTATATCTGCACTATAGAAGATAGGGGGCGCTTTGGGTCTATAATAGAAAATAAGGCCCAGTGACCTAGTCTATTGGCGGAGGGCGGGGATACTGAGGAGGAGCCTATAAGTCAGGACCCTAACTCTCCCTAAATGCTCGCCCTACTTGGCCTAGTCTACTAGATGTGGTTACCTCAATAGCTGTAGTCGGGGCACTCGTCCTGATAAGGACGACCCCCAGCCTCAGGAACCTCGGGCCTGTGCTGTAAGCCCTATGCTCTTACCTCCCTAGTGATTGATGATGGTACCTTTATCCAACGCGTTTCGCCGGGTGTAGACTCGGCTCGTCAGGGATATTGGTGGACAGAGCACCGGATGCAGTGGCTGTGCGTCTGTTCTCTTCTTCTGGCAGTGGCAATGTTCGATACTCCCGCGTCTCCTTTTGAACGCGCCGCTCCTCCCACATGGTGCGTCAGTCGTCACATGTCTATTCAGACGGAGACACCTATACCGAGGTACCGCCTCATTATGAGTACGGGCTCGCTGTGCTCCGTCACTGCCCGGAAGTGACATGTTCTGTGGGAGTGGTGAGTTACTATGGGGATCTATCTCCGCGTCCCCAGCTGGCTTAAGTACTGGGGACGCGGAGTAGGTGTGGCATATCTGAAACGATTTTTGTCTTTCTATGGCTTTAGTCTAATAAAAAGAACTAATTATGGAGGACAATAAAGACACTTGTGCATCAAGGCTGCATTATACTCAAGGGAGAAGTTGCCCAAAAAATAAGACCTATCTATATGTAAAAATGTGCCTATCTATATGTAAATATATACATACAAATGGAGTAACGACTGTTCTATTGCTTATGTAGGTGGGATAGTATTGTTAAACAAGAATCTATAGGTTAGGAGGAGGTATATAAAAAGTACAGTATATCACATTCTACACATACAGTCATGGGGGAAACATAGCCTATTAACACAATGTTATGATATAGAAATGCTGGGCTAAATGGTAACCAGTGGGGGAGGTAGATATACAGAGAAGAGGACCAGCATAAAAGCCAGACTACAGAAACAGACCCGCAGGAGTGAAAAGGAAGAAGGACTTAGTGTAGAGTGCCAGACAGAGTGGGAATTACAAGCCTAGCAGGCTAGAGGGAGAAATGTTTCCCAGCACTTTTAATTGACATCTGTAAATGACAGTACACATCAGCATCTGCTAAATAGCAACAGAAATGACGGATCAAGGAAATCCACCAAGAATATGGCAGAACTGGACATGGGCAACAGTGTGTGTGTGTCTGTGTGTGATGGAGTGCATGTACTCTGATGCCATATAGGAGAGGAGGAGCTGAGAGCACCTGTGCCCTGGTGCAATGCAGAAAGTGAAGATGTTGCTCCAATAGGCAAGTGTGGTGGAATTGTGGGTGGTCATGCTGAGCAAGGTGGTGTCAATATATGGGGGGACAATAAAGAGGTGGATATAAAATAATATGGTGAGATGTATGTATGTAGACTGTGAATACATATATATGGCATGTTAGCAGTATTAGGGAAGATGCTATGTAGTATGTGAAAAGATTAAGCTGGATATCATGTTGTAAAAAATGATAATAGAATAGCAAGAAGGAATGCTGGGTGATAATGAATTAAAGAGGGGGCAGTGGAAGAGGGGGTGCCACGACAGAGGGGGATAAGAAGTGCTGCCCTAAACTCCACCCCCACCTCTGTCCCTGCCTACTTACACAGCTCGTCCTAACCAACGGCGTACAACTTGGCTGCAGTCCCTCGCTTAGATACGTGCAGGGGCCTAAGAAGGTAAGAGGTATACCGTAACAGAGTCAGGCAAGCCAAAGTCAAAGCCAGGGGGTCACACTGGTACACAAGGAGCAAAACAATAACGAGGTCAAAACACAATCCGGAGTCAGAAGCCAAGAGGTCACGTCAAATCCATGGAGGTCACAAGGTCGAGGTCAAACACAGTGCAGAGGTCAAAACACACAGAGTACACGATATACACAATGCTGGTGAGGGTAGCAAGACCAATCACAGACAACCTGTGGCCAGTAGGTTACCTGTTTAAATAGTTCCTCCTGATGGGTCATGTGACATAGCCAGCATCACATGACCCGTCCCCAGCAACTCGGAACAGCTGAGCGCCGACTTATCAATATCGATGCTCAGTTCCTCACGTGCTCATTGTCTAGGGGATGCAAGACGCCAGCCACGCCAAGGAAGCATGTGCGGCCGGGTCCTCCCTGCCTGGTTGCTATGGAGATGAGGATGCCGGCCGCGTCCTCGCTCCTCTTCACTAGCGGGATGCTGGCGGCGCTGCAGAGGGGAAGCGCGTCGCCGGCTCCCCGTTACAGTACCCCCCCTTCCACGAGGGGCCAACGGACCAATATTCACAGGAGACAGGTTTTTCTGGGTGAGCTAAATGGAATCTCCTCGCCAACCTTATAGCATGCATTTTACTTGCTGGTACCCATCCTGGTACCCATCTTTCCTCGGGACCAAGACCCTTCCAGTGAACTAAATATTGCAAAGAATAACAAACCTTTCTCACATCAATAATCCTATAAACCTTGAATTCTAGTTGACCGGAAACCTCCACTGGCGGCGGAGGTTCCTGTGCAGGAGATACAGGAGACATATACTTCTTGAGTAAGGCTTTGTGAAAAACATTATGGATGCGAAATGAATCAGGTAACCATAACTTAAAAGACACTGGATTAATTATATCAATGATTTCATAAGGACCAATAAATCGAGGTGCAAATGAACCCGAAGGTACTTTCAGAGATAAATTCCTGGTAGATAACCACACCTTATCTCCCAACCCGAAATCTACCCCTCCAGAGCGCCTCTTGTCAGCATGAATTTTTTTAACCTCCTGGGCTTTTTTCAGGTTCAACTGAACCTGGGCCCAGACTGTGCACAGTTCCTTACCACTAGATCAGCTTCTGGAATCTGAGAGGAAGACGGCGAAAATTAATTAAAACGCGGATGAAACCCAAGATTACAAAAAAAAAGGAGACATACCAGTAGACGAGTTCACCTGATTATTAATGGAGAATTCAGCCAAGGACAAATGTTTCATCCAAAGATGTTGGTTGTCGGAGATGTAACACCAGGTGAAAGGCCGAAAAAAAAGACAGAGAGATATTACATGTCCGAAACTACATTCTCCGGGATTACATGTAAACATATTACATGATCCACAAACAGGGAAGCTAGAGTCTTAGCATTAGGTAATTTTGCCAGAGGGACGAAATTAACAATTTTGCTAAATCTGTCAATGATTACCCACACAACTGATATACCCTCCGAAAAAGGTAGGTCGGTGACAAAATCCATGGAAATATGAGACCACGGTCTACTAGGGATGGGCAGCGGTCGTAACTCACCCATCGGACGGGACATAGGAGTCTTGGACCTGGCACAAACCTTACAGGAAGAAAGATACATATGACTGGATATCTCTAGACAAAGAGGGCCACAAGTAAAACCTGGACACTAGTTCCTTGGTGGCATTAATACCTGGATGCTCACTGAAAACAGAATTGTGGCACTCACCTAGCAGCCGGAGACGCAAATGACAACAGGGATCTCAACTCTCCCGGAGGTTCAGGGAGTCTCCCGCTATTAGATAGCGGCTCCCTGACGCCCACATGTGAGACAATATCTCCCGGAAAAGTTTACTGATAGCAGAGCAGAGAGATAAGAGAAGTGACAGGACACAGAGTTTAGATTACAGGTTGAATTAACCCTTTAGGGTCAAATTGGCTTCTCAAGGAGATATATATGTTAAAGGCATCCCTCCTTCTGTCTCATTCAGTAGCTATATAACTATTGAGAGAGATGCATTTTTTTTAAATACATTTACACATTTAACCCTCCATTTTAATTATATAATTTACCCCAGTGTTAAATTCACCCCCCCTGGATGCTTTAATCATATACAGAAATATGATAATTTGGGGCAGGGTAATGAGCCCAGTCCTCCACACCATAGAGCAAAGTGTGCAGATACTGCATATGTTTGGAAAATGTAATAAAAAGTTCGTGAAAAAAAAAAAAAAGAAAACCTCCCTGAAATGAGAAGTACACCTCCCTGAAATTAGTTTTTGCAGGTTGGGATGTCTGTGACAAGGGACAAACAACTTATCTTTAGAGTATTGTACTGGAGCCAAGTGTTGTCCCGCAGTGATCTTGGTCTTCAAATCGGAGGAGACTGAAGCCACAATAATACCTGCCAGCAAAATAGGTTCTGTGGAGTATCAGGAGACTGAAAGGCACAAAAACTCCGGGATAGGGCATAGCTTTAACATTTTTACTTACTGGCCTAAAAGTAATGCAAAAATAAAAACGTTTTGCAGATTCCAAAAACATTAAATTCTTATGATCAGTAATTACTGTAACCTGATGTTTAGCTCCCTCCAAATAATTGCGCCATTCCTCAAAAGCCAATTTAATAGAAGTAATTCTCGATTACCAATGTCATAATTTCTCTCGGTAGAAGAGAATTTACGAGAAAAGAAAGCACAAGGTCTCAGGTTAGTGAGAGTTAATGACCCCTGAGAGAGTACTGCCCCAACTCCATCCTCGGAAGCATCAACCTCCACCACAAAAGGCCGCTCTTGGTCAGGTTGCATTAATACTGGGACATTAACTAAACACCTCTTGAGTGTTTTAAAAGCCTTTATGGCCTCTGGTAACCAATTCACTAGATCAGCTCCCTTCTTAGTTAGGTCGGTGAGAGGCTTGGCAATAATAGAAAAGTTCTTAATAAATTTCCGGTAATAATTTGCGAAACCCAAGAAGCGTTGTAACTAGTGATGGACGAACATCAGGCGGGACCGTTCACGAGCGCAAATTCACGTTCACAAGCAAATGTTCGCGAACAGGAAGTTCGCCGCGGGGCCCATAGACTTAAATGGCAGGCGAACTTGAAAAACCTCCAGGTCATATTTGCAGCCACAAAATACTTACAACATGGACACTGACATACCAGAAGTATTAAGTGAATCTGCGATCTACAAGCATTATTTTTTATATGCGAAATTTCGGTAAAGTATTAATCACAAGAGCATATGCGCAAGGAAGGCGTTGCCTACTACAGCAACTGGTTTGCACCGACAAGAACTTATATGGATGCGATGTTTGGAAACAAGATCAGCAACGAAGAACTCCTGGTGACTGTAAGTAATCTTACATTAAAGTAGTGTATTTGATTACATTTCACCTGCATGTCTGAACAATCGCTTTATATACATAAAGAGTGTTATGAAAAAAAATCGCCAGTGCGACTTTCTGCGATTTTATTTTCGCAAGTGCACACAATTTCACATTTTATAAGGTCTCACTAGATATTAGTGATTGTTGCACTAAGTATTCCTGTGACGCCACACCCACTATGTTAGTAGCATATGTGTATGGAAAGCAGAGAAATATCTTTCACATGCACATTGCACATCCATTGTCATGACGCACACTATATACCACACACACTATATACCGCACATGCACACTATATACTGCACACACACAGACACACACTACATACCGCACACACACACACACACACAGTTTATAGATTATCATTTGTGTCCAATTGGTCAGGACTCAGGAGAAGCTTTCTTTGTCAGACTGCCAGTATTTGCTGGTTCATTTAGAGTTACCCAGGGTGCACCACGGGGAGGTGAACCAGCTGTACATCCCATACCGTACCGTCACTTCACTAGACAGATACACCTCTGCTTAGCTGGACAATATCTGATAGCTCAGACCCCACCCACATACAGTCATAATACAATCCCATCTTCTAACCGTAACAGTAAGGCCGCGTGTTTTATCACAACTACGGACCATAAAAACCCGAGCTGCTTTCCTGCAGAGTGGACGAGCGCACGGCGTCATTGGTTGCTATGACGCTGTGCGTTTTTTGCCGCCACCGCTGTACAGTAAAACATTTGTATAGATCGTACAAGTGTATCGCAGTCCAGCTGCGGTGGCCAGAAGCGCACGGCGTCATAGCAACCAATGACGCCGTGCGCTCGTCCACTCTGCAGGACGGTAGGACAGGTTTTTATGGTCCGTAGTTGTGAAAAAACACGCCCTTGTGCAGGCGGCCTAAATCTGATATTTCCACTTCAAAGACTTAAATACTTTTTGCAGTTTACTTGAGTAAATTATTTTCAATACTATTATGTTTAAAAATTGGGATTATATGCTTGCATTTTTATCTTGCAGCGGATGTTGGGGCGGGGATACGATCGCACCCGATCCCACGCCGAGAAGCAGCGGATAGTGCAGCAGCTGTCATTTGAGCTCTGGCGCAAAACGGGTGTCAAACACTGACGTCTGGCCATCATAAAAAAATGGTCAGACATGAAGCGAAGACACGCCGCTTTTATAAGAAGAATCCGGGACGAAAACTGCCCAGGTAGATGCGTAAATAACTTTTGTATGTTTTGCCAACACTCTCTAATGTATACAGTTGCTAAGCAAAAGTATTCACCCCCTTTGACTTCGTTCTATTTTTGTTGCCTCACCACCTGGAATTAACATGGATTGTTTGAGGATTTGCATCATTTAATTTGTAGAAAATGCCCACAACTTAGAACTTTTTTTTAACCCCTTATGGATCGGGATCATTTTCACCTTAAGGACCAGGCCATTTTTTGCAAATCTGACCAGTGTCACTTTATGTGTGAATAACTTTAAAACGCTTTTACTTATCCAGGCCATTCTGAGATAGTTTTTTCGTCACATATTGTACTTCATGACACTGGTAAAATGGAGTCCAAAAAATTCATTTTTATTTATAAAAAAATACCAAATTTTCAAGTTTCAGTTTCTCTACTTCTATAATACATAGCAATACCTCCCTTTTTGATCGTTTGCTATTACACTTTTTGTGATGTAAGGTGACAAAAAATTGCTTTTTTTACACCGTTTTTTTTTCTTTTACGGTATTTACCTGAGGGGTTAGGTCATGTGATATTTTTATAAATAAGGTTATTACGGACGAGGTGATACCTAATATGTGTAGTGCTTTTTCTTTTCTTTTTTTTAATCAGTGATAAATGTGTTTTTTTATTTTTACTTTTTTTCTTAATTTTTTTTTGACCCAGACCCACTTGGTTCTTGAAGATCCAGTGGGTCTGATGTATGTATAATACAGTACAGTACTGATCAGACTTCCTGTGAAGGTGTCCAGTTGCCATGGTAACCATCACTCGCTGCCACAACAGAGCAGTTGGTGATGTGGAGGAAGAGGCTCCCCATCAAAAATCGGGGGGCTGAAAAGGCACAGCAGCCCCCGATGGGAGAGGGAGGGAGCTCCCTCCCTGTTAACCCCTTCCATACAGCGGTCCCTTCGGACCGTGGCATGGAAGGGGTTAAACGGCTGACATCACAGCACAGATGTCAGCCGTTTCAAGCAGAGTGTCAGCAATGTGCTGAAACTCTGCTTGCTAAGCGCTCGGCCATACTGGAAGTGAGAGGGGGCAGGCGGGATAATCTGGGCTTTTACTAGGCCATTCCAACTCAATTACATGTTTACCCTTAAACCACTCAAGTGTTGCTTTAGCAGTGTGTTTGGGGTCATTGTCCTGCTGGAAGATGAGCCTCCTTCCTAGCCTCAGATCACGCACAGAGTTGTACAGGTTTTGCTCAAGAATATCCCTGTATTTAGCATTATCTTTCCCTCAACTCTGACCAGTTTCCCAGTCCCGGCTGCTGAAAAACATCCCCACAGCATGATGCTGCCACCACCATGTTTCACTGTGGGGATGGTGTTCTTTGGGTGATGTGATGTGTTGGCTTTGCGCCAGACATAGCGTTATCTTTGATTGTCGGAAAGTTCAATTTTAGTCTCATCAGACCAGAGCACCTTCCTCCATACATTTTGGTAGTCTCCCACATGCCTTTTTGCAACTCACAATGTGCCTTTTTGTTTTTAGCTGAAAATAATGGCTTTCTTCTGGCCACTCTGCCATAAAACCCAACTCTATGGAGCGTACGGCTTATTGTCGTCCTATGTACAGATACCTTAGGTCTCTGTGCTGGCTCCTTGCCCTATTTTGGTGTGCGGCAGTCTCTTGGCAGGTTTGCTGTTGTGCAATGTTCTTTCCATTTGGTTATGATAGATTAGATGGTGCTCCTGGGGATCATCAAAGATTTGGATATTTTTTTATAACCGAACCCTGAGTTGTACTTCTCAACAACATTGTCCCTTGCTTAGGTGTTGCAGACTCTGGGGCCTTTCAAAATAGGTGTGTATACAGTGCAAGAAAAAAGTATGTGAACCCTTTGGAATGATATGGATTTCTGCACAAATTGGTCATAAAATGTGATCTGATCTTCATCTAAGTCACAACAATAGACAATCACAGCTTAAACTAATAACACACAAATAATTAAATGTTACCATGTTTTTATTGAACACACCATGTAAACATTTACAGTGCAGGTGGAAAAAGTATGTGAACCCCTAGACTAATGACATCTCCAAGAGCTAATTGGAGTGAAGTGTCAGCCAACTGGAGTCCAATCAATGAGATGAGATTGGAGGTGTTAGTTACAGCTGCCCTGCCCTATAAAAAACACACACCAGTTCTGGGTTTGCTTTTCACAAGAAGCATTGCCTGATGTGAATGATGCCTCACACAAAAGAGCTCTCAGAAGACCTACGATTAAGAATTTTTGACTTGCATAAAGCTGGAAAGGGCTATAAAAGTATCTCCAAAAGCCATGCTGTTCATCAGTCCATGGTAAGACAAATTGTCTATAAATGGAGAAAGTTTAGCACTGCTGCTACTCTCCCTAGGAGTGGCCGTCCTGTAAAGATGACTGCAAGAGCACAGCGCAGACTGCTCAATGAAGTGAAGAAGAATCCTAGAGTGTCAGCTAAAGACTTACAAAAGTCTCTGGCATATGCTAACATCCCTGTTAGCGAATTTACAAAACGTAAAACACTAAACAAGAATGGATTTCATGGGAGGATACCACAGAGGAAGCCACTGCTGTCCAAAAAAAACATTGCTGCACGTTTATAGTTTGCACAAGAGCACCTGGATGTTCCACAGCAGTACTGGCAAAATATTCTGTGGACAGATGAAACCAAATTTGAGTTGTTTGGAAGAAACACACAACACTATGTGTGGAGAAAAAGAGGCACAGCACACCAACATCAAAACCTCATCCCAACTGTAAAGCATGGTGGTGGGGGCATCATGGTTTGGGGCTGCTTTGCTGCGTCAGGGCCTGGACTGATTGCTATCATCGAAGGAAAAATTAATTCCCAAGTTTATCAAGACATTTTGCAGGAAAATTTAAGGCCATCTGTCCACCAGCCGAAGCTCAACAGAAGATGGGTGTTGCAACAGGACAACGACCCAAAGCATAGAAGTAATTCAACAACAGAATGGCTTAAACAGAAGAAAATACGCCTTCTGGAGTGGCCCAGTCAGAGTCCTGACCTCAACCCGATTGAGATGCTGTGGCATGACCTCAAGAAAGCGATTCACACCAGACATCCCAAGAATATTGCTGAACTAAAACAGTTCTGTAAAGAGGAATGGTCAAGAATTACTCCTGACTGTTGTGCACGTCTGATCTGCAACTACAGGAAACGTTTGGTTGAAGTTATTGCTGCCAAAGGAGGTTCAACCAGTTATTAAATCCAAGGCTTCACATACTTTTTCTTGCAACTGTATATAATGACAGATCATGTGACACTTAGATTGCACAAAGGTGGACATCATTTCACTAATTATGTGACTTCTGAAAGTAATAGGTATAGGTAGCACCAGAGCTTTTTATGGGCTTCCCAACAAAGGGTTTGAATACATATGCACATGCCAATTTTCAGTTTTCTATTTCTAAACAATAATTTTATTTATATATTTTTCTCATTTCACTTCACCGACTTAGACTATTGTGTTCTGATCCATCACCTAAAATTCAGATTCACAAAACATTGAACAGAAGGCTGTAATGTACTAAAATAAGTAAAAAGTGAAGGAGGTGAATATTTTTGGAAGGTACTGTATATACAGTAATGCAAATAAATATTTCATCCCTTTACAACTGATTAATTAGTACCTGGTTGGAAATGCCCCAAATTAACCAAATTACATCAAACATCTCAACCTAGCTTTGGTTGTATTGTGTATATATATATTTAAACACACAGCGCGATAGAGATTTCAGATGTAACCAGCTGATTTCATACAAGTGATGGACTGAACCATCACTGGGTCTGCAGTAGAAGCCTGAGTGCTAGCCTCCTTCCTACGGACTATGGACCCAGGACTATGGAGACCCCCACTCTGACCTATTTTGGTTAGACGGAACTATAAACCATGATTTTTTGGTTGAGTTCATAGGCCACATCTTTCCTATTCCCCATTATACAGTAGTTGCATGGTGTGAATCCATAAACGCAATAAGGGTTAACTCTGCACTGAGACTCCCAATGAATGTGTTAGTTTATTTGTCCCTTTGTTCTATTGTGTTAGTGAAGAGATTTAGAAGTAGCCGACTCTGGTGTAGAGAAGTAGATCATCCTATGATACACTCAGGAGATAATCCCATCACATGGGTCTCCTCTCTCCCTATTGTTTCATCAAGACACTGTGGAGGGGATGTCTGTTTGCATGCTGTTCATTTCTGATTGAGTTATGTGGCATAACGTTGGCAGCCACTGCAATTATATATAGATCCCTCCATATTTGAATTTCTTGATATTTAAAGTTGTTAAGATTTCAGAGTTGTTTCTCTAAAATCGGAACATTCTGTGATTACAGAAGTTCCTATTCCTTCCATTCGGAGAAGGCCATCGGCGGAGGGCGTGGAGGTGGTGGAGGTTGAGGAGGAAGAGGAGGAGGAGGCAAGACCCTCTCAGCCTATTGAGCCACCTCCACCAGATGTGGGAGAAGTTAAAGAGGTGGAGGTGGAAAGTGCTGGACCCTCCAGCACCGCCCTATCTCAAGAGGAGGAAGAGGAGGAGATCACCACCAGCCCCCGCCAGGAGGGTAAATATGTGCACATAGCAATATGATTATGTATCCATAACATGTACATAAACATTAAAAGGGCCAACAATGAGGGGACAACATACACTACAGTAATACAAAAAAAAGCACACTGGACAATAACTCTTTAATCTACATAAAAACTATTAACTTAACAAATAAATAAATAATATTAAACTCTATTAAACTATCACTAACTAACAAACAAAATAAAATTATACTCTATCATTAACCTCTTGGGGACATAGGGCGTACAGGTACTCCCTGATTTCCCGGTACTTAAGAACACAGGGCGTACCTGTATGCCCTGTGTATTTCCGTTCACCGCCGCGCGGCGTGTGGGGAGTGATCGGAACTGGGTGCCTGCTGAAATCAATCAGCAGGCACCCTGGGACAATGCTGACCGCGGCATAGAAGAGGTTTGTGTTTGAGTGAGCCCATCGAGTCCCCGCTCTGCTGTGGCGGGGACTCGATGTCTCAGAAGGCAGCCCGATGCCATGCAGAGGCTGCCCAATGCCTTGCACGGCATTGGAACCTGCCTTCTACGGGAGCCGAGGAAATACAGGGTGACTGTCTTGTGTAGTGGCTAATTTTTTAGCCACCTGTTAGTGTATGACTAATTGTCATACACTTACAGGCAATGCATTACAATACCGATGTATTGTAATGCATTGCAGAGGGGATCAGACCCCCAAAAGTGAACATCAGAAATAAAGTAAAGTAAAAAAAAAAGTGTTTTTAAGAAAATTCATAAAGTCATAAAATTAATAAAGTAAAAAAGAAAAAAAAAACACCCCTTTCCCCCTATTTTATAATAAAAAAACAGAAAAAAAACAACACACATATTAGGTATCACCGCGTCCGTAATGACCGGCTCTATAAGAATATCACTTGATCCACCCTGTCTGATAAATACCATAAAAAAATAAAAATAATAACGGTGTAAAAAAAAGCCATTTTTGTCACCTTACATCACAAAAAGTGCAACACCAAGTGATCAAAATGGCGTATGACCCCCAAAATAGTGCCAATCAAACCGTCATCTCATCCCGCAAAAATCATACCCTACCTAAGATAATCAAGCAAAAACTGAAAAAACTATGGCTCTCAGACTATGGAGACACTAAAACATGATTTTTTTTGTTTCAAAAATTAAATCATTGTGTAAAGCTTACATAAATAAATAAAAAAGTAGACATATTAGGTATCGCTGCGTCCGTAATAACCTGCTATATAAAAATATCACATGACCTCACCCTTCAGGTGAATACCGTAAAAATAATTCAATAATAACGGTGGTAAAAAATGCAATTTTTGGTCACCTTACAATACAAAAAGTGTAATAGCAAGCGATCAATAAGTCATACGCACCACAAAATAGTCATCTCATCACCAAAAAAATTTGCCACTACACAAGACAGTCACCCAAAATAAAATATTACGGCTTTCAGAATGTGGAGACACTAAAAAATCATTTTTTTTTTCAAAAATGCTTTATTATGTAATTCTGAAACAACCTTAATTGGTATTGTCGCGTCCGTGACAACCTGCTCTATAAAAATACCGCATAATCTAACCTGTTGTAAATAACAAAAAATAAAAACGGTGCCAAAACAGCTATTTCTTGTTACCTTGCCTCACAAAAAGTATAATATAGAGCAACCAAAAATCATATGTACCCTAAAATAGTGCCAACAAAACTACCACCTGATCCCATAGTTTCCAAAATGGGGCCACTTTTTGGGGTGTTCTACTCTAGGGGTGCATCAGGGGCGCTTCAAATGGGACATGGTGTCAAAAAAAACCAGTCCAGCAAAATCTGCCTTCTAAAAACCATATGGCGTTCCTTTCCTTCTGCGCCCTGCCTTGTGCCCGTACAGAAGTTTACAACAACATATGGGGTGTTTCTGTAAACTACAGAATAAGACCCATAAATATTGAGTTTTGTTTGGCTGTTAACCCTTGCTTTGTAACTGGAAAAAATGGATTCAAATGAAAAATCTGCCAAAAATGTGAAACTTTGAAATTTTATCTCTATTTTCCATTAATTCTTGTGGAACACCTAAAGGGTTAACAAAGCTTGTAAAATCTGTTTTGAATACCTTGAGGGCTGTAGTTTGTAAAATGGGGTCATTTTTGGGTGGTTTCTATTATGTAAGCCTCACAAAGTGACTTCAGACCTGAACTGGTTTTGAAAAAGTGGGTTTAATTCTGAAAAATTTCAAGATTTGCTTCTAAACTTCTAAGCCTTGTAACGTCCCCCAAAAATAAAATGGCATTCACAAAATGATCCAAACATGAAGTAGAAATATGGGGAATGTAAAGTAATAACTATTTTTGGAGGTATTACTATCTATTATAAAAGTAGAGAAATTTAAATTTGGAAATATGCGAATTTTTCAAAATTTTTGGTAAATTTGGAATTTTTTTATAAAAATGTTTTTATTTTTTTGACTCAATTTTACCACTGTCATGAAGTACAATATGTGATGAGAAAACAATCTCAGAATGTCCTGGATAAGTAAAAGCATTTTAAAGTTGTCACCACATAAAGTGACACATGTCAGATTTGCAAAAAATGGCCTGGTCCTTAAGGTGAAAAATGGCCCGGTCCTTAAGGGGTTAACTAACGCATTGAGATTTAAATCGTCAATGTGTATAAACACTTTAAAAAAAGTAAAAAATAGAAAATCAGACATATTTGGTACCGCCGTGTTCATAATGACCGTCTCTACATATGACCTAAGCCCTCAGGTGAACACTGTAAGAAAAAAAAAAAAAACATTTAAAAAAAAATTATAATTTTGTCACCTTACATCACTAAAGGTGCAACACCAAGCTATCAAAAAAGGCATATGCCCCCCAAAATAGTACCAATCTGTAATTTCATTCGGCCAAAAACTAGCCCCTACCATTAGAAAATCGCCAAATAAAAAAAATAATATGGCTCTCAAACTATGAAGACACTAAAACATGAATTGTTTTTGTTTCAACAATGCTTTTATTGTGTCAAATGGAAATAACTAAACAATAAGGAAACATATTAGCTCTTGCCGCACCTGTAACAACCAGCTGTATAAAAATATCACACGAAGTAACCCCTCACAAAATAAAAACTCTCAAAAAAGGCATTTTTTGGACAACTTTTATCACAAAAAGGTCATATGCACCACAAAATACCACAAATCAAAATGTCATCTCATCCAGACTGAAAATGAGCCCCTACATAAGACAGTGGCCAAAAAAAAAAAATGCCTTTCAGAGTATGGAGTCACAAAAAAATGCTTTTTTTGTAAAACTGAACCAAACAACCTAAAAAGTAGAATTTTTTTGTCACCTCCGTAACAACCTGCTCTATAAAAATAGCCCATCATCTAACCTTAGCAACGTTTTGACTTAAGGAAGTCTTTATCAAGCAGTGCAATAGTGTACGTTATCACCCTTAACCCCTTAACGCCCAGCGCCGTACATTCCCAGCGCAACTGGACGTGACTTAACGCCCAGTGCCGTACATGTAGGAGATATTAATATCTATTATAAAAGTAGAGACATTGAAATTTGGAAATTAGCTAATTTTTCAAAATTTTTGGTAAATTTGCTATTTGTTTATAAATATACATTTTTTTTACTACATTTTACCATTGTCATGAAGTACAATATGTGACGAGAAAACAATGTCAGAATGGCCTAGATAAGTATAAGTGTTTTAAAGTTATTACCACATAATCCAGAGGGAAAACAAACCAGGCTGGTGCAGTGAGCTGCATTTATATTTATATAAGGAGATATATAACGCGAGTTTGACAGCAACGCGTGGTTGATTAAGTGTGGTTGCGTAAGTGTGTGACTTAAGATTAAGTGACTTTAGATTCAGTGACTTCAGTGGGGGACTGCAATTAGCCAGTTTCTTTGTACTACATTATATTGTATTTTTCGCTTTTGTGGTGTAATCCCCATTTAGTATGTGTTGCACAATTGACAACGCAGTCCAGTGCACATCTTGCATGATGTATGCAGTCCTGGAACAGCCGTTCAAGGGTGTATATCTTTGTTCAAGATGTGAGCAAATTACCCGTTTGGAATCGCAAATCGAGTCTCTAAATGGGCAAGTTGCAACACTGAGAGGCATTGACAATTTGCAAAAGAGTTTGCTTCTCACTGAGCAAGCACTCTTTGGGGTAGATGAGGGGGAGGGTGACAGAGAGGAGGCTGAGGAAAGTGAGGTAGCTAGCTGGGTAACAGTTAGAAAGCGGGGTAGAGGGAAGAGTGACAGGGAGGCTAGGCTTGATCTGACACACCCCAACAAGTTTGCACGTTTGGTAGATGAGGGGGATATCAGTCCAGGAAAGGCACTGCCGCAGCCAGACACTTCCTCTGCCAGTCAGGGGAATGTCAGCTCTGGTAAGCAGGGGACCAGGAGAGCAGGGCAAGCCAGACAGGTGCTGGTAGTGGGAGACTCAATTATTAGGGGAACAGATAGGGAAATCTGTCACAAAGACCGTGATCGCCGAACAGTGTGCTGTCTTCCTGGCGCTAGAGTTCGACACATCGCGGATCGGGTTGATAGATTACTGGGAGGGGCTGGAGAAGATCCAGCGGTCATGGTCCATATCGGAACCAATGACAAAGTTAGGGGTAGGTGGAGAGTCCTTAAAAATGATTTCAGGGATTTAGGTCAAAAGCTTAGGGCAAGGACCTCAAAGGTAGTATTTTCCAAAATACTACCTGTACCACGGGCCACACAAGAAAGGCAGCGGGAGATTAGGGAAATTAACAAGTGGCTCAAGAACTGGTGTAGGATGGAGGGGTTTGGGTTCCTGGAGAACTGGGCCGACTTCTCTATCGGCTACAGGCTCTATCATAGGGACGGGCTGAACCTCAATGGGGAAGGGGCAGCTGTGTTGGGGAAGAAGATGGCTAGAAGGTTGGAGGAGTGTTTAAACTAGGGACTGGGGGAGGGTAATTACGTTACAGGATGGGAAGATAGTGCAGATAGAGACCGGGGGCAAGGTAGTGGGACTGGGGGAGGAATGGAAGGAGGGACTAGAACAGTTCAGAAAAAAAGGTGTAGGGTAAAAAATATACATAAACCTCTCAAATGTATGTATACTAATGCCAGAAGCCTGACTAATAAAACTGGTGAACTGGAATTAGTGATGTGTGAGGAGGACTATGACATAGTGGGAATAACTGAGACATGGCTGGATGATAGCTATGACTGGGCGGTTAATGTACAAGGTTACAGTCTGTTTAGAAAGGATCGTCAAAACCGGAGAGGGGGAGGGGTCTGCATTTATGTAAAGTCCTGTCTAAAGCCCACACTCCGTGAAGATATAAGTGAGGGACATGAACATGTGGAGTCACTGTGGGTAGAGATACATGGAGCTAAAAACAACATTAA
Organism: Bufo bufo; assembly: GCF_905171765.1. NCBI lineage: Eukaryota > Metazoa > Chordata > Amphibia > Anura > Bufonidae > Bufo > Bufo bufo. Next base: position 570,558,839 of record NC_053391.1, on the reverse strand, counting down.
ATTACTACTACGAGTTTACTATAAACCGCCTAATATACCAGAGTCCACAGAAAATCTACTACTAAATGAGATAGACAAGGCGGCAAATCATAATGAGCTGGTTATTATGGGGGACTTCAACTACCCAGATATAGACTGGGAAACTGAAACTTGTATATCTCATAAAGGAAACAGATTCTTGGCAATAACCAAAGACAATTAATTATCTCTCCCAACTGGTTCAGGACCCGACTAGAGGGACGGCCATACTGGACTTAGTATTAACCAATAGACCTGACAGAAAAACAGACGTGCAGGTTGGGGGACACCTGGGAAATAGTGACCATAAAGTAATAACCTTCCAATTATCATTCAAAAGAGATTTTCTACAGGGAGGAACAAAAATACCAAACTTCAAAAAAGCTAAATTTTGCCAACTAAGAGAGGCCATAGGGCTAACTAAATGGGATAAAGTCCTCACAAATAAAAATACAGCCACAAAATGGGATATTCTTTAAAAGCATCCTAAAAGCTCATTGTGAGAGGTACATACCATATGGGAATAAAAGGTTAAGGAACAAAAAGAAACCAATGTGGATAAACAGAACTGTAAAGAAAGCAATAAATGACAAAAAGAAAGCATATAAAACACTAAAACAGGAAGGTAGCACAGAAGCACTGAAAAACTATAAGGAAAAAAAATAGAACATGTAAAAAACAAATAAAAGCGGCCAAACTACAGACCGAGAGATTAATTGCCAAAGAGAGTAAAACTAACCCTAAAATGTTCTTCAATTATATAAATGTTAAAAAGTATAAATCTGAAGGTGTTGGCCCTTTAAAGAGTAATGAGGGGGGAGTCGCAGAGAGCGACGAGGAGAAAGCAAAGCTGTTAAATATTTTTCTCTCCAATGTATTCACTGAGGAAAATAAACTGTCAGATGACATGCAGAATGCAAAAATAAATTCCCCATTAAAAGTGTCCTGTCTGACCCAGGAAGAAGTACAACAGCGACTTAAAAAGATTAAAATAGACAAATCGCCAGGACCGGATGGCATACACCCCCTGTATCCTAAGGGAATTAAGTAATGTCATAGCCAGACCCTTATTTCTGATATTTGCAGACTCTATACTGACAGGGAATGTCCCACAGGATTGGCGCATGGCAAATGTGGTGCCAATATTCAAAAAGGGTCCAAAAACAGAGCCTGGAAACTATAGGCCGGTAAGTTTAACATCTGTTGTGGGTAAACTGTTTGAAGGTTTTCTGAGAGATGCTATCTTAGAGCATCTTAACGGAAATAAGCAAATAACGCCATATCAGCATGGCTTCGTGAGGGATCGGTCATGTCAAACTAATTTAATCAGTTTCTATGAGGAGGTAAGTTCTAGACTTGACAGCGGCAAATCAATGGATGTCGTGTATCTGGACTTCTCCAAAGCATTTGACACTGTACCACATAAAAGGTTAGTATATAAAATGAGAATGCTCGGACTGGGAGAAAATGTCTGTATGTGGGTAAGTAACTGGCTCAATGATAGAAAACAGAGGGTGGTTATTAACGGTACACACTCAGATTGGGTCACTGTCACTAGTGGAGTACCTCAAGGGTCAGTATTGGGCCCTATTCTCTTCAACATATTTATTAATGATCTTGTAGAAGGCTTGCATAGTAAAATATCAATTTTCGCAGATGACACTAAACTGTGTAAAGTAATTTACACTGAAGAGGACAGTATACTACTACAGATGTATCTGGATAGATTAGAGGCTTGGGCAGATAAGTGGCAGATGAGGTTTAACACTGACAAATGTAAAGTTATGCACATGGGAAAGAATAATGCAAGTCACCCGTACATACTAAATGGTAAAACACTCGGTAACACTGACATGGAAAAGGATCTAGGAATTTTAATAAACAGTAAACTAAGTTGCAAAAAACAGTGTCAGGCAGCTGCTGCCAAGACCAATAAGATAATGGGTTGCATCAAAAGGGGCATAGATGCCCGTGATGAGAACATATTCCTACCACTTTACAAATCATTATTCAGACCACACATGGAGTACTGTGTACAGTTCTGGGCTCCAGTGAACAAGGCAGACGTAGCAGAGCTGGAGAGGGTCCAGAGGAGGGCAACTAAAGTAATAACTGGAATGGGGCAACTACAGTACCCTGAAAGATTATCAAAATTAGGGTTATTCACGTTAGAAAAAAGACGACTGAGGGGAGATCTAATTACTATGTATAAATATATCAGGGGTCAGTACAGAGATCTATCCCATCATCTATTTATCCCCAGGACTGTGACTGTGACAAGGGGACATCCTCTGCGTTTGGAGGAAAGAAGGTTTGTACACAAACATAGAAAAGGATTCTTTACGGTAAGAGCAGTGAGACTATGGAACTCTCTGCCTGAGGAGGTGGTGATGGTGAGTACAATAAAGGAATTCAAGAGGGGCCTGGATGTATTTCTGGAGTGTAATAATATTACAGGATATAGCTACTAGAGAGGGGTCGTTGATCCAGGGAGATATTCTGATTGCCTGATTGGAGTCGGGAAGGAATTTTTATTCCCCTAAAGTGAGGAAAATTGGCTTCTACCTCACAGGGTTTGTTTTTTTGCCTTCCTCTGGATCAACTTGCAGGATGACAGGCCGAACTGGATGGACAAATGTATTTTTTCGGCCTTATGTACTATGTTACTATGTTACTATGTTAAGTGACACAGCTCTGATTAGCAAAAAATGGCCTTGGCACATAGGAGAAAAATTGCCCGATCCTTAAAGGTTTAATAGGAATTGCAAATAATGTTCATATTATTTTTTTAGCAACAGTAATGAAGACATTGAAGGCCACTGCGGCAAAAATGCTGAAGGAGCACCTCCAGGATATGCGGGCCATTCAGGAGCGGATGAAGGCCATGGAGGAGAGGCACCCCAGGCCATGAAGAGGGTGGAGGAGATGCTCCTGCTATTGGAAAAGTTGCCTTAATTTTTATTTTTTACTAATATGTTATATAAATAGTTTATACAGTTATAACCTGTATTTTGGTTTTTGTAATATTGCTCTGTTTTAGTGTAACGGGGTACTATAAGTCCTACACATAGCTCGGCCTAAATCAGCCAGAACTGAAAGCAGCCAGTAAATACATGTCAAATACATATGTTTAATGGTCCTTTCACACATCCGTTATGGTTTTTTGGATCCGCACATGGCCACAACCAGAATATAAATGCCTATTGTTAGTAAATGTTCTATTTTTTACAGGAGCCACGGTGCGACCTAGGGTCGATTCACACGTCTGTAAAATGGGTCCGCATCCGTTCACAGGATAAATATGTAAATGTCGCGCCAGTACAGGCCCTGAAAATTAGCCAATAGGCGTTCACCTGACAGCAAAGAACTTTGTATTCTGCGGCTGAAGGTACATTAGCCGTTCACAGGATAAATATGTAAATGTCGGCCAGTACAGGCCCCAAAAACTAGCCAATAGGAAATCACCTGACAGCAAAGAACTTTGTATTCTGTGGCTGGATGTACATTAGACGTTCACAGGATAAATATGTAAGTGTCGGCCAGTGCAGGCCCCAAAAATTAGCCAATAGGCGTTTACCTGACAGCAAAGAACTTTGTATTCTGTGGCTGGAGGTACATTAGCCGTTCACAGGATAAATATGTAAGTGTAGGCCAGTATAGGCCCCAAAAATTAGGCATTCAACCGACATAAAAGGCCTTTTATGTTTTTACCTAAGACAGGGACCATGATTTGTTCTGGGTGGTGGCGGATATTTGTGGGCTGTCATGAGGAATTTCAATCAAACATGGTCTACTCGTCACATGTGTTAAATTCCTCCGAGATCCATGCCTCATTCATTTTTAGAAATGTGAGGTAGTCCACACTGTCGTGAGCTAGGCGAGTGTGCTTATCGGTCATGATCCCCCCCCCTGCTGCGCTGAACGTCTTTTCGGACAGGACACTGGACAACAGTTCCATGGCAAATTGTGCCAGCTCAGGCCACAGGTCAAGCCTGCCCACCCAGTAGTCCAGAGGTTCATCGCTTCTCAGAGCGACCACTGATGGTGTAGTGTCCCACTAGGTAAATGTGGGCACTACACAAGGGTCAATTGGGCCACGTTGTTCTCCACCTCCTGTGGGACAGTGGCAGTGTATTTCACAGTACATTTGTGACAGCCATTATCTCTGGCTGTGACCTTCCGTTCTTGCTTGTTCGGCGCTCCTCGCTGAAGTTCTGTTCCTGTGTATTATTTGTGGTTCTGTATGGGTTAACTCCCCTGTGTTCCTATTAGGAGTTAATCCTCTGTCTGCTCCATGGGTGTGGTCTCTCTGCTGCACCCATGGAACCTGTATATAAGGCTGAGGTTTCCTCAGTTCTGGGTCAGCTCTCCTGGTGTGTGTTGTCTTGTGCTGCTCCTGGTTTCTACTCTGTCTCCCATGCTGCTGACCCATGGGATCCGTGTCTGTTTGTCTGTGCTCTGTGGGTTTCCCTACTTGTTCATTTATGTTCTCTGATGTCTTCCTTCCTGTCTTTCTGTTATCTGTTCTGTCAGTTATGTTTTAGTTACTTTGTGTTTATTCTGATGTCTGTGTTCTGCAAGCCTTTGCAGCAGAGTGGCATGACAAGGCCATGCAGTTTACTTCTGGTGGAGCAAGTCCTTCTCTGCTCATTGCCACTCCTGCTCCCTTGCATGAACTCCTGCTTGTGTTATTATTTGCCCTGTTTTGTATTTACCTGTCTGTTATGTTTGCCTATGTGCCGTCGGTACCTTCTGGTACCTGTTGTCCATTCGCTCCTGCTGTCACTGTCTAGGTCACGCTCCAGAGTGGACCCTGGCAACTTTCTGCGGCTAAGTCTAACCCTACCATCTAGGGCTCTAGTGAAAACCAGGAGTTGCTTAGTTACGCCCCTCTGGAGTATTACTAGACAGTGGCGCAGTGGGGGTTTTCTCCCACTGTGCTGACGGTACATAGAGCTCATGTTTTCTCTGTGCTGCCTTTCATGTTTTGTTTGTGCAATAAACTCTTATGTGTCTGTACCTGATTTCCGTTTGTTTATTGCATGACGACGCGGTGGTCTCTCCTGGGACCTCCAACTCGTGACAACATTTTAATGCATTTTAATATGTATTTATGTGTATTTTCCCTGTGATATGTATAGCAGGCCTATTAGGGTGTAGTTCATCATCCTAGGCGCTAGAGGGAGCTAGGGAATACCTAGTATATATATATTTAGACCCAGACAGGGAGGAGTCAGTCTGTGTAGTCAGGAGTCTGTGTGGAAACAGAAGGGAGTGTGCACCTTAGCCAGAGAGAAGCTGAGGGCCACATCCTGAAATGCCGCTAGACAGCCCAGGCTTCTAGTTGACACCAGGAGGCCAGGGAGAGTGGACCAGCCTGCCTGAGGATATTGAGCCAGAGTTAGCTCAGAAGATTTGCCACCAGGGGAAGTGTTGCCTCCTGAGAAACCAAGTTCCCATAAGCAAAGCAGAGCCAGTATTCCAGCTAGACAAGTAAGCTGAAGGGCAGAAGGATTTATACTTAAAGCAAGGATATATACGAGAGGAAGTTTTCTACCAAGGATAAAGCCAGCATTTGGGCATCCGGGCCGTGGGATAAAGACAGACAGGAGTTCTGAGGAACAGTGTACAGTATTTCTGAGGAGAAGGTACAGCCTGATCTGTGAGTGTGTTTAACCCTCTGAGTATCTTGCAAGAACATTGTTGCCTGCCATTGATGTAAAAGCCTGCTTGTGATGTGATACTGCTATATGGAACTGAACTTATAAAAGACTGTACAAAGTTAACTTTTTCCAGTAAAGGAAGTTTTGGTTCACCATAAGAGCGTGTTCCTCACTTATTACCACTATCAATCGGTGTGCCACCGTTACAGGCACTGGCGTCACGAACCTTAAAGGGACCTTGCCCTAGGCACATTAAACATCTGCAACATCCAGGGCACCTCATCTACCATCAGGCCTGGTCCCTATATACAGAGAGTGCCCCAGAGGACTTCTGTGCCAGCCTCTCCATCACTGCTGTACGCCTACCCAGGGTCTTCCTACAAACTGTGAGTAACCCATAGCAACCCTTGTTTGCCTAAGTAACCGTGACCTCACATCGCAATACCCTGCAGGGCGGCGTACTGCAATGGCGCCCTGACTGCGACTGACCAGTTTGGTGATCTCATCAAATGGCCGCAGAAGTCTGCATGCGTCGCGCATGAGCAGCCACTGGCACGGTGAAAAAAAAAACAAGCTCCCCAGAACCTGTCCTGCTGTAGAGTTCGTACAGGTAGTCATTAACTGCACGTTTCTGCTGGAGTAGCCTATCAATCTTATACAAGGTGGAGTTCCATTGAGTCGGGCAGTCATAACAGGCAGGTTGTGTCGCCGCTGAATGTCAGCAAGGCGAGCCATGGCCGTGTAAGATCTTCTGAAATGGCCAGAGATTTTCCTGGCCTGCCGCAAGACGTCCTGGACCCCGGGGTATTTGACAACAAATTGCTGCACGACTAAGTTCAGGAAGTGTGCCATGCACGGCAGGCGTGTCATTTTGCCCTGTTTCAACGCGCTCAGCAGATTGGCACAGTTGTCGCACACCACTTTACCAACTGTCAAATTGAGCGGGTTAGCCACTGATCTGCCTGTGAACACAAAGCTGAAAGGAGTGCAGGACCCGTGTGGCTCTTGGCTTCCAGGCACAACAGACGCAGCACAGCATGGCAACGTCTCACCTGGCACGTCAATTAGGTTCTGGGGATCTTGGGGGGGCGCAGCGGAAGAGACGGTAGCAGCGTAAAAGGAGGAGTCAGCCAAGGAGGAGAGGGAGGATGGGGTAGGAGGAGGAGAAGAAGAGGCAGGCCTGCATGCAATCTGTGGCGGTAACACCAAATCTACACGGGTGCCACGGGTTGCATGCTTGACGGCCATCAGAAAGTTCACCCAGTGGGCAGTAAAAGTTATGTACCTTCCCTGCCCGTGTTTGCTAGACCACGTGTCTGTGGTCAGATGTATCTTGGCACCGACACTGTGTGCCAGAGATACATTCACTTGCCGCTGAATGTGGCCATATAGCTCTGGGATGCCCTTCTGGGAGAAATATTTCCTTCCTGGGACCTTCCATTGCGGTGTTCCAATGGCCACAAATTTTCTAAAGGCCTCCGATTTATATGGCAGTAGTTGGCGAGCTAGCAGTTCCGACAAGCCAGCGATCAACCGTTGGGAAAGAGGGTTCTTTTTACGCTAGAACATTTGGGCCACGGAAGCCTGCCTTTTGCCAGATAAACGTGAGGACGGCACGGTGGAAGGTGGAGTGGAGGACACTTGGGAGGAGAGAGGAGAAGAGGCTGGACGGTGAGCGCCTGGAGTGTGGCTTTGTGGGTTCTGACGGCATTGCTCCCATCAGGCACGGTGATGGGAGGCCAGGTGCCTCCTTAAGGCAGTCGTCTCTAGGTGAGTGTTTGGCTTACCGCGACTTATGCATTGACAGCAAAGGCTGCAGATGGCAACACTATTGTCAGCAGCGGACACGTTAAAAAAAGCCCACACTGCGGGGGCCATGTGCCGGCGTCCTGGGAGCGCCAGAAGTGACCGTGCAAGGTAGATGGCTTGCTCCTGATACATTTGCAGTCTGCTTTTTGCCTCCTGTGCAATGTAAGTTCTGCCTGCTTCTCCTCTCTATCTGCTGCTCCGTCTCTCCCTCTGAACTGCCCTCCTCTTCCTCTCTTGTGGGCACCCACGTGACATCCATCGGCACGTCATCATCAACGTCACCTTCCCCACCACTAACATTAGAGATCTCGGAGTAGGCAGCAACAGCGGGGACCAACCTCCTTGGGCTGATCTGGGTACTGTCTTCTGACTGCTGAGTGGCGGCTGTTGCAACCTCCTCTTCCTGATCCGATGCCAAGAATGGCTGCGCATCGGAAATGTCTTGTAATGGATCGGAAAATAATTCCTGTGACTCGAGCGGAGGGTATATGGTGGTAGTGGTGTCGTCTTTGGGGGTGCACACAGCAGAGAGTGAAAAGGGTGCAGATAGAGAGGATGAGGAGGGTGCAGAAGCAGAAGGATGAGTGAGCCACTCAACCAAGTCTGGTGCGTCCTTAGACGTAATCGCACACATCATCTCCAACTTCCAACTTAGGCTCTGGCCTTGTGCTCCCGCCCGACCCCTACCACCCCTGCGGAAGGGCCTGTCTCTTCCTCTGCCTCTCATTTTTTAAATGACCCTGTGACAAAAGTCTCTATACTGCACTTAGTGCAGTATTTGTGGAAGAAGGTATATAACACCCCGTTTCTATCAGTCGTTTTGGTGGGCGACTGGTATATCACACCAGTTATAATAATTTTTTCCAGTACCATTTGTCACTGTGTGTAGCAGAGGGAACGCAGCAAAACAGCAAACAAATGCTGCAGTACCCAAATACACTATAAAGAAAGTATATTGGTATATAACACCCCGCTTCTATCAGTCATTTTGGGGGGGCGACTGGAATATCACACCAGTTATAATAATTTTTTTCAGTATCGTTTGTCACTGTGTGTAGCTGAGGGAACGCAGCAAAACAGCAAACAAATGCTGCAGTACCCAAATGCACTATAAAAAAAAGTATATTGGTATATAACAACCCGCTTCTATCAGCTCTTTTGGGGGGCGACTGGTATATCACACCAGTTATAATAATTCTTTCCAGTAGCGTTTGTGAGAGCTGCAGTGATTTCCTTTTGTCTATTATAAAGAAAGTATATTGGTATAGAACACCCCGTTTCAATCAGAGTTGTGTTATCTAATCTAAGCAAACACCTTCAATTGCTTTTCAATGGCTTTTGTCTCAATATAACAAGATGAGTTAAGAAATTTGAGTTAAGAGCTGGAGTGCTAACCCTGCTCCATCTGTATATCACACCAGTTGTAATTATTTTTTCCAGTACCGTTTGCCACTGTGTGTAGCAGAGGGAACGCAGCAAAACAGCAAACAAATGCTGCAGTACCCAAATACACTACAATAAAGTATATTGGTATATAACACCCCGCTTCTATCAGCTCTTTTGGGGGGCGACTGGTATATCACACCAGTTACAATAATTTTTTGTAATTGCGTTTGTCACTCTTTGTAGTTGTAGTATCGCTGTAGAACCACTCACCAGTCACCACCACTGCTGCACAATACAAATCCACTATAATAAGTCTATTACAACCCTCTGTACTGCACACCTATCAATAGAACACCTATACCAGTCCTTAAAAGGACTTTTGTGGCCCTATTAGCTAGCGATTTGTGTCCCTAACAGTCTGTCCCTGCTCCATACAGCAACCTCTCCCTACACCGACAAAAGACAGAATGTAAAATGGCGGCCAGATCAGGTCTGTGTCCATGTGCTGAAACTTTTCAATTGGCTGTCCTGTACCACGTGATGGATCTGTCATGGGTCTAAGTTCTTCACAATGTAAAAGAATATGGAGGGAGCGAATATCGTCATATGTTCGCATGTTTGGCAAATCGCGAATAAGCAAAGTTTGCCGCAAACCGACCGCTGGGCGAACCGCAAGGCCATCTCTAGTTGTAACGCTTTAAGAGAGGAAGGTCTCACCCACTCCAAAATGGCCTGTACCTTCCCTGGATCCATCTTGAAGGATTGGGGTGTGAGAATATAGCCTAAAAACTAAATTTCCTGTACTCCAAAAGCACACTTCTCACCGTTCACGAACAATCGACTCTCCCGAAGAACCTCCAGTACCTGTCTATTATGATTCACGTGAGAATCCCAGTCAGGTGAATAAATCAGGATGTCATCTAAATATACAATTACAAATTTTCCAATAAATTGTGTAAAGATGTCATTGACAAAATTTTGGAAAACCGGCGAAGCATTACTCAACTCAAACGGCATCACCAAATATTCATAATGACCCTCTGGGGTATTAAAGGCCGTTTTCTACACATCCCCCTCCTTAATTCGTATAAGATTATAGGCCCCCCTGAGATCAAGTTTAGTGAACCAGTGATCTCCAAGAATTTGTTTTAACAGGTCTGTAATCAACGGCAACGAGTACTGATTCTTAATATTAATCTTATTCAACTCTCTATAATGAATACACGGTCTCAATCCACCATCCTTCTTAGCAACAAAGAAAAACCCTGCCCAATAGGTCTAATATGTCCTTTTTGTAGACTCTCCTTCAAGTAGTCCGTCATAGATTTCCGTTCCGGACCTGACAAATTATAAATACGACCCCTAGGGTACCTAGATCCCGGAATAAGTTTGATGGCATAGTCATATGGTCTATGAGGGGGAAGGAAATCACAAAAAACATCAGCAAAGTCAATAATGTAAGTGGAAAGAGAGTTTGACTCAGCAGAGACTCCAGCCTGAATACCAGGTAGACAACATGAATTTTCACTTCACTCCCCACTTTTCTAATTCACCCGTGGACCAATTGATGACTGGATTATGAACCTGGAGCCAAGATATACCCAGAACTACCTCCACAGGTAAAAAAAATTTAATTAAAAAAGAAGTACACTCCATATGACAGACCCCCACAGTCAAGGTTACTTCCGAAGTACAATATTCTACTGTCCCGCCCACTAACAGCGTGGTATTGATAGCAATGATATGGATAGGGTTAGCAAGGGACAACTTGGGCACACCAAGGGAAAGAACAAAGTTATGGTCAATAAAATTAGCGGCAGACCCAGAATCCACAAATGCCTTACCAAAGCCCTTACTGGAGCCAAAAGAAACAACCACCAGCAACAACACGTTCTCTTTAACCACGTTGGGAAATACCTTATCCTTCTGGGCGTCAGGACGTGGAGATCTCCCAGAAGGAGGAACTTTAGGACATTGTCGCAACCAGTGGTCCGATTCTCCGCAGTAGAAGCAAGAACCCTTTTGACGTCTCAGATCCCTCCTGGTCATTCCGATCTGCATGGGCTCTTCTGGATGATTCTCCAATTGGACTATTGAGGGTGAGGGGTTGCGTGTGAGCACCACCAGTGGAGACGTCAGTTGTTCTCTTTGTCTTTCCCTAATTCGTCGTCCAGTCTAACAGCTAGAGTGATAGTGTGCTCTAAAGTGTCAGGGAGGGGGAAACTGACCAACATATCTTTCAAGTCTTCTGAGAGCCCCAACTGAAACTGACATCTAAGCGCTGGATCATTCCAACCAGAGGAAACGTACCATTTCCGGAATTTGGTGCAATATTCCTCCACAGGTTTGTCTCTCTGACTAAGAGACCTTAATTGACTCTCAGCTACTGCCGCCTGATCAGGTTCATCATACAGTACACTTAAGGCCTGAAAAAACGCTTCAACATTAGCTAGATAAGGGGAATCTGTGGGGAGAGAGTAAGCCCATTCTTGTGGGTCTCCCTGCAACAAAGAGATAACAATGACTAACCTTTGTTGTTCAGAGCCTGAAGAATGTGGACATAAACAAAAATAAAGCTTGCAGCTTCCTTTAAATGTCAGGAAATACTTTTCATCCCCTTAAAAATGGTCAGGCAGTTTGACACGAGGTTCAAGATTTTGAGCGGTGGAAATTGATACAGGTGGGGGTCGATGCTATTCTTGCTGCTGAAGCCTCTCTGCCAAATCCTGTACCATTTGAACAAGACTATGTACCTGATCAGTAAGGACTAGCATAGGGTACATGGTTTAGGTAAGGCCTGTGATTCTGTCATGACAGAGGGGGATAAGTGCTGCCCTAAACTCCACCCCACCTCTGTCCCTGCCTACTTGCACAGCTCTTCCTAACCGACGGCGTACAACCTGGCGGCAGTCCCTTGCTTAGATAAGTGCAGGGGCCTAAGAAGGTAAGAGGTATATCGTAACAGAGTCAGGCAAGCCAAAGTCAAAGCCAGGAGGTCACGCGGGTACACAAGGAGCAAAACAATAACGAGGTCAAAACACAATCCGGAGTCAGAAGCCAAGAGGTCACGTCAAATCCAAGGAGTTCACAAGGTCGAGATCAAACACAGTGCAGAGGTCAAAACACACAGAGTACACTATATGCACAATGCTGGTGAGGGTAGCAAGATCAATCACAGGCAACCTGTGGCCAGCAGGTTACCTGTTTAAATAGGTCCTCCTGATGGGTCATGTGACGTAGCCAGCATCACATGACCCATCCCCCGCAACTCAGAACAGCTGAGCACCGACTCATCAATATCGGCGCTCAGTTCCCCACGTGCTCGTTGTCTAAGGGATGGAGGACGCCGGCCATGACGAGGAAGCATGTGCGGCCGAGTCCTCCCCGCCTAGTTGCTATGGAGATGAGGACGCTGGCCCTGTTACAGGGGGATGGAGGGCAAAATGATGGGGGCAAAGGGGGAGGGAAGGGTTGGTTGATAGGATAGGGAGAAGAAGTCGGAGCTTACAGGATGGAAATGTCCTGTCATCTGTAGACCCATTTATTGGAATATTCTTCTGCATCCCTTTGGAACTTTGCCTTTTTCCAAGGCTTGCGATGTTCAGTTATGGTTTTATCTTAAATTTTTGTGTTTCTCATTCATTAGCTGGTAGAGTTGTAGTCAGTTAGTTCTCTATAGCAGTAATGCTCTGATTTGCATTCTCTATAGACTTCTGTAGGGACTCGTTCAGGAGCACTATAAATTCAAGGGGGCATTTATTGAGTATTTGCTGGAAACAGTCACAATCGTCTTGGACATCAAGATAGGTCATCAATATCAGATCGGCATATCAGCTGTTTGAAGAGAAGGCACCCCATGCCAGTGCTGCCTCGTTTTCATTGTTTATCTGTTCGCCATCAAAACTGCAGCGGTGAGCAGGTGTAATTACACCTAAGCCGTCCCATTCAGTTCAATGGGATGGCTTGTTCCTATACAGTGTTGGACCCCCACCGATCTGATATCGATTACCTATTCTATGGATAGGTCATCAATAAAAAATAAATTGGACAACCCCTTTAAAGTGGCTTTGATAAAAAAAAAAAAAAAGGCCCAATTTTGTAGGTAGGTTCAGATTGACAGAAGGTGGGGCAGCACACGTAGGCAGGGAGCACAGAAGTAGGTGTGGCCAGCAATAACTTATTGCAGCACAAAATACCACCCCAACAGAAAAAAATACCACAGTAAAGCACAAAATCCTGCCACCCCTGTCACAGTATTTAACTGTATCACAGTACTGGGGAAGGCAATACAGTTTAATTCAGGAGGGCACCTGCGCTGCCGACCAAGTAAATAAGTACCTGATGCTTCTAACATAAATTATTGCTGAGAAGATCAAATCATTATGTACCGGTACCTGGCTTATTGCCCCCTGGGCATCGGCCCATCAATTTCCTGGTAGGGTAATGCCCCCTTTATAAAAAGACAATGTGACATCAGAATGGTATGAACAGAAGCTGTGAAAAATAACAAAAAATAAACACTACTTAAAAAGAGTAACACTATCGGTGATTGATATGTGCCTGTACAACATTGGGCCAAGTGACTGTTAAATGGGTTTTCCAGGATTTCATAACTGATGACCTTTCCTCTGGATAGGTCATCAGTATCTGATCAGTGAGGGTTCGACATCCGGGACCTCCGCCGATCAGCTGTTTGAGAAGGCAACGGCGCTCCTGTGAGCGCTGTTGCCTTCTCTGTGCTTACAAAGCACTGCCGTACATTGTATAGCGGCTGTGCTTGGTACCGCAGCTCAGCCCCAGTCACTTCTATGGGGCTAAGCTGCTCCAAGGCCACATGACCTATAACCGTGACGTCAGTGGCCTAGGAAAAGCTGAGAGAAGGCCGCTGCGCTACTGCAAGCACATCTGCCTTCTCAAAGAGCTGATTGTTGGGTTTCCTGGGTGTCGGACCCCCACCGATCAGATTTTGATGACCTACCCAGAGGATAGGTCATCAGTATTTAACTCTCGGAAAGCCCCATTGAGAGCTAAAGTTCTTTAATGACAAAAAATGAATGACTTACAAGCATCCATAATTGTCATAATTTTTTCATCAAGTTGAATTATTGCTTTATTCTGGTGGAAATTTTTTTTTTTTAATTTCAGTTTTTTCAATTATTTAGGCGCTGGCCTATCACATCCCCTAATTTAACTCTTCTCCACCCCCACCCCCTTCCTTCAACATCATTCTTCTAAACCTCTAACCCTGATCCATCATCAAACACTTTCCACCACACCACATGCACTCAGAAGCACTACAGAAATCGGCTGGTGGCTGTCTCATGCAGCTTTATATGTACTTTCCTATTTTGTTAAGATGGCTGAATCATTGTACAAAACAAGCACGTTTTGAATTTTTGTGTCACCCCTATATCCTCATAGATTGTACGTTTTTTGCAAGCAGGGTCCTCATTCCTCTTGCCTTAATTGTTGACTTACCATTTATTTGAATGGGCACCATGTAATCCCCTGCTGTGATTGGAGACTTAGTTTGTCTTATGTAATATCTGAACATAAAAAATTGTTTAAACCTTTTAAAAAATTAATCTCTGTGGAACTTATCAAGAGCATTGGCATAAAGTAGCACTTCATCCATGCACAGGGCAATCTTATAAACTGTTAAAGCTATAATCAGATCTTCATAAACTACAGTGAGATGATTTACATAAAATTTGACCTTTTTAAAATTTCAGACTGATTATTTGTATAACAACAATATCTTGAGCCTTATTCATACAACAGTGTTTTGGTCAGTGATTTGTGAGCCAACACCAGGATTGGAGCCTCCACAGACATGAGGTATAAGGGAAAGATCAGCACCTGCTCTGTGATTAGACCTAGCCTGGTTTTGGCTCACAATCACTGATGGAAATCACTGACCAAAACACTGACGTGTGAATGAAGCTTAAGGCATTACTGAGTCATTGTGAGACTGAAATGCATTTTTTTACAATTGTTTTGAGACACAGTTTTGTTATCCATCAGATATGCATTGTTTTATTTTTTGTCTGCATTGACATTAAGTATTTGATAGCATGTTTTATACTTTTGGGATTTGGGAACAAAATGTTCAATGATTCAGGGCTTCACTCTCAAAATAAAACTATTTTCTATAGTTTCCTGTGGAACAGTCTTCCATCTTATTAGTTTTAAAGCTTAAAGGAGTTGTCTACTTCTTTTGATGGCCTATCCACCATACCATGTGCCTGCTTATCGGACCCTTTGAGAGATTGGGCCCATCCCTGGTGGTCCACTCTATTTTGCTCCTGTATGGCGAGGACCTGTTCAAGACTCCTCTTCCAGATGAGGTGGAGAATATCCCAAAGGTAATGGAATTTGAAGTTGAAGGGAGGGAAAAAACATCAGCCGTCGTTCTCCACGGAGTGTCAAAAGCCAGCACTGCTATGGGGTGACAGTTTGGATCTTTGCTATGTTGCCTAAGCAAAACTCAGTGACTGTACATACCACAAAGTCTGATGTGGAAGCGAAACCTTAAAGGGGTTTTGCCACTACTATAAATGTATCCTGCCCAACAGATATCGCTTTTATATCACTTCCCCCAAATACCACCATTTATCAAAATTGCCTAATTCTAAAGTTATTAGCCTACCATTGCAACCTGTGGCAAATCTTTTTTGATGGTCAGTTCCTCTAGGTTACATCCTGCATTGAAACCTCGTAATGTAGTAGTGTCACCTGCCCTGCTGATTTCAGAACATATCTCACTATCTTAAGACATGATGGGACAGCAGACACATTACAAAACAGGACATCAGATTCAAGCATGGGGGATAAAAGAAAACTGCAAATGAGGTAACTCTAAATAAAAAACAATCCAAGGAGGAATGGAAGCTGCAGTAATTGATGAAAATACACTTTAGAGCAGAGGTCTGAAACTATATATTGGCCACACATAGGAAAAAATGGCCGACAGGCCGTGTGCAATTCAAATGTGATACAATATATGTGTCACGCTCACCGCCCCTGGGATTTACCTCAGTAAGCCATGTCCGGGAATGACAAAAAGAGCTCCCTAAGTGGGATGAGACAGGTATCACTATTTTTGTGGCCCCAAAATAATATAGACTCCCAAATTCATAGACTCCTGATAAGCCCTAAATTCATAAAAATCCCAGATCAGACCCCAAAATTAACACAGACTCCAAGACCAGATCCCAGAGTTAATACAGACCCCCAGACCAGACCCTAAAATTAATACAGAGCCCAGGTCAGCCCATGAATTTATACAGACCCCAGATCAGAGCCCAAATTTAGACAGACCCTAGATTACACCCCAAATCAGCCCTCAAATTCATACAGACCCCATATAAAACCCCAAATCAGCCCCAACTACATAACGACCTCAGGTCAGTCCATACATTTGTACAGACCCCAGATCACACCCCAAATCAGCCCTTAAACCTATTTAGAATCCAAATTAGACCCTTGCCATTGATAAGAAAAAGCTGAACATATTGATATTCAGTATAACTTGTACTGTATATCATTGATTTAAATCTCTGCTTATTCTGGGTTTAAGATCCAGGTAGTGGTTCTTCTAGGTGACCAGAAGCTTTCCTCATATGACTATGCATACAAAGATTGCAGTCAACCACTAGGTAGGACCACCCCAGGACTCTCAAAGAGGTTGTCCAGTTTTTGTCAACCTTTTTCATATATTACAATACTGATATTACAATATTACAATGTCCTCCAATCACTTTTTTCCTAGTATAATTTCATTACCCGTATGGCCTCTATCACCAGCTGTGGATGTCAGTCACATAACCTTGACTGTAGCTCTTTGTGTTTCTTCCCGTAACGTCACGTCTACTGGCTTGCTCCAACTTATTCCTGTTTCCTCCTGTTCCTGGCTCCATCCTGGCCCATCTAAATACATGGATGGATAGAACTGTTGATGTCACCTATTGCCCAACCATGTGAATAGGGGCCAAACAGGTAAAATATATTAGGATATGAGTGATCAGAGGACATTATAATATATGACAAAAGGTTAAAAGAGACTGGACAACTTCTCTAAGCAAAGATAGAACAAGGATGTAAATGCCTACAGATCAGACTAGTCCACAAACAAAAATCCAGCTCGCCATGTATCCATCATCCTCCATAGAAACATAGAATGTGTCGGCAGATAAGAACCATTTGGCCCATCTAGTCTGCCCAATATATCTGAATACTATGGATAGCCCCTGGCCCTATCTTATATGAAGGATGGCCTTATGCCTATCCCATGCATGCTTAAACCCCTTCACTGTATTTGCAGCTACCACTTCTGCAGGAAGGCTATTCCATGCATCCACTACTCTCTCAGTAAAGTAATACTTCCTTATATTACTTTTAAACCTTTGCCCCTCTAATTTAAAACTGTGTCCTCTTGTGGTAGTTTTTCTTCTTTTAAATATGCTCTCCTCCTTTACCGAGTTGATTCCCTTTATGTATTTAAAAGTTTCTATCATATCCCCTCTGTCTCTTCTTTCTTCCAAGCTATACATGTTAAGGTCCTTTAACCTTTCCTGGTAAGTTTTATCCTGCAATCCATGTACTAGTTTAGTAGCTCTTCTCTGAACTCTCTCTAGAGTATCTATATCCTTCTGGAGATATGGCCTCCAGTACTGCGCACAATACTCCAAGTGAGGTCTCACCAGTGTTCTGTACAGCGGCATAAGCACTTCACTCTTTCTACTGCTTATACCTCTCCCTATACATCCAAGCATTCTGCTGGCATTTCGTGCTGCCCTATTACATTGTCTTCCCACCTTTAAGTCTTCTGAAATAATTACTCCTAAATCCCTTTCCTCAGATACTGAGGTCAGGACTGTGTCAAATATTCTCTCCATAACCGGTATTCACTCCATGAACGGAACAAACCAGGCGTTCTCCAGACGTAAACAATGTGAAGAAAGTTCCAGCACTTGTAAACCGTTTAGTTGCTTAGTCTTTATTTTCGGTAACAAATTACAACATGTGGACACCACCTTACACCACCGCACAATTACAGATCAGACTGCCTGCTCAGTGTGACAGGTTCCTTTTGAAGAAATTCTGCAGGTAAAACTGATTCAGTGTTGTATAGTGCAGTGTTTGATGTGGCTTTTCACAGGGATTCAAAGAACACTGAAGGGAGGGACCTGGTCATGCTGTACCCCCTCATGCTCTGCTCTAGACATATGTCAGTGGGCGCTAGGAAAATTATGCATTATGGGCTCCATCACGTTCCATTACAGTAGTCAATTTTGGGATCGGGAAAGTCTATTTTTGGACCAGAGTTTACAGTTACTAAGGAAAACTCTACATAGCTCCCATTTGCACATGAATCAGCATCATAAAATAGCTTGTTTTTTACCGAGTTTTCCTGGTTTCATAGTTTTGTGATTTGCACTATTTGTGCTCTTTCTTTTTATATTTCTACAATGATGCTGGTGCTTGAGACTCTATTTTCATCCATACTCAGACATTCCCCTTCTCTGACATCAATTTTTCTTACACATTTCTTCCCTGAAATGGCAGTTATTCTGCTAATAGGACGTGATGTTTTCCTCAAAAACCATCTTAAAGCAATTTTATCCGATTTTTTTTGTTATATAATTTTAAAATAATAATACATTGGTTTGAAATGCTAGCTCATAGTTAAACCATATGTCTCACATGTTTGTGTATTTTATTGTGTCAGTAAAATTATATATTTTTTTATAGTTTTGCTTTTTCAAGATTAGTAACTAGCAAAGGCATTTTTGTATGGTTTTAAAGAGGGCCTATAGGCTCTTCTGAGATGTTTTTTTTCTAGCAAATACATAATTTCTTCGTGAAGCTATTTTGGGGCATGTTTACTTTGGGGCACTGTCAGGACTGATTGGATAGTGTAGAAAAAAAAAGAATATTAAATGGAAATAAGCACAAAACGAATGTAGGAAAAACGAATTATTCCATTTAAGTCAGAAAGAGCTGTTCGGTGTTGTGTATAGTGCACAAATAAGAACAGCAGAGAATGGTGCTGAAGTAGAAGATGATTTTTTTTTGTCTATTGCAAGGCTTGTCTGATATTTTTTATTATCTCTGACAACTCTTTTAAGGGGAAAAATGCTGGATCCTAGAAAACAATTCACATTTTTCTCAATGATGTTCATGGAAATACACATGGGCAGCACGATGGCTCAGTGGTTAACACTGGTGGCTTGCAGCACTGGGGTCCTGGGTTTGAATCCGACCAACGACAACATCTGCATGGAGTTTGTGTGGGTTTCCTCCGGGTTCTCTGGTTTCCTCCCACACTCCAAAGACATACTGATAGGGACCTTAGATTGTGAGCCCCACTGGGGACAGTTGGATGCTAATGTCTGTAAAGCGCTGTGGAATATAGCAGCGCTACATAAGTGCATAAAATAAATAAATATGATGTTGAGATGGGCAAGGCTTGTAGTGGTGTTGACATTTAAAGGTGAGGTATTTCTTAAATTTTCCAATGAGACAATATATGGTATAAGCAGAAACTCTGAAAAAGTATTTGACACTAGTGATGAGCGGCAGGGGCAATATTGAAATTTGCCATATTTCGCAAATATTTTGTAGAATATTCGTCATATATTCATGAATTCGCGAATTTGAGATTATATTCTTGATTGCGAAAATCGGCAATGTATTATTTGCGTAATGCGCGCAAAATACCAGCGTGGGGTAGGCAACTTTTCTATTGGTTGCTAGGGATGTTGCTAAGCTGTGACAAAGCCTTCTCATTGGCCCACAAGCTAGAAGAAGGGAAGGATGATCACCTGATATGCACTGTGTTAAAAAACAAACAAAAAATAATAATATTCGTCATTACGAATATATAGCACTATATTCTAAATATTCGTGCCGATACTCACGAAAAAAAATGTGCTTTTCGAATATTCGTGCTCAACACAATTTGACACCTAGACAACAGTGGATGACAGTTGCTAAGCATTAATTCAGTGCAAGACCTTTGAGAATGGATGGGCAATAAAGAGGAAAATCCTTTAGTGATTTCCTGAGGAGATAAGTTAGGTTAGGCTATAATCAGGACAGTATATATATATATATAGCACAGTGTGTATTAATGAAATGAGCAGCATCTTCTGATACCACATCTTAAGGTCAAAAACAACACCGATTCTCTATGGAACACTTTTCTTCAGGTGTGGTAACATACTCAAATTTTCAACTGGACACGTTGGAAAAAGTGATTATGGAGTGTTAGATAAAATTGTGCAGTCTAATTGCCATCCAATCTGGAGAAAAATTCTAGTGAAAGATTTCTCTTGCAAGCTTAGGCTAACTTCACACTTATTTCAGAGGCAGAGTTAAACAGTGCATCCTGCATGGTAGACCAAAAACGCAGGTGCACATAGTCATAGTCAAAAGGAAAGTCAGACAGGCTTAGCAGCATTCTTTAACTGTGTGATCGACTGTATATACAAATGAATACCTCATCTAATATACAATCAGAGGTTCTTAGCAGATATATTTAAAAAAATATCTGTGCCTGTAACGGACCGTTTCAGCAGACAAGGGGTTAAAATCCGTTTAGGCGATAAGCCCCTTTCTGAGAGACAGGCACAGCTACTGCAGAACACCAAAGTCCCGAACTGGATACAAAGTAGCACTCCAAACTGGAACCTCACGAATAGCTGCTAGCAGACGAACAGGAAAAGCATACAATCCTGGCAATCGGTCTTCTAACAGCATACAGTGAATCCCCCCAATAACGAGACAAGGCTCCGTGTTGAGGGTCAAACAGTGGTCTGACTGTACTTCACGTACAGCCTCTTTTATTCATAAACCACAAACATAGTACTGCCCACAGGGGTTTGAAATACAACCAATCAGTAATTAACAACACATACAATGTAACTACAGCAACCAATCGTTCACGCCCCCAGAGGACCAGAATGAAGACTGTGACATAGGACAACATATCCCCACAATGCATCATGGTCTCCTCCCCTCTGTCTGGAGACAACCTGAGGAGCAATCCAATTATCTCTCAGAACAAAGGGAGATCGCCAATACACATGTAGATACAACAGGACAGACATCACCATTTAAACACACAATGGGACAATGGCACAATAGAAACACACCCAGCATTTTCCTCCCAAGCTGACAAGTTACAATTATTATAGATTGTTACAACTTTGTGAGTTTACATTGGCCATACATATAACTTACATTAATTCAAACAGTATAACGTGGGGACAAACCTATCCAAAATTCACTTGAATCGGTTCAGGGGTTTAAAAGTTAGTATATGGCCCATAATCCTTGGGCAAGAGGCCAGCAGCCAGTTCTCTCCAAAACCCAGTGGCGAGGTTGGTTTCGCCACAGTGCCCATCCATCAACAGCAAGGTGACCTCTATATGGACGGGGACCCAACTCTAAACCTATTTCTATGCAGTTAGTGGGCATCTACGCTTATGTTTTTCCTCTATCATGCCAGATTCTGTCTCTGTTGCTTAACTTTTTTTGCAGCATATATCTCAGATGGTGTGGTGGCCTCCATGTTGAGTGATGTAATTAACTCATCCTTTTAAGCCTTTTTTTGAAATTAGGTGATATGTTTAGTTGACAATGTGCCTCTTGTTCATAGAGGTTTGCTGGCACGGAGCAATGCAACAGGTCGCTGCCTGCTCACCCTGAGAGGTAAAAATAATAGCAGTCAGGGTTTTTATGGGTTCAGCTATCCTTGAAAGTAGATGAACAGCATGGAAATAGGTTTCCAGTTAGGTACCCATCTGCTGGTGGATGGCTCAGATACTTTTTCATCAAAAAATATATTTGCTAAGAAGATCATGCAAAGTTAGTTGAAAAAATGCTGCTATGCCTGTCTGACATTCCCTTTAACATCACACTTATGACAAAGCTCTGAATCTGGCATAGCCTGCTAGTGCCATGTGCCTGCCGGAGCCCATTGATTATAATCCGGCAGGGATCCAACCCCTCTCCAGCATAAATTTCAAGATTAAAAAAAACATTTGGTTATGCTGGATGCAGTGAACACCGGTAGGCTGTGCTGTGCCAGAATAGACTGCCGGATAGCTTTGCCGCAAGTGTGAAGTGGCATCAGTTTAGAAACATGAGCTTAAACAGCATCAACATTGGGGTAATAAACATAAAAATAGCTCCAGTTAATATAGTAAAAAGATTGTACGGATACATTTTTTTTGAAAGAATCGATTTGCTCATCTCTAGTACCAATAAAAATGTCAATTCATCCTACAGAAAAAAATAAAAAACAAGCTCCCACACAGCTCTGTTGACTGAAAAATAAAAAATAAATGGCCTTTTAGAATATGGAAAAACTATTTGTTTCATGAATTCATGAAGGTATTAACAGTTATTAGCCTTTCAGGACTTTTGGTATGAAAATTCTACATGTGATAAATCCTTAAATGATCTACATGGATTCCTACCTTATTATTATATGTACATGCAGTGAACTGAAACTTACACAATGTAGCGAAGCTTGAATTTCTGTTCAACACAAGACTATGTGGTTCGTGCTTTTACATAAACCTACAGGATTTTAGTTTACTCAGAGTTCAGATCACAATCTACAAACAATGCCGCTCTATACTGTCAAAGGACGCATTCAGATCCGCTATATCTGCACATTTAGTGTATTTGTGATAAAATAATTCTGTGACTATTCATCTATAAGGAAATGCAAAAGAAATGAATGTGGAAGAAACAGAACAGACAGGGAAAAGAGAAGATTAACAGGAATAATACACAATACACAAAAAATGCTGGAGGGAGAGGAAAAGAGGGTGAGAGAGGGGGGGGGGGGAGGCAGCGACTGGAAAATAAATAGGATGAGTTATACTGAGGAGAGGGAGAGAAGGGTTGAGTGACAGGAACATCGCATCACTGAGGACCTGGGTCTCTATTTAAAGGCAGAGATCCTGTGCTGACTCTTCAAGACAGCTCCCAGCTCTTCAGCAGAGGATCCGAGTGACTACACAGGTACAGCATCCACTACCACATATACTCCAATGGCACTGCTCTAATCTATTATCTGTCTTATCTTTTAAGACTTGCTTACTTCTAGGATTAGATGTATATTGAGATACATAAAAGTTGACCTTAGCTAAATCATACTATGTGGATAGGAAATGGCTAGTTCTTCTAGGATGTGTTCTATAGACTACAGCATAACTCTACTAGATCTTTAGATTAATGATTTCCTGATCTCTGTGGGATTAATGTGCTTTTCAATGAAGGATGTTTTTATCATTTACAAAGCTGTAAGACCAAGAAAAGTCCAGCAGCAGGTTTATCATGTGTTTTGCAGTAAATAGCATTAGCAATGGGATGGATTTTAGGATGCCTTATGAAGCCCACTCTTAGAACCTGGGTACCAGCTGTAAACTAAACCCTGCAGAAATCAAGCCTATGTTTCGGGGTAGAGCAGTGGACCATATAGAAGTATAGGAAATGTAAAGACTGTCCCTATTTCATATATATGACTGACTGATAAAAACTTATTGATGTCAATGTCTTCAACACTGTAGAAAGTAGAATTATAAAGGCAAGATGATGATGATGGTGAAGATGATGGCATATTGTCTATTAAGGCATCAATCTGTAACATGTAGTTAGAGCGAAACGTCCCCATGCAGGTTGCGTTGAATGTCAGATTTTTAATGGGAATGACATTAACATTAGACCAAGCTTTTAACTCTTTCATATCTACATTATTCTGCAAAGGTTATTCATAAATACTTTTGAAAAGGAAAGTAAAATTTAACTAACTAACTAAACAGCTCACTCAATGTCATTTTGGGAAATGAAGTATAAGCAGATCGGTAGGATGGAACTAGGAACAAGTAATGGTTGTAGTTGTATCTGTATTATATAATTTCCCCTACCAGCGCAGTCATCTTTAGTATGAGCAGTTGTATTACATAATAATTAGCATTTAATGAGATTGTCTAGGTGGGCAAGACCCACGACAGAGAAGGAAAGATTCCTTAGAGGGTTACGCAATGTGTCCCTGGTGTCAGGCGGCAGCAGGTGACCCTTTGTAAAATGCCATCCTAATAACTAGGAAACTGCAGAGCTCTGGAATTGTGTTTAATAATTAACCAGTACAGCGACATTAATGACAAGGCTAATGAATGCACGCCATAATGAGAAAAGGTCTCTTTTTAGCTTTATTAAAACCATAGTAATTGCCACGGAGGGAAATACTCTACATGGCACTTATTGATGCTATCATGGGCATGCAATTTAAGTGAACTAACTTTGCAATTTTATGTTATGACAATGATTATTAGGTGTTATTTGTTGTTATTTCTACAGCATTGTACACTGCACGGACTCGGACACATGTACACACTATTCCAATATACTAGTGGTAATGAATATAGGAAGTTTAAAGCAACACTCCAGTTCAAGAAAAAAAAATCCCATTAACTACTGGGGAACAAACAGAACAGCTACCTGGTGATATCCTTTTCATCTTTTTAGTTGCAGATTCATTAAAGGGGTTATCCAACCTCCATAATGACCCCCCAATGCACGGGTACCTCATATTGACTATACTTAACCCACTCGGCACCCAAGTTGCTCCTGTTCCCTGCACAGCCGGCATGGGGGGGGCAGCCAATAGCAGGCTGTGATGGGGAAGAGCCTCCCTAGCCCCCTGATGCTAGGTAGGCTCGTCCCAGTCATGGCCTGCTATTGGCTGCCCATCCCCATTGCCAGATGTTTTGATCCGCACAACGGGGAGATACAGCGGCGGGCGTGCAGGAATCGGGAGTGATGGCGACACGGGTGCTGGGGAGCAGGGTAAGTATAATCTATATGGAGGTGCCCAGGCATTGGGGGGGTCATTATAGGAGTTGGATAACCCCTTTAATTCTCGGTCTCCTCTTGGTCATCCAAGATGGCCACACTGCTTCTCAGACTACCTGGTGCACACTTCCTGCTTGTCCAGTCCTGCATTTGGATTGGTTAGCACTGTTCACATGAGTAGTACTGGGCAGTAGGAAGTATCTTAGGCTACCAAAGACATGGTATGCATCATGCAGTTTGAGAAGCAGTGCGGCCATCTTGGATGGCAGAAGTGGAGCCTGGGAATTGGTGGATCTGTGGCTAAAAAGGTGAAAAGAAGGTTTTTTTTTTCCACCAGTTACTGTGAGGGGATCTTTCAGTGGAGGCTGAATGATAACTACTACTACCTATTTCAATTATATAGTAGATGTCAAATAAATTAGGAGAAAGTTTAAAATAAATGCAAAAACCCTCATTGTGCCAATTTGCACCACTAGATTTGAGGCCTATTAGTAAATCTGGGCCCTTCTGTCTAGCAAGTCATAAATTAAACAAAATTGTGGTGCATTTTCAGGCCCAGTGACATTGAATTATCTCTGTCCCATTGTTAGGCCTCATGCACACGACCATCTGCAAAACGAAGATCCACAAAACATGGATCCTGAATGAGTGTATTTTTTTTTAAACTCCTGTAGAAATGTCCCATCCTTGTCCGCAAATCTACCAAGAATAGGACATGTTCTATGTTTTTTACACGGCTGTGCAACGGACATATGGATGTGTAGACGGAGTGCTATGCGCATCTTTTGTGGCCCCATTGAAATGAATGGGTCATCATCCAATCCGCCAAAAAATGCAGATCGGATGCGGACCGAAAGTAAAGTCGTGTACATGAGGCCTTATTCTGTATAGAAATCAATGTGATTATCACTGAATATCATCATTAATCAATCCTGACTGTGTAAGTATATAACATAGGGCACACTGCAAAATATTGGACTCCCCGCTCTCTTCATTGAGTTCTGAAGTGATCTACACCGGTAATTTAGCATGCTTAAAAAAACATACCTCTTGTCTCTGAAGGACCTTTCATCCTGGTTCAAAACATTGCACCTGATGGAAGTTTCTGGGATAGCACCCTGGGGCTCCTGGTTGCTTTTGACTTCAGATGAAACGCAATGTTGGCAGCTGGGGATTCCCTTCAAAGCAAAGATCAGCTTGTAAGGAGTCCAAGAAAGATAGCAAATTACTTGTGCATTACAGTAATTTATATGTTCATCACATATTTATACTGCTTCAAGGATTGGGTTTGCCAGCACTAATTTAGCACACACTGATGAGATAGTGACAGAATGAAATGGAAAGAATTAATTAGGTGTCCCTCCTTCTTTATGTTGTATTTGCCATCCGGGAAATGACGTGGTGTTTCTTTCCCCTCTATGCACTTTCCATGACCCATGACTAATGGAGCAGTTGATGTGGAGAGTAAGCCGGCCATACACAGATAACTGTCGGCCAAAAGTTTGGCCATTATATGCAGCTGTCATGCCGTGTACACATGCATGCTCATCTTGGTTGAGCATGCATGTTTTGTGAATGGGAGAGGGGAGAAACTGCTACAAGACATCTCTGGTGGGCAGCTTATTTCCCTGAGAACATGCACTGGTAAATGTTAAATCAGTGCATGCACAGTTTACATCTCAAACAGCTTTCCTCGATGCTGAGATCCAAACTGCACAGGAGCTGATTCAGTATTTACCAGCACATGGGCAGAATTACAGGAGCAGGCAAAAAGACAGTGAGGATGTCTGGCCCTGTCACTCAAAAGGAGGGAGAGTGGCTAAAGGAGAAAGACAGATGTGCTCCGAGGATTAGGCCTGCCTCTCAGTGCCCTGAGCCCCTCATTAGCTTATGCAATTAAGTGCAGATTTCTCTACAACAGGGCCATCGATTTCAAATAACACAGGATCGATAAACTCAGCATGATCAACCCTAAAAGGCAGTATGTCTGGTTTAGTATGGCTGGTCATGCTGACAGATGCTCTTTAACCACTCTGTGTATTAATATGTAATGAAGTGCATGTAGACACTGCGTATTATGGTGGACATTTTGTCATCACTGCTTTGTAAAATGTATAAATTTGGAAATTTTGTGGAAAATGCTAGCATGGATAAATGTACATGTTAGCCTGATAAAAACTGTTATTTGCTGCTATTATGGGGAATTTTTTGAACCTTCTTTCTTAGATATCCTAACATCTAAGGCCTCTTTCACCTCTTCATTGAAGGCTCTGATAGGGGTCTCCATCACAGACTGGACCGAATAGAACAGCATACTGCACTATTTTGTCCAATAAAATTACCAACACCATGATGGAAACCCCACAGATCCCGTTATATTCAATGAGATCCGGAAGAAGAAATTGATGTATTTTTTGCTTTTATTCCATTTTCTGTTTCTGTGATGGAACCGAACAGAATACCCATCGAAGAAGTGACTGAAGCCTCAGTTCCAAAAACACAATGCAGACTGAAAACTAAGCTAGTAAGAAAAGTAGCATTTTGCCAAGACCTAGCAATGTTATAGTGATAGTGATTCCTCTTATTCAGTCTTCTTATTGAAAAAACATCTCTACATTCGATTTCTCAGTTACAGTAACCCAAGACCATTCTCTTTGATAAGATGAGGAATTCTGCCCTTGGCCTGGCAATACTTTTCTTCATGGCAGTGAGGACATGTCGAGGCAACTGTGCAGAAACGCGGGACGCTCAGAGCTCTGGTGAACAGTTCAAGGTAGGATCACTTATTTCTCAAGCCAAATAATCTATCACCCAATGATCAGCTCTTAACAAGGGAGAACCCAGAAATTTGAAGAGGTTTCCACTTTCTGTTAATCTATTTGTTTGTAAGATGCTTATATCACACTTATGTACTAATATGGCCGTTGTTGAGATTCTGCACCACCAAGTTATTTGTGCTCTCCACACAGAGGTCCTGTCCATAAAATGGCTCCTGATGGAGGGTCATGTGACCATGTGGTGCTACATTTGCACTGTTGGGAGTTTAGTACAGGTGCAGTGTTTTTGAATGGAGAAGGCTTCACATGGAGGGGATTTGCCTGGTCACATGACCCTCCATCAGCAGCCATTTTATGGACAAAACCTTTATGTGGACAGCAGAAAATACCTTGTAAATAATGGGGCATACCTTATGAAATATAGAAAACAGAGCCAAATTTCAACAAAGACTCTGTTAGTAAGTGCCATATAATCCCTCACAAACACATTGGTCAACAATAACCAGAAAGTGGCCAACCCCTTTAAAGCTCTATACCCTATCTTGACATCTTTGTTTTAGTAACTCATTGCATTTGCAGCAACTTGCAAAGCTGTGAGCTGAGAGGAGGATGGGAGTGGTAGTTGTGGCATTGATAGGAGTGGTGGTGTTTCATGGTGGCTGTCCTAACCCCAATGCTCCCAAGGAATGTGCAATGAGTGGAGGGCATACCCTTTCTTCCCTCAGGGCAAGCCCTGGACCTTTTGGGAACTCGTGCGTGGTGTTAGTTGGGGTGCATGATGTCAGGTAGATGGGTGCACGCAGGAGGGCAGATATAGGGTCTGGAAAATGGATGGTGGAGACAATGACCAAGCCCATTTAATTGAAACAAATAAAGGTGTCTAAGGTAGTTTTTACAGATCACACTTGTAAAATAGGTTCAGTGTAGCAGCTATCTCCGACTGTCTCTCTCTCTCTCTCTCACTTAAATCCAAGCAAGTCTCCAAAATGATCTTAGGCATGTAAGGCTCTCATCCTAAACGTAATGCAGATCCTACAGCGGAGTGCAGATCTTCTACAGGCGGCCAGTCCATTCTAAAAATGTAGCAGGCCAGGTACCAAAGCAGTATACCTTTTCCTCAGGCAGTAAGTTATTTTGCCATACTGTAGATGGGCAGTACCTTACTAACAGTTTTGTCACTCTCCTTATGGTCCTAAATAGTCCTTAATTATTCCTTGCTTATGTCCTCTCAGAGTTTTAGGTAATTCTTAGTAACTTCCAGGGATGGAGTAGGCCTCCCACTATACAGAGAAGGCAGCTTCATTTCATCTTGGCTACTAACTACAGACTACACTAGACAGTGTCGGACTCAGAGGGTGTAGGGCCAGCCTCCTTCTGCTGAGTAGGGCAGAATAACTCTGTTCTCATATTCAGCTATTAGAAGCGCATAAAGGGTGCAAAAAGTATACACTGACAACAGATGGTAAACATTAAATGATCCATACAAATTAACCCCGTTTTAGCATCTACTGGGTTTTAGATCTACTGGGTCACTGTGCTATTTAACAAAAGCCGTAACCAGCATCTTGCTAGATCTTCTGTGACCTGTAAGGCAAAGACCATGCTTATACACAAGACATAGATACATTCTGGCCCCTTTCTTCTTTTATTCTTGTTCCTGAAAGAAGTTAATTTAAAGAGTCACTGTACCTTTGCACAATTTAATTTAATTTAATAGAGAATGGAGTAAATAGCACATTTCTAAATCACTTCATTTAAAAACTATGCCATCATCTACCTGAAAAAAAAAGATGTAAAGTCATGGCTACTCCACATGGCCCTCCCGACAATCTCCTGGCTGATCTGTCAGTGTAATAGGGCCTTAAGTCTGATCTCTCCCTCATTATCAGCTTTCTGAGCTCTCTAGAAGAAAACAAACATAGTGGGAATTAAGGCAAGTGAGGTCACTGCAGTACAGTGCACAGAAAGGAGACACCTGCTTCTGAGCGAAATGCATCTAGCTGTGTAGCTGAACCAGGGAATAAAATGTTTAAAAGAGACTTTAGGGAAGCCCAAACATAATTGTTCCTTCAAAGTTATGATTGTACAAAGAAGCCATTATGCAAACTTTTCTGAAAAGTTACACTTTAAGTCACATGCAGGTGAGATCTGGGCAGATGGTATCTGTGGTAGGATGAGATAGGGCAATGTTTTCTCACAATGGCAATGTTCATAACTGGTACAAAAATGGTCTATGAGTAGTAAAGAATTAGTCCATGGAAAGTGCAAAACTGGAACTGCAGGATTTATTCAGAGGGTGTTAAATACATTAAAGTCACTCACTGTGGGCACAATGGGGCACATTTATTAAGACCAGCGTTTTAGATGCTACTTTTATTAAAGCCCTAAGCTGGCGGTGGTTCCGCCGAAGTTACGAAGAGGCGCAGGCCTCTTCATGACTTTGTCGGATCCTGCGCCAATTCTAAATGTAAGACAGCTTCTGAGCTTCCTGCAGATCTTTGGTGCTTTCAAAACATCGGAGTGATCTATGTCAGGTCTTCAGAGCAGCGGTACAGCATGGCTCCACTGACTTTCATGGCAAGGAGCTCAACATCCAGCTGCAGTTCAGGTGTACATGGCGCAGTGTCTCTGGTAGCATTACTTTTTGGGTTATCTCTTGGTGAAGTTGACTCTGGTATAGCAGGTGGTATTTCTGGGCTTCTGTTGCTTTCTTTGGCTCGGATGAGCTTGGTTCAGCATCTAGCTGAGAGGATTCTACAGAGAATGCTGTAGGCAGTAACACATTGATGGTTGCTTCCTCCATGACTGCAGTGGTTGCGGTCAAATGGCGCAGAATATCATGTCAGAAATGTGCATTTCCATCTCAGACTTGTTCTGCGGAGGCTTCCTGATGAATCTTTTATAGGCAACCTCAGGCTGAGCAACTGCAATTAGCTTCACAGTCAAAGGCAGGCAGGTAACTGGGGGGACTTGCTCCTCTTGGTCTTGTGGGACCTCAGGGGTCCTTCCCAGCAAGAAACACCAGAGAGTTTTGGTGGCATCAATGTTGGTTCAGCTGAGGTAGGGAAGACTGGCGGTGCAGGATATCTGATGCCCACAGTACACGGGCCCTGCAGATTTTCCACTTAGGTAACAGTTGTTTTACAAAGGGCATAATTTTGGCACTTGCTTCTTAGTTCCTCATGTAGAAACATAGAAACATAGAATGTGTCGGCAGATAAGAACCATTTGGCCCATCTAGTCTGCCCAATATACTAAATACTATGGATAGCCCCTGGCCCTATCTTATATGAAGGATGGCCTTATGCCTATCCCATGCATGCTTAAACTCCTCCACTGTATTTGCAGCTGCCACTTCTGCAGGAAGGCTATTCCATGCATCCACTACTCTCTCAGTAAAGTAATACTTCCTGATATTACTTTTAAACCTTTGCCCCTCTAATTTAAAACTATGTCCTCTTGTAGCAGTTTTTCTTCTTTTAAATATTCTTTCCTCTTTTACCTTGTTGATTCCCTTTATGTATTTAAAAGTTTCTATCATATCCCCTCTGTCTCGTCTTTCTTCCAAGCTATACATGTTAAGGTCCTTTAATCTTTCCTGGTAAGTTTTATCCTGCAATCCATGTACTAGTTTAGTAGCTCTTCTCTGAACTCTCTCCAAAGTATCAATATCCTTCTGGAGATATGGTCTCCAGTACTGAGCACAATACTCCAAATGAGGTCTCACTAGTGCTCTGTAGAGCTGCATGAGCACCTCC
The DNA here is from genome assembly GCF_905171765.1 of Bufo bufo. NCBI lineage: Eukaryota > Metazoa > Chordata > Amphibia > Anura > Bufonidae > Bufo > Bufo bufo. The sequence goes on along the minus strand of NC_053391.1, from coordinate 570,527,555 downwards.
CTCTTTCTACTGGTAATTCCTCTTGCTATACACCCAAGCATTAGGGTAGCATTTCCTGCTGCTCTATGACATTGTCTGCCTACCTTTAAGTCTTCTGAAATAATGATCCCTAAATCCCTTTCCTCAGATACTGAGGTTAGGACTGTATCACTGATTTTATATTCTGCTCTTGGGTTTTTACGTTCCAGGTGCATTATCTTGCACTTATCAACATTAAATTTTAGTTGCCAGATTTTTGACCATTCCTCTAGTTTTCCTAAGTCCTTTTCCATTTGGTGTATCCCTCCAGGAACATCAACCCTGTTACAAATCTTTGTGTCATCAGCAAAAAGACACACCTTACCATTGAGGCCTTCTGCAATTTCGCTGATAAAGATATTAAACAATATGGGTCCCAGAACAGATCCCTGAGGTACCCCACTGGTAACAAGACCTTGGTCTGAATATACTCCATTGACTACAACCCTCTGTTGCCTGTCCCTCAGCCACTGCCTAGTTTTACTTTCTCGGGTATCAGGTCTGGTGATAGTTTGGTTGCCGTCACTCCAACTTGATTGCACTCAGTTGCTGTGGCAGCAGCACCAGCTTTTGGGGGAGATGGCTAGTTGCTATCAGTCTCCAGGCTACTAGGGGCTTCATTAAGGCAACAGGGCCCTGCATTGTCTCAGAAATAAAATGGACTGGGTCAAGATAGCGAGTGGAACCTTGGCATGGGTTCTTCCAGCACAGCTTTAGGCACATTGCCCCAGAGACCCATACCAATACATATCATGCTGGCAGAATAACATGCAGCACAAGTTTTCACCCATGTCCTCTCTTGATTACATAGTCCAAAACAAGCAATTATATACTTTTGTTGTACATTTCTATGGGCACTGGCCGTAATAATGGGGTGCAGGTCCGTTTAAGAAGTATGACTTGCGGCACTACAGAGACAGTTATAGGGCTCAATGATGGCAGTTATAGTCCTAAAAAAACTATGCTAAACGAGTTATTAACCCCAGAGGTACTCACAATTGCTGGACTGGAACCTTTTCTTCTCTTTTAGTCACAGTGCCAGAGCGGTACTGCGTTGTGATTACGGATGTATCTTTTTCAAGATGGTGGTGCCTGTTTATTGACGGGATCTTAGCTGACCCCTTTTGCTCTTGGCTTTCTGGGTGGCAAATCAGGCCATCGTGAACCGGTCTTCAAATATCAGCTTTTTGATCTGGTGAATCTTCTTATTTGTAACAGGGTTTGGCTGATGGTGCTATTTCCCCAAGTGCAGGGGCGGATTGGTCATAGACCATACAGGGAAATTTCCCAGTGGGCTGATACCCAAGGGGCCACCCGAGTCCTCCCCATGGCCACTAGCCAGGTAAATAATGAGCTCTCAGTGGTAATTAACACTGTGAGAATCAGGTGCTTATGTACCTGGCTGGTGAGCACACATGCCCTCCTGAATTCATCTGCTGGGCCTATATCTCACCCCCAGCTCCATATCTTAAAGAGGACCTTTCATGGTTTTCTATTAATTGCGATAAATACCTTTACTGGCGTCGCACCCAGGGAGAAGGTGATTTTTTTTTTCTCCCTGGCTGTGATGCTTTCCGCTGTGATTGGATCGCGGCACAGCCAGGGAGAAGGAGACGCCCATTGAGAATCCCTGGTGTATTAGCATACTGAGCGCGAAACCTACGGAGGGCACAGCGGGGCGCAGAAGTGATATTTTAAAAAATCAGGCAGGGTGGCAGCATTAGCCAATCATAATTAATACAAAACCATGAAAGGTCCTCTTTAATCAGAGAGAACTGGAGGAAGAGGGCAGACAATGGCAGCTATTGACTAGCTTTTGGGGCAATATATTTTGCTGCTCTGTTGTATATGGTTCTGCTGGGACAGAATTTTGCTCTATGGAATTGCTGACACCGCCCACTTGTGTTGCCCCACCTTCTGTCAATTTGGCCACTTTTAGTTTTTTTCTAGGGCCATTTTAAGTTCCCAGTCCATCCCTGCCCAAGAGTGATGCACACAGCCGCCTCAGTCTTGCAGCGAGATTGGTAGGGGAGATGGTAAGTGTGGTGGCTGCAGCAATGATGGTGGTTGGAGTACTCATGGTGGGTCTGGTCCTCCCCTATGCTCCGTGGGCCAGTTCAGGGAAGAAGGGGCGCCTCTTGGTTCCCTCAGGGCACACTCTAGGCTAGGGATCGCCTGCCTGGTATTGGTGGGTGTAGGGGTTCAAGGTAGGGTTCCCTGAAGGAGAGGCAGACGATGATACAATAGTGCAGTGGTGCAAGTATTGGCTCCAGATTCATGTGGGCCCTTAGGCGATAAGGTCTCAATGGGCCCCCTTACACACTGAAAACTCTCTGAGTACAGATAATATAGTAGATGTCCCCTGCAGTCTTATGTAACAGCACAGATAACACAGTGATGGCTATCTGAGTACAGAAAATGTAGTAGTGTTACCTGCAGTCCAATGTAAAACCACAGATACCACTAGTGCTAATAGTGTGTTAATGTTACCTGGAGTCCTATGTAAAACCACAGATAACATTAGTGCTAATAATGTGGTAGTGTTACATGCAGTCCTTTGTAAAACCACAGATAACAATAGTCCTGATAATGTGGTAGGGTTACCTGCAGTCCTATGTAAAACCACAGATAACACTAGTGCTGATAATATGGTACTGTTAGCTACGTCCTTAGAGTGCCTTCCTGTGCCTCTCCCACGGACTCCTTACTGGCGGAGCTGCCTCCTCTTCCATCTTCTTCTTCTTCTTCTTCTTGCCCCACACAGAACGTCCTGATGCAGCTGCGTCAAGACATAGGAATACTGTGGGCATGGTGATGGTGACACACACACACAAGGAGAGACATACACACACACAGGGACAGACATACACAGGGACAGACATACACACACACAGGGACACACATACACAGGGACAGACACACACATACACAGGGACAGAGATACACACACACAAAGGGACAGACACACACAGGGACATACACACACACAGGGACACAAATACACACAGGGACACACATACACAGGGACAGACACACAGATACACAGGGACAGACACACAGATACACAGGGACAGACACACACACACACACAGGGACAGACACACACACACATGGACAGACACACACACACATGGACAAACAAACAGGGACAGACAAACACTCTTGGATGGTCAAATACACATAGGGACAGATACAACTCAGGGACACACATACACACAGGGACGGATACACACAACGGGACACACACACACAGGAACAGACACATACATATGGACAGACACTTATACGATGGTGAGATCGTCAACCAACTTCTATCTAATGTTTGTGGCCTCCTTTAGGGGACATTAAAAGGGTATTCCACCTTTAGTTATGCTCCAACCATTACCTTCTAATATGATTCCCACTGATTCCCAGTACTGAGGGGACAGGGACTGGGGTTTAAAAGGGAATTATCAACATGTACCAGAAGGTGGTCTAAACTGTAACCCATTAGGCACTGACTAGACTGTGGTATGGAGTCTATGCAATGCCTCTTAAACACACACACACACAGGGACAGACACACACACACAGGGACAGACACACACATGGACAGACACACACACACGCAGGCTCGGACTGGCCCACAGGGGTACAGGGAAATCCCCCGGTGGGCCCCTGAGCAAGGTGGGCCCCTGGTCTCCCACCCCCTGCACAAGTGGCTCATAACACATTAGATTTAGTACACTACATACATATATTCAATGTACAGCACCTCAAGCAGCTTATGTTCATATAAAAAACTTGTTAGATTATTTATTATATTTGAATGTATCTGTACGGTGGGCCCCCAAAATAAATTTTACTGGTGGTCCCTAGGTACCCCAGTCCGACACTGCACACACACAGGGACAGACACACACAGCTAGGCCTCACCACACTTCAGCCTGGCTGCTCTCCATACAGGAGCACAGCTCTCTGCTCCTCTGGCTCCTCCCCCTCTGGTCACAATGGCGGATGACATCAGGAAGGTCCTTTAGCCCGGTAGAAAACTCCATCTACCCTGTTCTGAGTCCTGGGGCCACCCATCCCAGCAGTGCACTCCCCAAAAATTGTCTGCATTGCTTGGGTAAGCTGCCCTAGAATTCAGAACAGGCAGTTTAATGAAGACCAGGACACAGCTGCAGGAGTGAGCAGGCACAGTCGGCCCCTCCAGGAGCAGTGGGCTCCAGCACTTACCGGGTGTTCCGGGTGCTGATGCCGTCCTTGCATGCAATGATGAGGCCTGCTTTGCCATTCCTTTATTATTCCTGCTAGAATTTATGAATGAATTACTAGAAGTTTACAGTGAAGGTCCAGATGGGTGTTACAAGTTGTGCAGGTGTCCCTATACAGTCTGACTATATCTAATCAGTTCTGCCAGTGTCAGACTGTGCAGGGATATGCCCCAACTGGTAACTCCCATTTGAACCTTTATTGTAAACTGCTGGTAAGTCATTCATAACTTCTAGCAGGAATAATAAAGGAATGGCATAACATAGATTCATAAGAATAAATGCTCCAGAATTGTTATTAAATGCATATAGTTGCTAAAACAGATATGTAACAAAAAATAACTATAAACGCTGAGCACTCACCACCTGGACCCCACGGAGAAATAGATGAACCTGAGTAGTAATAACACCTGAGTATTTTAATATTAGGAAATGCAGATATTGCGACATAAGAATAATAATAATAAAACAATAAAATATAGTAAATACACAAACGATTACAATAACTATGGTACAATATAAAATCTAAAATAGTGACTGAGGTAGTTATGTAGCAGTAATAAATATTGACAGCGTGGATGGAATCACTGTTCCGATATGCAGCAGTATGTGTCTTCTAATATAATTAGGATATTCAACACTGAAACATCGATATTGGATAATAGTAATAATCGTAACTTATATCGCGTGTAATGTTCCCAACTCGATTGTTTGTTATTGATGTGCTGGCAGTGAAAAATTCTGCATAAAATCGCTGATTGATATATTGTGATTAGAATTCCCAGTAGAAGGTGATAATGGCGATCATAACTGGTATCGCATATACTGTTCCCAGCTCGATTATATATTATCGATATGTTGGCAATAGAAAATTTGACATAAATTCGCTGACTGATATATTATGATTGCACTTCCCAGTATAGAGTAATTGTATTGCCGTACGACTTGCGCACACAGTGGCATCCCACGTGGCTTACAATGTCGGATACAGCGGTACCTGGTTACAAGTTGTCAGCTGGAACGACTCGGACGATTCGACGGTAACTAGTCTATACGGTCTCCAGTTGCCTTCCGGGCTGTCTCCAACCGTGGGGATTATTCAAGTGGTATCTCCCAATTGTCAGGACCGAATATTTAAACCGCGGCGTTCCTTATATGCCAGGTAAAAATCGAGCTTCTATGGTAGTGGATAAGTAGATAAATAATTGTCCATCAGCTGATGTGCGGGTCTCTGAACAACCAGATGCGTTTTGGGGTCTTTTCCTGGCCCCTTCCACAGATATGTCAGGAGAGGTGACAGGTCATCTTTAACTTGTGACGGATAGTACAATGCATGCAACTGTAATGTATCAGGCTGGCTAACCTTAACATTGCTTGCATAGATTTTATTTCCACACTAATCTACCATGTAATGTATCAGGTAATGTTTTTAGCCAGTATGAACTGGTGACAAAGACCTGGATGAAAATGCTGCATCGCTTAATTGTTCTGACCCAGTTTTTGACCCAGGTTGTTTTCTTTAAAGGGAACCGGTCATCAACTTTATGCTGACCTCACTGAGGGCAGCATAAAATTGTGACAGAAATGCTGATCTCAGCGGTGTGTCACTCATGAGCTAAAAGTAAGTGGTTGGTGAGAATCAGCATCATAATCACAGCACAGGCCTTGAAAAGAGTCCTGGTTATTCATAATCTCCTGCTCTCCCGCCCATCTGCTGATGATTGGCAGTTCTCTCCTAGAGAGAAGGGGAGAAAACTAGGTAGAAGACTGTCAGTCATCAGCAGGTGGGCGGGAGAGCAGGGATTCATGAATAACCAGGACTCTTCTCAGGTGGCCGGGACTCTTTTCCAGGCCCAGTCTGCAATGATTGTGATGTCGGTTTTGGACAACCACTTACTTTTAACTTACTTTTAACTTTTAAATGACAGACCGCTGAAATCAACTCACCTGTGTCTACTTTATGCTGCCGTTAATGCAGGCTGCATAAAGTTGATGACAGGTTCCCTTTCAATCAATATTGAGCTCAAATTCATGAGTTCCTGTCTCTCCTTGCCCCCACGACTGATTGGCAGCTTTCTTCTTACACACAGTATGGGAGAGTTGTCAAGTGAACCCTGGGGACATGTGTGCCCTTCAGAAGTTAACAGTTATATCTATATGCATAACATAGCAGACAGAGTCACCATAGATTCAGAGATGGATCCCACCTTCCCCAGGTGCCTTATAGTTTAAATAGCAAAAACAAATGCACCCTGCAAACAAATAATAAAGTAAATACAATAGTGCCATACTCACTATAGAAAATGTACTAATGCTACGTTATAAATGTGAGATTCTTGGCAAATACATTATGTACGTACAAAATTATTTGTGCCTGTCCGCCAAAAACAAGGTGAGCTCTTTAGGACAGGAACCTACACTAAATACTACCTCCTCTGGTGCCATACTGACTTCCATTAAATTCAGGGAATGCAGGTTCCACATGCATGCTGAGCCCACACTATATTATACCTATTTTGGTGCCACAATTTCCCTGGTCACTGACTTCCCCACTCCCCTCACTTTGGCTGGCATGTTCTGTTGCCAGTTGACATCGAGGAGGACAGTGAGTAGGAGAAAGCAGCTGTACAGCTGTACTTACTGGTCCATGAAGAATTGGTGGGCTGTGAATGCTGCTTGCTCCTGAGATCCTGCTGCTTTGCCTTGTGCCGGGCCCAGGGGAGGTGTTGTTGCAGCAGCTGGAGAGAAGGGAAGGGGAGGTTGACGGTAGCAATGAGTTAGAGTCTGTAGCTAGCGGCAGCATCAGGAGGCCACAGAGTGGCACAATGACAGAGTGTGGAGGTGGCCGCAGTATCAGAAGACCACAGAGTGGCAAGGTGACATAGTGTGGAGGTGGCAGCAGCATGAGGAGACCACAGAGTGGCACAATGACAGAGTGTGGAGGTGGCAGCAGCATCAGGAGGCTACAGAGTGGCACGGTGACATAGTGTGGAGGTGGCAGCAGCATGAGGAGACAGCAGAGTGGCAAGGTGACATAGTGTGGAGGTGGCAGCAGCATGAGGAGACAGCAGAGTGGCAAGGTGACATCCTGTGAAGGTGGCAGCAGCATCAGGAGGCCACAGAGTGGCAAGGTGACTTAGTGTGGAGAGGGCAGCAACATCAGGAGACCACAAAGTGACCCGGTGACAGAGTGGGGCGGTGGGTGGCAATACCAGTACCTGCTGAAGATGGTGGGTGAAATAAGGAGCACTTGGCATCAGATGTGTGGCATCAGGCGGGTGGCAGCATCAGAATAGTAGCTGAGGCAGGTAACCAGAATAAACTGGTCTCTTTTGTCAAAGTGTTGGTGTAGCACCATGGATGATCTAGTCTGATGCATCAGGAATTGGTGGGTGGAAATCCTGGCTGATCCACGCCTGATTCATCTTGACAAAGGTCAGTCGCTCCACATTTTGGGCGAAGAGGCGAGTTCTTCTTGGGGTAACTATGGCCCCCACCACACTAAACACCCGCTCTGATGCCACAATACTGGCCGGGCAGGACAGCTTTTCCAGGGCAAACTCGGCCAGTTGCAGCCACAAATCCAGTTTGGCTGCCCAGTAGTCCAGCGGATCTTCAATGACGGCTGGCAGGGTGCACTCCAAGTATGCCACCACCTGCTGGTTCAGGTTCTGCTCTACGTCTAGCTGCTGGTGAGTAGTTTCTTCATTATGCGGATAAAGAAAGCTGCTCATCAGCGACTCTAGACTCAGGCTGCTGCTGATGGAGCTGGTACTGCTCCTGCCACCCCACCCCTCCCCAGCAGCCATGGCAGCGGAACGTGAGCGCAGAGGGCCCCCCCCTCCGGTCAGACCTACGAGAGGATGGACGATGGCGCAGATAGGTCGGTAGCGAGGGTCCAACAAGGTGGAGAGCCAGAAGTCATCCCTCTGCCGAATGGTGACAATTCAGCTGCCACTACCCAAGCAAGTGAGCATGCAGCGGGCCATTTGCGCAAGTGACTCGGAGAGACTCCCTGTCTCTATCTCCACTGTATACTGCCACGGTGTGTCTGGGTCCTCTGCCTCATCTTCATCATCGCCCTGTAGCTCCTCTGGCTGCTCCTGCTCCTCCTCTTCTGTCCCCTATGTATAAAAAACACCAATTTCACTACACATTGCTTGTGCTCCAATGTCCTCATCCAGTTCAACCCCCACAGGGATTATGTGGCCGTGAGATCTAGGCGCCACGTCTCCAGTCCCCTGACCAGCCATATTTACCAGCATCTGTTCCAGGACATGAAGAAGTGGAATGACATCGTTCATCCCATAGTCCTGGCGACTGACAAATAATGTGGCCTCCTCAAAGGTCCTGAGCAAAGGGTAGGGGTCACGCATGAGCTACCACTGGCTGACATCAAAGTTACACAGGGGAGTACTCCTGTCTGCTTGGATCATCAGGAAATTGTTTATGGCCTTTATGGCACATGGCTCAGCCCTCCTTGACGCAGCGCTGATACAATGTTCTTCCCGTTATCGGTCACCATGGTTCCGATTTTCAGTTGTTGCGGAGAAAGCCAGGATTCGATTTCTTGCTGAAGGGCATGGAGCAGTTCCTCCCCTGTGTGACTTAGTTCGCCCAGGCAAACGAGGTGCAGAACAGCGTGACACCAATGTGCCCTGCACATGTGGTATGCTGGAGGGGCACTGTGCATTTTCCCTGCAGTGGAGGCTGAGAAAACGGTGGAGGATGAGGAGGCAGAGGCGGACATTGACACTGGATCAATGACGTGGCAACGTTGAGGTGGAAGCAGCGTCACCTGGCCAAGTGGCTGGTGTGGCTTTGCAGGAACCACATTGACCCAGTGGGCCATAAAGGACATGTAGTGTCCCTGACCGTAGTTACAGCTCCACACGGCGCTGCCGCTCACTTTGGCAGACACCAACAGGCTCAAGGACTGGCCCACCTTCTGTTCTACATATTTGTGCAGGGCTGGTACTGCCTTTTTTGCAAAGAAATGACGGCTTGGGACTCTCCGCCTCGGCTCGGCACAAGCCATCAGTTCTCTGAAAGGAGCAGAGTCCACCACTTGGAAAGGGAGGGACTGCAGCACCAGCAACTTGGACAGCAGCACGCTCAGCTTCTGAGCCGTTGGATGCGTGCACCCATACTGCTGTCTCTTGGCAATCGCTTCGGTGACGGAATGACTGACGAGGAGGAGGAGGAGCAGGAGCAACTGGACCAGCAGATGATGGGAATAACAGACAGCTCCCTTCGGCTGAGGTGGTGGAGCCTTGACTGCCTGAAACCGGGTGCATACCACTGAGTGATGCAGGGTTGCTGCGGCAGGCTGGACCACTACATCAGAGCCACAGTTCTCCCAGGCCACCTAATAGCGACTCTGCATATGTTGACGCAGGTCGGTAGTTCCAACATTGGCACCCTGGCCACGCTTCACCCTCTGCCCACAGATTCTACAGAAGGCCACGTTCACCTCCTCCGGCGGCTTAACAAAAAACTGCCAAACCACCGAGTAGGTGATTTTACCCCCAACACAACGCACTGACTGACTGCTACCGCCGCTGCCTCCTTGAACCCTGCACCACTAATTCCCGGACAGGTAGGCTCCCACCTAGCGGGAGGTCTACCCCGGGCATGTTTGGCTACTGACCTCCCAGTGCTGCCCCTCTGCTGTCTCCCACTTACACTAGTGACTTGCTGGCTCTGTGCTGGCTCACGGGCAAGATGCCACCATCTTCTCCCGATGATGATGAAGCCCCTAATTCACCCGGCTCCCAAGTACGATCAGCTACATCATCATCATTGAGTACTGTCTGCATGTCACTGATGTCCTTCTTAACCGTCTCTGGGTCAGGAGCCTGACCGCTCGCAACACCAGCTCCCACACCACTCTTCTCATCACTACTTGCCCGCCTAGCGGAGGAAGCGGCGGATGTCTCCTCCAGATTTTGGCTGAGCAGTAGCTGCTGACTGTCCTCTAGTAGCTCTTCCTCGCTGAAAAATGGAGCCGAGCCTATGGCATATAATACTTCTAGCGGTGAGGGAACTGAAAATGACAAAGGAAGGTTCAGGACCAGTGGGGGCACATGGCCTGCTCCCGGGCCCTGCCAACTAAGCGTTGTGTCAGAGGAACCCGCCGACTCTTGGCTGGGGGTGTCTGATGTCACTTGGGATGAAGTGGATGACCGAGTCAACCATTCAAGAACCGTTGGGTTGCTGGTCAAGACACGACCGGTAGATGACACCGGGAGCTCAGGCCTCTCGCTGCGACCCCTGCTGCCAAGCCCCCTTACTCTGCTGCGACCTAGGCCTGCGCCAGAAACATTTAGGCCTCTGCCACTCCCCTGTGCAGGGCCTGGCACTTCTCTGTCTGACATACTGTTAGATCAAATAATCAAATGTTAGATCAAATATTTTTTATTTTACCACTAATACACAGAAAGCAGGGCTGTAGAATACAGTATATCATTGCTCCGCTGAACAGCAATTAGGCCATAATTATTTTCTACTTTTACACAACACAACAGGCTTTTCAACAGATAAGTGCAACACTGAACGGCAAATATATTTTTATTTCGCCACTAATACACGGCAAACAGGGCTGTCGAATATAGCACTGCACCACTGAATGGCAATTAGGCCCTAATTGTTTTCTACTTTTACACAACACAAAAGGCTTTTCAACAGATAAGTGCAACGCTGGATGCAAATATATTTTTATTTCGGCACTAATACACGGCAAACAGGGCTGTAGAATATATCACTGCACCACACAAGGGCAAATATATTTTATTTTTGCCACTAATACACAGCAAAAAGGGCTTTACAACATATAACTGCACTGCACAAGGGAAAATAAGACATACTGTAGAAATATTTCCTTGTAATAAACCCTGTTAATGGCTGTATCAAACAGCACTTGCACCCCAATAACAAGAACGGTTTGCTGGAATGACAGAGCTTCATAATGGCAATTTGGATCCCCAGTCAGTGCAGCAAGGTGTAATAGGATTGTTCCTATTACCCAGTCTGTTACCTCCCCTACTGAACCCTGTTCTACACAAATGCTGTGGAACAATTCCTCCCTATCCTTTCCCTGCACTTATAAATAATATTTTCACCACAATAAAGTCTTTCCTAGCACTGTCCCTAGTGCCTGCAGACGTCTCTCCCTGAACTAATAACACTGGTAAATGGCAGAATCTAAGATGGATGATGCTATTTATAGGGCTGTGACATCACAGGGATGGCTGCTGATTGGCTGCATGCATGGCATTATGGGTGATCCCGTCTTCCCAGAGTTCCTTTCTCCATGTCAGCCATTTTAGGAAAAAATGCAATTCGTTACCACGAAGCGCAAGGAAATTTGGCTTTGGTGCGAATCAAACTTTTCCTGAAATTCGGATTGAATTCTACTTCATCAGCTTCGATTTGCTCATCTCTAGTAAAAATCATGATCTCCTCAGGCAGCTATATTGTATGTACAGGGTGAGTCAAAAGTCGCAGGACACCTTTTTATTTCAGAAACGAAAGGGAAAATGAAATATCTGAATACCCCAGCAAGTAATGGGTGAGGTGGCCTATCTTTTATCTTATGTTCATAATGTTGTGGAAAAATTATTGTTCGCCGTATGGTCGCCATCTATCCTATAGAGATGCGCAGATTCGTTCGCATTCGCATCTGCGCAGAGACTTTCGCACGATGGTCTGGTCGTCCCGACCTGTAGCTGATTTGTGCCCGGCCTGGTATTACTGCAGGATACCAGTGTCATGGCGCCGGCTGAGGAGGGAGGGATGGGGACCGTCGAACAGGGGTTTCTTCATCCACGAGGATAAGCGTGGCAACGGAAAGGGCGCGAATATGTGTGTGAACGCGCGAACATAAGTTTGCGCGATCATTCACATCTTCGCCAGCCAATCACTTCATACCATAACCTGTCTCCTCATTGGTCATGATTGTAAGACCGCCTTCCAGCCAATCACTTCATACCATAACCTGTCTCCTCATTGGTCATGATTGTAAGACCGCCTTCCAGCCAATCACTTCATACCATAACCTGTCTCCTCATTGGTCATGATTGTAAGACCGCCTCCCATCTTCTGGTATAAATAAACCACGCCTAGCCACTGGGAGGCAGGCACATTATTGGAACCTACTTGAGAACATCTCTGTGATGTTATTTTGGAGGAATTGCGCACACATCGACGCACACTACACCAAGGATTTCCGGATTGTACTTCTGGCGGTCGTTTTCGGTTGTGAGATCGATACAAAAGAGCACACGGCGACATCAATAACATGGCCGCCATCTTGAAAGCCACCATATTGGATCATGGGCAAATTTTTCCATATGTATCATATCAAAGAAGACCAGAATTTTCTCAGAAATAGATTACCTCAATCAGTTTTGCAATATAGCTTGTGGTTCAAAAGTTATCAACACAGAAAGTTGCAACAACAACCAGGTATTTGACTTGTTCAGTGTGTTGTCCCTGGTGCTGAACACAAAAATTTGAACTTTGAAGTTTTGAAGTAATAGGTTATTTTTTTTAATAAGGTATTTTCTCTAAAGTTTTTTTTTTTTGCAAACACACAAAACAAAATACCAAAGTCCCCTCCCCCAGTTCTGCATGGCATTAAAAAGAAAACAAGCAGATAATGCTGGTAAGCAAGACAGAAGTTTGTGGTTTCTTTGTGAAGGGAGCAACCCAGCACAAATAATCATAGAATATACCCTTTTTCCTTTCCGCTATTGAGATGTGTCATAGGATCTCAATAGCGGCGGGAAAACGCTTCCGTTTTGTCCCCATTCATCGTCAATGGGGACAAAACTGAACTGAACGAAACAAAATGAAATGTACCAGAATGCATTCCGTTCGGTTTGGTTGCATCCCCATTGCGGACAGAATAACGCTGCAAGCAGCGTGTTTTTGTCCGCGATGTACGGAGCAAGATGCATCTGTCATAACTCACAATGTAAGTCGCACTTAAAACGGATCCGTCCCCCATTGACTTTCAATGGTGTTCATGACGGATCCGTCATTGCTATTTTAAAGATAATACAACTGGATACGTTCATAACGGATGCAGACGGTTGTATTATCGTGACAGAAGTGTTTTTGCTGATTCATGACGGATCCAGCAAAAGCGCTAGTGTGAAAGTAGCCTAGGTCAATAAACATACCATATGTCATAAGGATAGACAGATGATAATAATAAAAGCCATTCTTTATCAACGCTCTAGAACAATTACTGTACTCAAGAACTGAAACTCCAATATATCTCTCACTTACCAAAGTCAAAAGAGCCAGGTCAGGTGTAATGGAGAGTATAATTGAAGTGATGGCAATACATGTACAACGCTACAGAACATATTAGCATTAAATAAATAAGTAATAAAAATAAGAATAAATAGTATATAATCCTGATTTAATGTAAACCTATTTAAAATGGCAGCAGTTACCCTGGTTAGTCTTTGCTGTCCACAGCACAGACTTCCCATTTAATTCTTCCAAATATATTTGCATAGTTACTAATTATGTGTTATTTATCACTCTCGTGTTGAAATTTGGGTGCAGATCATCTGATCGTGACACACAGCTGATGCTCTCTCTGCCTGCCCACATAGGACGAGTAATGCATGTTAATAAGCAATCTGATTATTACTTGTTTACAGATTGCCTTTCCATATCCAGCTATCGTCTTATGCATTTCATTTAGTAGGTATTATTTGTACACATATTCTTGGCTGCACTAAGTGAATTCATGTGCCTTTAGCTTTCAGCAAACAAATAGACTGCAAATTCGGGCAGGTTTACTTAGCCTAAAATGTAAATGGAAGAAACTTAGGCAGTCTAATGGTGCCCCATATTTATCTTGGTGGCTTTGGCTGGATAATAAATTTGGTGCATGGCTACGCAGTGTGGTACACAGAAAAAAAGGGGTTAAAATATATTTTTTGTACAGTACATGCATTTCTGTGTATTTTGGTACTAGGTGAAAATAGACCATATTCACAGCTACCACTAGACCTCGTAAAGGGCTGGTGTAACCCTCTCTATATAGATAGAAGTCAAAACAGTCTAATCAGTCAGTCTAGCCAGATAGGTCAGTCTAGTCTGAGCCAGTAAAGTAAACGGATGCAAAATGGTGTAGATGATATAGAAGCCAACCCTAGTTTAGGCGTTAGCCAGAGCCAGGCCAGAAAATAACTTTACTGGAAAAGCAGACCAGAGGAAATAGAAAGAGGTGCAGAGTAGAAGATCTGTAGAGGTAAATAGCATCACGAGTAGCTTATAGACTCCAGCGCCATATTATTTGTTTGTGTAAAGGCTTCAGGCCCTGGCCAAGTTTACCAAAGTAAGAAATCTATGAACACCATTCCACATACTGCTGAGGCGATTGTGGAAACTTAAACTGTGAGTACAGAAACCTGTTCAAAAAAGGAGCAGAGCATAGTTTGACGTGAGGGTCCAACCTGTGGTTCATTCGTACCGGAGAAAGTGTGCAACCCCCATTCTTTAATGCTCAAGTACAAGTCAGCCAGAGTAGTGCAAAGTGAGAATTGCTCTAAAGGAATACTTTGGTCTATTAAAGAAGCACTCTCACAATTTTTTTTTTTATTCTCTGACTTGTTAGAAAGGTACATGATGTAGACTGAAGTGAATCTTCTTACCAGTGACTGTATTTGTGAGTTTCTGATCCTCATCTGTGTCATGTGACCAGCACTCTAACTTTCCAAATAACACAGCATGTGTGGACAGGAAGACAGTTTCTCTATTTATTACTGGGGGGGGGGAGGGGGGCGCCAATGTCAGTCTCATAGGAATGAATAGACAATTAACTGACTTCCTGTCCTGTGTCAGATTGGAAATCAGAGAGTTGGACACATTAAACAGCTGAGGATCACAATGAAGATTGCCTTCACTACAGTTTACATCATGTATCTTTCTAAAGGGCTAGAGAATAAAGATTTTTGTAAGAGTGCTTCTTGTGTAGTCATGTAATCTGTGAGATGTGTGAAGTTGCATTTGTCAACATCTGCATGCTGAGGACTGTAATTGATTAGCCTGACCTTAATTCTTCAGTAAAGAACCGTTTTGCTAGTAACCTGATGTCATTTTTCCCTGCACCATTACACTGCACTGACAATCAGAGCTGCACCAAAGAACCCTGCCATGCAACTCCCAATTCATTACCATCAAGGGCTCCCCAAACTACATCAGGCAGGAGCCCCAAGAGTGAGAGTGTGCCCTGAAGGGAAGAACGGGTGTGCCCTTCCCATCACTTTACGTTCCAACAACAGAGTGAGTGAGTACTGCAACCACCATTCTAGCTACTATCACTCCTATCCTCTCCTCTGCTCTCCTCCTCTGTGCTCACTGCAGCTAGACACTTTTGTCTAATAGTATACTACCAATCGGTTGAATTACTTTGCAATAGAAATTTGTGCCAAAATGGCACAACTTGAGGCATGTTCTTTCTATGAAACCATAGCCTGTTCTTGTCAAGCCATGCTCCAGCAGATAAGGCACATTATTAATTTTGGCTTAATTTATTAGGATATATACAGTACAGACCAAAAGTTTGGTCACACCTTCTCATTCAAAGAGTTTTCTTTATTTTCATGACTATGAAAATTGTAGATTCACACTGAAGGCATCAAAACTATGAATTAACACATGTGGAATTATATACATAACAAACAAGTGTGAAACAACTGAAAATGTGTCATATTCTAGGTCCTTCAAAGTAGCCACCTTTTGCTTTGATTACTGCTTTGCACACTCTTGGCATTCACTTGATGAGCTTCAAAAGCAGTAATCAAAGCAAAAAGTGGCTACTTTGAAGAACCTAGAATATGACATATTTTCAGTTGTTTCACACTTGTTTGTTATGTATATAATTCCACATGTGTTAATTCATAGTTTTGATGCCTTCATAGTCATGAAAATAAAGAAAACTCTTTGAATGAGAAGGTGTGTCCAAACTTTTGGTCTGTACTGTATATATATTGTGAGACGGGACCACTCAAACAGTCTCTTTTCAGGGTTTATTAGGCACACAGTACCGTACAGGCTTGCTTTCTTCAAAAAGCAGAACAGTCCAAATGAAATAACAAAACACAGTGATACAGGCTTCTCACCAGCTGCAGTTTTCTCCCAGCAAATCCTCACTGCCTAGAGGTTTGGTTCAGTAGTCTTCCTCTCAGACCACCATCCACACACACTGCTCTCTGGCAGAGTGTCTTTTTAAAATCACCCTCGCACCTGTGTGTGTGGCGGTAACACCCGAGATGGAGTATAGGAGTGACCTTCCCACCCAAGCTCTTCAGTCACTCCTAAATCCCGGACCCAAATTCCAGCTACCACCAACTCAGTGATCTACCACCACTGGTCACTACTTACCTCCGGGATTTACATCACTGAGCGTAGCAGCCTCAGTGACACATACCTACCATCTATGATGTCACCCACTGCATGCTTACATATCCCCCCCCCCTCTGCCTAAAGCCGGGGGGCTTGGCACCTTTCATAACCAAACAATGGACTCTTGACAGGGCATCTGCATTGATGTGCAATTTATCTGGCCTGTGTTCCACCACATAGTCAAAATCCTGTAATGCCAGGAACCACCTTGTTACCCTAGCATTATTTCCCTTGTTTTGACTCATCCACTTCAGTGGGGCATGGTCTGAGACGAGTCTGAACTTTCTGCCTAGCAGGTAATACCTTAGGGACTCTAGGGCCCATTTTATTGCCAGACATTCCCGTTCCACAATCGAGTAATTCCTCTCACAGGGGTTCAGTTTCCTACTTAGATACATGACAGGATGCTATTCTCTGTTAACCTCCTGGGACATAACAGCCCCTAGTCCCACCTCTGATGCATCTGTCTGTACTATAAATTCCTTGGAGAAATCTGGCGCTATTAGCACTGGTTGCCTACAAAGAATGGACTTTAGTTCTACAAATGCCTTTTCTGCCTCCGGGGACCACTGAACCATAACTGACTTTTTCCCTTTCGTGAGGTCAGACAAAGGAGCAGCAATACTGGCAAAGTTGGGGACAAACCGCCGGTAATACCCGACTATCCCTAAGAAAGCCTGCACTTGTTTTTTTTTAAGAGGCCGGGGCCAACTCTGTATGGCTTCTACCTTGTTGGCCTGGGGTTTAATCATGCCTCTTCCCACAACATAACCCAAGTATTTGGCCTGCTCCATACCTATGGCACACTTCTCTGGGTTGGCTGTAAACCCTGCTTCTCTGAGTGAGTCTAGAATGGCCTGGACTTTACTTAAATGGCTTTTCCAATCCAGGCTGTAGATAACAATGTCATCTAAGTACGCTGCTGCATATTCCCTGTGGGGAAGCAAAATGTCATCCATTGCCCTTTGAAATGTAGCAGGGGCCCCTTTCAACCCAAATGGCATCCTCACATAGTGGAAACATCCCTCTGACGTAGAAAAGGCTGTTTTCTCTCGGGCCTCTTTTGCTAATGGTATTTGCCAATACCCTTTGGTGAGGTCTAATGTGGTTATATACCTGGCGGGACCCAACCTTTCAACCAGTTCATCCACCCTAGGCATAGGGTAAGCATCCATCTTGGAAACCTCATTAAGTTTCCGAAAGTCATTACAAAAGCGCCAGCTTCTATTTGGTTTTGGGACCAACACAATTGGGCTGGACCATTCACTTTTGGACCTTTCAATTACCCCTAATTGTAACATCCTCTGAACCTCTTCTGAGACTGCTTGTCTACGGGCTTCTGGGATGCGATACGGTTTTACTTTAACCCTTATGTGGGGTTCAGTGATGACATCATGTTCCACCACATTAATGCAACCTGGTAAGCTAGAGAATATGTCCGTATTACGTTGCAACAACTCTTTAGTTTCCTGTCGTTGGGGACGTGATAAGGAACTAGCCATTGTCACCTTTCCAAACTCAGGACCGGAAACAGTGGGAGATAAGAGCGTAGCTGACAAGGACTCCCGTTCTCTCCAAGGTTTCATTAAGTTTACATGATATACCTGCACTGGTTTCCTT
Organism: Bufo bufo; assembly: GCF_905171765.1. NCBI lineage: Eukaryota > Metazoa > Chordata > Amphibia > Anura > Bufonidae > Bufo > Bufo bufo. The sequence goes on along the minus strand of NC_053391.1, from coordinate 570,509,235 downwards.
TTCCCTGGCTGATGGACTCTATAATTTACTTCCCCAACTTTATCCATCACCTCAAAAGGTCCCTGCCATTTAGCCAATAACTTGCTCTCAACCGTAGGTACCAGAATTAATACCCGATCCCCTGGCTTGAACTCTCTGATTCTGGCAGAACGGTTGTACACACTTCTCTGAGCTTCTTGGGCCCTCTGGAGATGTTCCTTCACTATGGGCATCACCTTGGCAATTCTCTCTTGCATTTGTACCACATGATCAATGACACTTCTGTATGGAGTAACTTCAGTCTCCCATGTCTCCTTAGCTATATCAAGCAAACCCCGAGGGTGTCTACCATAAAGCAACTCAAAAGGCGAGAACCCTGTAGAAGCTTGAGGAACTTCCCGGATTGAAAACAACAGATATGGCAACAAACAATCCCAATCCTTGCCATCTTTCTCAATGGCCTTTTTCAACATGGCTTTCAAGGTTTTATTGAACCTTTCTACAAGGCCATCAGTTTGGGGATGGTACACTGAAGTTTTTAACTGTTTAATTTTCAGTAGTTTACACAGCTCGACCATGACCCTGGACATAAATGGGGTCCCTTGGTCAGTCAAGATTTCTTTGGGGAGTCCCACTCTCGTGCATATATGAAACAACTCCCGAGCAATAGTTTTAGCGGAGGAGTTTCGTAACGGCACAGCCTCTGGATACCGGGTAGCATAATCCAGCACTACTAGAATATACTGGTGTCCCCTAGCTGATTTGTCTAATGGTCCCACTAAGTCCATGGCGATCCTTTCAAATGGTATCTCAATAATAGGAAGTGGCACCAACGGACTTTTAAAATGAGACAGTGGGGCCTTTAATTGGCATGTAGGGCAGGATTTGCAGTATTCGTCTATTTCTTTATAACACCCCGGCCAATAGAACCTCTGAAATATTCGTTCGCAGGTTTTATCTGTACCTAGGTGACCCCTAACACATGAGTTTGGGCCATTTCCAGGACCATTTTTCTATAGGGCCCGGGAACCACTAACTGTTCTATCACCTCATTGTGAGCTTTGGTAACCAGATATAAGAGGTCATTGTGCATTTCAAAATACGGATACCTGTGGTCAGCACCCGGATCTTGGGGAACACCATTTAGAACAGTCACATTTGCTAAAGCCCCTTTTAGAGTGGGGTCTTGCGCCTGGGCCGTCCCAAAATTCCCTTGCGGGATATCCAGAACGGGTATGGTCTGCTCAGATTCTACGGTCTCACTCTCGTCTCCCACCAAGACAGATAGCGGAAATCCCTCAACTATCTCAGCTGGTTCACTAGGCATAGCCTGGTTTGTGATTTCCTCAACATGAGACACATCATAAGCAGGTGCAAATTTTACTTGTTTGGGTGACATTTTTCCCCACAGTTCCCAAAACAACGGAAGATCCCGCCCTATTATCATGGCATGCAATAAGTTCTTCACCATGCCTACCGTATGCAATACAGTCCCACATTCAGTGGCTATGGTGACCTGAGCAACTGGATAGTTCTTAACATCCCCATGCACACACATCACCCCCATGCCCTGACCAGGTGCCGGCAATACGGGAACAAGATTTTCTCTAACAAGTGTAACCAGGCTTCCTGAGTCTAGTAGTGCAGTCACAGGACTAGCATTGACAGTCACCTGGCACATATGAGGCCCGGTTGCCTGGTACTGGATGGCACTGCAGGCGGGATAGGCAAACAGGGAGCACCGTCGTGCCATATCACAATCCATATGTTCATTTGTCATGGGACAGTGAGCTGCAATGTGCCCCAGGTTATGACACCTCCAACAAACAAGACGGCGGGGTGGAGGTCTAGAACCAGTTTCTGGTGATTCTTTTTTCGTTTCCACGGGCACTTGTCCCCTCTCTCCCCTGGGTTTAAACCCCCTCTTACTGGGTTCCGCATAAACCTTGGGGTTACCGGGAGTTATTTTTATTTTCTCAGCTCCTGCAAGGAGGTTCTCCGCTGCAGTGTACCTCTCAACCAGGTTTATCAGCTGGTCAGCATTCTGGGGATCTCCCTGGGCAACCCAGCGTTGTACTGGCCCGGGAAGAGAGTGCAGGTAACGATCCATTACCCCTTTTTCCACCATCTGCTCTGGGGACGACGACTCTGGTTGCAACCACTTCCGTACCAAGTGGAACAGATCAAACATCTGTGACCTCGGTGGTTTGTCTTGGCAAAAGATCCACTGTTGTACCCGCTGGGCCTGGAGTGCAGGACTGACTCCCATGCGAGCCAGTATTTCCGCTTTTAATTTGCGGTAGTCTCTAGAATCCTGCAAGGTCAGGTCATAGTATGCTTTCTGCGGCTCCCCAGTCAAATATGGAGCCAGCACCTCAGCCCACTGATCTACAGGCAGTTTCTCTCTGTCTGCAATACATTCAAAGACAGTTAAATAAGCCTCCACGTCGTCCTCATTTGTCATTCTCTGTAAAGCAGACTGCACAGTTTTCCGCACCCCACCTGAAGCTTGCCCAGCCATATGCACCACTTGTGGTGCTGTCACAGCATCTCTGAGGGCCACAATTTGCTCAGTCAATAAACGGTTAGTCTCGTGTTGCTGTGCATTAGCCTGCCGTTGAGCCTGTAAAGCCTCTGCATGGGCTCTTTGCTGCTGCTCCAGTGCCTGCCGCTGCTGCAGATTGCTCTGCACCATCTGCTTGAGGAGCTCCTCCATTTCAACAGATTCTTGTTGCAATCCTGCTGCTGCCTTAACCCACGACATTCACCACTGACAGGTTTTCATGTCGTTGCTCCTAGCAACCAATTGCCCGCATCCTCCACCATATGTGAGACGGGACCACTCAAACAGTCTCTTTTCAGGGTTTATTAGGCACACAGTACCGTACAGGCTTGCTTTCTTCAAATAACAGAACAGTCCAAATGAAATAACAAAACACAGTGATACAGGCTTCTCACCAGCTGCAGTTTTCTCCCAGCAAATCCTCACTGCCAAGAGGTTTGGTTCAGTAGTCTTCCTCTCAGACCACCATCCACACACACTGCTCTCTGGCAGAGTGTCTTTTTAAAATCACCCTCGCACCTGTGTGTGTGGCGGTAACACCCGAGATGGAGTATGGGAGTGACCTTCCCACCCAAGCTCTTCAGTCACTCCTAAATCCAGGACCCAAATTCCAGCTACCACCAACTCAGTGATCTACCACCACTGGTCACTACTTACCTCCGGGATTTACATCACTGAGCGTAGCAGCCTCAGTGACACATACCTACCATCTATGATGTCACCCACTGCATGCTTACAATATATATAGAGAGAGAGAGAGATGTACATTTATGGAAATCATGGATACAAATAGCCGTCAGCTGAGCACTTGTTCATCCAACAGCTGTTTCTTTAGTTCAAGTTTATTTCAATGGGGACAGGCGAATTAGCCACTACCAAAAGCCTCTGACAGTGACTTATCTACCATGGGAAGAACGTAATTAGCATTGAGCAAGTAGACCACATAACTATGGGAGAGAGCTGGGAGGTTCCCATACACATGAAATCAATGGGCAATGAAATTGGCAGGATCAGATGACTATATCTCATGTGTTTGGCCAGCTTGAAGAAGTTGTCAAACTTCATACCAAATTGGGACAAAGGTGTCCACTGACGCTCGCTGCTCTGGAGCTTCTCAGATATGACATCACCTCTTGCAGCCCAGTTAATAATGACTGGCGGGTAGCAACACAGTGGAGGCCTTGGAGCAGTGTGGGATTCAGAAGGTAAGAAATCCTTCTCTTACAATTATCTGCCTTTGCTAAAAATGTTATGATCTATGAAAACCCTATGGGGTTTCATCAAACAAAACTGCTGTAAGGCTAGGTTGACAGCTGCAGCAAAGGTTCTGGTAGGAGGCCCCATTTCAGATTCTGACAAAAAAAAGTACAAAATATCTTTACATGCAGCAATATTTTGTCTGGAAGAACGAATCATGCTTGAAACCACACAGACCGCATTATATGGCATCAGTAAGGCGCTTTTGATGTCCAGCAATTATGGTATTCTGTTCCTATACCATAACAGAACTCTGTAATTTGCTTGCATGTGCACTTAGCCTGACCACAAAACAATATGTAAGTGCAGTTTTATAACATAGGCATGGACTTAGTTTTTATTGTTGTGCTCCCTATGGTTCCCAAGTTCCTTTACCTCTGGATAGAATATTAAAATTTTTATTTTTGCTGTGTACTAGGAACTGCCAGCAAAGCAATGTACAGACATCTGTTCAGTGAATTCTGAATGAGTCTTCTACACTGGATATTTTTTAAAAGTCATGCCAAGGATCACCAAACATCACACATATAGGCCCTTCTTTCAGAGGAGTAAGGTTTATCAGGATAGATAACATCATTAGCCAAATTTACTTTGATGGATCAAATAAACTAGTGTCAAAGTAGGGTTCCTTACACAAAATTGTAGGATGTATCCTGTAACTATTCAGAACATGTCAACTTTTAATTGTGTTATATTTGTAGCTATCATTGCCTTCACAAAGTAAATTATTAATACGGTTATTTGTGAACCATCTTATAAGAAAGGGGTCTTAGTGGCAAGGTATTGGCTCCAAAGCCAACTTCAAATAGGGTGGTGTTCTGTTAAACCTTTGCAGCCATTACTTTTTAAACCCATCCTTCAGTACTCTGTTATGCCTCAAAAAGCAGTGCTAGGATAGTATAGCCACAAAGCTGGTTCATTTATTCAGTTTAGATATTTCCCTTTTCTCTTCCCTTACATCTTTATTAACTCAGATGTTATGTCTATGTACATAATGCATGTTGGTTTTGTATGACCAAAGCTTGGTGACCCTAATTCAAATTAGAGGTTTCAGAAATAGCTGTGCTTTCACACATGGATTGTAATGAATCAGGGAGAGAGAACCAGAGGCAACGTTAAGCAAGATATAGGAGTGGAGAGCAATCGATTATTAGATGGACAAAGAGGATTACACATAGGAAGAATGGTGTTAGAGACATCAGAAGAGGAGTCAGATTTATTATTGCTGACTTAAAGTGTGATAGATTTGGGATATTTTGCTAGACATGTTAGACACTTTTCCTTTTTCCACATATTTGTTGGTTTACTCTAGTTTAGACCAATATTTTGACCCACTCCACTTTTCTAGACACTTGTCTAGAGAGTAGTCTTTTCTAGTGAGACACAAAGAAGTCTAAAACACATAATAAATATAGCACTTAGACCAGTTTCTTGGTGCAAATTAACCCAAAATGCTGGCACATTTAGCTTAGTAAATCTTTCCAATTTGCTCTGCTTATGACTGAAGAACACAGGGTACATTTCCATGTTTTCATACATTACTCTGCATTAGGACTGCCCAGAATGATCTCTGAGCGCTATCCAATGTATAATGTTGTATACATTTCTGTATAAACCACCTTCTCAGTTGACATAAGGTTACTGATGACTGCAGCTGGAGAAACTACTGTACATGGAAAATTATCAGACAGATTATTGCTAATGCTATATAGAAAACATGGACATTTTAGGACTCTTGTCCTTTTATGACTTAGATGAGCTACAGTTTTAAGTAATAAACTCAGAACTTGCATCTTGACCACCTATCAGGAAGTACATATAGATTTGACCTTTTGCTGATTTTTATACCTGCTCTAGAGATAATAAAACACAATAGAGTAACTGTCAAATGACAGCTGCTCCATTCACTTGCCGTGATCTCTGCATGCGAACAAACAACAGGGCAAAAATAAGAAGCTACACATTAGATTAGTCTGCTTGTATATAGATTCCTATTAGTGGAGGAGGTAACACCACTGGTATAGAAGTAGATTTGTTTCATTTTGGGCTTGAGTTATAACTTTTTAATCACAGATCACCATACTTGACAACTCTCTCAGAATGTCCAGGAGACTCTTGGAAAAAGCAAGACCTCCGAGGCTCCTTAAAGAGCTGTCAAATTTCCCTGGCACAGCTACTTCTCACAGACAACAGCCCTCCAAAAACTGTAACTGTTCATAGTGCTGGGATGCTCTGTCATCAGACTAAGTCTCGCCACCCAGATGTTCATTGAGGGGGTGTGACACCTCTGGGATGCCGATAAAGAAAAGTATGGCGATCTTTGATTAAAAAGTATGGCAAGTATGCTGTTTGCACTTGCCTAAAGGGAATCTGGCAGCAGTTTTGAACATGCAAAACCACTGACAGTGCTGGGTAGTAAACCTAGAAAGTTTTCTAAACATACCTTTGTGTATGGTTTTATCATTGGCATCGATAGTAGTCTATGTTCGCATGCAAAATTTTGGTAATCTGCCACGGAGAACAGGTCAGAAAATCCACAATACACCCCAAATACATATCAGTGTATTTTACCTCTTTTCCATTGAATTCAGTGGAGAATCAAAAATGCTTCAAAGAAGTGCCATTTGAAGAGTTTGGAAGTGTGTGTGTGGTTTTTTTAAAAAAAAAGCTGCATAAAAATACGTGCCCATGTGCACAAGCATGCGTATTTACCATAGAAAATAATGAAGCTGTTTTGTAGTGTTAAAACGTCATGGATGAACACAACCTAGGTGAAAGCTAGTCAAACGAAATAAATATATATGGCACCCAAAATAAAGATTCTGAATAAATTGAGTATTGGAGTACCTTAAAATGTATATTTTATTAATACCATTTAAAATAATAGGCCCAACGGTGAAAAATTAGCACAACGCCTCACTAGGAGGTTACAAAACATCTGCCAACCAAAGATGAACTGGTAGGGAGAAAAAATATATATAAGCCAGGCGGTGTGTACACTGGCTCACTCAGAGGGTGAGTTAGGAAAAAACAGGGATAGAATATAGGAGGGAGACAGATGCTGGGTCTCTTCCCCTCAATACGTCCCTGTATCCTAACTATAAACTAAACCCTCTCTGGCTGCCCCTAGATGGCCCTCAGACCTATCCGTTTGACTGCCCAGCTTCGTCAGAAGCAATGAAAGACCAGTCACTCGCTAGGGCAGGCAGACAAGAGAAAAAAGTAATAATAATAAATAGAAAAACGTCCCTACGCATTTCACTGACGGATGCCAGATCATCAGGGGACCAAAACAGTGCCAGGAACGCAGGCAAACAACAACAAGACAGTGTATGCTTGTAGCCTAAGTCATAGGTTATGGCAGTTAATAAGACAATCCATACAGTACATCCGGATATACTTAGCTTGCCAGAGTAGTTAACCTGCGTCCTCGGTCCGCACCTCTCCTGCGTATGGCAGTGGGAGCAGGTGACTAGCGCTGGCGTCCTTTTTAAACCTCGCGCGTTGCATAGGCCCCTCCCCCCGCAGCACATGATCAATCACGTGACGCATGACGTATACCGTCGCGTCACTATCAGGAGTCACATGATCGGGTGCGGCGGAGAAACCCTCCCTTCTATTGTGGCCGTATCTCCTTGGTATCTGATAGGTCAAACAGTATAGGGGAGGGGTGGGGGGCGGATGCCAAGGTATGCTCCTAGCGATGTGGGGATGGGCTAGTTCCACTCACCACTAGTAACCTTGTATCACGGCTAAAATAGCCTAATGGAGGTGCGTCACTCCGTATAGTCACAGGAGGCGCTACCTAGGATATTTAATGGCAGATTAAAAGGACAAAATGCTGGATAGGTATATATCAAGTTGTGGGGATGATACATACCAAACAGTGTTTATGAACACCCCACATAAGATGACAGGGCACATAAGGAGAGAGCAGAGGAAGAAGGGAAGAAGGAGGAGGGAGGGGGAACGCTATAAAATAGAAGACATCATAAATTCAGGTAGCCCAGATTGACAGCCTAAATAAAGGGCTGAAGGATATGACCCAACTTAAAATAAGGTCCAATAGAGCTAAGGTTGAATCGAGACTACACACAATATAATGGTATAGTGTATATATAGCCTGCAAACATGGGGCATACTGTAGTCCATATCAAGGGTGAATGACGAGTGTATTACTCCTATCAACAGGAGATTCATTCATATCAGGTACAGAACTGTAAAAGTGTTGAAACGTCCCCACGATACACATTTATTTATTTTTTTGTTTGCTATGTGAACACAGCTGGAAAGGGATACAGTATTCCAAGTTCCTGCAGTCCCTAATACTGAAGTGCCCTTGACTCCACAACCCCTCCCTTCTGACAGCTCTAGTGTTTTCAACCAGGAGACCAACACAACCATCATTCAAGGGCAGAGGGAAATGGTTGCAGAGCGCTTAATTCAGAGCTTCTGTTTTTATGAGACAGGTCCAAAAGATTGTGATGAACCTCATTCACTTAAAATGGGTCAGTCCGGATTCTGTTTTTCGTTAGTCAAGAAAAGTGTTCTACATGGGCAGCAGAAACCCAATAAAATAGACCCATGAGAAATGGGTGAACACAGTATAGTCTGGATATTTAAAGGGCATCTGTCATCAGTGACCTCCCTATCAAACTATTTGCATAGACCTATAACTGTAGTTCTCCCGAGTAAAGTACTGTTTTTCTTTTGTTCATCCAATGCTCCATTCCTGAGTTATGAAAATAGACTTTTGGCACAACAAGAGTCTCACCATTACTCTCATTGCACCCAAGCTCCACTCTTTTCTGCAGCCAGCCCCTCCTTCGCTGCTTTAAATGACAGGTCCAGGCAGTGGCAAAGCAACAATGATGCTTGGGCACAATAGGAGCACAAAATGATACCCTTGTTGCACCAAACATCTAATTTGCCTATTAGGAGAAAGTACTGTGTCATAACTCGAGAACCGAGTCTCAGTTCAGCAAAATAAAAACAGTGTTTCAATCAGGTAAACTACAGTTATGTGTCTATGCAACTAGTTTGATAGGAAAGTTGTTGATAACAGATTCCCTTTAAAAGAGTTGTACAGTTTAAAAAAACAAAAACATTTTCATATATCCTATTAGGGAATTTTAAGTTAATAGAGTTCTCGTCAGACTTCTCGTCTCTGGCCAGAGGTGTTACAAAGAGGGTCTGTGGCTCTGGAGGACATGTCCTGTCCTGCATTCCTGCATTAAGACAGACAACTCATTAATTTGAAAGGGCATTGTGTAGTGTTTAACCGCTTCACGTCCACCCATAGGATATAAACGTCCTATGGGTGGACGTCTATTTCTGAACGGACGTTCCAGAACGTCTTTTCAGAAAGTGCAGCTGCACGCTAATCGTGCAGCTGCTGATCGGGTTGCCCGCTGTCAGTGACAGCAGGGCAACCCTAAGACAAGGCAGGGACAGTGCCCAGGTGTCCCTGCCTTCTAGATCGCTGCAGACACAGCGCTCACCGAGCGCTGTGTCTGCAAAGAAGGAAGCGCTGTGCGCTTCCTGTTCGGGCCCGGCGGTCATGTGACCGCCGTGACCGGAGAGTGCAGGAGCTGTGTGAGGTCTCTCAGAGACCTCGATCAGCCCTGCTGTGAGGCTGTACAGCGCAGGATTGCTGCTGTACAGCCTCTATAGGGGTGCATTTGTTCTGTAACTGGGGCTACTATGTCAGCCCCAGTTACAGGAGAAATCAACTGTGAAAAAAAAAAAAAAAAGTGAAGTAAATGTCCCCCAGAGGTCTTGTATGACCTTATGGGGGACGAAAAGTGTAAAATAAAAAAAATAAAAATAAAAGGTTAAAAAAAAAAAAAAAAGTTTCACATGTAAAAAAAAAAAGTCCCCAAGTAAGGAATGAAAAAAAATTAAAAAAAATAGAAAAAATAAAAAAGTATACATATTAGGTATTGCCGCGTCCGTAAAAACCAGCTCTATAAAAATATCACATGACCTAACCCCTCGGGTGAACACCGTAAAAAAAAAAAAAAAAAACTGTGTCAAAACAAGCAATTTTTGTCACCTTGCATCACAAAAGGTGCAACACCAAGTGATCAAAAACGCGTATGTCCCACAAAATGGTACCAATAAAACCGTCACCTCATCCTGCAAAAAATGAGCCCCTACATAAGAAAATCTCTCAAAAAAATAAAAAAACTATAGCTCTCAGAACATGGACACATTAAAACATAATTTTTTTGTTTCAAAAATGCTATTATTGTGTAAAACTTTAATAAATGAGAAAAAGTATACATATTAGGTATCGCCACGTCCGTAACGATCTGCTCTATAAAAATGTCACTTGACTGAACCCCTCAGGTGAACGCTGTAAAAATAAATAAATAGAAACTGTGCTAAAACAACCAATTTTTTGGTCACCTTGCCCCATAAAGTGTTATAATGAATGATCAAAAAATCATATGTACCCAAAAATAGTACTAATAAAACTGGCACCTTATCCCCTAGTTTCCAAAATGGGGTCACTTCTTGGGAGTTTCTACTGTAAGGGTGCATCAGGGGGCTTCAAATGGGACATGGCATCTAAAAACCATGTGGAGTTCCTTTTCTTCTGCGCCCTGCCGTGTGCCCATACAGCAGTTTATGACCACATGTGGGGTGTTTCTGTAAACCGCAGAATCTGGGTAATAAATATTGAGTTTTGTTTGGCTGTTAACCATCGATGTGTTAAAGAAAAAAATTGATTAAAATGGAAAATCTGCCAAAAAAGTGAAATTTAAAAATTTGATCTCCATTTTCCTTTAATTCTTGTGGAACGCCTAAAGGGTTAACAAAGTTTGTAAAATCGGTTTTGAATACCTTGAGGGGTGTAGTTTCTACAATGGGGTCATTTATGAGGGTATCCACTATGTAGGCCCCACAAAGTGACTTCAGACCTGAACTGGTCCTTATAAAGTGGGTTTTGGCAATTTTCTTATAAATTTGAAGAATTGCTTCTAAACTTCTAAGCCTTCTAACGTCCTAAAAAAATAAAATGACATTTCCAAAATGATGCCAACATAAAGTAGACATATGGGGAATGTTAAATAATAAATATTTTATGAGGTATCACTTTCTGTTTTAAAAGCAGAGAAATTGAAATTTAGAAAATTGCGAATTTTTCAAATTTTTGGGTAAATTTGGGATTTTTTCATAAATAAAGGTGAAATATTTTGACTCAAATTTATGATTATCATGAAGTACAATGTGTCACGAGAAAACAATCTCTGAATGACTTGGATAAATAAAGGCGTTCCAAAGTTATTACCACATAAAGTGAGATATGTCAGTTTTGCAAAATTTGGCCTGGTCAGGAAGGGGGCAAATGGCCCAGATGGGAAGTGGTTAAATGTAGTAAAACATTGATGACTTATTCTTAGGATAGGTCAACAATATCTGATTAGCTGTTTGAAGAGGCTGCTGTGGCCTCCTCACAGCATACCAAGCACAGGGATGTACGTTGTATTGTGGCTGTGCTTGGTATTGTAGCCCAGGCCCATTCACTTGAATAGGACTGAGCTGCTCATAAGCCAACTGACCAATAAATGTGATGTTACTGGCCTTGGAAAAGGCTACAGCACTGGCCAGAGCAATGCAGCTTCTTCAAATAGCTGATTACTGTGGGTGCCAGGAGTCAGACCTCATGATCATGTATTTATGAACTATACTGAGGATAGGTCATCAGTATTCTAGTCTTGGAAAGCCACTTTAATTTCCCCTAGGTTTATCCATAGGTTACAGCTGATTCTAGCCAGGAAGAATTTTATCATCCGCTTGTTTTGAAAGGACTCTTCAAACAAATTGGGATTTCCAAAGCAGAGCACCGCTTTAATACAGTCTACTTGTCACGGGGTTGCACGGGGTGCACTCGGTCCCCCATTGCCCGCAGACCTGTTGCTTAGCTTTTGGAATGAGGTTCTGTGTTTGACCTCATTCCCAGGGCGGCTTTACTAGCTGGGTGGCTCCCTGCTCCTAGTCTGCCTTGAGCGCCGAGCTGATCACTTGGTGCTCGACTAGTTGGTCTGTCGGTCATGTGACGCTGGCCACGTCACATGACCCTCACTCCCCACTATAAATACAGGCAGCCTGCTGGCTACAGGTTGCCTGTTAATTTCTAGGTTCCTGGCTATTTGTTGGACTGCTGAATACTTACCTGATCCTGTTCCCTGACGATCCTTTTGCCTGCTCCTCCTGTACTGCGCATCCGTCCTGGTATTGTGACCTCGGCTCCCACCTGACTACTCTCTTAGGACTCCTCTTGTACTTCTCTGCTCTCCTGGTATTTGACCCAGGCTTCTCCTGACCATTCTTTGCTTAATCCTTTGTACTGCGTAGCTCTCTTGGTTCTGACCCGGTCCGTTCATGTTCCGTATTTTGTCTTCTCTGTCTTCCCTGCACATATCCTAAGTTAGGGACTGTCGTCCAGTTGTCCCCTGTCATCAGGACTCGTGAGGCAAGTAGGCAGGGCCAGGGGTGAGGGTGGAGCGCAGTGGTCACTATCCTTTCCCCTGTGTGTGTGTGGACGTGACCGTTACACTACTAGTCCACAAGGTATTAAAACTATTAAGTTAGTGGTTCATGTCCACTGCCGCTTCTCTACCTCCATTGGACATGGTTGCCGCATCTCCTTCCCGCTCCTAGCTGGTCACCATTGTGTACTATGGGAGGGTGTCTAAGCAATAGGTACTAGTCAGCTAGTCCTTCAACTGTGTGCTGTCCTACACTCAACTTCCTGTGGAGCGACTTCTCCCTGTTTTCCAGAACTGACCCTTTGCTAGCTGACCTGACTTCTGCCTGATCTCTGTTCTGACCCTGAGCTGCCTGTCCTGATCTTTGACTGTTTTTTCAGATGGCTCAAATTCTGCCTACCATTTCCCTGTGCCTCACAATGGTTTTGCCTGATCCATTGATGCTCTGCACTGGTGTCAAGACAAATCTGTTCAAGTCACACAGCGAATCCACATCCACTTTGAAACAGGCTTTTCCTACTCTAAAAGGCAGATTGTGATATAGTTTAATTTGTGAAGAATGTCCCTATAACTATATAAAGTTTTTTTGGGTACTACTGGATCAGGAAGAATTTTAGGGGCTATTTTGGTGTCCCTACTGAGGTTGATATACTGCAATACACTAGTTTACAGTGCCTAAGTAATCAAGAAACATGAAATTCTAACATTAGTAAACATCTTCAACTATGCAAGTAAAGGTTATGAATAGTACGGTGCTTATTTGATGAGCTTTAACTGTTTTGGACCCCTGATGTGGTTTAATTTCAAAGCTTAATCAGCATACTTATTAATCTGTCTAAAAGCTAAGTCATCTCCTTTATGAATAAGACCTGTGTGACCCAAGTCTTAACTCAAGTTATCTAACACCTTACTAACCAAATCAGTTTTTATTCATAACAAAGATTATATAAGAATATATACTCAACTGGCTAACTGTAGATATGGTTCAAGCAAGTTAAATAAGGTAAATGTGAACAAGGCTCCGGGTCCAGATTGTTGTAGTATAATAATAATAGTTGTAATCCACTCGCATCAAAGTTTGTGTAAGGAAAAAGGTGAATCCCCCCTTCCCTCAGCCCCAGTCAGAGAGAGACACATCTGTTACCATCTTGATAGAAAATTCTGAGCAAACTCCTTCCGCCCTGCTCAGCCTGCTCACCTTTATTTACTAACAAAAGGTGTAAAAGGGGCTGGCCCAAGACAAGGACACAGGAAGTGACAACATGCAGGAAGTGATGTCAAAGGACAGGGCGGGGCAACCAATGTGGCTGGGCAGACAATGCACACGCCCCATCCCTGTATAAGGAAGGATGAGTCATGTCTATTGTCTGATCAGCCAGGTGGCCGCCCATCCCCCATCACTGTCAGCATGGACCTCACTCAATACTGCTCAAAGGTGATCAGTATCTAATAAAGATCATTCTACTGGTTCCCATAGGTTTGAAATTATCTGCGAGGCATTGCTACGGCTATTGTCAGTATACGGTACTAGTATACCGACAAGGCAGATATGCATGTCTTAAAGGCAGATATGTCTCCAAGCCCACGGGAAGGTTTTCATACTGACGGTTTTGCCACTGGTCCCGATTCAGCCAAAGTACCCTCTGCAAGAGCGCTCCTTGGCTAAATCAGACACAGGGAGACAGATGACAATTTATAAAAACACACACACATCCTAAAGTAAAATGTCCGCATAATAAAATTTCCACAACAAGATGGATTACATCCAAGAGTTCTTAACCACCTCAGCCCCCAGTGCTTAAACACCCTGAAAGACCAGGCCACTTTTTACACTTCTGACCTACACTACTTTCACCGTTTATTGCTCGGTCATGCAACTTACCACCCAAATGAATTTTACCTCCTTTTCTTCTCACTAATAGAGCTTTCATTTGGTGGTATTTCATTGCTGCTGACATTTTTACTTTTTTTGTTATTAATCGAAATTTAACGATTTTTTTGCAAAAAAATGACATTTTTCACTTTCAGTTGTAAAATTTTGCAAAAAAAACGACATCCATATATAAATTTTGCTCTAAATTTATTGTTCTACATGTCTTTGATAAAAAAAAAAGTTTGGGTAAAAAAAAAATGGTTTGGGTAAAAGTTATAGCGTTTACAAACTATGGTACAAAAATGTGAATTTCCGCTTTTTGAAGCAGCTCTGACTTTCTGAGCACCTGTCATGTTTCCTGAGGTTCTACAATGGCCAGACAGTACAAACACCCCACAAATGACCCCATTTCTGAAAGTACACACCCTAAGGTATTCGCTGATGGGCATAGTGAGTTCATAGAACTTTTTATTTTTTGTCACAAGTTAGCGGAAAATGATGATTTTTTTTTTTTTTTTTTTTTTCTTACAAAGTCTCATATTCCACTAACTTGTGACAAAAAATAAAAACTTCCATGAACTCACTATGCCCATCACGAAATACCTTGGGGTCTCTTCTTTCCAAAATGGGGTCACTTGTGGGGTAGTTATACTGCCCTGGCATTCTAGGGGCCCAAATGTGTGGTAAGGAGTTTGAAATCAAATTCTGTAAAAAATGACGAGTGAAATCCGAAAGGTGCTCTTTGGAATGTGGGCCCCTTTGCCCACCTAGGCTGCAAAAAAGTGTCACACATCTGGTATCTCCGTATTCAGTAGAAGTTGGGGAATGTGTTTTGGGGTGTCATTTTACATATACCCATGCTGGGTGAGATAAATATCTTGGTCAAATGCCAACTTTGTATAAAAAAATGGGAAAAGTTGTCTTTTGCCAAGATATTTCTCTCACCCAGCATGGGTATATGTAAAAAGACACCCCAAAACACATTCCCCAACTTCTCCTGAATACGGAGATACCAGATGTGTGACACTTTTTTGCAGCCTAGGTGGGCAAAGGGGCCCATATTCCAAAGAGCACCTTTCGGATTTCACTCGTCATTTTTTACAGAATTTGATTTCAAACTCCTTACCACACATTTGGGCCCCTAGAATGCCAGGGCAGTATAACTACCCCACAAGTGACCCCATTTTGGAAAGAAGAGACCCCAAGGTATTCGCTGATGGGCATAGTGAGTTCATGGAAGTTTTTATTTTTTGTCACAAGTTAGTGGAATATGAGACTTTGTATGAAAAAAAAAAAAAAAATCATCATTTTCCACTAACTTGTGACAAAAAATAAAAAATTCTAGGAACTCGCCATGCCCCTCACGGAATACCTTGGGGTGTCTTCTTTCCAAAATGGGGTCACTTGTGGGGTAGTTATACTGCCCTGGCATTTTCCAGGGGCCCTAATGTGTGGTATGTAGGTAAATGACCAGTGAAATCCAAAAGGTGCTCTTTGGAATATGGGCCCCTTTGCCCACCTAGGCTGCAAAAAAGTGCCACACATGTGGTATCTCCGTACTCAGGAGAAGTTGGGGAATGTGTTTTGGGGTGTCTTTTTACATATACCCATGCTGGGTGAGAGAAATATCTTGGCAAAAGACAACTTTTCCCATTTTTTTATACAAAGTTGGCATTTGACCAAGATATTTATCTCACCCAGCATGGGTATATGTAAAATGACACCCCAAAACACATTCCCCACCTTCTCCTGAGTACGGAGATACCAGATGTGTGACACTTTTTTGCAGCCTAGGTGGGCAAAGGGGCCCATATTCCAAAGAGCACCTTTCGGATTTCACTCGTCATTTTTTACAGAATTTGATTTCAAACTCCTTACCACACATTTGGGCCCCTAAAATACCAGGGCATTATACCTACCCCACAAGTGACCCCATTTTGGAAAGAATAGACCCCAAGGTATTCGCTGATGGGCATAGTGAGTTCATGGAAGTTTTTATTTTTTGTCACAAGTTAGTGGAATATGAGACTTTGTATGAAAAAAAAAAAAAAAAAAAAATCATCATTTTCCACTAACTTGTGACAAAAAATAAAAAATTCTAGGAACTCGCCATGCCCCTCACGGAATACCTTGGGGTGTCTTCTTTCCAAAATGGGGTCACTTGTGGGGTAGTTATACTGCCCTGGCATTTTCCAGGGGCCCTAATGTGTGGTAAGTAGGTAAATGACCAGTGAAATCCGAAAGGTGCTCTTTGGAATATGGGCCCCTTTGCCCACCTAGGCTGCAAAAAAGTGTCACACATCTGGTATCTCCGTACTCGGGAGAAGTTGGGGAATGTGTTTTGGGGTGTCTTTTTACATATACCCATGCTGGATGAGAGAAATATCTTGGCAAAAGACAACTTTTCCCATTTTTTTATACAAAGTTGGCATTTGACCAAGATATTTATCTCACCCAGCATGGGTATATGTAAAATGACACCCCAAAACACATTCCCCAACTTCTCCTGAGTACGGCGATACCAGATGTGTGACACTTTTTTGCAGCCTAGATGCGCAAAGGGGCCCAAATTCCTTTTAGGAGGGCATTTTTAGACATTTGGATACCAGACTTCTTCTCACGCTTTGGGGCCCCTAGAATGCCAGGGCAGTATAAATACCCCACATGTGACCCCATTTTGGAAAGAAGACACCCCAAGGTATTCAATGAGGGGCATGGCGAGTTCATAGAAATTTTTTTTTTTTGGCACAAGTTAGCGGAAATTGATATTTTTTATTTTTTTCTCACAAAGTCTCCCGTTCCGCTAACTTGGGACAAAAATTTCAATCTTTCATGGACTCAATATGCCCCTCACGGAATACCTGGGGGTGTCTTCTTTCCGAAATGGGGTCACATGTGGGGTATTTATACTGCCCTGGCATTCTAGGGGCCCTAAAGCGTGAGAAGAAGTCTGGAATATAAATGTCTAAAAAATTTTACGCATTTGGATTCCGTGAGGGGTATGGTGAGTTCATGTGAGATTTAATTTTTTGTCACAAGTTAGTGGAATATGAGACTTTGTAAGAAAAAAAAAAAATAATTCCGCTAACTTGGGCCAAAAAAATGTCTGAATGGAGCCTTACAGGGGGGTGATCAATGACAGGGGGGTGATCAATGACAGGGGGGTTGATCAATGACAGGGGGTTGATCAATGACAGGGGGGTGATCAATGACAGGGGGGTGATCAATGACAGGGGGGGTGATCAATGACAGGGGGGGTGATCAATGACAGGGGGGGTGATCAATGACAGGGGGGGTGATCAATGACAGGGGGGTGATCAATGACAGGGGGGTGATCAATGACAGGGGGGTGATCAATGACAGGGGGGTGATCAATGACAGGGGGGTGATCAGGGAGTCTATATGGGGTGATAACCACAGTCATTGATCACGCCCGTGTAAGGCTTCATTCAGACGTCCGGATGCGTTTTGCGGATCCGATCCATCTATCAGTGGATCCGTAAAAATCATGCGGACATCTGAATGGAGCTTTACAGGGGGGTGATCAGGGAGTCTATATGGGGTGATCACCACAGTCATTGATCATGCCCCTGTAAGGCTTCATTCAGACGTCCGGATGCGTTTTGCGGATCCGATCCATCTATCAGTGGATCCGTAAAAATCATGCGGACGTCTGAATGGAGCTTTACAGGGGGGTAATCAATGACAGGGGGGTGATCAATGACAGGGGGGTGATCAGGGAGTCTATATGGGGTGATAACCACAGTCATTGATCATGCCCCTGTAAGGCTTCATTCAAACGTCCGGATGCGTTTTGCGGATCCGATCCATCTATCAGTGGATCCGTAAAAATCATGCGGACATCTGAATGGAGCTTTACAGGGGGTTGATCAATGACAGGGGGGTAATCAATGACAGGGGGGTGATCAGGGAGTCTATATGGGGTGATCAGGGAGTCTATATGGGGTGATCAGGGGCTAATAAGGGGTTAATAAGTGACGGGGGGGGGGGGTGTAGTGTAGTGTAGTGGTGCTTGGTGCTACTTTACTGAGCTACCTGTGTCCTCTGGTGGTCGATCCAAACAAAGGGGACCACCAGAGGACCAGGTAGCAGGTATATTAGACGCTGTTATCAAAACAGCGTCTAATATACCTGTTAGGGGTTAAAAAAAACACATCTCCAGCCTGCCAGCGAACGATCGCCGCTGGCAGGCTGGAGATCAACTCTCTTACCTTCCGTTCCTGTGAGCGCGCGCGCCTGTGTGCGCGCGTTCACAGGAAATCTCGCGTCTCGCGAGATGACGCGTATATGCGTCCACTCGGAATGAATCAACCACCTCCAGGACGCGTCTGTGCGTACAGCGGTCCGGAGGTGGTTAAAGAGCTCAGTTCAGTCATTGCTATGCCCCTGTTTATATTTTTTTAATATTCTCTAGGTACTGGTACAGTGCCAAGTGAGTAGCGCAAGGCAAATGTGGTGCCCATATTAAAAAGCGAACTAGGTCATCCACAGGTAATTATAGACCAGTTAGTTTAACTTCTGTTGCGGGAAAAATGTTTGAAGGACTCTTAAGGGACTATATACAGGAGTATGTGACTGTAAATAATAATATAAGTGATAACCAACATGGGTTTACCAAGGACAGAAGTTGTCAGACTAACCTGATTTGTTTTTATGAGAAGGTGAGTAGAAGCCTGGCCAGAGGGGCGGCTGTGGATGTAGTGTTTCTGGATTTTGAAAAGGCTTATGATACTGTCCCTCATAGACATTTAATAGGTAAAGTAAGGTCTATAGGCTTGGAAAGTATAGTTTGTAATTGGATTGAAAACTGTCTGAAGGACCGTGTCCAGAGAGTTGTGGTCAATGATTCCTATTCAGAATGGTCCCAGTTTATAAGTGGTGTACCCCAAGGTTCAGTGCTGGGTCCCCTATTATTTAACTTATTTATTAATAATATCGAGGATGGAATTAACAGCGCCATTTAAATTTTTGCAGATGACTAAGCTATGTAATACTGTAATTATTGTTTCATGATTTTGACATTGCTGACCCATCGTGATATTGTTCTACTATTTAGATTAGTTGTTGTTATTGTATTTATTAATCTATGTGGTCTGTGTAAAGCTGGGATGGTGTCTTTTTCTCTGCCACCTTCATTTTTTAACGGTAATATGCTCGTAATTTATTAATACGCTATTAAAGATATATTTTTATAGGTATTCTTTGAGCTGCATGTCTTTTGTTTCTTTAATTTATATGTAGAACTGTACAGTCTATGGAAGATGTCCATAAACTACAAGCTGACTTGAACACTCTGAGTGATTGGGCATTAACTTGGAAAATGAGGTTGAATGTGGATAAATGCAAAGTTATGCATCTTGGTAGTAATAATCTCTGTGCATCATATGTCCTAGAGGAGGTAACACTGGGAGAGTCACTTATAGAGAAGGATTTGGGTGTCCTTGTGGATGGTAGATTAAATAACAGTATACAATGTCAATCAGCTGCTTCTAAGGCCACCAGCATATTGTCATGCATTAAACGAGGCATGGACTCGCGGGGCAGGGATGTAATATTACCGCTTTACAAAGCGTTGGTGCCGCCTCATCTGGAATATGCAGTTCAGTTCTGGGCACCAGTCCATAGAACGGACGCACTACAGCTGGTTTGGGGTGAGCTGGACCGCAGAGTGAAGGCAAAAGGGCCAACAAGTGCTAAGCATCTCTGGGAACTCCTTCAAGACTGTTGGAAGACCATTTCAGGGGACTACCTCTTGAAGCTCATCAAGAGAATGCCAAGAGTGTGAAAAGCAGTTATCAAAGCAAAAGGTGGCTACTTTGAAGAACCTAGAATATGACATATTTTCAGTTGTTTCACACTTGTTTGTTATGTATATAATTCCACATGTGTTAATTCATAGTTTTGATGCCTTCATAGTCATGAAAATAAAGAAAACTCTTTGAAAGGTGTGTCCAAACTTTTGGATTGTACTGTATATATATATGTATACTGTTCTATATATGTATATATATATATTCTCCCTCTGACGCTCTCCGCTGCAATTGGCCAGCTCACAGTCAGGGAGAAGGAGACGCCCCTTGAGAAACACAGCCATCTTCTCCTCCCTGTACCGATGGTATGAAAACATACAGGGTGGGAAACCAAAACCGGGGGGGGCACATCGGGGGAACTGAGCAGCGCATAGAAAAAAAAAAACAGCGATATCAGATGTTATCATTATGCCCTACACTGCCAGGTATTTATATGGTAATGTCAGGACCGGTGAAAGGTCCTCTTTAAATAGGGGCCTTAGATTGATAGAACATAAAATATATTTATGATTAACATTTCTAAAGTTTTCTAAATTCCTGTTAAAATTAATAAATTAATTACCCAATATTAATAACAGATAACATTCTTTTTAAGCTGGAGTCAATACATTTGTACCGAGACTGACTCCGACTCCACCAAAAACTAGCTTCGACTGTGACTCCACAGCCCTACTAGTGGCGCCGCCCTATAGTACAGTATAGTACTACAAATCCTACACTGCTCTTTATCTATATCAGGGTGAGCTGCTCTTTTGGACAGGTAATATAACGCTTTCCCCGCTGAGAAACAATATTTCCCTTTTCCCACACTACAAAAAAGTGTGTGTAATGTGCTGGGTAAGGCCTTTTTCACACGTCAGTGTTTTGGTCAGTGATTTCCATCAGTGATTGTGAGCCAAAACCAGGATTGGAGCCTCCACAGACATAAGGTATAAGGGAAAGATCTGCTCCTGTTCTGTGTTTAGACCCGCACCTGCTTTTGGCTCAAAATCACTGACTGTGTGAATTAAGCCTCATGCACACCGCCGTTGTTTTGGTCCACT